>NC_140124.1:43353804-43995950 GCF_964035555.1 Netta rufina
CAGAACATGGTTAATTAGGTCATTCAGTACACAGTGGCAAAACCAGAAATGCACAAACAAAAGCCAGGATTTCCATGATTCACGAGATGTCAGTTTGTCTGCTATCAAAAGCAGGATCAGTCATACTTCAATCATTCCTGAGAAACTTGCTTAGCCTGGTTTTAACAGCTTGTACCAGTAGGGTTATACAACCTTCCCCGCCAACCTCATTGTGAGAAAGCTTCTGGTAGCTAACTCTATCTTAACTACCTCTTAACTACCTCTTTCTGTACCTTCTGACTGATCATGTGCCTCCATCTACTCTTCACTAGACAAACTCCATTTGAGATGCTGCTACGTGTAAATCGTCCTTAAATAACAAGAAAATCCTCCAAATCATGTTTCACATCAACAAATTACCAGGCTCTGCATTACCAGAGACACAAAATGACATAGTTTTTCCACGCTGTGAGCCCAGCTGCTGCTTTTTATTGGTTCTGTGCTATATTCCCCAGCACTCACGCTAAGCTCAGCCTAATGCAGACTTTATACTTATGTAAGACGTGATAAAAAATGGCTGTAGCAGCTTCTCATTTTCGCACAGCTTGACAAATCTACACACCAGCTTTGTTAGGAAGACTTCCCTTGAACTAAAAGAAAAGAAAAAAACTATACATTTGAACAAAGTACAGTCTCGAGTGAAGAAACCACACCGAGAAGCAAGCGTTTTCAACCAAGGCTGTCAGGTTTAGGCTGCTTTCAGATTGTAGAAAAGATTCAGTGGTACAACTTTCTCCCTCTTGCTACCAGTCTTCAGCACGCAACAGAAATACTTGGGCTGTTCTAGAGTTTCTCCATCACTTCGCAGAAATGCTGTCACAGTGAATCTGCACACTTCTGGATTGCTTACATGGACCAAAAAAAAAAAAAGATGAGTGACAGCTATAAACTGGTAACACCAAACTTCCTCCCTGAGTGCCAACCATAAAGACAGCAGGAAACCTTACAATGAAAGGTTCCCCATTACAGATGCTCCCCAAAGCCAGCCTCTGCTGCTGGGATCTCTGCAGGGTTATGAAAAAAAAAAGAAAGGGGGGAGGTGGGTAAGGGAGGGTAGGAAGGGAATTTGTTCTCACAAACACAAATGAAACAATCCCTGGAGTAGGGAAGCAGTTAATTCCTAGACCCTTCTCTCTCAAAACTGGGACACATCAGGACTTTGAAGTCTTAAATAATCCCCACAGTAGACATCCCCCATGCCAGGGAACTGAGTGTGCTAGCAGCAACAAGAAGAATTTCCCAGCTCCTACATAATCATAAGTGGTTTTCTGTTTGATTTTGATTCCACTAAACAGCTCCCTTCACTGAGAAAACCAGTATCAGAAATAGTTATGTACTGGGGAAATGTGGCAAGTGAGACCAGTGACTCAGGCTGGAAGCAGCACAGTAAGGAGAGGGACAGAAGGACCCATCTCCCTTCTCACACTCCCTTCCCATCTCCCTTAACCCTGTCTAAAAAGCAGAAAAGCTCAATCACAGAAAGAAGGAAGCAGCAGCACTGTTACAGCCTTCAACTATAACAACATCAGGTCCAGCAGTGAAGAAGTTTCAAGGCTCTTCCACTTGTGGGTGCGAAGAAGGGAACCCACTGACATGAGGAACGAAGCTTCTGTAGCCATTTCTACTGCTTGAATTTGTTCTTTACTTCCAGCAGAAACAGCAAAGCATAGCTATGTGTTTTCAGAGATCAGGTGGGTTTTTTTAGTCACCATAATTGTTTTGTTCCCGCTCTACTTCTCTACTGTCTTCAACGTTGATTGTATTTAACATAACAATGGCGAAAAGAAGTAATTGCTCTAAGTTGTTCTGCTGCTTCTCTGATTGCTTATTAACAGCACAGTCTAAAAACTAGTTAAGACAAAATACAAAAGCCACACACAGGAAATTATCTTCAAATGGTAAAAGGGACTAAGTCATTTGAAACATTAAATCAACAGATTAGCAGGCAGTAACAACACCGATCCAGGTGGGTTTATCAGTTCAGACCATCCAGTAATTAAATTGTTACATTTCCTTGTTTTTCTGAATTCTTGCTGAGCATTGAATTATCACGAAGCAGACCGTGCATGTATGATACAGTAAGTAATGACTTATACCTCACCGATATGACCTGCTGTAAAGCTTGAGACACCACGCCAACTTAGCAAGCACTACTGAAACCATGATTCTTTACAGAAACTATGAAAAAAAAAATGCTAGGCTTAAGTACAAACGTATTTTTTCCTCTTTCTTTGCTCCAGTTGTGCAACTCTCCACTACCAAATTAGATATTACTTTAAGAGTGAGCAAGACGATGAAACATGTTTTTACAGAGCACAGCGTCAGCAGATATTTGCTAGTGCAGTTTAACATATGACCGTGCTTCAGGTATAATTCACAGCCCCATCCAAATAAGCTTGTTGTTTGGACACCCACGACATTAGCTAAAGAAAATAAAAGCACATTTCTTACCTTCACCTACCATAGAAACACCTATCGACATGCCCATAAACTTGCTTTTGGTCCATACGTGAGCGTTCACACACATTTTCTTCTCCTTGCACTCACAGTAAAAGCAAGATACCGGCGGATGATGGGACACTTGTTCAGCCACAAACCTCAGCTTGTAGCACGTGGACTGCTCCTGGCCAAACTCCTTGGCTGGGTCCTTAGAAAGCGCAGAGGCACCGTTAGTTCTGACTGGTTTCACTTTATCTTTAGGCACATCCCACGAGCAATGAAACGTTTCACCAATTATAGGGTTATAGGGCTTCTTGGCAACCGCTCCCTTTCGGCCTTCATGAAAAGCTGTGAGATAATACTCCACAAAGCAGATAATTCTTTCCTCGGGAGTGGCTCCAGCTGCAATTGACAAAAACAGGTCTGGATGGGCCATGAAATTTGCATACATCTCCAGCAGGGATCTTTTCTCCAAAATAAATGTTGGAAGCACTACCTGTATGCAAAGCAGACAAAGGCAGATATGATTTCCCCGTGATCACACTACAGCGAGGCGTAGGGGAGAGAACAGTTAAGACAGCTGCAATTCTGGCCTAGCCACGTTTCAGGATAGCATGTTTTCCTCCCCTCTGCCACAGCAATTTCCTTGTCTTTCTAGTGTAAATAACGAGCTAAGGAAAAAGCAGCAGCCTGGATAGTGGTGCAGGCTGCTTCCTATTTCATTAGGTTTCTCAACAGTAGCTCGAGCAACAGGGAGGTCCTGTTCCCATCACACGAAAATTTTCCTTTTCCTCTCCTCTCAGTTTACCACACAAACCATGGTTCTTATTTTTCCTGGTTTACAAGGCAAGGGCTACGTGACCTAGAGTCATTTATTTCTCTCCATTCCTTGGCCACCTCCACTCCCCCCACCCTCCATACCTGGTGCAGGGGAGATGAGAGGTCACTCCTGTGTGACCAACAAGGGATTTCTGACACACACACACCTGGAATCAAGCTGCTCAGTGACGCCAGATGCAGAACAACTGCTGTCCTTTATTACAGCAATTCTTCTGCTTTCCTCTTTTAGCTCCCTTCCTTTTCCTCCTTAATTCTTCACTTCATTTACTTGTTCCCTTTCCCAGAGGAGAGGATTACTTAGAACAGACAATGATCAGCCCTTCAAACAAATCCCTTTGCTCCCTACTCTTGCCCTCTGTTATTATTCTAAGTGGGACCAAAGCACAGTTCAGACCTTTGAATCCCACGGATAATGAAACAGAAGCTGACAAACTTTTATTCCTGACGTAATTATTTCCAAGGAAAACTTATAAATGTGAAAAAATTATCTCGTCACAATGGTTCAGTCTTAATATCATCACAGTAAGGCACACACACAGAAAAAGATCACTGCTCCATTTGGTAACATTCACTCTCCTCCTACACATGTATAAATACTACAGTCATGTATAGGCTAATAGTTTTACAAGCTTAGACATAAATCAAGTGAAGTAATATTCCCCTCTGTAATATTCCTCTGACTCTGAAAGCCTCGAGGACTCTACCCAGTCTCTGTTACTTAAGTACTAAGGCCCCAGAGGATGCCAACACCTTTATTTTACACTGTGCGTGGCAAACTCCTGAGTGCTAAATCCAGGCTGCAGTCCCTGTGCTGGTGTGGCAGGGGGGGAGAGGGGCTGAGGAGATTGTTTTTTGAAGGTAAAAGTCAAAAATTTGGAAGGAAAAGTGGAAAGACGGGAGATTTTCTTATGGTATTTTTAGCTTTTGAAACAATTCCTTCTTACTTGCAAAAGCCTCACTCCGACCAAATACCTGTTGTTCGATATCATCTTTAAAAATGCAGTTCAGCAGCACTGAGCCTCAACACAGAATCTCATTTTGGTATGAATTGCACAGTCAAAGAGCAGCTTGTCAAAGGGGAAGCTGGCAGCAACACAGCCAACACCTGTGGCTTGTCTCTAGAAATACTGGCAGTGACTACCATGAGCTCACTGCACAGACTTGAAAGGGCAAGAAAAGTTAGCCAAATATGAAGCACTGCGTCCCTCTTCATGTCCAAGCAGCTGTCTCTCAGAGTGACCTTTATTAGCACAAGTGGAGGAGAAGGAAACAAAGCTATGGACCATGCTTGAGATGATGCAAATTTTACACGATACAACATTACCACTGCTGTGGTTTCATCTTGTTGGCTTGACTGTGGAAATGTAGCCCTCATAACCACTCCTGCAAGCACTAGCTACTTTGCAGCTACTTACTTAACACAGCTCTGCCAACACAACCACTAAAGTGACTTTACGAACCACTGGTCATTTTTTATTATTCAGTTTCAGCAATCGATTTGAAATTTGAACTCCAGCTCCAATGATCTTGCTCTAAAAGCCCAACTAAAATGGAAACTACACCCTTACCTGTAGCAAGAAAAGCAGCTTTACAAAACAGAGTAATTGGATTTTGTCCTCAGAAGGAGGCAGAAGTGCATATAAAAAAAAAAAAATTGACTTTCAAAGCTTACACGGCTTCAGTATAACAAAAATTCTCTAGAAAACATTGCCTCTCACTAAATAATCTCATAGCCTGATATTTTCAACATGCAACAGTGCCACAGACAAGCATCATCAAAAAATGACCCTTTGTTTTGTTTTTGTAACTTGTCCCATCTTGATTTCTGCAGAAATAACTAAAATAGAAACAAACAAGTTTGGAAGGTGTACAGCATTTTTCTTGCGAGCACTGGACTGCCATGCACTTGCGTAAGCACCTCTAGCTTCCAAAAGAATGAGGTTTTCAACTTTTCTGCCTCCAAATAGAAGGCAGTCTAGAAAAATCAATTAGGATCTAAATTCTTTATATTGGTTTGGACTGCATCATTTGGTTGGGTTTTTGTTGTTGTTATTACATAAAGGTCAAAACTGTCTGATATTATTCTTTGAGGATAAGCTAGCATGACAACTAAATGGACAGAGATCTCTCCAGAACAAATACCAAATTGCCAAAGTCTGAAGCACTGAATCTCCTGACTGCACGCTAAAATGTTAGAATCATCTCCATCCTTACTGTCTCTCAGGCTTCACAGTGAAAAAGAAGTAGTTTAACAGGCATTCTTCCCTTTTTCTGGAGGTTCTTCCTGAAAACAAAGATATTTATCTTCTCGTCAACTATTTACTGTGAGGCAAATGACATGTGTCAGCACTGTTACCCACTTTTTCCTCAGAAACCTGACCATCATACACCACGCTGAGATTTTCACTACCTTAGGGGGACAAAATCCTTCTACTGTCATCTGTGTCATCGCAGGACTAAAATAAGGTATTTTCGTCCCACTCAATCAGGAACTACAAGATATATTTACCTTGTAATTTTCAAACAGAGGACATTGTGAACAAACTGCAGGGTTAACTTACACCAGGTTGCTATGCTGCAGAACTACTGGCAGCCCTTTATTTTTAGTAGAGTTGTAACCACGTAGGGAAGGTAAGGGAATGCGGGGGGGCGACCATCCATCCGTACAAACTGTTAGCATTCGTTTCAATCCTTTAGATGCCATTTGCCAACGCATTTATTAGGCTGGCAGTGATTTCCAGTACTACTTCTCATTTTTTAAAATGCATTAAACAATTTAGAGGCACGGTGTTTTCTTTGTTTGGTTGTGGTTTTTTGTTTTTGTTTTTTTTTTCTTGTTTGTTTGTTTTCCAGCAATGTCACTTTTAAGTGATGTGTAAAGTCCAACATATCAGTTTTGTACAATGTCCTGCCACCAGGACCTGCTCCCCAACACAGCTCTTGCCAGCAGCTCTTGAAGTCCATAGAGCCACCGCTAAGACTAACCTGTTCTAGCAAATCCCCGTGCAGATTTGATACTTCACTGTGTTGTTGTTTGTTTGTTTTTTACTGTTTAATTCTTCATTAAAAGGCATGCCAGCATGACACATTTCAAAAGTGAAGCACCTCTACAGCACTAAATATGGCTGTTAGCACTGTAGGAAATGCATGTCACCGCAGGCAAGGCCAACACTAACATAAGCAAGTACCCCTTAGGAAAAGGAAAAGATGCTGTTTCCTCTGATATGATACAAGAGATAATGATCATGCATCCAGAACCAAAAGGCAGCAAAGGCTCAGGAGAGCTGTTTGTTCAGTTGTGTATCACCTTACAATCCTGAGCTTCTAGAAGCAACTAAAGAAACAAGCCTGGGGAAGAAGGCAGAGGAAAACACAAACGTATAAAAACATCCTCTGATGTTAGCAACTGAAGTGTCACAAGCACTTCCAGCAAAAGCTGACTAGTACCAAGGCTATCTTAAATCTGACATTCATAGGAATAATGAAAACTAAGCAGTACAGCCAACAAACCGAGCTGCATCGTCACCCGTCTGCGGCCCTAGGGGCCTTGTGTCAGTAAGCAAAGTTAATAAAAACAAAACAAAACAAAACAAAAGCAGCCAGCTGTCTTGTAATTTTTTATTTTAATCCTTAAAATGGTCAGAAAACTGATGTGCAAATGTGGCATGTCTCATTAATACTCATCATATGTGTATTCGTGCATCACACACACTAGAGAGAGATCTAACTGCCATATGCCTGTTCCTCTTTTCAGGTTGTGGGCATTATACAGACACATCCATGCATACTAATGTTTCACCATGGTACAGAGCTGAAAATACTCACCACTATCCTCAAAAAATGTATAGGATATGTTATGATACATATTTACCTCCTTATTTTTCACATAAATGTCTACATTTCTCTTATTTACAGGAATTATTTTTATTTACATTAATTGTATGTCTTTGGGGTTTTTGTCTCCTCTGCTGTGACAAAAACATGACACTGGAAATCATGAAAAAAAAATCTTGTTCGTTACTGAAGACAAAGTGTTTCAAAGACACACAAGAATAGCAGATAAGGAATCTTAGTCCACTTTAAATATTATGGACTCAGACAGCCTTAGCGAACCAAAACAGAAAATAGCAAAAGCTACTAATGATTGAGGAACATGAGAAAAACACCAAAAATGAACTGTGCATAATGCCAGACATACTAACAAGTGACAGGTATAAATTATTCACAAATTAAATGGACGGAATGTTTGTCCTATTCAGAACAAAACATTAATTTCCGTGTAGCTATTCAAAAGCTATACTTAGTAACAGAACATGGCATTGCTTGGTCTTAAAAATGTAAGTATTTTTAAATACTGTCGATTGTTCCAGAGGAAGCAGAGAAGACTATGGTCAGAAGGCCTTTTTACAAAAGTAATAGTAAAAATAGATTTTGATTAATATATGAGATCAAGGTGAAAGCTGATGTAACTCCTCCAAATATTAACATGCCTCTGAGAAGAAGAACCTGCTATTTAGCAATTTCACACACAAGTGTAATTCTCTGGTCATCCCAAACTCCGTTGTTTGTTTGTTTTCTAATTTGTGGAAGGAACAAGGCAGAATAAGCTCTTATTTGTAGGAAGTAGGGAAGTAGTTTAAAGACTTTTTTTTGTTTTATAAGTAGAAAACCTTTGTGGAAGGAATGGGTACTCCATATCTTGATTATTTATTAATGCCACTCGAATATATAACTATTCAGAAAGATGCATTTCCTGCTTCCAGAACATCTGCATAATTTTCAAAAAGCCAAGGGCTTATAGGAAACTTCTCAGTCACTAAAATCTCTCTGTTCATATCTGTATGGATAAGCTCATAACAATACTGGTTCCAAGACCAGAAGGATGCTGATGACCTGCTTAGCACAAACAAGGACTGTGACACATTGAAGACTAACTTCTTTACCTTTTTTTTTTTTTTTTTTTTTTTTTTTTTAAGCTACCCAGTAATTAAATTGAATTCATTCCACCAAGTGGTAACTTGAACACAAATCTCCTTCATCCATAAAACTGACATTATGGTTCCTCACACACTTGGTGCCCCCTGACTTAGTGTACACATGGGATGCATATACAACACATGGTTGATTTGAAAGACTTGGAAAAAATAAAAAAGAAAAAAGAGAAAAGTTTCTAAATCTTTTTGTTTGGTTGTTTTTGTTACAGTGTCTGCTGTGGCCACTTCATGTGAAATCCTGCCTAGCAAACAAGAGGAATCCATAGCTCTCTGAAACCACACCCTTATAAACAGATAAACTACCTTACCTATATGGGAAAACACACAGACACACACACACACAAATATTATAAAAAGAGATAATGTCCATACCCTGGTAAGGTCCATGCCAAGTTTAAGCTGAGAGATGAGATGGAGAATTACACTACGCTGATCTTCCATGACTCCTAAATCCTCCTCTTCATTATCTTCAGTATCTGTCATTTCATCTTCAACTAGGATCAACTCAGAAGCTGAATGCTGAAACGAAAAGAAACATCACCATCTGGACTAAAAGATGCAATATGTTTTTTCCCCACTATATATGTATAAAATGGAGCTGGCTCAAGGGAACAAAAGACAGCCTCTGTTAAAAAAAAATAAATAAATAAAAGTACAAAATTAAAAAAAAAAAGCCAGTGATGTACAGAGTATTTTGATCTTATCTTCAGAACAACTGTGGCAAGTATCATCGGATGCTAATTTACACATTGTCTTCCCATATACATATTGCAGCGATGTCAGCCAAAAAATAAAATAAAAAAGTCATAGCACATTAAAGTAACAGCTTTTCTTTTTATTAAATAGAGGCATACAATTGAAAATGAGTCTTCAAGAGTTTTTCGTAAACCTCTCTGGAAATATTCATAATTCTCACCCAGGTATTGCACGACCTGATTTCACTTTTTTTCCCCCTCCTTTCCTCTATCCAAGTTCTGAAGTTAGATACTTAGGTAAGCCTCAAATAAAATGTTAATCAGCGCTCATTGACCACTACAGCAAAGACTATCAACAGAAGAAGACAGAGACTATAAAGTACACAACTTTTGGAGAGAAAAGATAAATATATAAATAAGTAAAATAAAGAAATGAGACAATTAGATTACTGGGGGTAAGTCAATGCCATGGGTCTTTATGCCATTTGCAACGTTATGCACAATATCACAGCACAATAGCGATGCTGCCCATTTTCCAGACAGCTGAAGATCAAGAGAGAGGCATCACGATGTCTCCCTTCAAGAGGAACTTGACAAGAGAAAGGGCTAATGATTTGTGACACTTTATTTCCCTTCAGAGTTTCCAATATATTAACAATAACAGCCCAAACAGGTGGTGGGTTTTTTTTTTGTTCAATCCACCGAAACCGCTCTGCAAGCCTTCCAGATGTATCTTCAGGTAACTTTGTCTTTAAAATAAAAACAAAGTTGGGTTATTCATCTGAAACACATACAGCCCAGAATTTCGTTATTCCCCAAGGAGTCCGTGCTGTAACTACCTGCAGACGTGGGAATTCCTTCGTGCTAAGCAGCACATTCCTGCAGGAGAACAGCCAGCTTGCTGCGTTAAAGGGGAAGGTTTTCAGCTCACTAAAAGTCTTGGCAACTGAAAAGTTTCATTAAAAATAGCTGATAGTCAAAATGAGGTCTCAGAGAAAGTATTTCTGAACGATCACATTAGAGATCCCTCAGGTGAACAACAGCTTGTGTAATGAGAGTGCTTCAGAAATTTATTTACTGCACATTTCCAAGATTTTAATTACATTTTTATTTCCTTTTGAAAACAAAAAACTTTTTTTTTTTTTTTTAATTAAATACATGTTCAGGTGGCTATTCACAAAAGCATATCTATTTGGTGAAATCCAAGGCCATTTAAAAGACACTTTGCAATTACTTTTTTTTAGAAAGTAGAATATGTAGCTTACATAAAACAGAATCTGGAGAGCTGTAACCTCCGCAGCTTGGTGCTTTTCAAAAGGACAAAGCCACACTTTCCTCTTCCCACTTGCTTCCCTCAGCAAATAAAAGAACAGAACGGTAAGCACTTTCCTCCCAAAACACACAGAAGCTGATGCCTTATTGACAGGTTCAATCAACAGAAAGCCTGACAACCTCATCCAAAATTATCAGTCGGGGAGACACAAAATAGCAGAGCCCGGCCCCGTTGTCGGGGCTGTAATTCATCTGGAGGGACTGTGGAAAAAGCAGAACTTACAGCAGGCGTTTCCACAGGAGGTTTCCCTTTGATCCAGCTTGACCTCATTGAGAGCACCGAGCTGAATAAGCACTGCTTCTTCTGCTACTGCCATGAACCGAGCTCGCAGCAAACAAGCTCCAGCAGGAATTAATAGTGCGAGGGAAAAGCAAGGGAACCTCCCTTCCTCACTCCCACCCCCTTTTTTTTTTTTTTTATCCTTGATATCCAACGAGTTTGAGAGTGTGTGCCGGATGTCAATCTGCTCCTTGCGTTTCTAGTCACATGGCATTGAGCTCAGGGAGCTTAGCTGCAAACAGCTCCAACGGGGAAAACCTTGCTGCTGTTTCCCAGAGGATATCCCGGTGGGCTGCGCTCCAGGGGTGGACTGGGGGCAGAATGATGGAGAAAGAGAGACAGAGAGACAGAGACAAAGTGCTAACAGGTAACAAGCTTTAAAGTTAACGTATAACAGCTCCGTAACTTCTAATATTAACAGCATCAGAAAATCAACAATCTACACATCAACTAGGTTACAGAACGAAAAATACAGAGAATTTTCTTTTGCTTCTGAAGACTGCACATTCAGCCAGGGACAGAAACCCTTCCTTCCTGCCTGCTAAAGCAGGTATTACCTTTCTGTGCCTTTCAAAGTGCTCCTGACAAAACAACTGCCCCTGGTTGCTCCTGGACAAAACGAACACAGCAGGAAGGAGCAGCTCTAGAAGCAGTCTGGCTGTTTAGGAAAGAGGTTTTTGCATTGTTTTAAATGACTTGCTGCTCATCAGGGAGGGTAATCAGTACAACGTAACACTGGGATCAAGCGTGTTTAATGACCATTCTGCAATAAAGACTGTAGTTTTAATTATCTTAGCTATTTTAAGATGTGCAAGGGCACTGAAAATCCCATTGCTCTACTCATTACCACGAGAGCTTTCAACACACTGGTGAGCTCCAGTGCTTGCAGAATGACATCAGTTGTCTGCAGCCTTCCTCATTTTCCAAGGAAATAAGCATTTAAGTGGCAGGTTAAAATTTTCGTCACCGTAACTGAATGGCAGTCACCTTCAGTAAGCAATATCCTTCATGTATTTTCTTTTCATTTGCTGTTCTAAGGTACAGAAAACAGAAATTTGGTTTTCAACAAATGCAAACTTTCTTCAAGCAAACAAACCAACAACAAAAACACACACCACCACGTAAGCACAATATACGGTGTCAGGACATGCAGCCACAAAATACAAAGCTTCTGAATCTTTAAAATGCCACGAAAAGTGCAACCAGGCTTTTATTTCTTCTTCTTTGAACAGAAAATAGTATGCACTTCAGTACAAACCTACACGTAAGCACCCAGCAGAATGCAGAAGATTACACTGATTATCCTTTAATGGCAGCTTTTCTGAATTATTACACATACGACTGATTTTTTTCCCCCTTGTAACATAAAATTGCAAAGCTGAACTAGGAAAGCAGTGAGCTGCTCCATTCCCGTGTGGTCAGTGCCTGAAGTAAAAGCTATTGAGCCGTGCAGCCCAGGCTGGGAACAAACAACAGAGCTGGGCTTGGGGGCCAACCCTGGGAATCAAATACTGAACCTTTGACGAGCAAGCACCAAAGGGCAGCCTACATTTAAACTCATTTTAATCAACAGTGGGCTGAAGTACCACGATTCTTCAGAAAAACCTGAATGAAAACAGCAGGCCACTTCTAGAAATACCTCTTAAGGTTTTAAGCTTCCTGCTTCAGAGTTTAAAAGCAGAAGACATGAAAACACGCTCTCAAAGTGATCCATTATAAACAAGTCGCTTCATTAGAACTGGGCTCAATTAATTTAGAAAGGTCATCTGCTGGGATAAGAAACTGATGTTCTTGTCAGCGGTCTTCATCAGACGACATGATGATTCTTTGTTAAGATGAAATCTGTACGGGAAGGTAACAGCTGCTGAAGGAAACACTGCATTTTTTAAAATTCCTCAGGAAAAAGACATTTGCACGACCCTGGGGTAGAATCACGGAGTTAAGAGTTTGTTTCTATCAAAGGGCAAAACTCCCTCTCTTCTTCCAAAGCCTCTTCCACACATTTCAGTTTTTTCAAATGTTATCTGTTGTGCTGCAAATCGATTTTAGATAATTAGTTCAGTGCTAAGGCTCGGGGCTCAATTTCCAACATGCTTCACACGTCGTATCATGCAACAGAGCATGGCATAGATCTTATCTAGTGTATTTGGGGAGTGAGGGAGGAGGTTGTAGAAAACAAAAAAATGCAGAATCATTGCATCATTTAGGTCAGAAGAGATGCCTACTAGTCCAAACCAGCTAGAGATGGTTGCCCAGGACTGTGTCCAGTTGGGTTTTGAGTAGAGATGGAGAGACTCCACACCTCTGAGCAACCTGTGCCACTGTTTGAATGACATTAAAGAAGTGTTTTCTGATGTTCACGCTGTCTTTCTCATGCCCGTTGCCTCTTGTCACATCACTGGAGGAGAGTCCAGCTCCCTGCTCTTCACACGAGCCCATCAGGTACTTACAGCTGTTGATGAGATCCCCTGATCCTTCTCTTCTCCAGGCTGAGCAGTCCCAGCTATCTCAGCTCCTCATGACATGAATGCTCCAGTCCCTTGACCACCATAGTGACCCAGCACTGGACTTGCTCCAGAAAAGCCGTGTCTTTCTTGTAGTGGGGAGCCCAAAACTGGACACAGCACTGCAGATGTGGCCTCGTCGGTGCTGAGCAGAGGGAAAGGGGTCACTTCTTTGACCTGCTGGCGACACTCCTCCTAACGCAGCCCAGAAGGCTGTCAGTCCTTTCTGCTCTCCCCACATCCTCCAAGCCAGTCACCTTGTTGTAGGTTACCATATTGATAGAGCATGCAAATTTGTAAATCCATCCTGCCTACTCCTGGTCATGTTTTTCTGTTTGGAAATGGCTTCCAGGGTTAGTTATTCCACCATCTTCCCAGGGACTGAGGTGAGACTGTCCAACCTGCAGTTCCCCACATGTTCCTTCTTGCCCTTCTCAAAGAAAGCGGGACATTTACTTTCTTCCAATCTTCATGAACTCCTCCCAATCACCACGACCCTTCAAAGACAACAGACAGTGACCCTGCAATTACATTGCCCAGCTCCCTCCACGCTCATAGATGTACCCTGCGAGGCCCCACCGATTTACGTCCTTTCAGTTTAAGTGCTCCTGGTCCTTCTCACCAAGGGTGCATCTTCCTTCCTTGGTACCTTCTCAGAGGCCTGAAATTCCTGAAGGCTGATCATAGAGTAAGGAATAAGGCAAAGAAGGCAGGGAAGAACTCAGCCTTCCCTCCATCACAGTAGTAAGCACTCCACAATCATAATAAGCAGAGACCATACGCATCCTGACACGGACACACTGAGGACTTGCACAAGACTCATAAGGCAATTCTGTGTGTAACTGGACCAAAGTATTTTAAGAACTTTTATTAAGACATAGAAAAGCTTTCATATAGTACAAGAACTGTAGTCAGGAGCAAGAGGATGACTCTCATAAGCTTAAGACATCTGCATAAAAAGGCACAATTTCATTATATTGCAACAGAATTAGCCCTTAAGTCTTTCTATATTCAAAAGAATTGCCAAATGATACTACAGAGTAACACCGTACAAAACACTTCTGCACTGAGAGAAAGGTGGAATAAATCAGTTGCAGGGCTTGTTCAGAATCAACATTAAACAGAATTAGCATTCTCAGACTAGGCAAGTAATGCTGTATTTTCTGTAGAGTCATCTGATTACAATTAGTTCTACTGGTGCACATAAAAGTCAAAGGCTTCATTTTAATTTCCAGACTCCCTTCATAATGATATAGGTTTACAAGCATCATTTACATTTGCATTTGTGTAACTTGCGAGATTGCAAACAGGTTTTCTGTGGGTGTAAGATTAAATATAACTCAGTGTAAGGCCAGAGAGTTTTAGAATATTTACACTAATGTGACAAATTGGCTCCAGACAACGTTCGCTCATCTCAACCCTAGAATTAGAGTTCTCTTTGTACAGTAAATACATTAACAATCCCCCAAAAGTGGTAATAAATAATGAGCTGTCGGCTTCTTGCAGAGCTTGTCGCTGTATCAGAATTGACACAACTGTACAAAACTGCATGTGTCACACGTCTTTTTCCAGCACGTACACCTTTGAAATATTTAATTGCATTTTCTACCAGCTGTGGCATGCACCTGATAGAAAAACGTGAGCTTACTGCACCCCATCCATTACTGGCAGTGATTTGAGTTCGATTTAGCTTGTCCAGTAAGTTGCATTTATTAAACTATTTTATATACAGACTAGCATATTAATGTGCTGTGAAAAGAGTAATTCCCATATAAAACACTGAAATGAACAGGTATCAAATAGAAAATTTCAGTTGACGTTAACCTAAATATTGAAACAAACAATGCATTTACTTCAAACACATGAGAAAGACAGAAATCACTATCATCTAAGCACTTCTCTAACTTGCAAATGCATCGTAATTTACAGATTAACACGTTTAAGCTTATCCATAAGGTACCAACACTTTTTTTTTTTTCTTTTTTTTAAATATATCCAGCAAGCTCCTGCATCTCCTTAAATAGGCTTTTCTCCCCTTCAAGAACACTCCGAATAAAACAAAACAGAAAAGACTTGTCGCAACAGTTACCACCACGCCGTTACACAACCTAAATGCACAGGAGGGGAAAGAAGAGGGCTGGAAAAGCAGGGCTAGGGTGAACTCAGGTTATTCGTTGCTTCAGCCTCGGCCTCCATATCATACGTACAAGTGGATCTTAAATGGGGACTTTAGAAAGCAAAACTTACTGCAGCTCATACACTTTAATTTCATCCTCACAAAGTTCCCTGAAAAGCAGCAAAATTAGGTGAGGCTCAGCTGATTTTCTCCATCTATTCTCAGTATTTCATAGGAGCTGTCCCATCTGCTACATTTATCACCAGCTTTGGCTTTAATTGCTGGGAAAATTTTTCCACACTATTAATATACAAGAAGTCTACCACCTCAGGAGAGGGGAGACAAACCACTTTAACCACTTTTCCTAGATTTAATACCGATGAATGGAAATTAGGGTTAAGACGTTGTCTAAAATATGAATACAAATACCAGAGGATGATAATCAAATGAGGATTTTACTACTAAAAAGTAAGCATGTTATAACTTATACCTAACAGTATGGCAAGAAAAAATATCTTTCTTTTTGCTTTGCGAGTCATCTACATACAGATCCCATCAGCAAGACAGCTGATTTCTCCTCCTTCCAACTGCATGAAGGAAAAATGACATAATAGGCATATTTTCTACTTACCTAAACTACAGATACCAAGAAAAATAATCCACATGTACCTGTCTGGATAGGTAACTGCTGCATTTGGTTTTGGAACATGAGAGAGAGGGCTGAACATTTATATAATCCTGGATATATAGTTCATCACTGATAAGTAAAACGACAAAATATTTAGCAGAAAAAGTTTGCATCAGTTAATAATGCCTACAAAGGGCCCAGAAACTAATTTCTTACCAAAGCTGTTATTTGCAAATGGTAATTCAGATATCCAGAGAAAATAGTATTCTTCAAACAGGACTATCAATTAAAATATCTCAGTTTTTTGTGTATGTATTTTTTTTAATGTATTTTGTAAGTTGTTTTCTTTTGGTTTTGTTTGTTTTCATTAGAATAGGCTACAAACATTGGATGTTCTGAATATCTCTCTGGCTAAGGACAAGCACAAGGATGGCAGTGTGGCAATGTGGACAACCTCTCTGTCACACAGGATTTTAGATGCATCAAGTAAGAGCAGTCATTCAGTCATTTACTGACTCCAGTAATACCTTGCTCATTTCAGGAGATCCTTCACTACGAAAGAAGTAGGCGAAGTCCATTGTGCAGAAATGCATCTTGATACTAATACCTAGTAAATGTAGACAAGCTGACATACAGATGATGCAAGCAGTGGGAATAATCACAAAACCTGTATCTTAGGTGACAAAAAGGTCTGTAATCTTTTCCTTCCCAGCAAAAGCAATCTGCCAGGCATCTGAAGACAAGAACATTATCTGGATATTCACTATTATGACAGCTTCACTAACACACACCTGTTATTTTTTCAGAATCTCTGGGAGCAGAGATACAAATCTCTGGGAGCATTTATACAAAAAGAACAAACTCAGAAAACCTCTGCTCTGGAGAACTGCTTCAACTCTGACCTGTGACCATATTTGGGTGGTAAATATAATGATATAACAGTAGAGAGGAGCAGATAACAAAGAGATTTAAGAATAAAAAGCTTTGGTTTGTTGTTATGAAAAAATGCGTGTCACGTGAAACACAAGGAATCTACATCCATGTTGCATTATAGCCCGTGTAAGTCTTCAGAAAAATATACTAGAAACAAACTATGGAAGTGATTACGTTTTCTTTAGAATAAAGTAATCATCATCAGTCAACATCTTTTTAAACACAGAGATCCTCAGTTGGGTTACCTACAGCACTGTAATCCTGTCATGCACTAAATCATGTTTGTTGGACACCTTTTTTCCCCTATATGTTCATATCTTCTTCATATGGAAAATTCCTCTTGCTTAGCTTCACTTCCATAAACCAAAAGCAGTCAGTACTGAAAAGCAGCTCATTCCTAAACGCAGACTCCACAGAAAAGATTAAGTATCAGTACCAGTCCATGCATCTTGTGAGCATCTCTCATTAAATGAGAGCTACTGAATTACAACACTGTTTAATGTGAATCCTAGAACACCAGAGGACTTTATAGTATTGCATAAATTCTGTAAGAACTGCAAATAAATATTTTTCATCACTGGTATCATCAAAAAAGAGGAAAAAAGTAACAGCAACATGAAGAACAAAGAAAGAAAAATGTTCAAAGAGAAAAGCCCCACTGACTTGTCCTAAATAGAGGCAAAGAAATGTGAAGGCTAGTGTAAACCTCTATTGTGAATTTTATGCTAATCTAAAAACACAAGAAAAATAGTACAGCATCACAAAATAAAGAATTCCAGCAAAACCTATTTCTAATGCTAGGAAGTCATTAGTGAAGCAAAACTTCCCAAAAGATACTCAGATTTGTTTTGAGAATCAGATTTTTAGAAGCATGATGACTATAAATACAGCATCAAACACTCCTCAAAATAAGTTACTGATCTTTTACAAGCTTGCAGACTGTGGTATGGCAAGGACAGACTCCCAACACCAGCCAGGCAAAACTTTAGAGACTGTGAGGGGTCTGAAAGCCACATACACCTGTAATTTTGGGGAACTAGGGACAAAGGGAGGAACATGGAGGAAAGCATGGCAGAAGATTTTACTCTGTAGACTTCCTTCTGTATTCGAAAGTATCCTCTCTAGACTGAGATCCTTGGGGAGAAACCTGAAGAACTGGGAGCAACATGCCTCTCATCCCCAACAAAGAAGGGAAAGACAAACACTTTTTTGGCGAGGTACTCAGCAGGTAGTGTTAGTCACCCACCATCCCGTACAGCATGCTAGTAAGGAAAGGCATCACACTTAAATGAGCCTTCACTCACATCAACAGAATCCCTAGCGCTTTCATGTTCTGCTTTGACCAGAGAAAGGCTCAGGTACTTGTTCAGACTCCAGAGCAAGCAGTCACTGGTTATCAGAATGCAGGTCTCATATCTGATAGTTGGAAATCACTGCCTTTACAGCTTATGACCTATAAACAATACCATAAAAATAAAAAAAAAAAAAAATCGCAAGTCAAAGGAGGATTCATATTCTTTCTAGAATGTTTTCACACTACATCAATTTATAAACTTAGAAAATGCCGGGAGGTCCCAAGACAGAGCATGACTCTTCTCAGAGGTACACAGCAATAGGACAACAGGCAAAAGACAAGCTGAAGCATAGGAAATTCCAGATAGATATTGGAAAGAAAAAATTACCACAAGGATGGTCAAATACTGCAACAGGCCATGCAGAGAGGCTACAGATGAAACAGCTGAGGCCAGTTTGGATGATGCTTCACTTAGCAACATAAAGCAATTCCAACCTGAGACAAATAGTCTTTGTAAAAGAGTTCAACCCAACTTACTGAAGTCTAATTAAGTTACTGATAGCCTTAATGAGCTGGGTAAGCTTACTAATAGACAGTGTGGCCAAGCACGCCTCTATAAACATGCTAAGAAATAAAACTGACAGCACAAAGCAAATCAATTAGCACACGACAAATCAATTAGTGCACCTTCTTGAAATAAAATTAATATTGGCTTTGGAGCTAGTTTTGCAGAGGGCAAAAGTTTTATAATGAGCAGAATAAGCAATCAATCCATTTTAACTCAGTTTTTAAACTTTACTGCAAGGGAACCTGAATTCTTTATATTCCAATGATTAATTTTCATTGAAATTCACTGGCTATTGTGGAATGCCAAATGAATCAGAGCCTCATGTTTAATCAAATTAGATGTAAATTTTGTATTAGTTTCTTTTTATTTTAAGTAGAATATTACTCTTAAATATATCTTACAGATATTAGGTGGAATACATGCATTTTGGGTGTTGTACTGATTCTACAGAAATGCAAGGGCTTCTGCATGAGATTAATTTGCACCTACTATTTACATAAAAGGTTTTACTAGAGATTGTTTGCTGACACAGTAACTATTCCAGAAGCCTAACCAATAAAAAAAAAATCAAGATTAGTTAGATTATCTTAGTCATTGTCTATCAGTGCTGCTGTAGCAGGCTTACGGTCATTTAATTCTACTTTTAGTATAATTGTACATTTAATCCCTAAATATATCTTCCCTGGAAATTTTCAATTGATTATCTCAGAGTTCATTTTTCAGATGGTCTGATAGTGAATGGATTAACTGGTAACATCTTTGCCCAGAGGTTAAATTTATCTATCCAAGTCATTACAGGCCGTTTACCGTGCTCTTCAGCCCAAAAAGTACTTAATCACGCAGAAAGCAAAAAGCAGAACATGCTCAGAAATCCTGTAATGTCAGTATCAAACAACGAAAAGGGACTTTGTGATATTGCAAATATTACTTTCCCACCCTGATCTGTTTTCTTTCCATTACTGCGTTACTTTCCATTACTTGTGGCTAACACTGTATGCTCATTGCTAAGCTGATCTCCCAACATTAATTACATTTATGTCAAGGACAAAAAGGAACTAGGAAACACTAGGAAAAAACTACAGTAGGAAACAGCGTCTTGGACAGGGCTGCCAAGAGTCAGATACCTACAGAAAAGATAATATTGAATTAGAGATCACTTCTTGTATCTCGCTTAGTTTCTAAAATTACAGAAACACTTGAAATTATTTCTTAGCACACAGTCTGAAATGGCTCCAAAGGCTAAAGGGCTCTGCAGAGGATGAAATATCATTGTATTAGGATCCATACTGATTTAAAGATAGAAAACAACTTCAGCCAGAAAGAACCTATTACATGAAGAGATTAGACAAAAACAGTCTTTTAAAACGAAGAACAAAACAGTTCAGTGCCTCAGCTGAGAATAGCACAGTTCCTTCCTACAGCTGAAAATATTAAAGTTCAGATCATACAGGGGACAGAAACACCCTTGATGATCTGGAGTTGACTGCACTTGTGCCGGACTGACAGTCACTATCACAATTAAAACCTGGTTAGATAATCAGAGCTAAGCCTCGATCCTAGAGAGCTAAAACTTCAATCCTATTAAAAAGACACCTCGGTATGGAACATGCGTGCAGTTCTCACGCACACAAGCAAGAGAAAGTTTGGGACAGGAAGGCAGAGAGACTGCAGAGATGCCAGATCCCCAGGATGGTAGGAATCAGCTGGCACGGCAAGTTAAGGCATAAAAATCACATCAAGAGAGCTAAATTGCAGATGTAGCTACGGCATGATTTTTGTAATAATTCTTAACCAAACTGGTAGATCTAAAGAAAATTACTCCTTCCCTCTCCGGTCTCCCATACGAACAGCCTGTTTCCCATTTGTGTTTGGCTGCCAGGGGAAGTATTTGGGCCTGCAGTCACATTTTGTTTGCTCAGGAGGGGAATTCTGACACCCAAGATGACAATTAGTTGAACTGGAAGAGCAGTGCTCACATGGAAGTGATTCACAACTTTATTCTGCTAAAGCACAAAGTTATTACAATTGAATTTATTATGAGACTCAGTATTTCAAAACTAATCAATGTCAAGGCTTTTAGAAAGAAATTGTAGAATTGTCAACCATTACATGAAGCAAGCAGGTCATTGTTTGCTGCAGACTGAATGGGGATCAAGTTCACATCACCATTCTGAATCTCGTCCACAGGCCTAGTTGGCCTGTTCTGCTTTACAGGAAAAATCCTATATAATACCTTGAAATTATAGCTTAAACCAGAAAGTTCAACCACGTTCATTAGGGTATGCGCTAAATGTATTTTAAGTCATCTCACACCTGACATAGAATAGCTCCATTCAGATCAGCCCTTATTCCTACTTGTGCCTGACGTTTCAGGTAGACTGACCAAAAACATCCAGAAGTGTGAACTAAATAAAAACTTAAAGATTTGAAGTATGAAAGTATGAAAGTATGAAAAATGAAAGATATCTGCACTTCACTGTCAGTGGTTACTTCCTCCAGTTAAGATGTCAGGATTTAACCTCATGCCGTCCCATATCACAACCCTAAAATGCAATTCTCATTTGGGAAGAAAAACCAATAACACCAACAGTAACAACAAAGGAGATGATAAAAGAGGCGAGGAAATACACATGAAAATCATTTCTGCTACAAGATCTTTTATTTTTTCAGTTAGTTTAAGCAATATCTCAAATTATATCCCTATACTTAGACACAAGAAACACCCTTAATAACAAAAGCAAGTAAACACCAACGCATTGTTTAAAAAAATAAGCCTCTTTAGCTGCTACATTATTTCACCAGGGGAGAAATTCCAACCTGAAACCCTAATTGTGTGACCAACTAAAAAGAAATGTTTTCCTTCGGTTATATATGGTATCAAATTTCAACTCTTGAACTTATACATCTAAAGAACTTATACCCCTAAAGAATGCTTATGTATTAAAGTGAAATTGCATCAGGTGTGCCTTGTTTTTTTTCTAGAGGGATATTCTAAAGATCCATGCTTTCTTCATAAACATATTAAAAAATGCAGAAAAAAAACAAGTCATTGGTTTTTTAATGATGTTTCTTAATGCAGTGCTACAAAGCCTCTACATGCTGTGCTGAGAATTAACATAACTATCACTAAACACATTCAGCAACTTGGCCATGTTGCCAGGAAACTGCTGCCAGCAGCAGCCTCCTAGATCAAGGAAGATTCCCGATAGTCACCCCCACCAGTACAAAAAATATCTTTTTTTTCCTCTTAAGATCACTGCTGATCCACATACCTAAAATGATCGTTTCCTTATAAGTAACGTTCTAGAAGAGAAGTAGACAAGTCGGTTGTTCGTCAAGGGCAGCAGCTTAATGGTGTTTTCTATTTCAGACTGCAGGTCAATTCACAATTTGTTTAGTTGGTGCATCTAATACATTACGCTGAATGTCAGCCAAAAAGCTCTCTCCCATTTCTTTGGGGTTTAGCTTCTAAGGGACAGAGGAAATAGCGTAAAAATACAAAATCCTTTCTTTAAAAAAAGTCAAGGCATGGTCAAAGAAGAAACCAGAATTAGTTTTAAGAAACCAGAATTAGTTTTGACAGCACTGAAAGACAAACCAGCACTCTCTTGCCATGACTTCTTTAAAATTAAGGATCACTTCTGACAGGGATACTTTGAAAGCTAGCCTCATTTACACACTATCAACTTATACAGAGATGAGGACCAGCCAGGGATTAAATTGTTGTTCTTTCGTGTTTGTTTGTTTTTGGTGTGGGGTGTTGGGTTTTTTTTGTTGGTGGTGGCTTTTTCCTTTCTTTTTGAAGAAAATCATTGAGAGAACTGAGCATTGTTTGAATGACACTTGTGGATTCCTCTTTTTTTCTTTCCACACCTAAAAGCAACTACCAGATAAACAAAAAAAAAGTCAGGGTCTTCAACATCACGAGTTTCTTAACAATGACATCTAGATGCATTATCTCATTCCCTGCTGATGTCACTGCCATTACTAACAAGGATGCATCTGGACCAGGAAATAAGTGGAATATGGTGATTTGCAGTCGCTTTTATATATAATCTCACATACTAAGTAACTAGCACAATCACTGCTTTTCATACTTTTGAATGTAAACTGGGTACTTAGTGCCACTCTTACTCAGACACGACAGGACAGAATATATTTGAAAATATGCTGAAATGGACATCTGGAATTTTTAAAAAAGCGTTAAGTAGAACACCTTTGATAGCTTGGAAAATTATATTTAAAAAAAAGTCAGACACCACCTCGTGGGTGACTGCCTGGGTCAGGTAGCATCCTTAGCAAGATAACAATTGCTCAAAAGATTTTTCTCTTCTACAAAGCCTGTTCTTCTCCAACCCTCCATTCTCTAGTCACAGCACCAGGAAGCTCCAGCCCCATTTGACACTCAGGTTATACAGCTGGGCAGAAAACCTGCAGCGTTTTAGAAAAACTTGATCTCTTCTCCCAGGCAAAGATCTGACACCAGCAATCCAAAGAGGTATAACCATAACAGGGCATGATAAATTGCTAGATCTGAAGCTGAACATGAAAACAACAAAAGCCCTAACTTACGTTAGATGCAACTGTTCACCTCTTCCACAACTCCGGTTTTGTGCTTCAGTCTTCCAATAGCACACTGGTGACTTGATCAAAATTGAAAATCTATCAGGTACTTTTGCAAGAACACTTCAATTTCTGAGTCAACAGTATCGGTCTTGGGTGGCATGAAGCACACAAAGACACTGTGGAAGGGATACAGCTTTGGACAGAGCTTTCAGTAATGAATCCCCACTCAAGCCATTTTCTGGTGCAAACCCAGATTTCTGCTTGACAAATTGTACTACTATAACAAAAACTACATGTGCAAATCCAGATGCTACCTACTGCTTATGCCAAAAACACAATCCTCAGGTGAGCTTTATATAACCTAAAAATCTTTCCTTTTTTTAAGGGCTAATGCCCCAGAGGGTCCAAATGCAAGCTGCTGATTTCAGGAAGATGTCCCACAAAGCACTGAGTATTCTGTACTAAAAACAGTGTTATGCTCCCTTGCTTATTATATTCATCTCTCCAAGGGTACTCCCTTCTCAATAAATTATGAGTTCCACGAGCAAAGCATGCGTAACTCAGTATCTCCCATCAGCAGAAGAAGGGGAGGAGCTGAGACTGAAAATATAGATAGACAGTAATTGAAAACAAGTCATAAATGGCTCAGCTCAACTGCAAAATGATCCTCTAAAAAAAAAAAATAAGCTGCAATTTGTTTCATTAGATTTATCAGTGATTAAAGAAGTAACTTTCAAAACAATATTCTTAAATGTCACTTGTCTTAAGAAGACATGAGGAATTGCAGTTGACTTACACGAAAAAGAAATGACACAACCTCCTAGTAAGAAACAAATATAATTAATTTAAACATTG
This sequence comes from Netta rufina, assembly GCF_964035555.1. Classification (NCBI taxonomy): domain Eukaryota; kingdom Metazoa; phylum Chordata; class Aves; order Anseriformes; family Anatidae; genus Netta; species Netta rufina. The sequence goes on from NC_140124.1 coordinate 43,377,888, forward strand.
AGAGGACTGGACATTGTAACAGAATTTGAAATTACTGTCTAAAGACAAACCTGGAAGAGTACCAAAGTAACAAGTAGTATTATAAGAAATCTAGTTTAGCCCAGGATCTTTTGAACTGTAGTCAACTCAAGATACTACGAAAGAACTGCAAAACCATACAGCTTTATTGATCTCCCCAGCCATTACACATTTTGTTAAAGGCAATATATTTTAATTTAAGCCATTCCAATTGCCAAAGAGCATTCACTTGTCGTAAAGGGTTTCTTCAGCTCTCTCAAAAACGTCTTTCCAGTTCTCCAGGTCTCATGTGCTCCAGGTGCCCAACAGTCTGTGAAGTCTCAGTGTGCAGTGTTTTCCTGGTGGGCAGCACTGGTATCCAGAAGCAGACAGCAGAAGCTGGAGACGTTTGGCATGGTGAGAGACTGTCAGTGCATCAGATGCCTGATACGTAGCTATGAGCCTCCTCAAAGAGTCGATGCTTCAGAACTGCCCTTTACCAAGTAAATGCCACAAAAGCACAAATCAACAGGCTGGTGCAGGATGACGTGGGCAAGTTTTGCCCATAATCACTTAACAGAAAAAGGTGGCAGAAAGCAATACAGAGCTCTTCCACTCAGAGAATAATCAGCTGTGCCCAGAGGCGTACAAGAGCACTCAGCAACATGGAAGAACAAGTAGCAAGCAAATCTTGTGGTCATAATGTCTCCTATCTGTCTCAAACCAGCATAAAAAACAAGCAGCTCTTCCTACCACCAAGAAGATAGGTATGTATGCTGACAGACTGTTAATGGGTTTTACAACTGAGAAGGAGATTACATGCTTGCCACAGTCCACTGTCTGTCTCCAAAGTACCTCAGAGAAGCAAAAGCACAGAGCAATATGTAAACATTTTCTAGTTTTCAACGTGCGCTTTGCACAAGCCAGCATTTAAACAACTATTTCAAGCAAATAGGGTACCATAAAGAGAAAGCACAGTGAGTTATTAATACAAGCATCCACTGTCCCACGTGGTTTGCATCTAATCTATGTCAAGTCTCAGATACAACAGAAATGGCCTGCTTACCTCAGTATTTGGCTGTAGTGACTGTCCATCTTGGCTTGCAGATGGTACTATTGCCCACGTAATGTTGGCACTAGCAGATGATAAGGAACTGAGGGCACCATTTTTCAGTTGCTCTGTGGAATGTGACTTGGGCCCAGGCCATCCCAGGATACCTTCTGAAGCAGAAAACAGATGTTAACTTACAAGAAGCAGATTAAAGATTTTTTTTTCCATTCCTCTCATCATTTGTTCATATTAATGAACCTGTTTTCTGTTCCTATGTTCAGCTTTACTTCAGTAACAAAAATACTCCAGCACCTCCTATGCCAATTTATCTTTTTTTTTTTTTTTTTTTTTTTTTAAGTCATCGAAGGAAGATTTTACATTATTCCTACCAGACAGAATTATACATAAAGGTTATACAAACTGACACACCCTGTTGATTAAAACAAGCAAGTATACTCTACCCAGTGTTAGAATAGTTAAGAAGCTATCCAAGTCAATATTCCTGCACCTAATACAGTGAAGATATTTACCATATCTTATAAACATAGATTGGTACCAGAGGAAAAGTGCCTAACCATTTAGTTTTTGCATCAGACTCCAGTCCAAGGACTAGTTCAGGTAATATCCTGTCCACTCCTCCCATTTATTCTGCCTGAAACCAGAGGTTCAGAAATAAAGTACAGCTGCTAAGTGAATTTACTAGAAGTAAGGCCCTTCCTAGATTAAGTGCTCAAATGTTTTACCTCTACTAAGACCATAATTCAGAAGAGTTCTCATTAGGAAGATACACATTAAATATGAATCAAACAGAACTAGATATCAGAAAAACCTCTATTGCTGGGGACATCTGATTCCCAGGACAGGCCAGTATTTAGGGAAGATAACATAGAAAAAAAAACGATCAGCAAGGAAGGCACAGTTCGCCCCTCACTGCTCTAAACACAGTATCACCCTTCAAATCAGTAGCCCTCAGCATAGGGCTTAAATTTCAGCTATTAATTACATGCTGTTATAAAATACAGAGATATGGATAAGAAAATTGCAGCTTTTCAGTCATTACCATGATATGTATATGAAAACACAATTAGTGCCACCAGGAGAATCTCTTTCTCTCATCACTGCCAACGTTTTGAGATGATCCCAATGAACACTATTTACATTAAAGAACATGCAATTTCTCCTTCTTTATCACCAGTGGTTAATTGTAAGATCCTAGAGGTCGCCTCTAATTAAGATAAATGGTTTGATCCAGTGAGATGATGCTGTGTACTGTCATATTCTCTTAACATTTGTATTATTAAAAATAGGTCACAAATCCTATAGCTGAAATCTTACTAAATTCCAAAGATAAAATAATTACAGGACAGTCCTCTCAGCTAAAATGGCACTAAATTTTGATGGCATGATAAAGCTTCAGGTCTACTTGCTTAGCGTGATTGTGTGGCACCAATTTGTGAATAAACTTTAAGCAAATAATGTAAAATGATTTTCAAAGACTGGAGAAAATGGAGAAAAAACATCTTTTTTATAATATTTATTTCACATAATGACTTAAATTTCCCACTGACAAAAGAACATCTTTGTGTCTCTCATATTAGGCCTTTATTTTATATACTGCAAAGGCTTTTGGGTTATAGTAACTTTGAGGACTATGGCAGTAGATGTTTTTAAGTCCAGACTGAGTTGTGCAAACCACGAGAGAGAAAATAGTCTCTTTGTTTGACTTGCCCTACACATTGCTCTTACAGATCATGAAGCCAACATCTTATCCCATTCCAAAAACAGAATTAAATCTACACATGGTAACAGCATACGCGGCAAGACATGAAGAGTTCTGTGACTACTCATAGTTTCTCTTTAGGTCTTGAACAGCTATAAAAATTAAAAATAAAAAAAAATAAAAAAAAAAAAAAAAAGGATAACCACAGATCCCTCAAAACAAGGTCTGATTCAGAGGATAATCTGAAGATACTTCTGGCAGATCCAAAATGGACCGTCACTCTGCATGGGAGGAAGGAAGCATACCTTCAGCATTTAGGGATAAAACTAAGTTAGAAAACTTCAAATAAAGAAGTTTGTTCCTTGGAGGGAATTCACAAGGCTGTACATTGCTAAACTTGTTTCTTTTATTTCTGTCTTTCTGGTGTTAATTCATACAGATTTCAGAGAGGGAACAGAAAAATAAAGTAAAATCAAGAAAATAAACTTGTTTCACTTCAGCAAAGAGTTTTATGGAGCATACCTATGCTTCTCATTCTTCATTACTTTGCAGTAAGTAATCTTGGTCTATTTTTCTGTTTCTCCCTGTCAAACAGCTGAAAAGTGAATTATTATCGTTATTTTCCCATTACAGAAAAACTAAAAAAAATTGAACTGACTGCTCTTTATGCAACTCTTTGAAAATACATCATCCACTCATTTCCTTGGGCTATCTGTTTTCTCTCTTCATACACAATCTGTTTGGCCTTTACTTTTAATTAATATATTTTTTTAATAAATTCATTTCTGTAAATAGCCACAAGTGAAAGCTATTTGAATAAACACCTTGCTTCAGGGGAAATTTGCAAGCGTGAACATTTACTTAGCCATCATTTACATATTTTTTTAAAAACACTATATCAGTTTTGCTCTTCAGTACAAACACACCTAGTAAAAAGGCGATTTACTCCTTCATCTTTCTCCCCACGTTTTAAACCCTCTCACAGAACTACAATCTGTTAGAAGTATGCAAGCGTGTTTCTCTATCTGTCCCAGGGGCAGCGCTATCTCTTGCAGAAGAGTATACCTTGTCAGCTTAATCAGTTTTTTTAAGCAGATCTTAAGTATACCTTAGGATCTAGCCAACACCAAAAGGATGCTAAGATTTAAGGTCCAAAGGATAAAGCACATCTGCTTCTCAAACACCTCTTCACGTGAGAAAAATCATTGTGTTCGAGTCTGCCTGCCTGGAACCAGACTACTCTGCAGAGCAGACGTATGCAGTAAAAAGCAGCCATATACCACAGAAACCTAAATTAAAAGTCAGCTCTCTGAGCAAGTTGAAAAAATTCCAAGCCCAGTTCTTAAGTGCCATCAGGGAATATCTGACAATCTTTAATCTGCAAATCTGCTCTGAGGAGGCAGCATTCTTGTTTCATCCCAAGGGAGTTGCCATATATCCAATATAGTCCCCTACTTCCCAGACAAAAGCAAAGCGTGAAGAGAGAATTCATTAGAAATAATCTTCAAATCAAGTTAAGATCAGAATAAAACCTCTATACAGAGAAAGAGGACACAAAAACATAACTCCTACTCTACTCACATATCAGTTGTACGCCAGAAACAGTCTCATGTGTGCTAGTAGAAATTACATTTGCCACAAACAGTATAAGTAGTTGTTATCTATTTATTGAATCAAATTATTTTATTGGAATTTATCCTCCTTTCCCCAGCCTAAGCAGATATCTGTAAACAACATGATCCACCCCAGCAGAACTGCCATCTTCACTGCCTTATGGTGTACTAGATTTTCTATCACAAGTTCATTACCATTCTTCTAAAGACTTCATGAAACAAATAAACAAAATAGTATGAGAAAAAGTTTAATCTTCAATGTTCATTAAGAACGGGAAGAAACTGCTGTCACTGACTGTTTTTAAGAAAGATTGTTGTTCTGTTCTCAGTCCTAGCCTAAGACAGCAGACAGAAAGGTAAATTCAATTCTTATTTGATGCATTTCATCATTCTAAAGAAGTTCTCCAGGAAGACATTCACAAATGCTACTTTATTATTTGCTTTACAACTATAAAAGGCACCACACCAATTAAAACAAAACATCTGTTTCTGTAGTAAACTATGCAGAAATTGGAAAGGATGTACCAAATACACTATTAGTAAAATCAACCAGATCTCTGCTACCTGCATGGTGCTGGTTATATGCTTCCGGGGGAGAAAAACAGCCTGATTTCCCTGGAAGTTCAGTGTATATGTACACACAAACCTGCAACTCTCATAGAAAGTACCCCAAAATGAGCTTTCTTCCAGCCCCTCGACACCAATTTCTACCGCAATGAACAGGCAGCAGATAAACCCCAACAAGAGAGGGAACCCTTCTACACAAGCTAAGCACAGCACCCAGCCACAGCCTGCTCTCCTTTCCCTATGGCAATGCTACAGCTCACAAAAACCATCCATTTCAGATGGCACGACAGAGAGCATCCTCCCCGAGTGCCCTCAGGAGAAATGGGTTTCCCCTTCACAGTTGCACACAGCAGAAGGGAGGGAAATTATCCCCAAAGAGGAGGTTTGGAGTAGATTTTTCCAGTTAAGCATCATGGATCATTTTCTTTCTTTGATTCCAGTTTCCTAGGTATCTGGTGTACCTTCACACTACGTTTTCCTATAACTGATGCATGAAACATGCTTAACACCTACCTCAATTCTACAACAAAACTTTTCTATTTTTAAGTCCTCTGGCCTTGGCTTATAGACTTAAAAAAAAAAAAAAAAAAATTTCCCAGCACAATCGTAACCTAGCATTGATTGCTAAAACTCTTACAACATACTGTAACTACACTGTAACAAATATTCCCTTAACAATTCAACACTAGCCCTCCAGGAGAGACCAAAATTAGATGTGTATTCCTTCCATGGCCAGGGACAGACACAACAGCTTTACTGAATCCTACAGGAGGCTCAACGAGCAACAGCAAGCTGCACATCTGTTTTTCGGATTAGAAGAACAATGTTGTATTTGCAAATGCTGGGCAAGGACTAGAAAATAATGCTATCTTTCAAAAAAAAAAAAAAAAAAAAAAAAAAAGAAGAGCATATAAGGAATCAGGTATTAGTATAGACAAAACAGCAAACTGTTTCGGTTGGTCTCAACAGAAGCAAATTTAGAGCTGATATATTTAAGGGGAACCTGACTATGTGTAATTCAGTAATTTACATAGGTAATAACTATTTTTTTTCTCCCATCTTTCCTCATCCTTTCCTGCCCCCAGGCATTCAGGAGGGAGTTGGTGGTGGCAGGAATTGAGCAAGGAAGAGGATTCCCCTGCACAATTTTCTCTCCTCTTGCCATCTGTACTACAGAAGAATCCCTATTTGTCATTTGTCTCCAAATTAAAAGCATCTAGATTTTCTTTCCTGTACATTTATTTGCTCAAAAGGAGGCACCAGAGAACCTGGTAAAATAAAGTTCAAATACATCTCCCTCCCAGACTCCAGAATCATCTTCAATCCATTTCTTGCCATGGAAGAAAAAAAAATTTTTAAGCAGCATTTACACACCCAAATGAACATCAGAAAATACGTGGTGAGGACGATCATGTGTTTTTGTTGTTGTTGTCTTTTAAAGGTAAACTAAAAATAACTCCTCAAAGGAAAAAAAATATATTCTATGACGCACTTCAGAAAAGTGGTAAGTGAAAATTAAAAACATATGAGGGAATTCCTGTCTGGGACATCGTTTATTCAATAAATGAGTGTCTGATGTGAAACGGTTTAAATAAGGGATTTATCTGCACAGGCTGCTGACTGCAAGACAGGATTCTATTTGCCAAGGTATTAAAATAAAAAGCAGACCTGAAACACAGCATAAGGTGATAAATCAACTTTAAAACAAATTACTTGAGTTCGCTGCATTCTCAGTTTGGGACAGGAGGAAGGATGTTAACCATAGCAGTCAACAGGCTTTAGAGACACTCCTCTGCCAAAGGAAAGAAGAATGTTTCCTACACAAGAAAAAAAGTAACACCAAAAGTTTTGAAGTTTACATAGAGACAAGGTTTCTCTGCTCCATTTTTATTTAAAAAGTCACCTGCTTCCTGTCTGCATGCCAAATAAACCTGATCTTCTCGCAAGGCACACAAGCATTTGCTAATGCTGATTAGCCAACACTATACACTACACTACTAGGTGACATCCTTGGCCAATTGGAAAATCCTTGAAATGCTTCTTCCTCCTACAAAAAAAAAAATCCCAAACCCCAATGAAACTCCTAAGAATAGGTGCAATCCCTCATTTTCACCTTACACTGAATGTAACCAATACTTTCAGCTAATAATACCCTTCTCCAGCACATTTTCAATTAAAGAAAAAAATTACAAAGCATTTAGCCAGAGATCAATGCATAGACTTTTAATGGAGACAGCTAGATATGAGTATGACATTGTTTTACCCCAAAGTAGAAACACAGACAGAATTTTTGCTTCACTGGCTGTTCTTGTTGATGCACGTCCAAAATCGAGCACTAACAAAAAGAGAATCACAAAAAACCTTTCCTTGAATCTTTACTGTGGGAATGAAACATGTGTTGACTACCCTTCAAAAAAAGATTGAAGATTTCAGTTTAATCTTCATAACTGCTTGCAGACTTGAGGTATAAGACTGACAACTTGCAAGAAACATGAAGAGCTCAAAATCACATCTTCCTTAAACTATTTCACGCCAAAACATGTCATAAAATATTTAAAGTCAAGACCCACACAATCCTAGATACTGGATCAGATCTATCTAATCACACGACTGGAAAACAAAACAATAAAAAAGTTACCTCAAAAGTAGCATTTTTTTTTAATTTTTAAAAAGTTACAGTCTACAAATCTGTTTAAAATAGCTACTATTTAATAACTATCTTTGCGAGTGCATTCTCTAAGTATTATGTCAGAAACTCTCAGCTACTTTAAGTCCTTGCTGTAGAAGCATTCAGATGGCAAGGCCTACGGTGCACAGAGGGAAAGTTAACAATCCATGCACAACTGGCCATAATGACTTCAAGAACAGAAGCAAGGTAAAGGTACAGAGAAAGTAGATACTATCTACTCTTCTGGCAGCTCTTTGTATTTAGGACATAATAGCATGAGCATTTCATTCTGAAGGAAGGTGAAGTCAAAGGTAAGTTTAATTTAAGAAAGTTAAGTCATTGCTTATTTCTCACACTCTACAAGGGAGTGCTGCTCTGCTTTGTTGGACCACATTCATGAACTGTAGGCTAGAGGTAAGTTATCAAATTCCTACCTTGTCTGTCTGTGCAACAGCCTGAGGATCTTGTCCCCATTGCCTTTCCACAGGATTTATTCAACTAGAATCTTTGGATGCTATGTAGCAGGTAATGATGGCACTTGGATGGAAACGTTTGGCAATATATTGAACAAGGCCATCACATCATCCTGGAAAGATGTTTTAGACTTTCTATCAGATGAACATATGGCTTTTAACCTAACAAGCCATTTTCACCTGACCGTATCAGGAGGTGATAATAAAGGTCACCGTTTGGTTGCTCCTTCTGGATATGCAATTAAAAAAAATTCACCTGGAGGACACAGAATCAAAATGAAATACATCATCTCTCAGAGTTAGAGTTTGCTAGATTACTTAAAGGCATTAGTCTGATTAGGTACGAGTTTATTCAGCTTTGATGACTCTGAAACTCTACCGACTCAGCAGAAACGTTAAGTCCACCAAAGTACGCCTGAGCAAGATTAACTGGGTAGGAAAATCAGTAATCAAGACTTTCAGGCCAGGTTCTTTCAGGCAACTGTGTTGCATAACAAGTCCTGGGGAAAAGAAAAGGAAGAAAAAGTAGTAATTTCACAGATTTTTGAGGGAGAATAGTCTAAATATTTCAGCAGCTTTTAGTTCCCCCCTCTCTCCCTCTGTCTCCCTCTCTCTAAATTACATACCAAATAAGCACACCTACACACTGAAGGATTAACTGTTTGCATTCGGGTTCTCACAGTTACACTGAAGATGCTGATATGAACAAGTGCTACAGAATTTCAGTTCCTGAAAGAATTCTCGTACAACTTTAAAGTCTAAAGGGAAAACAAACAAATAAGAATACTTATTAAATTTTATTAAGTACTTTATAATAGCAGCTTTCAACATTTTTAGGGGAGGGAGAAGGGATTAAAAAAGGGAACCCCTTTAAGCCAGTACTAGTGTTATATTTGTTTTTCCCTGCTATTGTGCACAGATCTGCAAAAATCATTATCAAGTCAAAACACAGCACTGATTTAACAGAAGATTACTTGGACAGAGATTCAAGGGCATGTACGACTCAAGTCATCTATCTCTGACAGTTCACTTAGATCACACGGACATGAAAAACAACCCCCAGGGACTTTGAAACTGGAAAGTGACTTTTCTTTGAAGGATGCTTTTCATCTTTGATCCAACCCATTCTCTTTTGAAATGACATTATATCAAAGAATTCAATTAAAGGCACTTTATCATTACTATTAAGATATGTGCAAGTTTTCTGCATTTTTTAAGTTAAAACCAGAATACAGAATTGTGTTGTTGTTGTTCATTTACTTTACTCTCTGAAATATATCAGAATCTGGATTAGGGAAGTCACAATATGCCATAGTATAGGCATCAAAGTTTTTAACTGTCTTTTGGTTGTTGTTGTTGGTTTTTTTTGTTTGTTTGTTTTTGTTAGTGGTAGTAGTGGGTTTGTTTGTTGGTTGGTTGGTAGTTGTTTTGTTTTGTCTTCCTAAGGGCCCTTTTAATGTCATTTCCCTACTTCTCAACTGACCCTTTCACATTTCTATTTTCCCCACAGTGGGAATTCATCAGAAGGATTCTTCTTACTCGGTTGTCTCAGCAGCCCTGAGGGCATATCCTGCCCTGTAATAAACTTTCTGCAAATAAGAATGTTTTGTCTTTTTGATTTTCAGTACTTTTGTGTGTTTTTCTTCATGTTTTGTTCTTTAAGGGCCTACTTGAAGTTGGATTATGTTGTTGATTTACCTACAAAAAAAACATAAAAAGCCACCCCATTTCCAGAAAAGCCACCCCATTTTTGCTGCTGCTGCTCCTCCTCCACTTATATCATGTCCTGCTCCTGTGCTTACACTAGGCAGTTTACCCCTGAGAAAACAATGACCATCCTTTCAGAAAGGTCTGACTTCCTATATTATTGATAGAGTCCTACAACTGTGTGAATTAAAAAAATTGAGCTGCATGAGGACTTGGGAGGTTCATGCCTGCAATGCAGAATCACACAGTTTTGACTTTTTAGGTTCATAAAAATTTGACAGCATTTTATTTTTATATATATATATTTTTTTTTAATAGAAACATGGAGATCTCTTCCCAGACTTAAATAAAACCACTTATAAAACCACTAATTGGAATAAATCTACCTCAGCAGGATTAATCTTTTTATGTAAAAAACTAGAAATATGATTTTTCACTGTAACACTGCATTTTTATCAAACACAACTGTATTGTGATTTCGTTCTCTACATAAAAATACCAAGCAGGTTCTGCACTGTCTTTAAGAGCAGAGGCTTATCTATCTGTTCTCCATGCCACTTTTTTCCCCCTCCCTGTCTTGCTGTCTTCAAAACCTAATTTCCCCGTGAAGACTTAGGACAACATCTTTTTCCCCTCTTTTCCAATTTCAACATTTTGCAGCTTTTTTTTAGGCTAAGAGAAAAATGCTAATACTTGATGCTGCAGAAGCTTACAAGCTGCTCAATCCGACTGCTCTTTGAGGAAGGGTTCATTTTGCCTTCTTCAGTAGCATAACAAAAAACCCTAAGGCATGTAAAAAAAATACCCAAGAGCGCTTGTGCTCACCTGATGACAGTGACCTGTTATGGTGCTGGCCCACTTGATGCATGCTTTGCTGTAATAGAGTCAGGCATTCTCCAAGGCAGCTCAGGGTGGCAGCAGAGGTAGCTTTTAAAAGCAGCAAGTCCTGATCCAAGGCAGAAAGGGGTCCAGAACTTGGGAGAGCTTCGATGGCTTGTACGAGATTCTTCTGTTGTCCCTCAACTTGACTCATCATCTGTAAAGGTGCAAAAACATCTGATGCCATAGGAAATATCACAACGTAGCTGTTAAATTCCTACAGGTTGATGTAGTAACTAAATGTAAAGAACAACAAATGAACGTTCATGTTATGATGCAAATATACCATAAATTTACCTACAAAAACAAAGGGCTTGAGACTACCAAAGACCTGTGAAAATGTCAAGACTATGTTAGAGAAAATAGTCTCTTAAAGTAGTAGGTTCCTGGTAGGTGTAATAGCAACTCATACTTTCTGGAAGTATTTAAGGAAACATACGAAAATTCTACTTCCTTCTCTGTTACCAATTTAGACTTGAATTTTCTTTCCTAGGTCCATGACCTGAGACACCCACAGAAGATACAGCATCCATCTTCTTCCTTTCCTACATGAAACATCTAGTCACAGTTTAAGAACAAACATTTTTCATTTCTCAAGCATTGGTAAGGAATTATTTTGAAAAAATAAGGTGACTTGGAAGTTTACAGGCATTGCCATAGGATGCAACTTAGAATACTTATTTACTATCAGATATGAATACCAGCTGTCGGGAAGAAAGTTAATCTGTTTCTAGATTTGAACCAACCAGACAAAGATAAAATGCACGCTTGTAGAGCAGATAAAAACATTGTATGAGCAGGCTGTTCTTTAAATAAACTGGCAAGCTTCCAAAAATCCTTCCTATAACTAAAAGAAAAAGATGTTTAAAAAATCTGTTTTTACAGCTTTTCATAAATTATACATGCATACGATGGGCCTCTCTCATACTTACCGTTCCTTAAGATAAGAAAACACCTTCATGTACCACACCACACTTGGGAGTGTCTTTGAAATAATCACACCTGTAACTACAATCATACACATTTGAGACAAAACTCAAATTCATTCTGGACCTTTTCTTTAACGTACTGACTTATGTATATATGCAGCTTATGTCTAAAGAGCCAGAGTTTATGTATCTCATCTCAAAAATAATTTGAGGATTGCGTCAGCCTTCCGAACATCTCAAAGTGGTGTTGTTTTATCCCTACAAGTTTGTCTACTGATCAGATACCCTAACAAAGACAAGTTATGGGCACACATAAAGCTGATTTTAAACATAAGATCGCAAATCTCTTATTGCCAAACGACGTAAAGTACTTACATCCAACTCCCAAATATCAAGCTCTCACTCAATTACAGAGAAGATCCACACCATCTAAGTAATGACTTCGCTTAAGACATTGCAATCTTTCTTCAATAATGCAGCATCACACTTCTTCCCTTCCATACCCTTTGGCAAGATATAGCAGAAAGGATATATACTACCAGACAGAAAATTCAGTTAACAAGAACAGAGTTGCTTAGTATCCCTTTCTGCTGCAGGTGCAAGATCTATCAATATAAACCCAAGGTTCAATTACCCGTGGGAGTCCATGCTGAATAACGGTTGCCATGTGTTGAACTGTCTTACCTCTCTTAAAAATCTCATTTTCCAATCTTTCTATTTTCAGTACAACCGCAGGCTCATGATCCTAAAAGGCGGATGAAATAGTAGAAATAACCTACCAATCCTCTTGCCAGACTGATACAAGAGAAAAGTCCTTTTACATTCTCAAAAGCTTGCAGCACCCTAAAAACCATTTTCCTAGAAAATACAGAAAGATGATATCATGTGACAGCTATTCCACCCAAACTCCAACCAATGTGAAGAAAGGGCTGGAGGGGAGAAATTTTTATGTGTGTTTCTAGAGTGGGACTTTTAAGCTAAACATGAAGGTTATTCCATGATTGTCTTCTTATTACATCTCTTCCTCCCCTTCTCTTTTCTCTTTTGCTAAATCTGATGTTTTTACATAATCTAAGAAACTGCTATTTGAAGATTACATGCTTTGAAAAAAAAAAAAAAAAAAAAAAGATCAATCTTAATAGGTTTATGAAGCATGCAAATTCAATCTCACAGCTAAAGTTCAAGCTCTAATCATAGTGAGAGATAAATCGAAGTCCAACTCCTTCAGCGATTCAAATGAATCTCATACGTGGCCGTGATCACAGAACGTCAACGCTGATGGCAGTCACCACGCGATCCATCACATTAACCGCAGAGTTCCTGTACCAGCTCACTGACCCCCAAAATATGTTGGCTTAATTATTACAAGGTTCATGTAACGGAGTGGATTTTTCTCTAATGCAACAATTTCTAGATTAAATCCCTGAAGAAAGCATTTCAAGGAAGGCACTTTGGATTGGGCACCTATGCTGCACGTAACACAACAGTCATCATCTCTTCTCTAAAACAGGCAACCAATAACCCAGCCAGCTCAGAGCACACGAGGAGGCTGGTGGGACACTATAAGGTCAAAATAAATTTATAACCTGGTTACGTATATGAAAGGTATCGCATTATAAAGTCACAGAGTGATAAAAGGCAGTTTATTTTGCTAAAATGTGCGATAACAGTGAGCTAGATGCAGTCTGGAAAATTCAGGATCTTTAGATGCTCCTTCTTAAGAAAACTATTTTAAACATAACGTCTTCCTAAAAAGAACAATTTCACTGAAAAAGAAAAAAAAAAAAAAAAAACTTACAGGTTTACACTCGAGTTTCTCAAAAGCTTTCAAAAAAAGTCTAAACACTGTAAACAACAAATTCAAGCTCCATTTGTCCAACCTACTGTAATGTGAAAAGTGTATGATGAACATCATGATTTTTCATTATTATTATTGTCTTTTTGAAGCCTGGTTTGCTTCCCATAGCCTCCCTACACTGCGCTAAGTATACCAATTAATAAGTTCATATTGAGTACACTTGAAAAGGAAGAATGGAAACTCAACTCAAAGATTAAATACTCATCCTTGCAAACAAATTATAACAGAATTAAGTGAAAGGCTGTTGAAGGAAGCTACATAAGAAACTTAGTTTAATTCCCTGCTGAAAATTAAAATGCTGAGATCTTAGCAGTTAGCATTTAAAAACAGAGGCCAAAGCTTTAGAAGAAGCCAAAGTGTTATAGGTTTGGTGAGTTTTATCTGTGAAGTAACTGCAAAATCCAGAAAGACTGGAAGGAGCTGTGCTCTCAGGTTGTTGCCAAAAAAAGAATCAATCTTATGCAGATTTTTACAGTAAGACGTACACAGTCAATTTTAATTCTATTTGTCAGAAAAGAGAATTAGAGTACGACAAAGGCAGCCAGGATAAGCACCTTTAGGAACTGCCCGAACCTCAGGTTGTGCTCCAGTTTTGAGAAGTCACACACCACGTACCTGAGCTCCATTGCACAGACAGGGGGTCCCTTCAAAGCCAAAACAAAAACCAGACCAGCACAGACACACACACTCACGTAAGTGAGCCACACTCCCCTATAAAAAGAGCTCAGGAAAACAAATTGAAGGTATGGCTGGGAGTCGATGGATCACATTCTCCCTGAAGACTGTGCAATAAAATTGAATGGAAAATTGCTTCCCTCCCTTTCCCATCCTGAACAAGACTGTGAAGTTGAAACCCTTTCTGATACTTTGAAGCAACTGAAATATTTTGTTTTCATCTCTGTGCAATCACTTTTCACACTTTCTATTTTCTTTGTTAGAAATAGCATACATTTCCAAGGATCTGCTTCCACAGGAAAATAAAAATCCAAAATAACATTTCCATTTTCCCCTTCCTTGCTTAAAGGGCAAATATATTCTTATACATCTAAGAGAAGAACATAAGATCAACTGATTGCAGAGCTTAGGAAACATTTGGAAAAAGTGACTGAATGTTTGCAGTTAGCACCTAGCCCCAAGCTCTACAGCCTAGAGGTAAATTCTTCCCAGTTTAGGATAAAAGTAAATAAAAACAGTTGTTTACTCTCCCTTTATCAAAAATGAAGTATCCTTGTGGGTCTTAATATTCTCTACCTGACCTAAAGTTAGCTTGAAAGAGGCCTTTTTAATTCATCCTTTCCATGCTACCTGCTGGCAATGTTTCTATACAACATTATAACTGTGGTAAAAGCAACTGTTCAAGCTGACTGAAGCAGCAGAAGACACCAAGAACAGCAGCTCCTCTGTAGAATTCAAAGCATTAGAAGCTGACGAGCATTTACTGCTCATGTGCATGGCTCACTCTTTTAGCCATCTTCAGCTTGCAGTAGGAGAGTACAAGTAGACCACATTGTATGTTTCCTATTAACAGTTATTCCTGAAGCTGGAAGGAGATGCAGACCTTTTAGCCAGCCAGAAATTCTCCGATACTGTCAGCATTCCTCTGGGTAACACCACCCACGAAGAAAGCTGCCACTTGACAACACCTTCACAGAAAACCAAACATCAGCAATTACCTCTGACATTTGCCTCAGTAGGTCACCCACCCTCTACTGCTTGCTCCAAAACAGCCCCTTCCCAGCTGCTGTTGCTGCCTGCTTCCTCCCCTCCCCAAACCACCCTAACACCCTGTGTGATTTGTGTGATTGCTTTCCCTACTTACCCCAGTCACAGCGACTGCCAACTACTCCTTTGCAGCTGGTATTCCACCTCCTGGATCTTCCTCTTGTGAACACGCTGCCAATGTTATATGGCACCATACCATTACGTAACAAGATCCCAAACAAATCAATAACTAGAAATGACTCTGTTCTCAGGGTCGCCCGGACAGCAAAGGCTTTGAGACGCATTTTTTTGCGAATCCAGAACATTTCAGACACATTAAGAAGAAGAGTCTTTCATACTGTAAATTAGCTAAAATTAGCAACTAAAAATTAATTTAAGAAATAATCAAGAAAAATTGAGGTGTTATTTCTGTGCTAGAAGAAAAATTACAGTAATTCAATATTTTGTTAACGTACTAGACGATATATTAATCTTTCCCAAACAGAGAAATCATATTAGAAACCTGAACAGCAATTTTGATTTAAGGTTTCAATTTGTTTCTGAAACTACAGAGAGAGAAAATCCCAATTATGAAGCCTAATAATAAACTCTTTTAAAGATTTTTTCCTCCTATCCTAGAACAAAGATAAACTGGAACTTCAAAAGGATGAAAACTGAACAGCCACACACAAATGAAGAGCATATGACTGCCTCTGACATGGTTTCATCTCCATTGGAAATGCTCGTTATCTCCAGGACTAACAGACCTAAGTCTGTTTGTCTGGCCCAGATGGGTATTACGATAATCGGAACATCTTTATTTCTACAATTACTGACCTTACAGGACTTCACCAAACTAGCAGCACATCACAACAACCTAAAGCAAAAAACAACTTTACATCATTTACCAAACTGCCCAATTCACAGGATTCTCAGGGGCATCCTAAGACACAGTGATTTCAAGCTCCCTGAAGCCAAAGAAGAATGACATCAGCTGTATTACCTCAAAGGGTAAGCAAACATTCTCCCCCTTCCTCATACAGGCCATGCAGAGCATAGCAAGAAAACAGTGTCATCAATCCTGTTCTCATTTATGAAGATTTAAATACTAGAGACCGTCCTACCTCTCTTTGGAATATATAACTTGAGGAAGATTATTCAGACCTTCCCAGGACTGAATAATTCATCTGACACAAGCAATTTATATTTTAGCATGTGCTATTTTCCTTTTTGGAATTGATCTTCACACATATTGAATCATTTTATAGTAGGTATTACAATACTCCTACCCATGTGTACAGCAAAAAAAAAATCCAAAACACTCCAGAGAAGGAAAATATTCTTTTAGCAGCACTAAGAACCCACAGAAATTCTATGTTGTCAAGTTGTGACATGCTAGAAATCATTCATCAAGGACACATTTAGCTCTATCAGTTAATACCACTCTTTCTCGACTTACTGTTCTCTGCGTGGGCTGTCAGTAATACCACCACTAGCAGCACGTTGGCTGCCTAGTCACCTCTGGGCATTTCCTCTGGAAGATTTAATGCAGTAATTTTTATTTTTAAAACCTTTCCATTGCTGACAGTAGGCAAGTTGAAAACAATCATAAAGAAAACTCGGAAAATAAACACAATGCTAATATGAAAAAGAGAGCATCTGTTAAAAAAAAAAAAAAATGTTGTGGGAAAAGCTTTGGACATTTAAATAGTAATGCAGGAATGCAACACAAATCACTTTCTTACCAACCCTAAGTCGAGTTGCATTTTCGAGAGGTTTACTGCCTTCAAAGGCAAGGAAAGAGCCAAAATGCTTCTTCATTGTTTTCTTTCTGTTATATGAAAACATGATTTCTTGCTCTCCCTCTCTCTCTCACACTCATACACAAATACTTTCTGGTATATTAGTTTCTTGCTTTTAGAGAATCATGACACAAGAAAAACATTTTGAAAGCCATCAGGAAAGGACACAAGTAGAGGCCAGCTTTTGAAACCAACCTTAATTAGGTCATAAGTGACAGGAGTACAGACCTTGGTTCTCATTTTTAAAAAAGCAAATATCACAGAGTTGTGTTTTTTTTTTTTCCTCTTTTGTTTAATATAAAACGCTGCTTTTCTTAAAAAAAGAAAGCAGACGTGTAAAGGAAGAGAATCAAGTCCACAGAGAAAAAATGAAAACCTTCTAGATCATTGCAAACCCAATTCATTGGGTTGCCACGAAAGCCTAACAGTCATTGATTCTGACCTTGAGAAAGATTTCTTGCTTGACCTAGATATCAACAATCTTGATCCAGATATCACCAACAACAATATGAACTGGCATCATATGAAAATTAAAGGTTAAAACAGACAACTAATATATACATACCAAAGCATAATAGATTCATTTGATATATACTTGGGACAAGTAAGACAAACACGTGGAACTCCAATGTCACCACAGTAACTGTACAAGCCATTAATCTCACATATCATCCAACAATACAGCACAATTTCACAATTCCCATACAGGATTTCCTTGAATCTTTCCTACTTTCAACTATTTATTCTGAAAAGGGAAAGAGCATAAACATACATGCAAAAAAAATGACTAATAAAAATCACTTGCTTTTTTTAGCTTGCTTCCAACCACATCTACAGAATTCAGTGCTGTCAATCACCAGCTCAGAAGGTCTACCTCTCCTATTGAAAAGTCTCTTAAATTAAGATAACTTCTACAGCTGCAGTAAAATGTGGGTTTTTTCCCCCCCAATTTAATGCATTTTTATTTTGAGTTAAGCATTAATACCTAACCACAGCAAAGCAAGATAATTTTTGCTTGGGCTTAATTTCTGAAAAGTGTTCTGACTCCCTCAAGGTCACTCAATACATGCATCTTACTGCTTGGCAAAAGAGATTTCCTGATACGGATTTATAGGCTTCCCCCTTTTCTTCAGTAAAGTCACACCCATAAATATTTTAATAGGATTCCATCAATAGCACGCAAACTAGGAAGGCAAATTAGAGCTTAATATATAACTAAAGTGAAAGAGATCTAACACAGCAGTTGTTGCTAAAGGCACTGCAATCTATAACACTGATCTCTTATAAGGAGTATTTTGCATTTTAGCTCTGAAAATGTCTAGTGTGGAAACACGTACAAGACCAGCTGACCGCAAACGTGCTTAAACTAGAAATAAGAGATTTGCATACTTTGCTTACAGTAAAACCTGAAGTTTTGACCAAAAAGGGCCTCCTTGAGCTGTGAGCTGGAGGGAAGTCTATCCAAAAAGCTTCAGTCTGGATGAAGAGCCACAGTAGCCTCTGTGAACATCACTATGCTAATGAGAAAAACTATTTTATGAAAGGATCCTGGAATACTAAGTGAGATACTCTGAAAGCCTCTTGGAAAGATGGAACCAGATAATGACGTCCATATCAATTGTCCTTTCTTGATTACTCCTTCCCTCCCGTTACAAAGAAAAAGCACGTAATTCTCTATTATTGTCACCTCAGGGTAGCAACCGGCTTGACCTCAATTATTTTAAAGATGCAAACAATGAACAGTGAAATTGGAATGACTCTGTTATGTAATAGTTATTAAGGCTTAGACACACACATCCTATCAATGAAGCTTCAAAGGAGCAAGTTAATTTTCACTTGGCATGCAATTTGCAGACAGAGCCACAAAAAGTGACAGAACAAACAGAACTCTACCTCTGACAATCAGGGTGGCAGCTAAGTACCGGGGCACATTTTCTTTTCAATTCTTGCCTCTTCTTTCACAATTCTATTTCTTCCCTTGGAGAAGGAGAAAGAAAAAGAAAAGAAAAAAAAAAAAGAAAAAAAGCCTCCCTACCACCATGTGCTATTCTGTTCTCTTTTCCCTAACCAGAAATGCACATAATCTCTGTTAAGGGAGCAACTGAAAAGCCAGTTGCTACACATCTTCATTGTCTCAGCTGACAAAACATAATTTCCTTTGGGGTTTTATTTCGTCTTTTTTGCTCAGTCTTCTCATAGTGCACTCCACAGGGTGGTTCCTTGTGAGGAAACAGAGGAACAAATGTCATTAGGACTGATTCTAAAAGCAGAGCTTGGCTTGGCTGTTTCTTTTCCTTAGCTACTGCTTCCAGTCTGCTGTTTCCATTGATGCTGATGCTGTTCCACTGGTCACCATCACTAGCCACACTTTCAAGCTCCCTTGCTGTTAGTTGCACAGCTACAATAATCAGACTGTATTTTGCAGATCTTCATAGTTTGTTTTTGCCTTTTTTTTTTTTTTAGCCCGTGATGGCTGTTGGATATGGAGGGAGAGAGGAAAGGTGGGACAAAGGGTCTTTTTTTGGAGATGTATCTGGAAGCTTTAAACATTAGTAACAAAAGTAATCCACTGTCCTGAGAAATTCTCAAACTTGTGCAATTCAGGAATGCATGAGGAACCACTTCCTTTCCTTCAGTACTTTAAAACAGGCAGCAGATCAGCAAGAAAAGAAGCTGACCTACCCACCTGTCTCACAAAAACATGTCTCTGTTCAGAACAAAAGCCAGGATATTCTTAACAGATCTAACACCAAAGAGCGTATGAAATCTGTAACAGCACTGAAACACTGGAAGAAAACAAAATTCCTCTGATGGTCAGCTATCTTCAGGCTGTTTCACAGAGCCAATCAGCAAGTCTTCAAATGAGAAGGTTTTTATTTATTTATTTACTAAACTAAGATTTAAGATCCAGCTTCTGTAATAAAATCCAAGGAAAAAAGCATGATGCAGGCAAGCACTGCTCATTGACAGAGTCTATCTCCACAAATCAGGGTGAGCAGGCTGTGCTGCTCTCCCCCTCCGCAGGCTCAGTATCAGTCTAACACTGGTCATTTTGCCACTGGAGGGAGCAGTCTGGGAATCGGTGCCTATTTTTTGCAGGAGATTGAGCTGGTTTTCTTATTTGCCTGTTGTACTAGAGCTCCCTAGGGATACTCCATGCATGTGCAGGTAATGCATGCCATTTGCTGCCTGCAAAAGGTTTGTACCAAAGCACAACTAGTAACTGCTATGTTTCCCCCCCACATCTCTCAAGCTCTTTCCTTGAGTATTTGCTTCTTAATAGTCACTTATTTAGACTTACTGTTTGCTATTAAAGATGACTCAAGGGGAGCAGGGTGTAGGGATCTTGTGGTAAAGGCACAGAGAAGAGTAGAAGCACACAGTGGTTGCCAAGGTTGGTGGGATATTTTCCCTCTGAGTTGCTCCCAGGGATCAAGAACCAAAAATTGAGAAGCAAAAGGAAAGAGCCTGCAATTTCAAGTAAATCTTGGACAGCAACTGGCTGCCATCCAGCCAAGCAGGAAGCACATTGTTGTATTTTAAACCACAGAATGCAGCACTGAGAACACGGCTTCTGAAAAGCTTCTTGTAGAAAATTAGATTGTTTAATTTTAATATAAGGATTACTTCAATATCTGCAAGTAAAGTCATTAGTTTTAGCGATTAAAATGTTACTCACAAGTACATTACTCCATGAGCTCTTCTGAACAGCAGCTTTTCTTACATTTCAGAAGGATTACTTCAGTTCAGTTAATAGCTACAGCACAGAACTGGAAAGCATATTTTGATTATTGACAATTAAGGTACATTTGTGAGTATTAAGCATTCAAAAGAATACCTAAAAGGTTGCTGCTAGTCATTAAGTCAACATCAGCACCCACAGAAAAATGCTATTAGTTCACCACTGTATAGCGTATTATTGATGAAAGCAATTTTTTTGTACTTTGAGTAAGATTAGTCTTCAGGAGATAAAAGGTCACATTTCACTGGATTATAAATTTTACATTTCAACACATGGATTTCTGTGGGAAGCTTTGTCTCAGAATACATCACTACCGAATGTATCACTGGATTTAAAAAATAAAAATAAAAAAAAAAAATGTATCTTATTCTACCACAGAATATATAAACTCACCTATGGCCATACAGAGTAGCCCAGTGTGCCATATAAGCAATTCTCCAAACTTCTGATGGAGATTTCCAGTGTGTCTGTGTTGGGCTTACTTGGCAAGAGTTTGATAGCATGGGGACTTTAGGGGGGTGGCTTCTGTGAGAAGAGTCCCGGAGCCACCCCATATCAGACCAAAGCCAGCTGGCCTGTGCAGGGAGAGGCCCCTGGTGGAGCAGGCTGTCCCCCTGCAGCCCATGGGTCCCACATGGAGCACATCTCCACGCTGCAGCCCCCCCGTGGGTGGAGGAGCCCCCATGGAGCAGGTGGATGTGGCCTGGAGGAGGCTGCGGCCCATGGAGAGCCCCCACAGGAGCAGGCCCCAGGCCGGAGCTGCAGCCCGTGGGGTACCCGTGGTGGAGCAGCTTGCTCCTGACAGACGGACTCCACGGTATAGACCCATGTTGGAGCAATTCTTGAAGAACTACCGTCCTTCAGCAGTCAATGGGAAGCCCATGTTGGATCAGTTCAGGAAGGACTGCATCCCATTGGTACCCAACGTGGGGACCAAGCTCATGACCCTGGGATTAAGCTCTTCCCTTTCTCATCTATCCTTAATTTACCTTCCTTTCACTCCCCTCCCAGTTAGCTACCTAGCTTGTAGTAGGTGTAAAATAAAAATTTTATTTCTGTCACATCCCACCTCACTTTCATAATCTGGGGAGCCACTGTGCCAGAAAATAACTAGATTTGCTTATAACTACCATGAAGTATGCTTTAAACAACTCTCGCACGCACAGTATGCAGTGGAATGACCTTCAGTTTTAATCAAAGTAGGTATTAATTCCCCATCTTACAATCAGTTCAGCTCATGTTTTCTGAAAAGCAAGTGAACCGTTACTATCAACGCTATCTGCTCATGCTGTTCCTGGGCCATAGGGGAAGCCTTGGGATAAAGCATACTCCTTTGGCTTGTGATGCTGCAAATCCACCTAAATTACTAATACAAAGAGCTGCAAATCCACCCTTTGACTTTTCCCACCATCCCAAAGCAGGCTGTCAGCTGGTTTGAAGTTGACATCAATAACTTCCCAGCACTGAGGTGATTCAACGCACATTGCCATGCTTTTGAGGCAGTTTGTGATGTACTGTAGTATGGGCAAATCGCATTTATACAGCAACTTTTACACAAATTCACGTGCTTTGTGTCTGCCAGCATAGACTTACCAATAAAACTGCAATTGAATAACTGGGGATCTCTGCGAAGAAAAACTGCAAGCACTCAGCCCAGAAGAGAGTAGACATCATCATCAGAACACACTGAGCAATACGTACAAGGATGTAAGACAACGTTTCCTCAGCCAGAGACAAGTATGCAAACCATTTTTATATTATATATCCTCTGTCAGTTACATGTATACATCTAGTAGCTGAAACACAAAGCTACAAAGGAGCGTGTATCAAATTCAGGCAAAGTTTAATTTACCCCGCTGGATTAACTGTTATTAGCCATAAGGGATATGAACTATATTTTTAAAAAATTGTCAGAAATCAGGATTGCAACCAAGAATCAGGCAAGCAGCTCCTTAAAAGCCTCAATGTAACATACACAAGGCTTTAAAACCATTCAAAACCTCAAAGCCAAGTGTTAGTGAAGGAAATTATAAGGACGTGTTGCAAAAGCTGCTGATCAGGTCTTTGTTAAGTAACACATGAGACCTATAGTGTTTACTATTTTCTATTTGTTGTAAAATCAAAACGTTTTTAGTATTTCTAAGTGTAGCATACAGCACTCTGGGTGTTGTACAAGGATTTGAAGATTATAATAAGACCCTCTATAAATGTATATAATAACGTAAACGGAATAGTACACATAAAATACGAGCCATTTCTATAGTTTCTTTCTCTTGGACAGCAATTACTTAAGTGCTTTCTATACTTAATATTTGAAACTTGGGTAGCCACTTTAATATAACACTGTCATGTGTTACCACTAACAACAATCAAAAATGTCTTCTATTTAATTTAATAAAAACAGTGCTTGAATGTGGGTTAACGAAATAGCCCATGTATTTTGGAAGCTGTCCTACCCATTATAAACACAGCTGCAGAAGTTAAGTGCACCTTGTCGTGTTAAGGGTTTGCTGTGAAGATCATCGTTGCACCAGCCAGCCAGAAACCTGCACTGAAAGTAAGGCCACTAAACAAGCAGCCATGAAACGTGATCCTCTAATCTGAAAAATAAGGTTTGCAGAAACATGTTTTCTTCAAAGCTTCATTTTCAAACTGACAACCTGAAATTGAAACTAATGCATTATCTGAGCAAGAGAACCGCCTGGTAGCTTTTCAAAATGTAGGCAAATATATGCTCTGCTCTATTTCACACAGAACAGGTGAATTCTGTTTTTATTTACAAAATTAATTGAGAGTTTTTGAAGGCATGCAGAAGTTGGAGATTGAATTTCCTTCAAGTTTTATTTCTCAAGCTCCTTTGGAAGCTTACCATTTAGTTAACATTTAATGAAATGCTCTAATAACCACAAATAGTAATCCTAGTTTCTCTGCAATTGCTTAAGAAAATGAATGCTGCTATTTATGTAGCTATCATACATGTATTATCCTGAACTTAGAAAGTGCCATTTATTAAGTTATTGAAAATGATCATCTTTGCACATTTTCAATTACTACTAAACTACAGTCTGAGAAAATGTTAATAAAAAGAGGCCCGGTGTACATCATTAATATTTTTCAAATTTGGAACAACAACAAAAAAAACAACACCCAGAAACAACAAACCAAGTTCACTCTTGAAATAACTCACATGGACAAATGGTGTAATTTAGAAGAACATTTGTTCTGTGATTCCCATAGCAACCTTAATTCTCCCTGACTGTGTATCTGGTATCCAGGATGACTCAACCTTTGCTTGAATACAAAATCAAATGCACAGAACAAGGTGCGGTTTAGAAAGGTGCAACCTGTGTGCATTCTTAATGACCATAAAAATGTACTTTTGTGTTATTCATGTTAACACAAAAAGTATTCACCTTTATTCTATGCAATTTAATAATTATTGGTTTATAGTACTGTAATTTTTATAAGGACATCCACATTTGCTCCTTAGGAAGGTACTAGCCTGATCGCAGATTTAAGAAACCCATTTATCCCTTAAGGAGACACGTTTTTATTGATCTTTGCAATACTAACTTAAGGTAGAACAAACAGCTTTAAGAGATGACACTACTTCTATAGACAAATGAAATAGCCCCCAAAGAAACTGCCAGAGTAGATATCAATTAATTTCATCTGTTCCTGTATGGTCTAAATTAACCTTCTGTCTACAAGGATAACAACTAATCACACCAACGCTGTTGAACAGCTAGAAGGAAATTTCAGCAAGCTTGCAGTGGTATTTTCATACATTATAAGGAACACACGTTTCTAGAGGAAACAAAAAACTTATCAGTTAGTTGCATAATTCCTGCAGGAATCAAAAGATAACAATTTTAAATATGCAGCAAAGGACTTGCAAGAAGCAGCAGGACTGTCGTTGTGCCAAAAAGCTGTCCTTTCCAAATTCTGGAACTGCCTGTTGGCACATAAAATGGATGTCACACTGGTGCAGGCCCCGTGAAATCTAGATCTCACTGCACCAGATGTTCAGAACGTATGCCAATGGCTAGTCCACTGGAGAGTACCACAAGTTGTAGCATATACCGCATTTCAGAGGGGTCAGAAATGTCTCTTCCAACTTTTTTAAATGATGGAAAAAAATATTTCTCTAGATTTTTCTTGGTTAATCCTAATTAACTTCTCTAAATTTCTGTAAATAACATACGTTGCTACAAAATGTTCACAAGCTGCAATTCTTGGTTCTTTAACAACAGTGGTAACACTGGCAGAGGTTATACTCTAATCACTCTCAGCCAAAATAAACACCATTCCAAGATGAAGTGTGCTGCTATTACCTACTTCAATGGCAGCTAGAATGTAGTACAAGGTGTGATGCAGCCACTTGGCTTTCTGAGCTAACTTGGACTGCCTACAGTAAAGAATTCTGCAAGTATAAATCCTCCACCACAAATTGCCATGAGGAAAATAATATGCATAGTTTAAAAAACAGAATGCAATTTCAAGACCACACACAATTAGTTTACCATAAAATCACTTACTAAAAATCAGTTGGAAGCACTCTTTTACTGATAAATTATGGCCCAAATAAAGAGGTAGGATCTCGAATAATTCTGCATAAAGCGCAACACTTAGTGCATCCGTTCTTCCAAATTAACATATGGCAAGTTATATTTTTGATAAAGCATTTCATAAATCAGTACGGAGTGAACTATTAACATCGAGTTAATAGAAGCAAAAATCTCATTTAAGAGAACATTATTTTAAATCTTAAAAAAAAAATCATAATAAAAAATAATGTTCCTTAGCTCCTTTTCAACTCAATGCTATGAAGAAGTATTCTGAATATTAAAGCTTTTATAGCAGCCAAAACCTCCATACCCATGCTTAATTTAAACCCACCACAATTCTGAAAAAAGTCTCAAATTTTTCATGTTGAAAAATTCTGATTTCAGAACAGAAACGCTGCATGTGTCATTTTGGGGACCTATAAGGCCACTTTTACAACTCCTATGAAATTTTGCACATCAGTTCAGCTCTAATTAGACGCTTTGCTATGATGCTTGTTTACACTACAGTTTTCTACACTGTCTTAAAAAAAAAAGTCAAGTCAATTGTAACCAACAACAGTAGCAAATAACCTATTGTTAATTCTTACTATGAACATAAATGGGAAAAGAAAATCAAGTATTAGCAAATATCACTGCAATACGTCTAATATAGGAGTACATTTGTCCAATTTGAAACGCAAAGATGCACTTCACTGTTTGCAAATAACATGGTCAAATCAAGACAAGTTGGTCCAGAATTGAGCAGCAATTTCAATTTCAGCACTTCCCAGGGATGTTACACAAGGCAATGAAGACCACATGACCCACGTGAAGAATTACCCTTTTGCAGCATTCCTGTTTTTCACAGGTCTCATATATGAAGTTGTAGTATTACCATAACATTGTTTAAAACATTACTCAAAAAAAAACCACCAACAACAAAAAAGCTTCTTCCCATTTACCAGAAGTACATCTGCTCTTTCCATTGATTCAATTACTGCACGTATAAGATCTAAGATTTGTTGACCTAGTCCTACTTGTAGTACATTAAAAAAATGCTTATTTGGATGTCAAAGCTTCATTGCTTCATTCTGTAAGAAGAGCACTGACAAAGATATATAAACCTTTTGCAGTCCTGTCCCTTCATGCAAATCATACCAAATTCCAAATAAAATTCAAAGATTTGGGTGTTGAAAAGGGGGTTTTGTTTTGGGGCTTTTAGTTCTTATTTCTCCTCTGATAAAAAAAAGGACTAAAAGGGATTTAAGTGCAGTTTTGTGAACGCCTCTGGCTCCATCTCTTTATTCATGAATTTAACAAAGGAGGCTAAGCCAAACAGTCACCATCAAGTCATAAGGAACAAGAACATGCCCTGAAAAAGCAGGCAAAATAAACCCAAGTCTGTCACATCTGCTCTTGAAAACAGGTGAGAAGGAAATACAAAGAATGTGTCACTGAAATGAAATATTTCCAGATGAAGGAATCAGACAAAGAGATTCTTATCTTTTCACAAGACAGAAAGAGAATCAGTCACAGCCATTTCTTACAGACTGGGAAAGAAGGCAGAGAGACTGATTTTTGACTCAACACGTTCTTCTTTAAAAAGCAGGAAAAAAAAAAAAAAAAAAAAAAAAAGAATACAACATTCAGTGCACAGAAGGTAAACTTCACATACCTCCTAATAAAATCTTATGTTTAACTTAGTTTCATTTTCTTTCTCTGAAAAATACTAATTTCTTTTAGCTTACAAACATCACCACATGTTTTTTATCTGAAATGTATATTGTTGCCCTCTAACCTGTTCTCACAGAGGCAGTGCTCCAGCTGAGGTGTGACTCACATTAAATATAGGAAAATTATCATCTGCTATGATTACAGATTAAAATCCTGTCATATTTACCTTTTAGCAATGACTTCACATTGCAATAGTCTGCAAACAAATGAGTCAGCAACCACCAGGCCTCTTCTGTAAAGATTACACCTATCTGCTTATTCTGTGGTTTACTGTAGACCAGTATTTGTTTCTGCCTTCCCAAATGTAGTTCTTTGCATTTGTTGATTTTGCCTCTTTTCAACTTATTATGAACCACATACTAGTTCTGTTTTCAATTCCTTTCAGCCTCAACCAGCTTCATTCGACCAAGCTGCTCCAACTCCCACTGTTTATTTTATTAAGAGAAGTAAGGCACTAGCTGGATTCAACCTATGCGAGCAAATACATTTAGTAAGGTAGAAACAATTTAGGGGAGATGCCTGGCAGGCAAAGGCAAGATATGCTCATGAAAAACAAACAGACGTGTGTTTTCTGTAATATAGTTAACGCGGGTGACAATCAGCGCGCTCTCCAGAGCAGGGAATGAGCATTGTTAATACAATACAGAATACAAGGGAAGTTCTCACTTTTAATGTTACTAGAATAAAGAACAGCCATTCTTCATCAGGATGTGTAATCTGAATCCTCAATGTGAGGACATACTAAGATAATTTATTCAAATTCTTATTAAAAGTTCTCGATTTATAAAACATCCAAGGACTTAAAAGGACATTCTTCAGGCTGTAAATTAAAGGATTGAGGCAGACATTTTAAACCAATGTGTTAAAAGAATGCTTTAAAGCAGTTAGGCTGCCAACAGTTTCTTTGGTGAAAAGGGTGGGAGGGGGATTAAAAAGACACTATTAGAGAATAGCAAGAAGTTCAGACAAAACAAAAATTACAAGAGATGAAAGAAAGATGAAAGTGAACTCTGTGAAAGTGTGTCCTACCATTTAAGCTTAAAACTCATGTACTATTTTTGTTTTCCAGAAGACAGACCTAAATCAAGATAAGAGTTACACTTTTTAAACTCTAGTAAACCATACATTGAAAGAAATATACTTTCTTCTTTGCTTTTCATGTGTTTAACACAAACAAAGCATTCTTCCATCACAGGGCCAGCAATAGAAAATTGACAACGAAGTCAAGACCACAGCCATACAGAAACAAACTGCTGAGTGGGAGGAGCTGTGCCTTCTTTCACACTCATTCATCAAACTCATTCAAGTTGTTCGTTTTTTTTTCTTTCTACATTTAAATCCTCTACGGTCTTCTTTCCAATTGGAAAGGTTTTGCTGCATGCAGCTTCAAAGAGATGTTTCTCCAGCATTGAAGCACCATTGCGAAGCCTGGGAGCCATGGCCAACCTACTTCATCTTTCAATGCATTTGCACACAGCCATCTGAACATCAACATAAAAAGCCTGCACACACCAGACCTCAAGCTGAACCAGAACTGAAGAGAGCCTTTTGCTCAGCAAAGGGATCCAAACAAAGCAGTCAAACAGATTAGGAAACAAAGAGAACTATTGACTTGTCACACTGCATTGCTTATTCTAAAGCAAAATAAAAAGTTACAGCAGATTTGTATCTCTTACCTCTCTGACTTCATGGAGTTGACCGGAACGCTGGCTCTTGGCTCTTCTGGCAGCTGCAGGTGATTTGTGATGGGTGATGGTAACAACAGTTGGCCCGCTTTGATTCATATATTTCTGGCCACTAGGAGATGCAGAATTAGCTGTCCCAGGTGGCAGCAGGGATGAGCTTCTACTTCGTGAGGATGAAACGCTCTAGAAGAAGCAAAAGAATGTTGGTATTAGCAATGTTCACACAAAAATAATCTGCAGATCAGGCTACAGGTTTGCACTGTTCTACTTTCCTCACAAACCTGAGCCTGGAGATCTAAGTGCTCAGGACTGATTGATTCCTTCTGAATCATCTACATTGCTCAGCTGGGATCTTCTCAGAGACATGAGGCAACTGCCTTTGTTTCTTGAATTGTCTGAAACTGGCGTCCTCAAAAGTCTCCACAAACTCCTGTATCTTAACACGCTGTTAAAATTCCTACAACCATACTTTTTAGGAAAGATACGACGGATTTTTAGGACAGATTAAAACAATACCACCACGAATATCTTCAATGAACTCACTGACCTATAATTTGTCAAATGGTTTAGTGTGAAAAGCAAGAAAAAAAAAATAATGTTGCTGTCTTTTCACCATGAACAGAGCTGCAGTTTTGGCAAGGCCAATCCACACACCAATTTAACATTACAAGCTGAACCAAAGCGTGGCTTAAACTGCAAACAGGTTTTGGAGTAATCTTGGGATGTACAGTAAATACAAAAAAAGGCTAAAAATAAATCTCCAGCAGTGTCTGCAACTTAAATACTATTTTCACACGATCTATAAATTTAGTCTGAACATTAGATAGGAATGAAGAAAGCTCTTCAATCATTTATCGGTGTTACTACCTCAGTTTGTTTTCCGCAGCCAAGCTCCGACACGCATTAGAACCCTGTGACATATCACATATAAGAGCAATATAAAAAGGCTTTTCTCTTCTATTTAAACTGCCAATTGCACCTGCAAGTTTAAAATTGAAACAGAATAATTCCTACCTCATAAAACACAAACCAATTCAGAGAGTGACATTTAGTAGGCACTTTAAGAAAGTGAGGTAAATACACAGCGCTGCGGGTGAAAAACCATTTCATCCCTCCTACAAACTCTGCACAAGTAATGATGGCAGCTTTCAATATTTCTGAGAGTTACTGTGAACGTGGGGGACTATTCTTAAGTCTAATGGCAAAAGCACAAAAGCATTATTTGAGTACAACCTCTCTGCCTATCCCTTACAAGTCACTCTCGAGCTTTGCAATTTTGTAGTTATTTCATTTTTTTAAAAATTTAAATGCAAGGTGGACAAGCTCCAGCTAGCACTGGAATTGAAGTCACGCATTATGTTACACCAGTACGCTGCCTGTAGACAATTAGGCAGAGTATCTAGCACTAACAAGATGGAGAAGTGAAATATGTTCTGTGTTCCCCCTGCCACCCACCCCCAAATTAGACATTAGGCTTTTTGAGGTACTGGAAGTGTTAAAAAAAAAAAAAAAAAAAAAAAAAAAAAGAGGGGGGTGGGGGGAGATATCAAAGTGTCAGTATGTGAAGGGCTGCTACTGCAGACATACTGAGTCCTCATAGCAAAAGGCATTATTCCAGTGGCCTGGATTTACATTTACAAACACTTCCAAGAGTGATGATCTGACTCTCTTTTTGCATTCTTTGCTACCATAACTATTAAGATTACAATAACAGGCATCCACAGAACCAGGCATTTATAAAACAATCCGTTCTGTCTGATAATTTACAACTGCATTGAGACTGGATTTGACTCTAAGGCAAAAGATACCTATATGGCATGGGGGTAGAATTTGTTAAGGGCACAGAAGTTTGCTGTTTTTTTAATTCATCTTCCATGTGAAATAGCGTTGTTTAGACTGAACTACAGTTTAAAATAACAGAGGAAAAGGTTTGGGAGAAGGGGTTGAGGGAAACTGGATGTGACTCAATTTCCTTTTTAAATAAGTTTCACAGAAAAAGGTTACCCCTAGTATGATAGCAGAATATATTTACTGGTTTTTCTTTTCTAAATTGACTAGCATGAGAATACTCCTAAATGACATTTTGGGTGCAGAGAAAGAATAGAATAATTTCATTTTTCAGCATAAGACACACTTATCCTCCAGTTTAATAAAAGTTATTTTTAGAATGAAATCTTCCGAGGATCGCTGAGGTTCTAGTGTCATGCAA
Source organism: Netta rufina (assembly GCF_964035555.1). Lineage (NCBI taxonomy): Eukaryota > Metazoa > Chordata > Aves > Anseriformes > Anatidae > Netta > Netta rufina. The sequence goes on from NC_140124.1 coordinate 43,408,770, forward strand.
TCACAATATTAAAAAACCATGACTGCTACCTTCACGTAGCTGAACGGATCATAAAACATAGATAAACAGCAGCAATTTGAAACAGCAAGCCCATCCATTAGTTTCACTTTAAGGAAAACAACATGCTTGGAGAAGTTGAGTTTTATTCCACTGTGATTTTCTTTTGGGGAAAAAATAAGTTACAGATCTGCAAATAATAAAAGTAATATAAAACAAATATAGAAAAACCCATGCACTGTTTCTCTTTAAACACAGAATCAGGAAGGAATGCTAGGAGAAAAATGGCTTTTAGAAAAAAAATAGCTGTCAGAGCTATCTCATGGAACCTGCACGTTTTGAGAGACATTCATGAATTGACCTGTATGTGTATTTGAAGTTAATATCTGTAACAGTTACATTATTTTGCAATTCAATGTTATTTGCTTCAAGACATTGTTTCAAACTGCACAGAGCTGCTTGCAGCTCACCTACAGATCACAACAGACTCAAAATGCTCCCAGCCCCCCCGACTGTAGCTCACACCTCCCATTTTCTCTGCCAGTGTCACCTAACACACTATGTTGACACACTGACAAATGGCACAAAACCATACTTACACCTTTGGGAGTCATACATTTGATACTGCACCATTAGGACAAAAGCCACCAGCTAGTTGCATTTTTTTAATTATCTTTGTATCACAAATAAGTAATGAACACATTTCCAAGAAGCAGGTACACCCATCATTTTAGAACTCTCTCAATCTGGGTTAAGGTTTTTACTGCAAGACTTGTTGTAGTGCATACCAAGCCATTGGGCTACATCAACTACACTCTTAAACTGTGACCTGAAGCAGACTGAACAGTCTGTGGGACCAGAGTGCTGTTATGGCAGCTTTTCATTACATTTTGTAAAGGCATGCGGCAGCTTGCAGCAGCTGTTGGTGGTGGACATTCATTTAGGGCATGGAGTTTGGGAAGCAGTGGAGCAGAAGAGAGAATCAGGAAGACCAGCCCATCTAGAGTTTCAGCAGCAAGTGGTACTGAGGAAGGCTGTCCTGCTACAGCAACAACAGGTAACCCCAAATCTCTACGTACAAAATCTCTACGTTTCATGACCCAGCAAGGGCTGAACATGTTGCACTGCCAGCTGAATGCCTTGCCCTACAACAGTGTGATGGGATCTATGGAAGGAGCTCACCTCTGCCAGTGAGCCTGTCCTAGAGACCTCTCCCCAGCTCAAGGTAGTTATCAGTCCTATGCAGCACACCGAGTCAGAAAGGTTAGCCATCTAGAACCAGCCACAGCTTGTGCAAAATATCAGAGCCAAATACGTTGGTTTGAATGGCTCCTACAGGTCTGTAAGTTTTCCTCACCCCTTCATTTCCTGTCCCTTTACCCCTTACTTCCAGTTAGTAAGGCTGCTTTTCCAAGCAGCGTGCCATAAAACTCCACCAGCCCACTACACAAATCCTCTTGCATCTGATTTGGCATTATTCTTTAGAGGATGTCCATGAAATACAAAACTCAGATGAACTCTACACTAGGACCTCTGGCTACCCATAAAGCTAGCCCTAGGCAAGTCCCCAAGATAGTGAGATCAGTGCAAAACCCAAACCCTGACTGAAATGACACAAAACTGCAAGGAATTGATGCTAGTGAGGAGGAAGCACATGGAGATGCAAAAACTAGTAGCATACAAAATGTGGACAAATGCTTGCAGGAGACAGTTTCTACAACCACTCAAAAAGCCTTTTGAAGTGGGGCTCCACTCCTCAGTGCTGGAAGCACCAGATCTGGCACAGACAACTGGACCAGCAGCAGAGCTGTGGCTGTTCATCCCAAGGATGTAGGGTTGGCAGCTAATTCCTTCTGCCAGATTCCTCCCGTCACTTCCAGAAGAGACCTCTCCTGGACTGACATACTCAGCCCTTTACGTACTTTCAAATTTTACAACACGTTGTCAACACCTCTACTCCGGCCAAATACTTGACTCTTCTTTTGCAGAACTTCTCCAAATTAAAAACTGGGAATGGAAAGCATCTCTTCTGCATTTAGACACACAGCTGTGTAAAAATAAAAACAAAATCTTTTTTTTTTTTTTGTTAAAAATGTTAAAGCTAACATGATGTTTTCCATAGTTAAAAGCAATCTAATTACACACCATACTACAACAGCCGTTTTCCCAAAGTCACTCTCCCAGAAAATCAAAGCAAAGACAGTAACTGACAGAGCTTTACTCCTAATTTCCTGCTCTTCCCCCTAGCACTGCTGGTATGATTGATCTGGACCTCTATTGTCCTATCTGGTCTCCTTTGGTCCTACTGCTTTCTGGTTTGCACATAGAAAAAGAAAATAATGAAAAGACTAATGAAAGGAAGACATTCGCTCTTCAACAATTAGTAATTCATGGTGCCAATAATGAGTCAAGAAGCCCAGAAGCTGAAGCGTCCAAGAGGGATTAGAAATACTCTTTCCTGAGGCTACACTTTACCATAGCTCCAACAGCTTGCCTGCTAATAAAATGAAGCCAATAAAAGAAAAATAAAGGAGACAATAAAAGAGTAATTTGTAACTTGAATTCGTCCTTGCTTTATGAACTAAAACTATCTAAAATATGCCTGGCTAACAGACTTGGTTTAAGATCTTTTTTTTTTAATTCATTGTCCATCTCCAAGATTTAAAAACAAATGACATATGGAGTGCTTTCATTTGGATACCCAAAATCCCAACAATTAAAATAACGCAACTGTAGTACAGTAAGCCCAAACTCTACTAATGTTTCGTGACTCATTTTCCCTGGAGACTGTTCTTTCTGTTCACAGAGAAGCTGAAGTGTTTTTCGCCATTTACCAGAAGCAAACAGTTTTGTTTATTTTCAGAAGTAAATGCAATGTTCCAGAGACCAATAAACTAATTTCTGAAGTGATTTGTCATATCTGTTTATGGATGATAATCGTCATCTTCACAGGCACTGTGCCACAGATGGTTTATACAGGAATAATAAATACTGAAATGACATTCCTTTACTCCTCTGCATATCTATATAGCACAGCACCGATCCCTGCATACAGCTTTAGAGCAACGAGAAGTCACTCTCTGTCAGAAAGTAATTACAGCTGAGACACCACCACTCGGTAGTTTAATTCCTATCTACATCTTTTCCAATGCATCCTAAGCAAGCAAATACTGAGGAAGATAAATATGCACAGATCTGTTTCATTTACATTTAGATCATTCAGAAATATTAAAGCTCAAACAACTGAATCTACATAACATGCAAACTGGAGCGTTGCAAAGGGACCAGCTTATGATATGCTTTGCCCATTTGTGTAAAGCTCCATCTACAGCACTAGCTTCTCTGACAGATTATTAGTGTGCTTTATCTTCTTTAGGTAAGGCGATACATTTGTCTCCTTTTAAGCAAGAGACTACAAATGCTCATAAAAGTCTTGTCAAGAATCATTTGAGCGTATTCATGTTCAACCCTAAACTCACTTCGCTTTTCTCCCCTTTTTTGTAGAAAGATTTTGAAACCAGAGATGTGAGCAACTATCTTCATGCAGCTTCCAAAGAGAGGGAAAAAAAAAAAAAAAGTGTCAAACACACATCCCCAGCCAAGCAATACGTCCTTCTCAGCCTCACCACTGTGAGGATTTCCAAAGCATGTTTTAATCAGAAGTACCATACTTTATTTGGCTTCTACAGGTCAAGAAATAGGGGAGGAAGTGGAAAAACATACTGAAGGAAGAGTAAACTTCCTCAAAAAAGGGAAAATGTTCAATGTTAAGAATCAAAGCTTGAAACTTTCACTAGCCTGGCTTTCTGGAAAGTTATCTTGTGCACGTTAAAAAAAAAAAAAACTCAGTGAATAATCTATTTGGAAAGTGAAAGACAACTCCATGGCCATGCATTACTAAAGGCAAGAAGAAACTCAAGAAACTGAAGAGGGGTCTCCAAAGATCCATGAGGGCCATTTTTTCAGCTGTGGAGAAAAAATTACTCATCTGCCTCAATGATTTGAGAAAAGTGCTGACTTCCAGGCATTACTACGGGTGCTGTTTCACAATTACTGAGAATATGCTACTGCAGTTGCGGCCTTCATTCTCCACCATCTCTCCACACTGGCTCTGAGGCCCATTTGAGCCTATTGACAATGAGTTCAGGGCGTTAAATCAGAAGAGAGACAGAAACACAGACACAAAGAAGGGCAGCAAAGCTGGTGAAGGGTCTAGAGAACAAGTCTTATGAGGAGTGGCTGAGGGAGCTGGGGTTGTTTAGCCTTAGAAAAGGAGGCTCAGATGAAACCTTATCATTCTCTATAATTACCTTAAAGGAGATAAAGCAAGGTGGGGATCAGCATCTTCTCCCAAGCACCAAGTGACAAGAGGAAACAGCCTTAAGTTGTGCCAGGGGAGGTTTATGTTGGATATTAGGAAAATCTTCTTCACTGCAAGGGTTGTGAAGTATTGGAACAGGCTGCCCAGGTAAGCAGTTGAGTCACCATCCCTTAAGGTCTCCAAAAAACATGTAGATGCAGAGCCTAGTGACATGGTCTAATGGTGGATTTGGCAGTGTTAGCTTAAAGGTTGGACTAGATGATCTTAAAGGTCTTTTCCAACCTAAATAATCCTATGATATACAAATTTCTCTGCTCCTTTAGCTCACCAAACTGCCTCTCCAAAGTTGTAACTGTCATCAGACCCTTGACAGTCCCTCACAGAGACAAGCAGTCACCATGTTGGCTCAGTTTTAAACATAAAGCCTGAAACTAAACCAGAGTAAAGATAGCTTCTGGCCAGATCCATTCTTGCCATTCTCCATCCAGGAGGGCTTTACTCTGTGGTGCTGCTGGAAGCAGAGTCACATCTCCAGCTTCCCTTAGATCAACACTCAGCGGATTCCTCAGTGAGCCAGTTGGGGAACCAAGTACTTTTTAGCAGGATGGGGCTCTTGCTGTTTGATGCCCAAGCTGCTACAGGCCAGAAACACAACATAGCCTGCACCAGAGGTGGCAGCAGACGGAAGGGAATTGGACTGCCTTGTATAGCTGCAGGGAATCAGCAGATGGGTTGAACTGAGATGTGAAATCGTACCATCCAGTTTTAGCAGCTTACTGGCCAGCTCCAAGCCAGAAGCTGGAACAAGGAGTCATCTGCCTCTTTATTCTAGCACAAACTGAAGCTGAAAGTTTCCACCTCATCACAATTTAAGACACAAGCTACGTCACAAGATAAAGATTTCTGTTCCCTACTATGTTCCTGATACACACTGAGAAATACAAGGGTTACATGCCAATCCAGCAACTAATACACTCATGTATATTGAAATTAAGAGCTGGTATAAAAAGCTCTCTCTGTGTATTTAGAAGTGTTTTTTACAGCCACCATCATAAAACAGTGAAGAAGGAGGGATATAAAACAGAAAAACAAGTGAGCTTTTGAAAACGCATGGATATAAGATTATTCTTGAGAGTTACTGGAAAAATCATGTATAGGGCTACTATTTCTTGAATTCATTCTCTCTCTCTGAATTCCAATTTGACTAACATTTTTAATTAAGACTCAGACAATCAAATTGACTTAACATAGTCTTAAAAACACACACACACAAACAAGAAACAGCAATCCTTATCCAGACACAGATGACTTCTTCCAGTACGGCATGATTTGGCACTCTATAGAGGTTGAGAGCTCTGTAATTAAGCAAAATGAAATTTGTATAGGAATACTGAGAACATTAAAACTATCCTACAGCATGGGTATTATTTGCCAGAGCACATTATCCTTTTACTACTTTTTTTTTTTTTAATCATTAAGATGTAAAATTTAATTAAAATAAAGTGAGAGACTTAGCCTGTCTTATATATGCTTGTCAGTTGTATAGCTCACCTTTGGACCATATTTAGACATTAGTATGCAAGCAACATTTTCATACAGCTTTTTTTTTTTTTCACTGCTCTGCTTAATGTCCTCATCCATTCCAGTCCCCAACAGAAGTTTTAAAGACTGAAAGTCATACAGTAACATTGTAAGAAATTAAAAAAAACAGGAATGGTGTAAACTTTTTTTCTTGAAAACTCTCCCTGAACAGTATTTTTCTTTATTTGACTCAGATATAAGCATACAAAGAAATCACGAACAAGTTTATTTGAAGTATAAACATTACAGCATTTCTATTTACAGAATGCCACCGTTATTAGCGTACTATAAAAGCTAATTTGTGAAATAAAAACCACAACATATAACTACACACGAAGGGGATAAAAGTCAGATTCAGATTTCACTACATGGCTGCTTGCACCTGCAGGAGTTCAGAGGAACTTCAGTAAAGGAATACATAAGTTTTGCAAATAGATCATGAAAATTATTGAAGGATATTGTTATTAGGGAACATTGATGGCATTGCACAGTGTACATATAAACAAAATACATTGTGAATAGTACTGGGCCACAGTTATATAAAAATAATATTTAACTACCCAGTTTAAGAATTGAAAGAGTCTACTAAAACATTGAAGTTATTTATTCTCCTCAGAAAAGGCTTTTATGTAACAAGAATTGCTTCCTGACAAGTTATCATCACTCAAGAAGAAGAAGAAAAAGCTTTTATTTTACTTCAGACACTTCAGTGAATGTTGTTCTCTTAAAAACACCACCCAGTTGTTCAGTTAACATATAATCAATATTCTCTAGATCTTGGGGGCAGAGCAAGCAGGAGTCCTTTCTACCTGCAGTTATATGCATTTATTTCTTTATTTATATAGCAAACAATTTATCTTTCTTCCTTATTGTAAAGATGTCATTAGAAGTGTTTAAAAGACTGAAGATGAGAAGAGGAGGTATTTGGTTTTTTTTAAGTGATTTTTAGTATTAATGCTAAAAGTACACACAACATAAATACAGTAACGACCTGTTCCTCAATGTGTATTGTCATCCCTTCCACCTTCAAAGTGCATTCTAATTTGAACAGACTCATGTCATTTCTACTTGGAGGCAGGGAACACCCTCCACTCATCATTCTGCTATTTTTAAAGTACTTGTCAAATATACTTGTCTGTTTGACAACAAAAATTCAGACATCACTTGTAAAGAGATAATATTAATCTTCATTTGATAGCCTCTTTCAGATTTGGTAAAGATATTGTAAAACTGACTATTGCTAATACCTACCTGAAGTTTCTATAGTAAGAGCCATTAAATCTTACAGAATTGAATAAAACTAATATCAGCGAGCGCTTTAAGTACTAATAGGGCACTACACAGGTATTTATTATGGAACGGCTGACCCAACCTTTCAATAACCACCTATTGACTTCATAGTCACCTAATGAACTTCATAAATTTCCCATGAATTGGACAATGTTTATTTATTAAGAAAGCTCAATTGACTTGAAGAAGTCTGTTCTAGCTAACAAGGAATTACAACTTGCTGCTTTTATTCATAAACCTCGAACCACGAACTCACAGAGTATGGCAGCCACTCTATCACCCAGATTACGCTGTTCTACACCTACACCACCTCAAACACAGTACTTACTTCTCCCTCTGAATTATTTACCTTAGAATTACCTTCCTTGTGATGTTTGGCACAGGATCGAAGCTGAGTGATCCAGTATTGTTTCTCCTTTGCATCAGCAGCTAGAACAAAACCAAGACAATGCAGGGGTTCACAAGTGAACTGATGCTTTTTTTTTTTTAAATGCATTTAGATCTGTGAAAACTCAGGCTGTCAATCAGCTACCAGACAAGCTACCAGTTCCCCAGATACTTCAGTCCTTCTTTTCTAACACAGTTCAAGTAAATCTCTCTTTAAACCTGTATGTCATTCACATGCCACTGAAAGGTACAAGAATGAAAACCACATCCCCCAAAACATCTTTGAGAAACAGGTTTAAAAAGCAGTGATAATATTTTCTGCACTCTGTATCAAGTGGTTCCTTTATAACTTTACTAAATATACTCAGAAGTGTCTTTTTTTAAAGAAAAAAAAAAAAGCACTAATGCAGTAGTCCTAATTAACAATATCAGTACAGAAGTGGATAATTTCAGTATTTTCTTCTACTTCCTCTGCTATTAAATATCTTGATAGTTTTTGACTCATCATAAAAAATATTTATTGAATTTAATCAACTTCATATATCTGACTAAATTAAAAACAGCAAATTGTAAGTGTTTAACAATCTCAAGTGGGTGGAAAAGCATGACAACAAACAAAAAGCATTTATGATTTCTAACTGTGCAAATCCCAAAATATATTTACAGACAGTCTCCTCGCTTGCTTTTGTGTTTTGGTTTTGCATATAAAACGGTAACATCTCTTCATTCACATTTCTATAGCTCTACCACAGGGAGTCCTGCTTAGCCAACTGAAACTGGTCAGAATAAACTAATGCAATTTTGAACTTTTGTAACGCTCTATTACACACCACCTTTTTTTTTTTTTTTTAATTTGCCTGTGAACTAGTTTAATATGAACGTATCTAAACCAATCAACCATACTGAAAATGCTTGAGAATTTTTTTTTAATTTTTTTTTTCTTCAAAAGTAACTTTTACACACCCTGTAGTCTTTATAGTACTTGGGAACAAAGGAAGACAAAATTTAATACCTATTAAAGGTATGACAGGTATAATACCTATCAAAGGTATGTTAAATTACTCCAAGAACAGAGTATCTTAACAGCTTTCCACCGGCATCTTCCCTTCTCGAACCCAACAGCAGATTCATCACTGCACTTGATCAGGAGGATGGTGGCACAGGAGAACAATGTAGAACTGAAATGCTATGATGTGGACAGCAATGAAAACAGCTCCTCCTTCCTTCAGGAGCAAAGCAGACACACTGTACAATCAGCATGCCACTCTAAGAGCTTATTGAATGTATCTTGAGGTATCTTCCAGCCCTGAAAGCTTGTATGTTGTAAATTCACATGTACTTAATTCCAGATTACTGTTACATTCTGTTTTATAGTGTCATATGGAACAACATAGCCATAAAGCCCCTACTTTACGACAGTATAGGGAAGTAAGAGAGAAATGAGAGAAGAGACACAAGCAAGAAATGGAGAACAACTCAGCTGGTACTTTAAGCAGCACTGTACCTCTCAACTTAAATATCTCTCCGTTAGCAGAGTAGACCACCAGCATGTGCGGCACTTCGTCACTGGGTGATATTATAGCTCCAGCTAAAGACAATGTTCCTCGAGGCTTCTGGTTTTTACTTTGTTCATTCACAAAATACTGCAGAATCCCCGTCTCAAAGTCCAGCACAAAGTACCTGTTCAAAGAAATTGCAATCATGTAATATTTCTGTTACAGGGCTTTTCATGCATTTACTTAGATGAGCACAAATCAATCTTAAATCAAGATCACAAACAAACAAATTAGGTTAAAGTCATCTTTGGTAATAACTCAATTTAATAAGGTACTGCTATTTTGATTAGTTGCTTTTTTTTTTTTTTTAAGGGCATGTTTCTGAAAGGAACGCGTGTTTCTTTCAGATTAATGGCGAGGTTCACACACAAGACATAAAAATAAGGAAGGGAGGTGTTCACTGAAGAGATTGCACAGAAGATGTATGAGACAGTTTCTTTTTTGATGTTTTCTTTATTGCATTTATAACCTTGATATATATGCTAATTTTCCACAACCAAGCTTTTGACAAGGCAACGCTGCCTTTGCAGAAGGATGAGCACAATTAAAGGCACGGTATTTTCACTTCTGTGACCATACTTCACATGCAGATGTCATCATTGTAATTTGGAAAACTGACGAAGGGAAATGAACATTCAGATCCCATTCAACACCAGGTAGGAAGCACAAATGACCACCTACAAGAAAACAACTAGGAGGAAAGAGAAACAGAAGGCTAAATTCCACGTGGTCACTCTGCTAACAAGTTCTAACAAGGAAAAAAAAAATCATTGCTGATCACATATTTAGGAGCAGGAAACATTCAGCCAGTTAAAAAGCAGTAGCCACAAAGATAAATAAAGAATAAAATAAACAATAAAATTTATACTTTAATAAGCATTTATTTTTTAAAAAATAATAATAGGAATAAAATAATAAACAGAAGATCTAAAAAAATAAAAAATAAGAGTAGCCATTCAGAATCACAGTATGTTGAGGAGAAAGGGAAGCACTGATGGATGGAGAGCACAGGAAGTTCAGGAGTAGAAAGTGCCAAAAAACTTTTGCAGTTCAATGTTCTGTACTGACAGAGACAAGCGATGGACTAAGCAAATAAAGCATACGTGGAAGATACTGAGCTGGAAGATCATCTAATTTTTAAACTGGTTGTTCTTGGAACATTTTTTGTAGGATTCCAAGCAAAACCTTGGGAGATTGAAACAATGAAAGCAAATGCTTCATATAATATAAAGAGAATACATTTAGAAACAACTGTACACAAAAATCAGAGTCCTGAGTTGTCTTTATACTAAGACAAACATCGTGGCTTGGTTGTAAGGCGCTGACGTTTTGCTCCAACCCTGCTCTGTTAGGAAGGGGCAAATGGTCTCCTCTCGCTGAGGAGCAAACAAGCAGCCTCACCTTGCTCCGGGCTTCCCTCACCCCGTTTTGACGAACACAAGCCACTCCACAGTAAGCCAGCTGCTGGGATCGCAGCATCATTTGTGGTTCTCCACACACTAGAGTGAGTATGACACAAAGATGACCTACCCCCTTCGTTCCTGCTAAAAAGAATAGCCCTAATAAATTGACTAATACCACTAATGTGGGCATTCGGGACACATTACATACTATTGATCCTGTAGATGGGACAGTTCATGTGAATTTGTGTACAGAAACCGTGACTGATCAGACTTCTGTAATTCTGCATACCCCAGAGCTGCTCGGGTTACTACGTTACCTTGAAAGCATCACTTCCTCTCAGCCCTTTTTCAATATCCCCATATGAAGAACACCTCTGAGGTTTCCCTCACAGAATATTTCCAGGACTCTCTTCACAACCTACTGAGGTTCTTGGTGTTCTTGCCTGCGTCTCTTTTTTCACCTTAAATGAGCCTGGGCCTGATGCAAGCAATCATTGCCTAAGACTTACAGAGCTTCAGACATTTTGGCTGGGCAATCTTCCTTTACCAACCTTTACTCAGAACTCTCTACTGCCTCCACAACAGAACAAAGATCACTTTCACCATAAATTATTCACACATTAACAACCCGTCCCAAATAATTTTAAGCTACTGCACCATTAACCCTCACTTCTGCCCCGACTCCATCTCACAAATCTCCCATAAGTGCCCTCTGCATCCCTTCCCTCACTTAACAAATGGAAATCCTCTGTTTTGTAACCATGAAACATCTTTTCACCTTCTCTTTACAGAGTTTACCTTCACAACATAAAAAAGGACCACAGCTAATAGCAAGCTGAGTGCCAACCAGCACCATGTTTTCAACAGCAGCTTTAAACACAAGGAGGCCCTGAACAGGAATTGCCAAAATTTCAGGAGATTATCTTACTGCCTTTTATTCCATCAGTCCACAATCTTCATGTTTTGGTTGGCTTTTAAGTGATTTTACAATACTGCTTTCCCACTTACAAAGCATTTTTCCCTCTTCTGATCGCTCTGTAGGGAGAGATGATGCACTTAACTGTGGGGGAAAACAGCAGAATTGGAAAACACAATCAAAAAGTCTGACTGTACATTTCATAATATGTTTTCTTTTCACTTACCCTCAGTTTTACCTTGCCTGTTTTAGGAATAGACAGAAGGGATGCTATGCCCCTGAAAATGCCTTTGCTTGACCCTAGAGCAAGTGTTTCTTTCCATCCAACTGACAAGTTTTCAGTTTTCAGTTCCTTTGGGTGTAGCAAACAACCCCAGGCTTCATACATCGTCATGTCCACTCTGAGCTTGTGGAAACCCTCACGATAATTGTGTTGTCCTTTATTGTTCCACTTCTTTCAGCCTTGTTATCAGGCCATGTTTTATCAATTCCTATGCTGTAAGTCATCGTTCTGCTTACTGCAGTACAGCTCCACAATTAGGAAAAGCAACAACAGAAAAGGAAAAAATAAAATTAAAAAATTGAAAAATTAAACATCTTTCCTATCAAATCCAAGGAAAAAAGATCCTTTGAGTCTATTAGAATAGAGTCTATTAAGCTACATCCACACTATGAGCACTTCAGCTCAGAAATCTTTTCGCACTAGACCAGCAAAGCACTCCCAAAATGAACATAAGCTCCACAAAAACGTGCTTTGCATTGCCATAAAGCTTCCCCTGAGAAGGAAAGCAGCCATGCAGGCACAGAATACACCTTTACCCGTATAATGACATCCTACACTAGTGACTTTTGCAATTCCTCATACAGAGATGGCATCCTGCCACACCCTTGTCATCACAGCTACAGCAGAAGTGTTAATTTGACCTCCTAGCCAACCATAGCCTATTTTACGTATAGTCTCAGAAAAAAAACAGGACATTACCATTGGCCTTCTACCTTCAATTTTTTAGTGCCTGCAACGATGTCTCAGCTGCCTGTAAGTATGCAGCACATTTTCAATACAACCCCAGCAGTACTCCTAAAGGGGGAAAAAAGGAACCAGTTTTCACAAGCCTCCACGCTGCCCTCTCCAAGTACCCACCCTGCCTACTGCGTTGTCCCAGATGAATCAGGTTCTACGCCTGCCAACTCTGAAAGCCAGAAGAGAAAAACAGAATCAGCTACAGAAACAGAAGTCCTGACTGCTCAACAAAAACCGGCTGTGTCAACAAAATAGCTTTCCTGTGATTTTCGAGAGGCCAACAGCTCAGGAACTCTTTCTTCAGAGTCATCCATCCTGACCGTGACCTTGCTCATGTCACAAGGAAACAAGTGTTTGCTTTGCAAGACTTATGGGTGGATGCACAACGCCCCTCTTCACCTTTCGGGCAGCCGTATCTCAAAAAAAAAAAAAAAGAAAAAAAAAAAAAAAAAGAAAAAAAAAAAAGATAGGAAACTGCACAGGCAACTACAGACTCAAAGAGAAGCAGGGGGGTGATGCACTTTGAAAAACTTTAACAGGATAGAAAGGAGCCAGGAGAAGGAATGAGGAATTAAATGTTTGAATCAAGCAGTGTGAAACTTCCACAGGAAGGAAAAAAAAAATCTGAAAAAGATAAAAGAAACAGAAAGAGCTTCCAAAAACATTTTCTCCTGTCAGAGAACAAATGATGATCCAGTTAAGACCATCACAAAAACGCAGGAGAACTGGAGAGCAGGTTCTTTCATTAGCTGAAAGTGGAAAAGCTATATATAAAGCGGGGCGGCAGAGAAAGAGTGGTGCATGCCCCATTTTAGGAGCCTGATTGAACTGTGTGAAAAGAACGGGGCTATCTTTTAACTGGAGTTCCCGAAGCCGTTTGTCCCGCACACCAGGGAAATAACAGCAGGAACATCTCCAGAACCGATTAATCTTGCCACCTTATCCTCTATTACTTCACTGAGCTTGCTCACGGAGCACACATTTACCCAGGACACTGGATTTCTGTAATTAACTTCCAGATTAACATTGACAAAAACTTTACTGCACTGTTAAGGGAACAGGCAGGCAGGGGCGAGCAGAGCTGAGTTATCTGAGAGCTGACATAGGAATGATGAGCCACAGAGAGACCAGGAAATAACTGCTACTGGCACACACTGCCCAAATATCACTTAGTTCTGTTCTGATACCGAAACCAGACAAAAATCACTGATTTTTATTATTGAGATTCATTACAAGAGGCCACCTAGAGATGAGCTGGAGCACTATCGATTTATTGCTCCAGCAAATCAACGCTACTTAAGCACTGCTCAAAGCAGATATATAAACCTGTAAGCAAGCAAAGGCAGACCATTTCACGGAAGAGAAGTCTTGAAGAACGGATTTCTTGCTTTAACCTCAAATCCGTTCAGAAAACGGCAGCTCCCTGCTCCTCTGGCCCAGCCTCCAGCTCACCAGTTCCCCTCAAGCTGCTGGGATGCTCCGCGGCTATTCCCCCGATCCCGTTCCTGCAGGGTGCCTGCCACAGCCCTCGCTGCAGCCCTTCTGTTCTCCTCCCGGCCATTTTAGCAGCAGAGAAACCCAATCTGCTGTTAATCTCCTACCACGGGATTAACCCTGAGATGTCCCCCTCATCCCCAGCATGCAACATCGCAAAACGGATTGACGGCATTTCTGCATTTTGCTCCTGAATTACCTTAAATTCAACTGATTGATGAAAGCATGCCCACCATCTAGAGGTACACCACGTAATAAACGAATGGAGGAGGTAGCTTGCATTACCATCCCCTAGATATGACAGGGTATTTTCACACATTTAACTTCTCATTATCCACAAATGCCTCACAGCTGAGTACATCAACCAGATGCAGATGCTTTACCAACAGATATCAATTACCAGACCAAATATTCAGCCACACTCAGCAAATGGGAATTTTATTGCTGTTCTAGCAAGTACAAGCCTGACACTGCTAGATTTTTTTTTAAGTTACTCCTGATGATGATGCTTGATGCTTTATTTCTATTTTACTTGCCATATTTCAAAACCATTGCTCTCAGATTAAAAGCCAGGTCTTATGAATTCTGTAACTACCTGTCTTAATTTTAACCCTCCTAAATTGCATTCCTACCCCTTTTGTCCGTTCACCTTGACAGCCATTTCTTTAGAAAAGAAATAAAAATAAAAACAAGGTCACGCAGAACAAGGATGATGCATTAAGAAACACAGCTACATTGCTTTCTAAATTCCTGGAGGGAAAAAAAAAAGACTCAAACACTGTACAAATTAACAACTTCAACTGGATTTTTGCATTTATTGCTATTTTTGTTGTTGTTGTTTTTAAATATCTATATAGTGAACAGAGGGAAGTTTACCTTTTAGTTCCCCATTCAAAAAGAATTTAACAAAAAGCAGTAACTGTGGTTTAATACTGATAAAATGCTTGTGGTGTATTAGGAGACAAAAATGATCTCCCATCAAGACTGTCAGAGGACAAGAGCTGTACAGTTTTTGCTGAGAAAATTCTTACATTCCCAAAACTGTCCCAGTTTGAGGTAATCCGAAAATACCCCAAACTATCAGGAGCTCATGATACAAACGTTTCCCATAAAATTTACTCACCTCAATGGTTTTGGGAAATACCAGTTTCACATTTCCAGTTAAATGAGGCATTTCAGCATTCTCATATGGAAATGCACACCTTAAAAAAAGTTAAAAGTCCCAACATTTTAGGGATTTCACCGTTCAGCTGTATGTCCGTAACATGGTGCGCTGCCCACTGAAGCTTTCAGACTCACATTTGCAGCGCACTGAGGTATGCTCCTAGCAGAAAAACATCCCTTAAAATAGCAGCATTCTTTTCTCCTCTTATTCTGAGCACATCCCAGTAACTAACAAACTATCTGGAAATATATTTTCAACACTCTGTAATCGCAGGAAGTTTTCAAGGTAATGCTACTTGTTCTTTCCATTGTACAATGTATTTCTAGTGATTTGAATTCTCCCCACACCCATCCTCCCCAGCTAAATCAATTTTCAGGTCCAGATTTTGTATAACTTTTAGTTTGAATTTCTAACATGACAGAGATTTGGGGTTTGTCTGCTTGTTTTTAAATATAAATATAAAAGACTTTTGCAATTGGACAACTGCAATCCCAGTCAGAGCTTTATTTATGGATGTTTCTCAATCTGATAAAGCCTCAGCCCGCCTTTGGAAAGCCACCTTGGATTAATTACTTCCCTGGGATCATAATCTAGTCTGCGCTGGAATCCATGCTTCATAGCATGACTGTGTCTAATCCCAGGGGTAATCTGTTTAAAACTCATACAGCTACCGCACAGTACCATAGACAAACCCTTTAACTAAAGACAAAACCTTCCATAATCTCCAAACAATGGCATGTCTCTTCATAATAAAGTGACCTAACCCAGCAGCTACTTCTGGATGGAGAAGCACGCTTGGTATCTACAGCAGGATAGCTGCTTTCAGAGGAATGAACTTTTCTCTCTAAGCTCTACTTTAGCTCTTCCCCAGACACACCTTCTCCTGAAGTCTCATAATACAGACTTTACAACATACTTTTTATTTTGCAGGTTGTTCAGATGAAATAAGTTGTTTTGAAGCAGCACAAAGTCTTTACCCTGATTTAAAACCCTGGCATGCAACATCACCTTCTCTAGCATCGTTACTTGTCTAAAAAACATGGCTGTTAAAAAAAATATATGTAATAAGAATTATACGATAGAAAGTAAATGACTGTGTCAAAGAAAGGCAAAGTTTATGGTTCTAATGACTGAAAGAAATGTCATATAGAAATATTTCATTTTTAGGAAGCTGTACCTCATCGGGCCATCTTGGAGACGTTTATGCAACTACTTAACTCTTTTTTTTCCCCCTTTTAAACCCTAAGACTGATTGAATTATTGATGCCAATGAATATAACGCCTGGCATACACTTTTCATAATCAAGGGATTTACTATTAAAAATCACCTCTGAAGATATCACTCAAAGTCCAGCGGTTGAAACACTTACATTTCAGTAACTGTTGAGCATCCTTTATTCACTGAGGTTATTCCATTTATAGTTTCCTAACAGAAAATGTAAAAATTGCAGTGTTCATTAAAAAGCTTACTGACTTTGAACGTCTGAATATTTTGAACATTTGAATAAAACTCAATTTTTAAAAGTCATTTCTCTGCATTACTGTAATTGCATACTAATCAAGCTCAACTGCAATTTGCTCGATACTTTTAGAAGTGTTTTACATCTAAAGTGGAGATGAGAAATAGAGGAAGCATTATCCACAGCTGATGGAAGGAGAGGTTGTTCTGTCTTAAATAAGTCCTTATTGCTTTGTCAAGTCCTACTCGATTTCTAAACCACCAGGTAAGCCCACTTGATGAACCAAAATGTCCCTTGCCATCTGCAGGAGCTAGAGTTGCTACTAGGCAGCTCATCGGTTCCTCAAGGTTGGTTTTCCCCTGCCAATTACCTCCCCCGGTTCAGCAGTCTGAAATCCTACACTGTCAGCAAACGTGTGGGCAAGTACGGCGCCCAAATTTTATTTAAGTAAGAAGAGATAGCAGTAGGTATAAATATATTAATACTAGTTTTCTGAATTTCCAGTGGAGTTGCTGAGGGGTTGCGTTTTAGGGAAAATAATAGGCTTAAACATCATGCATCTAGTTTCACTAATCAGATTCAGAATTCATGCGGATTTGTGGGAAAGTGCATTAATTGTATGAATCTGTGCTTCTGCACAACACTGGCACAGTGAAGGACAGCAAGTTAGTGGCAAGCACACAAACAAAAGGTATACAGCTGAGGCTGGCACCATAAACAGCACTTAGAGCTCACACCCCACCAAACTGGCTGGCTGCCCCATGCTATTTCGTGTCATTTAGCAACCCTTCCCACCTTCCTTTTTTATTTCTTCTAAATTTACTACTATTTAATAATTAAGCAGGCTCCGATTCTGTATCCCAGATCAGAGAGAAAAGACTAACAGTGACATAATTGGGGGAATAAATGGGCCAGGACAATCTTAATTACAATATTATCACCCAGCTCGATTTCGATCGCAGATTAAAAATAGAGTTTGCAGCTAGGAAAGTGCGTTCTTCATTTATAAGGAAAACAACCACGATAAAGTAAAACAAGACCAGAGTACCTCCGTGTCACTCTGATTAACCTGACTGGAAGGAAAGGAAGTTAAGCTTTAAAAGACGCAAGGCTAAAACACACAGAAACCCTGTACAAGAGAGAACGAGTTACACACAAACTCCACATCCTACATATGGACAACAGCTCCCCTGCTTCAAGTCTTTATGCAGTACTGGTAGCCACCAGAAATCAAGCCCTCCGCTTTCTCTGTTTTCCCAAAATCCATCTAAAGTGGGTTTTACATTTAGGTTTTACCTAGCCATCCCAAGAGGATGCAAAGAAATACAACGCACGATCTTTTATAACATCCATAAATCGATCAAATATATCCATCTGACAGCCTGGTTCTCCTGTACATAGTGGCCGAGTAGGAAATTCATCTGTCTTGTCCCCACAACACACACCAAAAGGGTCTGGAATTGCTGGGTTTGTGTCAGCACGACCACAGAAACATGCAGGTTGGAAAGCAACTCTAAGTCCTGCCATGCAGCAAAGTTTAAAGAAAACCACATCCCACTGAATATGTGTCTGACAACCGGGTCTAAATCACAATTTTATCTCAAAATACTCACTGTCATCCATAATCCAAATTCTCCACTATTTGTAGCTACTAAATTTTGGCGATGCCAAACATATGCACAGCAGAAAAAGGCTGCTGAACAGAAAATACCATCTATCAACTTGAAATACCCACACACCCCGCTCCTTCTTCATCCTTGGCAACTAAAGCCTGTCACCTGAACTACATTCAGAGAGACAGATGCTACTCCCAGGACAGAAAAAGCACGAAGGAAGGAAGCAGAAAGTCTTCATCACAGGTGCCTCCTGCACAATACTTGCCACTCACCCCATCCTCAACTTCTATTTATATTAACTATTAACAAATCAAATAACTAAGGCACAGAGAATGACCCCAAACACCAGCACGAACGCTGAAGCTGAGGAAGAGACAATTGCTGGCTGAGGCAATTGATAGCCCAAACACCTCCAGGTAGAAATTTGGGGAAATTATTCAGGTAATCAAGACCACAAAATGGACTGCAAGTAGAAGTAGCTCAAATAACAAGAAGATTCAGGCTTCAATTAGAGCAGCTGTAGAGTAGTTTGGGCTACTTTAAGTGCTGCTTTTTGCTCGATTTAACAGCGAGAGAACGGAAATTAGGAATAACATTCAATCATGGCTTGAGCCAAATACACAAAGAAAAGGCATCCGTTGTCTCAGCCCAGAAGTCATTCGGGCTCCAAGGTCTCAGAGTTAAACGCCAGGGAAATTCTCTGTGCAGGTGAACCCTAAAGGGTCGGCTCCTCCCAGGTGAATATGCTCCTGTGGACAGCAGGGCCAGCACAGTTGTAAGTTGACCTGCATATAAAGAATGTGGAGTAAATATCAATGCAAGCAAATTGGTCAGTGGAGGTCTTTCCAACCCATTTTTGCAGCTTGCTGGAAATGGAGGTTGCTTTAAGACTGTAAAAACTCTGAAGTCACAGAAAAGGTATCTTAAATCATAAACTGAATTATAAATTGTATGCTGTAAAGTTTGCTCTATTTTATATATAGGAATTATTGAAAAATATTTAAATAACAGAATTGTCTTAAGTCTTACTTAGCTCTTCCCTCACTTTTAAACAAAATCCAAAATGTTAGAGGGGATTCGAAAAAATAAATTAATAAAAGATGACACCAACCTAGAAATTTTCAATAGAAATTACTGAAAATTAAAGCAGTCACTCGTGTCATGGTTTGTGGAGCTAGAACCTCAGTTTTATCATGACCGCTGTGCTGCCAACAAGGGGTAATTTACAGAGGAGAGGAAGGCAAGAAATGAAGGAATGGGCAAGTAGAACAGTTTGGCCATGGGATGTGCCAAAAGGTGTTCAGTAGATTTACTTAAAATTAAGTAAACAGAAATCTGAAGAATCCTATTAACACTACAGTCAAGAAAAAACACTTTAAAAAAAAAAAAACTCATAAAACCATAGCATCTGAGGGCTGTTTTAATGACATCCTGTTTTGCTGTAATTATCAGCATGGGCAGAACTACAACAAAACAATTCTGGTGCTTTTGTTTTTCTCGTTTGGTCTATCCCATTTCCAACACTACTAAGAATCATAAGTGATGGTGTATGGTCTGAAGTTTGGGGGTTTATTTTCCAGTTACAGGAATAAACACAGTACTGTTTTTCCCTCATTCATTTATATCTTATGCTATCTCCTCGAAATCTGTCTTACCATCTGCTAATCTAAAAACCTAAATATACAGAAGAAGTAAACCTACAAGTGAAAATGCAAATCTTGTGTATTCTGTACGTTCAACACCCTCAGGCACGCTGTGTAAAGATCTGCTTATGTCACTCCTGCTCAGCTTAAAGGTGACCTGCAAGTGGAAAAAGCATCCCTTTAGTTTATTTGTGATGTATGAGAGACACCTAGGATGCTATCTTCCTGTCACATCAGCCTGAAGATTTAGTTCCATCTTTCTCCAGTTTTTCTGAAAGAATAATGTGGAAGACATCACCAGAAGACAACAGATAAATAAACACAAAAATTCAGGCATGTAGAGCAAGCAGGGGAATACTCAAAAGGTAGACAGGAAGCTAAAGGACTCCATAAATGCATTTCCATCTTGTATTACAAATTTTGATAGGTTTCCGACAGGCACCGCTTGACAATACTACGAGTCACCTCTGTCACTGAATAGCTGCAGGCTCCAAATCACAGGTGCCACTAATGCATCCTGTGCCAGAAGAAGCTGTTATGGCTTCCCATTGCTTGCTCCCTTCCACTTCACTGCCGGAGATCATCACCTCCAGGCAGCAGCGAACCCGTTCCTCAGCCCTGAGCTCAGTGAAACTGAAATCGATGGACTGACGGGGGATGCCAGTGCATCTCGTACCCATCTGCTTTTCCAACGCTGTTATTTGGAGGAAAGTCAGAGCTATCTCAGTCAGTGCAAGCTAACTGGTATGAGACCGCAAAGAACATGACATTCTACTGGAAGCCAAAACCCCTCTAAAAATTACACTTCGTCTCATTTACATTTGATGCATTTCCATGCATGAAGACTTCAGAAATCAGCACCGACATCCTTTTAGCATTGTTCATATTCTGTGTGAAAGCTCCATTCCAACACTGCCTCGCTGAAGGGAAGAAAAAAGGTAGCTCCAGTGTTTCTTAACACATACAATTCCTCTAGGACCAGTAAATTAAATGAAAAGTGTTAAACATCCAGTGTTAGCCCTTTAAGATCTGAATTACTTATTTTTAAACAAATACATCTTGCTCGTTTACACCACACTCCACAACAATACAGCAGAAATAAACAACAATCCACCCCCAAAATCTCAGATGGTTGTTACATCAACGTAATTGGGTGAAGTCAAGTGAGCTGAACTTAGAAAGCATAAGTGAAAAATCCTGGGAGTTTCTCACACTTCCTCCTCAAGGAGGAATTGCTGCTTAGCACCTTAAAAACCTAGCTCTGATGAAGAAGCCTTCCTCTATTCAGGGTTCTGTCAGAGCTACCAGTCTGTCACCTAAATTTCTTTGCTCCCATCACTGGCCAACAGCAGCAGCACATTCCGTGAGACCCTAAACAATAATAAGAGTTGTTAGCTAGAGAATAACACAGCTTATAGCTTGCATGTTTCACCAAAACTATTGTAAAGATCAGGGATCTGTTTTCCATTTAAGGTTAATTTGACAAAAAAGCCACACGCTTCCTTTTTCCCCCGAGCACCCAGCAGCATGCACCCTCACTTTCAAAAGAAATCATGTAGAAATCACAATTCCCAAGACTTGGCAATTGGTTGCTGACCACAGTCACGGGAATTAGAGTATTTGAGAGCCTCATCTTGTAACTTGTGGAAACAGGAGACGAGAACCTGCTCCTGATATCAGATACCCTCCTTACCTTACATGTTGGCAATATCTGCTCCAGAAGCAAATAGCCAAAACCTACAAAGAGAATTGGTGGGTCAGAGTGGTTCCCTTTAATTTGTCAACTCCAACTCTCCCATTCCTGCCCTGCCTTTTTGTATTTTTGTGTTGAGTTTTTTCTTTTGTTTTCAGTTGTATTTCTTAAAAAATGTTGTTTTTCTTTTTCAGCTTTTGAGTGGAGTGCTTGAGAGAATTAAATGCTTAAACCAGTACTTCAAGTTCTACCTCCTTGTATATGCCTTAGTCAATGCATGGATTCTGGCAAACCATTTGGGTTTCAGGGTGAAACTCCTAACTCTACAAATCTTATCTGGATTGTTGGAGACAACAGAAACTTTACAGCAGTTGCAACAGTGGAGTGCAGCAAGGGGCAGAAGAGGAATGAAAAAATGAGAAACTCCAATTTATTTATTTATTTATTTTTACCACCACCTTTGTATTCTGCATATCTATTGCTGAATTCCTTTGGAGACTATACACAATTTTTTTATTTTTTTTTTTAAACCTTTTCACATTCATCACTTATTATTTTATAACTCTACTCCTGGCAACATAAAAGTGCTTTTCTTAAAAGTCATTGAAGAAAAAAAAAATAGGAAGACATTTCAACGCTGTATTGTCAATAATGAAAACTTAACAGTAGAATCATAGAATCATAGAATCATAGAATATCCTGAGTTGGAAGGGACCCTTAAGGATCATCAAGTCCAACTCTTGACACCGCACAGGTCTACCCAAAAGTTCAGACCATGTGACTAAGTGCACAGTCCAATCTCTTCTTAAATTCAGCCAGGCTCGGTGCAGTGACCACTTCCCTGGGGAGCCTGTTCCAGTGTGCAACCACCCTCTCTGTGAAGAACCCCCTCCTGACGTCCAGCCTAAATTTCCCCTGCCTCAGCTTAACCCCGTTCCCGCGGGTCCTGTCACTAGTGTTAATGGAGAAAAGGTCTCCTGCCTCTCGGCACCCCCTTACGAGGAAGTTGTAGACTGTGATGAGGTCTCCCCTCAGCCTCCTCTTCTCCAGGCTGAACAGGCCCAGTGACCTCAGCCGTTCCTCGTACGTCTTCCCCTCCAGGCCTTTCACCATCTTCGTAGCCCTCCTCTGGACACTCTCCAACAGTTTCATGTCCTTTTTATACTGTGGTGCCCAGAACTGCACACAGTACTCGAGGTGAGGCCGCACCAGCGCAGAGTAGAGCGGGACAATCACCTCCCTTGACCTACTAGCGATGCCATGCTTGATGCACCCCAGGACACGGTTGGCCCTCCTGGCTGCCAGGGCACACTGCTGGCTCATATTCAACTTGCTGTCTACCACGACCCCCAGATCCCTCTCTTCCAGGCTGCTCTCCAGCGTCTCATCGCCCAGTCTGTACATGCAGCCAGGGTTTCCCCGTCCCAGGTGCAGGACCCGGCACTTGCTCTTATTGAACTTCATGCGGTTGGTGATCGCCCAGCTCTCCAACCTGTCCAGATCCCTCTGTAAGGCCTTTACGCCCTCATTTGAGTCCACAACTCCTCCAAGTTTGGTGTCATCAAAATACCCTCTATTCCTACATCCAGATCGTTTATAAAAATATTGAAAAGTACCGGCCCTAAAATGGAGCCTTGAGGGACCCCACTGGTGACCGCCCGCCAGCCTGACACAGCCCCATTTACCATAACCCTTTGGGCCCTGCCCGTTAGCCAATTGCTCACCCATCGTATGATGTTTTTATTTAGCTGTATGGTGGACATTTTGTCCAGTAGGATCCTATGGGAAACCGTGTCAAAAGCCTTGCTGAAGTCCAAAAAAATCACATCAGCTGGTTTCCCTTGGTCCACCATACGGGTGATCTTATCATAAAAGGAAATCAGGTTAGTTAGGCAGGACCTACCCTTCACAAACCCATGCTGGCTGGGACCAATGACTGCTCTGTCCCCCAGGTGCGCCTCAATAAGTCCGAGAACCAACTTCTCCATGATTTTACCAGGCACTGACGTGAGACTGACAGGCCTGTAATTGCTAGGGTCTTCTTTCTGACCCTTCTTGAAAATTGGCACAACATTTGCCAGCTTCCAGTCTACCGGGACCTCTCCAAATTCCCAGGATCGTTGAAAAATAATTGAAAGAGGTTCCGCGATGACATCCGCCAGCTCTTTCAGCACCCGGGGATGAATCCCATCCGGACCCATGGACTTGTAGGGATCCAGGTGGAGTAGCAAATCCCGCACACGTTCAGGGTCAGTTGGGAGTTTGTCATCCCCACCGTCCCGGTCCTCCAGCTCAGGGCACCCTCGGTCCCGAAGCCCATCATCGGCATTGAAGACAGAGGCAAAGAAGGCGTTAAGCGTCTCTGCTTTGCCTATGTCATCGTCTGTGAGGAGACCTTCCCTATCAAGGAGCGGCCCTATGTATTCTTTAGTTCTCCTTTTTCCATTTACATATCTAAAAAAACCCTTTTTATTTTCTCTCACAGACACAGCCAGCTTCAACTCTAGCTGTGCTTTGGCCACTCGAACTTTCTCCCTACAAACACGAACAGCATCCCTGTATTCTTTCCATGACGCCTGGCCCTCCTTCCAGTAGCAAAACACTCTCTGTTTCCGCCTAATCTCCATTAGAACATTCCTGGTCAGCCACGCCGGCCTCCTTCCCCGCCTGCCTGACTTGCGATATTTTGGAATTGCCTGATCTTGTGCTTCTAGGAGGCATCGCTTAAAGAGTGACCAGCACTGGTGGACATCGAGGCCTTCAAGAGCAGTTTCCCAGGGGACCTTGCTGACTAGTTCCCTGAGCAGCCTGAAGTCCGCTTTCCCCATATCTAGGGATGAGGTTTTGGTGGCACTTTTCCTTCTGTCACCATAAATATTGAACTCAACCACTTCATGGTCGCTATGGCCGAGGCGGCCACCAATCACCACATCTCCCACCAGACCCTCACTGTTTTCTAGCAACAGGTCTAGGAGGGCACCTTTCCTAGTTGGCTCCGTTAGCACCTGCACCAAGAAGTTATCATCTAGGTGCTTCATGAACCTCCTGGACTTGCTTGTGTCAGCTGTGTGGCACTCCCAGTTAACGTCCGGCAAGTTGAAGTCCCCCATAAGGACAAGGGGAGTTAATCTCGAGGCCTCTCTTAGTTCTGTAAAGAATAATTTATCGGCGCTATCGTCCTGGCCAGGCGGTCTGTAATAGACTCCCACAACGACATCCCCTTTATTCGTTCGTCCCTTGATCCTTACCCAGAGGCTCTCAACTTTGCCATCGCCGACCTGAAGTTCCACACAGTCCAGCCCCTGCTTCACATACATCGCCACCCCACCACCTCGCCTTCCCTGCCTGTCCCTCCTGAAGAGCCTGTAACCATCTATCGCAACACCCCAGTCTCAGGACTCGTCCCACCAGGTTTCGCTTATGCCGATGATGTCGTAGTTGCGGGACTGGGCCAGGACTTCTAGCTCATCTATTTTATTCCTCATACTGCGTGCGTTCGTGTAAAAGCATTTCAAGTGCGTCTCCTTACACTCAGCACCTTGTGGAGCTGACCGAAGGACCTCACTGGCACACAGCCCCTCTGATTCTAGCGTACCATCCCTTAGGTCTTCACCGGCGCGCCTGGTTTTAGCCCCTTCCCCCTTCGACTCTAGTTTAAAGCCCTATCTATCAGCCCTGCCAACTCCTGACCAAAGATCCTTACCCCTCTCCGAGAGAGGCGCATCCCATCTGGTGCCATCAGGCCCGGTGTAGCGTAGACCTTCCCATGATCAAAGAAACCGAAATTCTGCCGGTCACACCAGTCACGAAGCCACGAGTTTATGTGAACAGTACGTCTTTCAGCTTCGATCCCCCCTATCGGAAGGACAGAGGCAAACACCACCTGCGCCCCTGATCCTCTAAGTAGTCGCCCCAAATCCCTAAAGTCTCTTTTGATCGCCTTTGGACTTCTTGTTGCAACTTCATCGCTACCAGCCTGAAAGACCAGTAGCGGGTAGTAGTCAGTGGGCCGTACCAGGCGCTTGACTTTCTTGGCAAAGTCTCTCACCCGAGCCCCAGGGAGGCAACAGACTTCTCTGCGGGTTGGGTCCGGTCGGCATATCGGTCCCTCTGTCCCTTTCAGGAGGGAGCCCCCCATAACAATAGCCCTTCTTTCTTTTTTGAAGGATGATGTGGCAATGCGACGTGTAGGTCGCATTGTCTTAGGCGCCCCCTCCAACTGGGACGGGTGTTTGTCTACTTTGTCATTTAGATTGTCTTGCTCTAGTCCTTCATATCGATTATTTAAGGGTAGATGAGAAGGTGAGGTGGGCAGAGAGAGGGCTCGCCTACCACCCCGAATAGGCACCTGCCTCCATTCCCCCCCTTGATCTAGGTCTCCTCCCGCTGCCTGGCAGGAGGAGGGAACCTCCGTCTTCTGCGTAACAGGAGACGTCTGTGCTGTGGCAGTCTCGTGAGCCTGCCTCAGAGAGGGTAGAGCGCACCTCCACCAGTCAATTTCTCTCTCTGATTCCCTGATGCTCCTGAGCCTGTTCACCTCCTCCCGGAGCTAATCCACTGGTAGAGCGCACCTCCACCAGTCAATTTCTCTCTCTGATTCCCTGATGCTCCTGAGCCTGTTCACCTCCTCCCGGAGTAAATCCACTTTCTTTTAAACATGCTGACAATTTCATGGCTTATCAATGGTATCGAGCTGAATTACCTGCCTATAGCAGATCACACTGTGGAACAGTAAATTAACCTAATGAGACACACAAATGATCACTTAGAGTTGCTTCTACTACAACTTCAGTTTTTAATACATTTCCTTGGGTCAGGTTTATGCTCTTTTTGGTAAAACCAGTATTAGATATTATACCAAAAGAGCAGGGTTGTGTTTTTTTCCCTCCACGTGATGGGAAGCAACTTTAACTCTGCAGATTTCCAGTGTACTTGCAGTATGCCAGCTGCACCAGCCAGAAGCCCAAGTCTTGTTTTTCGTGCTTGAACATTTAGGCTACACTCTGAACATCTCCAAAACCTCCATAGTTATAATACAGAAACAGTACAGGGAGATTTGGAAGAAGGAAAATCAAGTCACTACAGCTTAACCACTTCCCCAGCTAGCGGTTATAAGCAGTTGGTTTTCCTTCAATTACCAGAAATCTTCAACCTTAAAAATCCAGAGCAAGCAAAACTACTCTATTACACTAAAGCTCTAAGCAAAGACTTAGGACTTATTTTCTTTCCTTCAAGCACTGCTCAAAAAACTCGTCTGCCCAGCTTTTTATTTCATCCCTAATTATGACAAAAATTAATGCTGTGGTAAGTACTTCTCGATTGAGCCGCTTCTTTGTAGTTTTCTTCTAGCTTCTTCCCAAATGTTATCAACTATTTGCAAACACCCTTGGCAGATGTTGCTCCTTAGCTGCTGGTTTCCCTTGTCTGCAGCTCAAACAGAAAAGATATCATTGGGGAGCTTCAGAACATATACTATTATTCTCCCTCTACTCAACAAAGTAACTCCTCATATCTGAAACAGCCATATTATCATCAGAAATGCTCAAGCAAAGAAAAGAAAGGGAAGATTCCCTAATGGAGCACATGTCCCAGTTGAAAACTGGAACTATAAAAAGAGATGCATTTGACAGCCACTTCTAAAAATCATTACGTTGCACACTTATTATTTCTCACAAGAAACCACTGTAAAGAAGGATTGCTCCTCAATTTAGAGGACACAAACTGCAAGGCCTGCTTTTCTAACAGCAATTTGATATTTGAAGGTCATTCCTGTTCTGCAGTGCTCTTTGGTACCTTACAAGCTGCCTGCAGCACCCTTCTCCGTGCTCACACCAGTCCCTGCACTGCAGCATTGGACATGGCTCCCTCTCTGCTTTTCATTTCATTCCCAGCGGAGACAAGCAGACTGCATGATGAAATGTCATCAAGAAATCAAACAACTAAATACACTTGGAGAAAAAGTCCTTAATAACAGCCTAGCAAATAATCTTAAGGGATTCCTAGACTGCTCTAGTAACCCGTGCTTGCTGTGTGAATGGCAATAGCAAGCTTGCCTCCTATGCAGCCCATGAAACTGTGACGTAGCAGGGAACAATGCAGAAAACAAACATCAGGAAGAAAGTCAAGAGCAGGGGTTTCAAGAAACAGAACTTCTTTTCCTGGAAGAGAAAGAAAGACATAAGGTGTTTGTTTTTTCCTTGAGCAATATAAACATGCCACAACCTAACTCAACCTCTGAATCCGCTGGTGGCAAATGTGTGCAGAAAGGGGAGAAAAATACCATCTCCTAAATGTAAACACACCGGAACAAGTAGAGATGGTCATAAACAAACTGCAAAAGCAGGGCTCCAATAGCTTTCAGATTCCAGAGCTAAGTTTCCCAATTCTCGTAGTTTCCTTTTAAAAAGCGTGCAATTCAGTATTCCAGTAATTAAATCCAGCTGAGGGGAGTAATGGAAATCAAAACTCAACATATGAGTAGAGTAGGTATTTTCAGCCTCTCAGACATCTGTTCTCGATGTCCTGACACCATCTCAGATAAGCAATCTGTGAGAAACTGCACTGTATTTTTCCTGTACCAGCTGCTTTCTCTATTACTACTGACAGTTCCATTAAGCTTTCCAACTCCCTCGGTTGAGATACCTATCCCACATCCCTTGCGTTCAATCTGTTCAAATGTCACTCATGAAAAATCAATTTTTCAGCTGAAGGGGAACAAAATCCAAAAAGCCTTCGTGTCATTAGCCTCATCCCTGAACCATTTCTAATTTTTAGAAAATGCGACGTTTTCATGGCTGTTCTCTTCACTTGCAGATGTTTTTTGTTCTCTGCGGTTCATCTGCTGGAGCTCCTGCTCCCCTACACTCCTCACCGCATCAAATGCGGGATCAGATAAAGAGGGAAGAATTGGGAGAGGAAGGAGGGGAGGTGGATTCATACCATTTATCCGGTCCTACAGAAAATCTTCACGTTGAGCTGCCAACCTCTTCGTTCAACGCAAGAAAGAGCAAGGCTGTACTTGGCATCCGCTCAGCCCTTTTCCTCAAGGCTTTAATTCTTCCATTAAAAAGCCAGCATAGAGAAAAGATCAGAACCTAAACCATCAGGCAAACAGCTGTAAGCTGCTAGAGCTTGCTCAGAAGGTCTGAATATTTCCTGTGGCTCATCCCTCGCCTCAGGAACTCCCAGCAGAAGCTCTGGGCCCAGGAAGCGCCCACCTGAGCCCCCACCAACTGCGGCTGCCATCTGATCCCTCGACGAGAGGGGACACATGGTGGGGACAGTGCCAACAGCCCTCCTACACTGACAGGAGCACGGTGTGCTAAGGGGAACGCTCGGCTCTGGGTTTGAGCCATCTGCCAGCTGCTAGCCCAAAGCATTGCAAAGAGCCAGGCTGCATTTCTGGATTTCTTTTGGCTGATAACACCTGAAGTGCCGCACTGAATTAATTAAGCTATGCCAAACCTGCACCCTATTCCTTCACCGCTGGGCCCGGGGGCTGTGAATTACTTCAATTTAGCTCAACAACTGACACCTGTCTGAGCTCCCAGGCACATGTGAGGCTGTAAAGGTTGAAAAAGCACCTGATGAGCAGAAAGTCACAGAATGAAGCTTGTGATTTGAGCCTTCAACCCCTGAGAAGGATGGGGCAGCTGAAGGAGGTTGCCAAAGCCCCCAGCTGCCTGCCACAACGGGTTCACATCTTAGAGCTTTGCTTCCAGACAGTGGCTGGTCCCTTAGCTCCTTACGGCTCCAAGCCTCACTTAGCACCTTAACTAAAAAAGAAAGGTAAGAATAGCAGTAACGTGCTATTTTCGTTACATTTTTACTATCAAAACATAAGACTAGGGAAGCCAGAGGGGTTTGGAACTAGCAGCCCTGAGAGCAAGTTATTTAACCAAGAGAAGATCTGAGGAATTACAAGTTTCTGCTATCCCGGTCTTTGCTTGTGCTTTTCTTGTGATTTTCTTCCCAGCGCACTTTGTTTTAAGGACTGCCAAGTGTAAGCAATTCATCTGAACGATATTTTATTTTTTCAACAGCAGAAGAAACTTCAAGTACCTCCAAGCCTATTCCTAGTTTATTTTTAGATGGACTAGATTTCAAGTTGACATATTTCCAATATTTTGTTGAAGCCATCTTTTCAAGAAAAAAGAGCCTGTCAAGAGGAAGATACCGACTGTACCGTGTCACAGTAACGCAGCCCGGCGGGGTTCAAAGCCTAACCACATCCCATTGCTGGATAGCACAGCACACATCTTCAATTAGCTGCCTTGAGTCAGCAAACTTTTATGGAGGTTGTACCACAGTTCACTGACTCCTCTGCCAGACTTTCATAGTTCACCCTTGTTTTGCAACGCCTTGTCCTCGGCAGGAATCACTGCCGGGAGACAGGAACTTACGGTGTTATTCCCTGGTACGGAGCTAAAAACATCAAGGAGGAAGAGACCTCCAGATGTACTAAACTTCCTGTAAACTGAAAATTAATGTTTCAATTTGAAGACCACAGCGTCTTATAATCAATGAGAGCCATTCGTGGATCTCAGTGTTACAGGGAAAAAAAAAGAAGAAAGAAGGAAAACCTGTATTTTACACCTGGCAATGTTTTAATGACGAAAAATGTGTTAATTAGGGATCAAGCACCTCTTCCTCAAACCTCAGTGGATTAAGTGCCACATTTGAGTCTTGTACAACTCTATAAGGAACTTAGGCTATTCTCAGATAAAGAACACAATATTTGATTATTATTTTTTTAAGTGCAATCACTATAAAATAGGGTGATAAAGGTTGGTTTTTGTGTGTTTTTTTTTTTAATAACAGTTGTGCTACAACTTGGCTTATTTTTACTGAGCAACATATTGCAATACTGAGAAGGATACAAGCTGACTTAATTTAATCTATTACTGTGTGTTAAAATTATTAATAACTTTAATATTGCCAACAAAACAGGCAATTAAAACAGTTTTAAAACACTTTTTTAGCTGAAATGTGCTTGTCTTCGTCTAGATCAGAGTTACAATGCCCATGTAACACTGGCGTATACAAGGATGTGGCTCCCTCGTTTTTTCTGATAACTCTCTCATGCTCATCCAGCTATTTTTGGCTTGCGGACCTACCCACATTACTCACGTAATTTACACGGGAGAAGCAGTTTGAAAGACAGTTAAAAACAAACCCCGGAACACATAATGAGAGCTAATCACCACCTACGGAAGCAAAAAACACCAAAATTTCAGAGGTAATTTCCAGGTGCAGAAAGGCACGCACACGATGCCAGGAGGCAGCAGTCCTCCTACCACTTCTTCATCCCTCCCTCGTTGCACACAGCACTCACACAACTCACCAAGGGTCTGTTCTCCAGCGCTGGTCCAGGCACAATTTATTGCAACGTGTTCCAAAAGATTACACGGGCTATTCGATACTTTTGAGCAAACGCTTCCCGAACCCATCTGTTTGGTCAGTAATTTTTGTCAAAGTTAAAAACAGGTATTTTATTCCACCAAATTCGGTCTGTGTGATCACTGTACTGTTTATAGCAGGTGTTATTTTTCACTTTCACAACAACAATTTATCATCTAGGTTCCCTGAACTGAACCTCACGAATGCTGGCATTTCTCCCAACAGCAGGGTTCATTTAAAATATTATATCACTGACAGAACCTGTTGATGCAGTGGTATGTATTTCATGCTCATACACCAGAGGCTGAAAACTCAACTAGGATACACTAAATTCATTCCTGTAAGTTGCATATATATATATATATAGTTATTTATTTATTAAATATATATATTCATATAAAACAACAACAAAAAAAAAAGTTAGAGGCAATTTAAGAAGGTCTTGCTTTGGGAATTTTTAAGTTTTTCAGTCTTTCCTCTTCCCATCCGCTTGTTCTTCTTAGCTTTTGAGCTTTTTTTCTTTTTTCCTGCCCAATCTGTAGCCTACAAATCCCCAGTTTGAAATAATTACCATATCCAAGATCACGCAGCATTTTCTTTACACATCATATGGAATTAAAGTAAGGCATATAAAGAACTTGCTTTCAAGTTCTCAGCATGCTGGCTCGTTTCCATCTCTTCTCCATCCCAACTAGTTCAAACAAAGCTTTGCAGAAACCAGACGTTTCTCCCAAACTGCATCATCTTAGGAGAGCTGGAACTTTGCAGCTTTCTAGGCCGAGAGCTTGCACTGGCCCTGCCTTTACTTTTAGGACCATCAGGTCAAGGACTAAAACGAGAAGTTAAAGTTTCTGTTTGGGTCTTTATCCTGACAGTTGATATGCAGCCACCTTCACAACCCAGCATCTTGTCAACACTGTTTCACAGAAACATATGCATAGGATCCACACAGTCCACCCAAGGGTGGTTTCACCAATATGTTGTGAGATACTCAGCGTATTAGCCACGATCCCCCTGGAGACAGTGTATTTTGATTTGCAAGTAACAATAACTTCTAAAGACCTTTATGTGTTACGTTGCTGCTTTACATCTATTTCTAAAAACATCGCTCTGTTATAGGCACAACAATCCAGATCCTCATTTTTAAATCAAAAAAGAAGAAACAATACTTACGACCTTTAACGGGAAAGCAGTTAGCATCATCACATATGCTCCAACTCCCACATACCCAACGTTGTGTTTCAAAGGGCAGAGGTAAGTCTGGCACATTAATATATATCCAGGTGGGCACTGTCAGGAGCTTCCTCTGGCTGCTGTTCACACACTACTAGCCTGAAATGAGCTCTGCTACAGAAGGTGGTGGCGGAAAAGAAGCAAAACCAGAAAAATCCCCACTGTCCTACATGTTCTGCAACTTAGAAAAAAAATAATTACTCTTTCTCATGTGCCATTCCTAAAGGAAATATTAAAATTAAGAAATCAGAGCAAATTATCTCAGGTTTCTTAGGCTTCATTCTGAATTCACATTATATGGTTTCTAGACCTTCATTTTAATTTTTTAAAAAAGGTGGTAAAGGTCTATCTTTGTACTGCCTTCAGTTCTACATCCATTTCCTTTTCTCCACTTTCTTCCCCTTCCATGGCTCTCCTACCCTCTATCAATCTTCCTCCAGAAGCTTTTACTCCTTTTCTAAATTTTTGCCACCACTCCACACCTCATCTTTCTTCCCCTATTCTATTGCCAAATTACCCTTTCCTTACACTTACATAATGAAATTATAAAGAGTTTGACACGTAACCCAACAGTCAAAAATCAAAGCCTACTAACCAGGTAAGACAAAACATACTGAAAGGAAGGGGAAAAAAAAAAAAGTACACCTTATGGTGTGGAAGGGAAACCTTCCAGCTGAGAGATCTTTTTCCTCTTTTTGAGAGCAGGAGCTTCTATAAAAAGCTTGCTCTGATAAGGCACCAAAAAACAACACCTCCAGGAGAGGTTTTTGTGCCAGTGCAGAATACCCAAATGCTTGCAGGAATGAATAATGCATTTTTTGTTTCTCTACCTTGCCTACATTTAGGTAACTTATTCATGATCCAGTTCATTTTCTTCCTCCTACGACCAGAATAAAAGCAGTATAAAAACCAGAATAAGACCTGACATACCTCCTCCTCAATTCCCTGATGGCTTCAAATAATAGCAACAGACCATTGGCCATTTCCCCTCTCCCCACGTTTTGTTACAGACATCAGGATTACAAGGAGCAGAATATCTGGTCTTGCCTTCACTAGCTTAAACTAGTTTCTTTTTATGAGGAAGGTTTTCTCCATGCTGTCAAGCTAGAAACACAGGCACGCACCCCTCTCCTACTGAGGCCAAACGCAGCACTCTGCCACCTGGTGCCACCGGGTGTTTTCCCAGTGTGCGTGTCCCTTTCCATAAAGGCAGCCTCCTATCTCAAAGATGTAGCAACTGATAGAGTTTGCAAGTGGCACTGTGGGTCATAATTGCATAGATAAAATAAACACCGAAGCTTTGTCAACACAGAGCCCCAATTTCTATATACGTAATTCCTTTGACTTTTAACTATACTATTTAAAAATACTCTAGACAATTCATCTCATTACAATTCTTACCTGTGCCACAACTCCCTTCTCAAGCAAGTCAAATTAACAGCATTGACTTGCTTTTAAAAAACTCCTTGGGAACCCGATGAAAGGCACGCTATAAGGCTCAGCTCTTAATACCACAACAGGTAATCTCTGAAAAGCCGTGCAGCTGAAGCAAAGCCACCCTCTGGGTCAGGGATAACCACATACTTGCTATATGAACTGGTAGTAATAACTTATTCAAAGCCATTCAAAAAAAAAAAAAAAAGTATTATCTTAGGGATTCAACCTACAACTATCCAAGCGATAGCCTGTGAGGTCTGTTCAGTCAAATACCTTGAGGCACCTTAAAATGCTGTGAAACGCTTCAAGTGTGTGTGCTGGACTAAGAGGTGCACGGCAGCAACTGCACTTAGCCTGTAGGAGGGCCCTGAAACCAAGCACCAAGCATACAGCAGTTGGTAACACGTATCAGGGGAGTGCCAGCTTTTATTCTGAAGAACTGCGCTCCAAATTGTGAGCTGCAATTTTATAAGAAAGATACTGCCAGAAAAAAATGTTAGATTTCCCAAAGCATATCGTGAATGATTCACAAATATGAAGGTTCATCAATACAGACACTCGGTGCATCCAGCTCCTGTCCACGAAAAACAGTGGGAAAGTTCCCAAACCGAAGGAAACAACACTGTCAAAACAGTTTTAGAAGGATAAATGGGACAGACAGCCTAGTTAGTTCAGGCCTTTGAGCCATTCAATAAGGTAACACAACAGCAGATACAGCCCCCTTTTTTTAACAGGCAAAGACATCTGCAGCAAGGTAACTAACACCCACCACTATGCATTTACCAAAACCAAATTTCCTTCGGAAAGCCTGCTACGGTTTTGATCTCACAAGTTTGCTCCGTAATATTAGCAGTGTTGAAGCAATGCAGGCAGCACTGAACCTAAGCACAATACAGAAAGGAACATGAGACGTTAAATGCATTGGAAAACAGTTAAAGGATGTAGCCAGCCTCAAAATATGAGGCTGAATGAGGATGTTTGAGTGAATGTCTTTCTAATGGGGTTCCTTGCCAATCAGTTCTTGGCTTTCAAGTGTTTAGCAATGACCTAGATGAAGAAAAAAATCCATAAAGATTGCAGTTGATGTAAAAAAAAAAAAAAAAAAAGCTATCTTCAGCAAATAACACGCATTCCAACACTGTCAAAATAAGATCTTCCATCTAGTGATAATAAAGCCTTGATTACAAGATAGTAGATTTACCTGCACTGACTCAAAAACAGAGTTGTTGTTTTTTCAAGCAATTCTTCCAACTAATAATCAGTTTCACCAGCTGTATTTTTTAAACGATTGCCTTCTGTAAACAAGAAATTAACTACTATTTTTCTCCCACAAAAATAAGGCATGCACAAGCCACAAGAGAGGCTAAGACTTATCACAAGGGATATGGAAAAAAAGTGCTAACCCTGGAGAGAGCATACTGCAGGAATACAGCTCCCATGGCAATCCCTTCATCACCTTCCTATGAGAAAAAAAAAAAAAAAAAAAAAAGTGCTAAGTTTTCACTTTGGTGCTTCTGGCACAGTACTACCGAAAAGAGTATGTTACTGGACATCAGGAGGAAAAGGTAAGCCACAGCTAACCGCACAAAGTTGTGTCCATCCTTGAAGAAAAACACTGGCATATCCAATAATCATCATAATGATCATAAATGATTAAAATTGCAGGGAAGCCTGACTTGCAGCAAGAAAACTCCATTGGTTTAGATACCAAGAGACAGACAAAAGATAACCTAGCCGGTCCACAAAGACTGCACAAGGAAATTAAATTTGATAAGAGGTTATCTTCAGTCTCATACACAGTATGTGCAACAAGGATTCAGTGAAACATCAAGGCTGACATATATTAAGAAAAACGGGCAATTTTTTAAGCAGGGAGTAGTTAAAGACGGTTCCAATGGTGAAGAATTGTCTACCACTGGAAGAAAAATTCTCAGACAGTCAACCAATGCAAAACGCAAGTCTAGGTGGAATAGGAACCAAGACAAATTTCATGGCTTGTGCTATGTAGCTGGGTAGTTAAGGACCTATATTTCTCAACTATAATTTACCTACTAATTAAATGCCATTTTGGAAAGCAAAGTACAGTAGCATTTAGACAATGTCTACTGCAATGTTAAGTACTAAGCAAGCTTTGCCTCCTTGGATTGGGTTCTAAACTGTGCTCAGATATCTCAGTAGTATACCCCAAAAGCCTGTAAGAGCTAAAGCAAAGCGACAGGACTTGTGTAAAGAAAGTTGTTGAAGTTTATTAGGCTGAAAAAAAGAAATTCAACATTTTTAGTTGGCCCAGATTCAATACTTTTTTTATCATTTGTTATAAAATTGATTTTTAAAATAGCATTTTACATTAAGAGACAAGAGTCATGGTGATTTTCAGCATCCTTTTCACTTGAAATGTTCAGCCTTTTAAATATATCATAAAGAACAAGGTAAGAATTTTATTATTGCTTAGCCAAAGAGAAGTTAAAGCCCAGATGTTTTCTTCTTATTAAACAATTGTTTTAAAATATAAAATAATGGGAAAAATCTCTTGAATACTTCCTTTATGTACTTGGAAAAAGACTCCAGGCACATTACTCCGTTTAACAACTCACTGCCACTTCTACTTGAATACAATCTGTATCCCCAAACTGGTGCATTTTTAAGAGCCAGCAAGTGCGTGCGTGCTCCCTCTAACCACATTTATCTTTGCGTTGCTAAACACAGAAATCTCCCTTGAAAAAGATGGCAGTGAGATGAGCTGGTACTAACAAAACCCAGATAAGGGTAAGTGCTTCAGTGTTAGTGCCAACTGCCACTTCTTTTCACTGTCTGAAAGCTGAGTGTGACATCTGGGTGAAGGGAAGACCACGCTCTATTTTGCCTGTCACTTCATTCCCTCTGGTACCATGACTGCTGCTCAGCGCTGAAGAGCACTTGCAAATCCCACTGGCTGAGCAAAAATGCCTGAGCCTCGTTAGTTTTAAACAGATTTGTCCTATGCTGTCATCAAGCATCTTATGGAGCAAATTATCATGCATTATATGCATTGGACGAGGTGATCTTGGAGGTCTCTTCCAACCTAGGTGATTCTGTGAATTTATCCTCTGCATAGGCATAAGGAGCACTGACCCCATGTGTCACAAGCAGCTGAGGAGCAAAGGATTTGGGTTACCTGGCTGGGGACAAGAGAAATGTCAAACAGAACCCACATCACAAGACCATCCTTTTAAATTTCAGCCTGAGGTTCAAAGTAGTCTTCTTCAAAGTGTTTCCTGTAAGCAACACTGAAGGGCAAAGAGACAGAATGATGGATTTCTTGGCCTGTCCTTTACTGTGTTAAAAGCCTCTCTGTAACTTCACTCCTCTGTTCAACCAGCCTTCTCCGCTCTGCTAACATCCCTGGTTTACAGGCAACAGCGAAAGCTATTCAAAATAAACTAAGCAGTTAGTGATTAAGCCAGTTAGGTTTAATTAACCACTAACTAAATAAAGACAAAGTGCATCCTAACTGAAATTTTCATTTTCCAACAAATAAGTAAGGGATATACAATCGAGGAGAGTACTTTTTTTTTTTTTTTTTTTAATAGTGACCTTCAATGATAAATACTTCAATGGGCAATAAATGCAATGAAGGGCAAAATGTTTCAACAGAAAAAAAAGTGGAAAGAGAAAAAAAAAAGGAATGCTTACATTTCGATGTAATTAGCATCTTCATCTAAAACAGAACTGATTTTTGACATTTTAAATTTCACATTTATTTGAAATTAGTGACATGCAACTAACTTTTAATAACAGAAGATACGTGGCTCCTGAGTGTTCAGCACATCAAATATGCTGCTCATTTGTTCAACAGAAATAAAACACATTGCTTTTAATTGTTCTTCCTTTCCACATTGCCTCCTACTACAAACAGAACCTACATGTGAAGGGAAAAGGTATTTTATAGTAAAATCTATTTTGCAAGTAATATCTAAAATAGAATTTTAGCACAGTACTAGTAAAACACCTTGAAAATGTTGAGTGTTTCCTCAATACTTAAACTAAAATAAGGTTTCAAACTGTAAGGAACAGATTTCCTACAAACAGAAGAAAGAGGAGGTTTACCTCCTGCTCCTTATAATGTCTCCCCATTCCCAAACTCTGTAGGTCAGTCCTGAAAGGTATTATAACACTACACAAAGCCACGTATAGATATGCCAGGAATACACTAACTCAAAAAGATACGCAGCAGAGAGGTTGGCGTTAATCCAATTCTCGTAAGAACACAGAAAAATTTCCAACACGACAAACTTCACAAACGTTAAATAAGCGCAAAATTATATTCTCCTTCCCAGATATTGCCTATTGTTACAGTGCTCACGTCGTTTAGGTCATATAAAGGTTTATTTCTTCAAGACAGACTTCCATCCCAGCAGCTACACCGGTAACGTTTCTCCAGTAACCACCTTCTCACCTTTTACAGTGGAAAAAGGCCACAGACCACTCCTGGAAGAACTTGAATGGTACCAATGTAAGAATGTGGGCCAGCTTTCACTGTCCTAGACTCTTTAATCTTTGACTTTCAGCTTGTTTTGTTAAAATACACCTCCCTCGTGACACAGAAGAAACAAATATAAAGGCTGGGCTGCAGCACCAGTGGGTACCTTACCAAAGCAGACACAAAAGATTGCAAGAGTCAAACCCTTCCTCCCTGTTTCCATTTGTTTTTCTGTCCAGCTCTGCACTTCTGTTCAGGGAATTAAAACTGCAAAAGGTGTTAGCTGTCCCTAAACACCACAAATAGATGTGTCAATCCCAAAACTCTGCAAAAGATGGGCTAAGTAATTCAGAATGGACAAGAGGAAGATTTTAATGAATTTCTATCCTCTTTTGGGGGGGGATTAATGATGACATTTCAATCGCTTTCTCTATAATATATATGAAAATAATAAAAATTTTAAAAGACAAAAGAAAGGCAGATTTTTGTAGGCAGTATAGTATAAAACAGTGTTGACATCTTTTGTTGCCATATTTAGATGACTCCCGGCCATAAGAGCTGCAGAGAGAAGTGTAAGCTCTGGGAGCCAAGAAGTCAGCCCCTAAAATACCACAGGGAGCAGAGCCTGCTGGTTCTTCTGGCAGCATGCTGCTATTTGGGACAATGGAAATAAGGAAGGGCCTTTCTGTGGTGGCAATCGGATTGAAACCGTTCTCTGCCACCAAACAAGCAAAGAGACCACACCACAACATTGCTGAGTCTGCTGAAGAGAGTGTGAGTACAACAAAACCTCAATTTGACCAAAGAACACCTTTTGTTGAGTTACAAAGAAGCCAATCCCCAAAAGTTGTGGTAGTAGCCAGGTACATAATGCATATCGGGCGTGTTTCATGCGGATCAGTAACACAATGCGTTCCTCAACTGAGATAGGAAATGGGGATGGGCGAAAGTAATGCTTTAAACACTTGGCCTACAGAATCATCTACACAGAGCAGTTCAACTCAGAAAAGAAAAAACAGTATCTATCAGCTGGGGCTCCATTTGTTGTTGTTACAAATCCAAATTTAAGCCCCCGCCCAAAGGCGCATGATCCAGGGGCTTACACGTGCTTGCAGGACAAAACCCTACAAAAGTACCAAAAACACTTCCAAGAAGAAAGCAGGGAGCAGGCAGCAGACCACACGTGAATTTCACACAACACTCTACTGATCTAGTAAATTACAGGATAACGACGCCACAGGCAGCCAGTATTTCACGAGTATCAAATTAACTCATGCAAAACAGGTTCCAAATAACACGCAACAATCCTACAGAGACATGCTCGCCCATTAAAACCACACCACTCCCATTTGTAATACTGACTACTGCTCACCCGTAGATACAGAACATGTAAATCTCAACAAAAATGGTTTGTAACAGGACGTCAATTCCGAGAATATATTTGGTTATAATTTCATAGAAAAAAAAAGAGCAAATCACAGGATGGCTGAGGTAGGAAGGATTTTTGAAGCTCTCCGAGGAGGGCGATCCCACAGCCTCCCTGGGCAGCCTGTGCCACCACCCTGTCACCCCCACCGTACGAAATGGCTTCCTGGTGTTCAGAGGGAACCTCCTGTGTTCGGTTTGTGGCCCTTTTCTCTTGTCCTGGCACTGGGCACCGCTGGTAAGAGCCAGGCTCCCCGTGGCACCCTCCCTTTGGGTATTTATGCACTAAGAACCTCCCAAGCCTCCTCTTCACCAGCACGAAGTCCTGTCCTCACAGGAGAGGTGCTCTGGTCCTTTGATCGCCTTGGTAGCCCTCCGCTGGACTCTCGCCAGTACATCCAGGTCTCTCTTGTACTGGGACAGAACTGGACCCACTGCAGACCCCTGGGGTACTCTGCTCTTTACTGGCCTCCAACTAGACTCAGCACCACTGACCACTGCCGTCTGAGCTGACCCTCCACAGGCTTTCCTTTCGTGTTTGAGTTTGACCAGGAGCTCCTCGTTCTTCCACGCAGGCCTCCTGGTGTTTCTGCCTGACTTCCTCTTTGTTGGGATGCATTGCTCTTGAGCTTGAAGGAGGCGATGCCTGAACATTAAACCAGCTTTCTTGGGCCCATAGTACTTTGTCCCACAGTACTCTACCAAGCAGATCCTTGGAAGGGCCAACGGCTGCTTTCCTGAAGTCCAGCGTTGTGAGCTTGCTGCCCTGGGGATCTTGAATCCAACCATTTCATGGTCACATTACATGGCCTGTGGCAGACCCCCACTATAATGTCACATAGCCCCGTCTTCCCTTGAATCCTAACCCATAAACTCTCGACCAGCTCCTCACCTCCCCCAGACGCCCTCCCTAAAGAGCCTGTCTCCTTCCATTTCAACCCTCCAGCCATGGGAGCCATCCCACTGTATCACAGCGATCCCAAAAAGATCACAGCCTTGCAATGTACACGTCTCTAACTCATCTTGTTTATTCCCCATGCTGTGTGTTAACGTACAAGCACTTAGGAGAGGCAACCCAGCGTGTCGTGTTCCTACAGAGCGTTTGGGGGATTTCTCCATAATGCTGCCTTGTAGGCATTTCCTTGGTAACCAACCTGCGAGTGCTGGAGGTGACTCTGCTTCATCCCCACGCTGTGATCCCTCCCTGTCACGTCACCCCATGCCCTTTGCTCAGCAGCCCTGCATGTCACTCCTCCACCGGGCTGCTGGTTACCTTCTCCCACACCTCCTTCCTAGTTTAAAGCCCTCCTACTACCAAAAATGCCTTTGCCCTGTTCAGGGAAATGCATCCCGTCTCTCCCAAGCAGACACTGATCCTCAAACAAGGTCCCACGGTCACAGAACCCAAAACCCTGCTGCCAACACCAGTTCTGCAGCAAACTGACCTGTCCTGACCCGAAATGCCCCAGTGTCTCAGAACAGACACAAACGTTCTCACATCAAAGTGTCTGTGTTTTAGGTTCGGTTTTGCTCCCCACATTCACACCTGTGAAAATCCACAGAAAGAGACTTTAGTGGAGACACTTTAAATGCCCTTGATATCTTTGCAACAAACTGCCTCAAAACAAACAAACAAACATCTTTTCCTTCTGCTTACTTTAGGGCGAAAAACCACCTCACTCACTTCCAAATCAAGCTGTTCCTGAACCTGCTACAACAGAACAAATAGATGTATTTAGTAGTAGACATCAAACGCTCAAAAATTCTTAAAATAAAAAGTAATTAAACTCTCAAGATTGACTAAATTTGAGGCCTTCAGTTCCTGCTTATCAATGCAGTGTCGTACTTCAATATTCTTACTTGGTCGCCCCATCCAAAATAAGAATATCTTGCACACTCCTGTAAAAAACAATTGATAAAAAAGTGACACTAATTTATTACAATTCAAACGAGAAGCTAAGAATTTCTTTAGCATTTTAAAGTTTACTCTGGACAGTAAGTGCTGGATAAATTTGGAAAGCCTTTCTACTTCAATACCTCATGGCAGAAACTAACATTAAATACATTTAAATTATTTAGGCTAATGGCTAAGGCCCTTCAAAGAACATTCCAAATCCATGAACAGTTTCCACTTTATTTTTCCATTTTGTTTCTATCCACGCCATCTGGCTGTATTGATCACGAGGTTAAACAATCTTGTGTTTTTCCAGATGAAGTAAACTCAGAACTAATTTGTACAATCACTCAGCAACACACGCACTCTTGATCGCTTTGCACGTGCCAGCCATGAAATCGGTAACCAAATCTTACAGGCTGAGCCCTGATCCACAGAAAGGGCAAAGAGAAAATCACCCACTAACCCATGCATGGCTCCTCATTTATTGGACCTTGTAATAAAACCAACTTTTGTAACCCCCAAGTTGCAACTGTTTTGTTTAGAATTTGTATCAGACTCCCCATCCCAAGCACCAGATACACAGAGGGACCAACAACCTAACAAGCCAGCAAAGTTACTTAGCACAAGAGCTCTGTATCATCATAAACCACTTGCTCAAATGGCCAGAGTAACACAAAATAAAATTGGCAATCAACAGAGCATTATACAGCAGCATGATAAGAAGACTGCTAAGAGCAAAACAGTATTAATTTCCAAGTGCTATGGTGGAACTGTTTACATGCCATTTCTCCCTTTTCCACAATGTTTTCAGATAAAAGTTTCTCGGACGGACATAGATTACACACATTATTTCATTATTTTAAACTCTGCTTTATCAGAGACCTAATCATTAGTAAACAATGCCTGAAAACAGCAGACAGGCAGTTCCAGCCACAAAAATTTATAAGAAAAGGCCTTTATTTTGCAATTTCATCAGACTACCTGAAATTGACCTTTAAAACCACTCACGTGATTAGATAGAGTTACTGTTTCTACAAAAAGAAACGGAGGTACTAAGGAGAAAAAAAAAATGAAGGGGGCTTTTAATTTTCAGTTAGGCATTTTAATATCAAAATGCGCTTAAAAAACAAACAGAACAACGGGAGGACTGCATAAATGAACAGTGAGGAGTCCACCCGCAGGGCAGGAAGTCCAGCAGGAATCCACCACAGCGCAGCAGTAACCAAGGGACAGTCGAGGGCCTTCTCTGTGCCTACACTGAAGCAGCCTGGTTTTACGGAGGCAAGTGCCTGTCCATATCGTACCTGACACGTTCGTTATCACTCGTAATACGCATACCTGTGGAGGGCCTCCGGTGTACGGAGTTAGATCAGCTCCTGAAACTTCCCAAAGTCTCGCTGCAGAGCTCCTACACTGGTTTAGCACCACGCGAGTCAGCATCATAGCATCCTCGGCATCTGGGCAATTTAATTCTGTCACTTACACAGGCTTTAAAATCACTGTCAGCACAGCCCAGACAGTGCCGTTCCTATGTCCTTACTGCTGGCAATCACTTCATACAAGCAACAGCGGGTTTTTAAGTTTCTCGTTTCTTAAAGGCTTGGGGCTGGTCCTGCAAATGTTCTCTCTAGAGCAGTTGTTTCTCCTCAAAACCATTACTGGGATGTCTTATGTTAAAAAGTTGAGATTTACATCCTCATCCTCAACCATCCAGTAAGACAAAGAAGTAAAGCACTAATATGAAATCTTCTCTCTCGGTCTCACGAGACCCCAGCACAGCACTAACTCCGGTCTGGCCGTGTCCCTGCGTGGTGCTGAGGCACCACATTTGCAACCAGACCTTCCCCAGGATTTGCGGGGATGCCCAGCAGCCTGCCCTCACCCACCAAAAAGCAGGACAGCGGGGTCACGGCAAAGGAGGGCCCGTCCAACGGGAAGGGCATCGCGACAGAGGAGAGCGCACCTGGAGCACACAGGTAACCGCTTCCTCAACGTCCCACCCTGCAGCAAGAAAAAAAAAAAAAAAAACACCGGTAACAACAGTCACAAGCGTTGGTTACGCCGGGAAACTGCCCAAAAGGGAACTTCGTGGGGCAGAAATACAGCGGGAGCCGTGACAGGGGCGAAAAGCAGCGAGCCCCCCCCAGCCCCCCTGCCACTCCTCACGGCCGGGCGCTCTGCAGGGACGAGGAGGAGAAGCCCAAGGAGGGAAGGGGAGCACCGAGGGGCAGGGAGGGCACCGAGGAGCCCCCGGGAGCCCGTCCCGAGGGGCAGGGAGGAGCCGTGAGGGCACGGGGGAGCCATCTTAGGGGCGTCGGGCCGGTGCGGGCGCTTTACCTGCTCTGCCAGCCCTGCAGGAGGTTGGTGTATTTGCTCAGCGTCCCTTCCAGCACCGGCTCCCGTCTCCTCCCTCCGCCGCCGGGCGCCTGCGCTCCCCCCGGGCTGGCCGCTGCCGAGCCGGGGCTGCCTCCCCCGCCGGTGCCCCCGGCTCCATCCAGCCTCCCCGCGGCCGCCGCCCGGCCGGGCAGCCCGCGGCTGGCGGAGGAGGAGGAGGGCGAGGAGCCCGCCGAGGTGGGGCGGCTGCTGCTGCGGCTGCTGCTGTTGCTGCCTCCTCCTCCTCCTCCTCCACCACCTCCTCCTCCTTCGCCCACCACCGCCGCCGCCTTCTCCATGGAGCCCCGCGGCGGAGCCTCCGAGCCCGGAGCGGCCGCGGCTGCCGCCCGCCAAAGCCCTG
This sequence comes from Netta rufina, assembly GCF_964035555.1. Classification (NCBI taxonomy): domain Eukaryota; kingdom Metazoa; phylum Chordata; class Aves; order Anseriformes; family Anatidae; genus Netta; species Netta rufina. Next base: position 43,452,897 of record NC_140124.1, read on the forward strand.
ACTCACGGGCGGCGCGGAGAGGGGCGGCGCCCGAGGGAGAAGGGGACGGGCGGGGACGGGCAGGGCAGGGCTGGCCGAGGGGGAACGGCCGCGCCGCCTCCCCGCGAGGTGCCCCAGGCGGTTGGGCGGTGGTGGCGGCGCTTGGCCCCGCACCAAAGAGCCGGGAGGCCGCGGACCCGGCCACCCCCCTTCCCCACCCCACCCCCCGGCCGCCATCTTCGTGCGGGGGGCGGCGGGGGGCGGCCAGGAGATGGCCGCGCTCGCACGGCCTGAGGCGGCCTTGAGGGGGGGGTTCGCCGAGGAGTCGTGGCTCGACCTAGTCCTGTCCTCACCCACTCTTCACCTAAATAAAAAGTTGAAGGTTAAGTCACCTCGCCTGTGGATGGAGGCTCTGTCGTTGAAGGGCGCTCGGAGAAGCGGAGCGGAGGCAGGTGCACGCTGTGGGGCTGCGTGCCTTCACATGGAGCCTGCAGCTGGCCCTGCTGCACCAGCCCAGTGCCTCGGTGCTGGGGAAACATCTGTCACCACAGCGTGCCAGATGCATAGATATTCTTGCTGACATTTTACAACTGGAGACCTGAAATGCAGAGGCACTCAGCGAGTCTCACCAAATGCGAACCAAGCTTCACTCCTCCGCTTTAACCCATTGAAAAGTTTTGCCATGTACTAGAGATTTTTGGAGTGTACCAAACATCAGGTGCTCTCCTATGCTCTGCACCTCTGAAGATACTCAAACCATCCAAATTCACACACAGTATTGGTGTGTGAACAGAGGCCTCAGTTCCCCACATAAACCAGCACAGACGAGAGGGCTCCTTAACTTAGATTCTCCCAGTTTTCTCCCCAGAAAATCCTACCATATGTGTTGTGGTTGGGTAGCTGCAATGTTGGGCAACTGGATCCTGAATTTTGGGTAGTTAAACTTCTCATGTTGTAGCTAAATACTGAGGCACTACCGTCTGGAAATATGAATTTTGATTTAGTATTCATTGGTGGAACGTTTAATGTACATCTCCTGCAGCACAGACAAAGATTATGAACTTAGTTATTCTTTAAAACAGAAAATACTTGAGAGCAATTTTTCAGGTCAGAGCTATTACTTAAGATGTACGTGTAAAATTCCCTGGTCAGGGACAGACTACTACCAGGGACTACGGACAGAAACTCCCTGACCACAGTCTGAAAATCCTCATTCTCAGGAGGCTCAGCTCCATTACTTTGGTGACCACAGTTTTCAGAAGACATTGGAATGAATAAGGTGTGCTCCTTTGGAAAATTCACACCCTGCTCTGGAGATAAGCATGAGATGCTTTCATTTTCCCTCATAATCAGTTACAGCCACAGCCCAGAACAGTGGAACAAAAACTTTAGTGAAATAACAGTGCCACCACCACAGTCTCCCACCAGCCACCTCAATACATCGTGTTTATGTTCTATATTACAAAGAATGATCATTTTCTGCCTTCCATAGGATTTATCCTAAGAGAATTATGTCAGGAAAAGAAGCTTCCTCATAAAGTTATAGAGAAACCTCTTTTTATCGTTCTATACAATAAAACTCAAATAACAATGGTGTAGCCATTAGGGAGTTTTTGCAACGGATGGGACACCAGGCTCTAAGTACATTGTGTCCTCAGGAGATTTCTGCAAAATCTCAAACCACTCTGCACTGCTGCTATCACGTTACTGTGATGTGATAGTATAGAAGGTCCTCTTACAGATTACCAACTAGTTAACAGATGGAAAACAAAACAGAGGACTAAATGGCCATTTTTCAAAAGGAGGGAAAATGCTACCCTGAGTTGGGATGTACTTTACTCGGCGTCTTCCTAAATCACAATTCCTGCATTCATTTATAGTTTAAAAAAGAGCCAACTCCAAAAAAACAGCAGAAGGATCTCAAAGTGGTGACTAATTTGCTCATAAAATGGCAACTGAAACTCAATGTTTCCAAAAAAACGAAGTACAGACATGGTGAAAAAAAAAGCTTTTACTACACATGCATAATGATGATCTATAAATTAGCTAAGGCCTCTCAGGAAAGACATCTTGGAGTCATTTTAAACAGTCCACTGAAAAACCCATCTCCATGTTCAAGGGTAATCAAGCAAACAGCTGTGATGAGCTCATTAGGAAAACAGAAATATCAGCATGCGGCTATATAAATGTATAAAAAGTACACCCAGTGCCTGTATGCTCTGCATTAATAATATTCCTTCAAAAAGGACATAATAAGAGAGAAAAGGTATAAACCTCAGCTTTTGTACAGCAAGAGAACTAACTCAACAGGGCTTTCAGTTGGAAAAGATACAACCAGTGTGCAAAATGGTATTCAGGTTAACAGGAATGATTTTTCACCGTTTCCCACAAAACAAGAACTGCAGGGCAGCTGGTTTAAAATAGGCACAAGAAAATACATTTTCACATGGTTTGTAATTGTGAAACTCATTACAAGATGGTTTTGGATGCCAAAAGTCTAGAAAAATTAAAAGAGCAATTTGACAACCGTTTTTGAAGTATGTTTAAACAATGTTGACCAAAGTGTTTTGGAGGTATTTGAAGATCAGAAAGCCCCTAAACTTCTGATGTTTTGAGGAGTGTTTACTCTATTGATGAAATAACACTTGCCCTGCTCTTGATCCTTCTCTAAGCACCTACGAGGGGAAGGAATAAGGCACTGGACTAGACAGAGCTTTGGTTTGACCTATAATTCAGATACTAAGGATTCCTTCCCCTTGGTTAATCAAAGGTCCTTTTGATTCAAACATTGGCATTTTATGCCGCTTTTGCATTGCATTTAAGCACGGGACTATATTACAACCAACCTCCACATATCTTTTTCCTTCCCAGTATGTGCATACTGTTGTGATCTAATGGAGCTGGACAACCTTTCATGGCAATCTTGATACCGGTGAACCCCTATCCTCATTTTTTTAAGTCATTAATGTTCTCCAAAATGACTGAACCTGTTCTGTTTCGTTGGTTTTTCTTTACTAGCTAATTGTCTGTACCAGTAGAGCTAGACTTCCCAGTAACATGCACTGACTTTGTCTGCATGACGTATGCTTCATTACCAGTATTCTTAATTAACTATTTATTAACAGCGACCTGCCTAATGAAGGCTCTCACTGTTTCCAAGGTAACACATCCACTACTTTACTGTCCTCCTTTAGGATGTTACTTCCACTCTGTGGCCAAGCCAAAATTTTGCTTCTTTCAAGTACCCAAAGAAGCAACATTGCTCATTATTTATCCCACCTTTTAGAAAGTAAAACATCTGCTAAGATAACACATTCATCTCTGTTTTCCCTTACCGGGAAACAGAGAAGTTTCCCCATTCTGCGATCCTTTGCTAAGCCACAGAGTTTTAGCTTGCAGAACAAGGCCATCTCACAGCCCATTTGCTGCTTTCTGTTTCCTGGTCATCATGTTTGGGGTTTCTATACCTTTTTAATGTTCCCCTAACAAATAGTTTTCTATGATTACTTTCCACATTCCTTTTCTACCTCTTCCCCTTCCTCCCCACCAGATTTCCACACAACTTCCAGCAATCATAATCAGCTTGGGCAGGGGATCTACATGTTCTGCTGTAACAACAGGGTCTACAGAAACTAGTTTTGCCTGGTCTACATTCAAGCATTGAACCTATTCCATGGAAATGACACAAGGTTGGCTCAGTTTTACCACCTCCTCCTTGCCCTACAGAGTTCTCCTGAGACGTTGCATCATTTTCCACCAGCTTTAGAGACTCAAGCCACATGTCACTAAATTGCAAGCAACATTTACGGCAAAACCATACCACTGTGCACCTCTATCACCACTGCCTGTGTCTGTCAGCACTGGAATCATTCAGACACAATCCCTAAAGTTTAGTTCATAGCAGTCACAGCTGTGCCAAGGCTGCTCTCACTTAAACTTCCCCAGCTGTCCACAGCAACCGCCCCAGAGTGAGTGCAGCTGGCACGCATGCAGCAGGTGGGAACAGAGTGCAGCAGCAGCATGTTCTCTCGTCCTTCCTCAGATCCATTCCCACACATAACTCGACTTTTGAAGGTCTACAAGAAGCAGCGACCCCTCTAGTCTGCCCCTTTTCATTGCACAGGACGGAGTTGTAATACAATTATTGTGTTCTACCTTACCTAATGGTTTCACTGAGATTTAACCAGCATGCCATCCACGAGTAAAACGCTTATGACCTGAGGATTTCAAGAACATAGAGAAGCTAGCATTAACTTTGCAGTCTGCCAACTTTACCATTAGCTTTACTGCATCAGTATGCACTTTATCCTCCCTCCCTGGTGCCCGTAAGCCTGCAGCGTGTGCTAAACATGCTTCTTTGCCACACTTCGTCCTGTTGTCAGCAGCTTCTCATCCAAGTTTCTCCTCCACCGACAGAACCATCCCCCAGTTCTCACTGAGGTTCAAGCTGGTGACAGGGAAACAGTCAAAAAGGACATGGCATATGGCAAAAATACCCAAACTGCCTTGGCTGCCAGAAACAATCTAGTCTGGGAAACACAGACCTGAGTGCAGTGTAATTCACTCTGCCACAACACATCACAAATTCATTTGGACTGAGGTTCGTGCTGCCACAGCTAGACTTGTGATAGCTTGTTTACTCACCTATGGTGCACCGCTCTGTAATTTGCAGGTTAGACCAGTTGAAGCAAAACCTGATTGAACTGTCCGTGAGCCGCTGGAATACAAAGTTTGGGGTCGTCAGGTGGAGAGAATATCCATTGGTATTATGTATATTTGTATCAGATGTCATAAAACGTGCAGAAGGAAGTGCCCTGTGCTATAACCATGATGTAAGGGATTGTCTGCATAGAGTCAACACTTTGAACTGCAACTGGAAACAAGTAAGAAGCTAGGGCACAGAGAAATAGGGTGAGCGTAAATATCACTGACACTATATTTACTGTGTGTTTTAGCTAGTGGGAACAGCCTTATTCTGTGCCAACTAATGTTTGAACAGTTGTTCTAAGTAGTGACAAATACAGTTCTTTAAATAGATTCTTTCATACACCACGTTCTGGAGAAAACACGGAGATTATTGAGCATGACCTTCTAGATAAATGAACTCCTTTTCAGTTTGCTGCGGAATTACAGATAAATGTTGATTTATGAAATGTTAACACGGTGCAGGCATTTCTATCTGCCCTTTTTTCAGCTGTATAGTTAAACATTTAGAGATTTGAAAAATACACTGGTCCACTAAGGGTCAAATTCAAATTTAAGATCAGACGGAGTCTATTCAGTGCTGCTTCCCTCTATCACATCTCCGACTAGTACTCAAGCCCTTTTTGTACCCTTTTTTGGTTCCAGTGGAATCTGTCAGACTTCAACACTTATTACTCATAAGGCATGGTGCTGTATCACTGTAAAATCACCCAGCTTATTGTCCATCGACCTTCTAAATGAAATCCGTAATCCTACACCTAATTTGCAAAACTGTTTTTTGGATTTTAAAAGTATTTCTACAGAGCAGCCATGTTACAGAGTGTGTACTGACGGATAATACAATGCTAGCTTGTGCAGCTTGTGCTTTGATCTCATATTCCAACAACAATATAATTATTTGATAATAGCATGCAGCATCTTATAGCTGAAGAACAGTCTCATTCGAATTGAACCAGTCTCTAAACCTCTTATTCACCCACAGCAGAGCTGTATTTTACTCACAACATCCTTAAAAGTGTTGTCTAGGTCGTGTTAGAATCCACCTCACAATGGCATGACAGATTAAAAAAACAGGAACAAACTATGCACTAGAGATGAAGAACACAAATGTTCAGATTTTTTGACAGTGAAAAGGGGAGAAAATTTAAGTTAAAACTTTCTAAAACTACTTATACAGAAAGAACTTTATATTACTAATTTCTGGCTCCATTCTGCAAGCAGTTTCATCTACAGAAACCTAATTGGAAAAAAAAAAATACAGGTTTTGTATGCAACATGATTGTCTCCTTTTTAACCTACAAATCTGCGGAAGAAATACTGGTAGGCAGTTCAATATGCATGATGGAAATGCACAGGCATGCCAAAAGAGAGAATGTATTTGAAACACTTTCTGAAACTGCTGAACTTTGTATTAAAACAAGCATAAGTTTCAGTCCCTTTTCCATAACAATGTTTTAGAAGTTGGGCAGATTGTCAAGATTAAGGCCTACTTTGTATGAGTAATGTTAATACAAAATGGAAGAACATTCGAGCGAATTCCCATACCTACATTTTAACAGTTTTTTGCCATCAAAATAAATCTCTTATAAATTCAATAAGCTACTGAAATATATTTAGCCATTTAGTTCTAAATTTTACCTCTCACAAATAAAACCAGTTGAGTAAGAATGTAAAAGGCAGTAAAAAGGCAGTAAAAACTGGTTTTGTTTTTGTTTTTGTTTTTTGCAGTTTGGGGATTTATAGTCTGTGGGGTTACATTTTGATTAACTCCGGAACATATGATGGCTGCAATTATCCCCAGCTAGGGACAACAGTTTGTTTGCCAGTGTTCACCACTGAGTGATTTTAATTTATCTGAAAACAGCCACATGATAATAGCTTGTGAAAACCAAACATTTTTTACATATTACAAAAAATAAGATTTTTTTATTATTTTTTTTTAAAAAAAAGGCTCATGCTGCATATTACCTAATTAGTGTAAGTGCTGAGCTAGATCTTTTGCAGTCTGCAGGTTCAACGCTGGTTTAACAGATAGGCAACATTAGCAGGAGCCCACAGCATAGAATTGACTGTTATCATCACTGATTACTAGAAACTGAAGTTTATAAAAGCCTGACATGGTCATTTATCCAGTCCTCTTCTGGTTGCTGGAAAGAAAGAGAGAGCCTTTTTTTCTCCCCCTCCTCCCGTGAATTTGCTTGTAACGCTTGCTCTCATATCACACAGCCTTGACAGGAGTATCCAGTGGAGACAACCTCAAATATGCAAAGAGCTGAATTATGATTCTGTCTCTCTGGTTTCTAAAACCCAGCTGTCAGCTTTGATCTTTGACTTTTGAGAGCTTATGCTGCAAAACTGAATGTACATTCATACATGGCTTGATATGAGAGCATTTGACTCGATTTCAAAGGTAGAAACAAATGTTATTTTTTTTAGAACACACAAACTGAAAGGTCAGGAAGCTGCCATTTTTTTCAGTTTAGCTTTTCCTGACCTTGGTATTTCTCCTAGAGGATGCTGAGGATGGGCACTCCTTAGCTGCAGTGTCACAAATCCAGACGTTCTAACCTCAGCTCTGCCAGCTTCAGTCAATCATAAGCTTCCCCGTACTACAGTGACTCTGTTACAGCCCAAAAATAGGGCTATGCTTGCAAAAAATGTGACAGCATTAAAGCTATGAAAGCTGATATAAAACAGATTCCAGGCACTAACAACCTGAAATGACAAAAAGAGGAGGAAACCAAAGATTTGCACACAGAGGATTTTCTTCCTTCTTTATAACATAACACAAAAGACCAGACAAATTTGTTTTATTTTTTCTGACATCTTGTTCATGTGAAATTGAAGAAGAAATGTCTAATCTTACTGTCCTACTGGGGAAAAATACAGGGACTGATTCTGTGGCATCTTAAAATCCCGGTCAGGAGAGGTCAGCCCCTAAATGACAAGACAGGCACTGGATCTCTAAAAAAAAAAAATCTTCTCACAAGTTTTTTCAAACTGCCATGGGAGTTAAAAATCTGAACAAACAATGGAACAAAGCTCTGAAGAGTCCACGAACTCTTAAGAACTGAGTGCCCCATCCAAATCAGGCTTCACTTAATGTGATGTCAGATTCAATAGTTCTCTCAGTTCTCCACATAATTTTTAAAAACACCTCATGAAAAGCAAATGGAAAAGATCTGAGTTTTTAGTTAAACTATCTAATAGACCAGGAAGAGTCTTCAAAAGATCATGCAGCTCTTTTTCTTTTTAGAAGATGCCAGAATAAATTATTATCCAAAAACCGTAAATAAATAAAGTGTGCACTTTATAAAGTGGAATAGGGTCTTATTATGGGAAAACATAGCCCTCATATTATGAATTTAGCCTGATCCAAGATTCATTCATGTCAGAAATCAAATTAATATTGGTTTTAGTAGAGAAGGGCATAGAACTCTGTTATGACAGGGGGAAATGGGGTTTGTGGGCAGAAACAAAGACAAGAAATGAACGGTTTGAAAGAGTTTTTGCTCTTTTTTCTCTGCTACCAACAGTGAGTACTGTCACACCACGTTTGGAGCACCAGCAAGGTCTTTGGCAGTTGCTGCTGCCTTCTTTTGCCAGCTAGATCTGTTCTAACCAAGTTTAGACAACACTTTAATAGCAACAGCAGAAAATGTCTACTTCAGAATTCCCAGCGGAGGTGGAGCTGCTCCAGTGTCAGCCTAAGAGTGTAATGGGGAGTTTGCCAAAAAAGGCTAGGTTAGGCACAGGCTTCAGAAACTGCACATAAACCACACGTGTCAAAATCCTAGCACTCCACTGGCAGGACATTTAGAAATGAGGAAGAAATAGCAGACAAGTCTCCTGACTTAACCACAGGGCTTTCTCACTCTCATATAGAAGGAGAATGGATGTTGCTTGGTGATGCAGCGCACCAGAAACAAGGCAGAGGTTGTCAACCACAGGCAGCAATAACCAAGCATTTCGAGGTAACCTGAATCTTAGGAAAATACTACGAAGGGAAGTGGATCTAACAAGCTGACCCAAGTCATCATACAAGAAAAGAGAAGGAGTTAAGGAACGACAACACAAAAAGCTTTCTCTATATAAAAGTACACTGGTGCCATAGGTTTTGAGGTTATTAGTCTTCTGTTCAGTAGTTGTGAGGGAAAATGCCACTCCCACGTACCCAAATTTTATGCATAACACTTCTGATGCATTCCTTCTGCTCAAGTAATTTTCTTCACAGAGGATAGGAACTGTGTTCATTTATTCAGAGGTACTAATGGCCTTCTTTATTAATAAATAAGGGAAGAAATACGCAAAGCAATTTCTTTCCACTTTTTTTTTTTTCCTAATGTTTCCTTAGTGTATAATTAGCACAGTTCTCAAAAGTAGAAATCCTATGAAGTTGTTTAAGTGCAGTACAGGTCCTCAGGCTTTGGTCTTGCCAAAAGAACAAAATAAAAGTGAAGGATAGGTTGGAAAAATAATCTCACATCACCCTCTTTCCCAGGAAAATTCTCCTTTTCAGTTCAAGTCATGTTATCGACTTCTTTTTCCTTGGCCAAGGGCAGTTTGCTTCAACCTGAACCGGGGAGGCAGAAAGAAACAGCAAGTATAAAGGATCAGTTTCAAAAATAACGATAAAAAGGATGAAAATCCATTTGTAACGTAGGACCAAGGTAGCACATTTACAATCCATAGCACACTACAAATGGTACTTCTTCCTGAGAGAATGAAGTTATTTTCCTCTCGTTAATGCTGCTCTTGGCTTCCCAGGAATACACACGTGGAAGGACTGACCAGGAAGGATGTACCTTCCTGTTTCAGTGGTTTCTGAACTTCCCCTGCATTCTGTATACTGTTAGTGGCACCCTTTGTGAACAGCCGTGCCTCTGAGAAGTTTCTGCTATATAATAGAGAAGATCACGAAATTCAGGCCCAGCTGGAATCAAAGCACTTAACGTAGTCTCTCTGTGCTACACATCTTGTGTCCCAGAGTTTACTTAATGTTGCATAACATTCGAAATAAAATTAAAATACATATCCTAAAGGCTCAATTACAGCTCTCACTCTCCAGAAATACAGCAGACAATGAAAGAAAGTTCAAACAGTGTTATAGTGTGAATGCAAAAGCAATAGGTGTCATCAGAAGAAAAAATGACATTGAGAAGGTCACCTTTTTATGGGGGCTGGTGCTGAAATAGATAGAACATTTAGGCATCTCCTGTTAATATAAGTCAAAGGAGGCAGAAAAACTGCAGTATAGAAACATAAGAAGTGCAAATGCTGCACCATAAAATGAAACACAGAAATGTGGTTTTAACTAGGCTACGTTAGAAGTGTCTGTGGCTCAGTGAAAACTGAAGAATCAATTCTGTTTTCTCATGAAGAAAAAGGAATACTGAAATCTAGGACAAAATTAAAAGGCTTCAGAAAAGACTGGCAGATTTAGATTGAAATCTCGGCACAATACGCAGAGTTAGTTCAAGATCTACTCAGTCCAGAAGAATGCTTCTGGCAGATGGATGGCAGTCTAAATACTGCAGACATGACTGAAAGTTCAAAATGCCAGTAGAAAGGACAACTCGGCTATCAGCTCACATCCACAGGGTAATGAGGAATACAAAGCTCAAAACTGAAGTCCAGCAGAACACAAGAATCTTTACAGTCTGTGAGAGCCAACATGATCTAGGAAAACATGTCACAAAATGTACGTATAAAGAGAAGCAAAAAAACTCCAATACATTGTGTCATTTTGCAAAGGTTTCCTGCGTTAGCAGAGTGCACAACATCAAAAGAAGGTGATGAGAGCTTCATTAAGTCTGATTAATTCCTCGCAGGAGTTGTACCAGGAGATGAATGGACTATCAGCTAGAAAGCAAATGGGAAATGTTTTGCTTTGTACATCAGCACTCAGCTAAAACCTAATGTGTTGCCAGAACTGCAGTTTCTAATAAAACACCACTGATAATGGAAGATAAACAGTATAACCCAGATCTCACAGTGGTAAGCTTTTCTCACTGACATAATTTCTCAGTTAGGTTATATTTCCATAAATTCTAGCAGTATCAAAGGATAAAAAGGCCCAACTTCTGAATTAAAAGTAACTAACATCCGTGGTCTTACTAATTGGCTGCACTCAGAGGCAAAGTAAAATAATTCAGGGCAGTATGAAGATATCTCAGAGAATGTAGAAGTCGTGGCAGAGGTGGAGAAGTTCAAGCACTTCGTATTTCATGCCTCTAGGATAGTTCTCCTTGGCCTAATATAGCATGGGAAGAGAGCCTGAGTGTGTTACTTTGGGAGTCACAGAGGAAACGGAAGAACAAAAAAAGCAAATGCATTTAACCATTATAGGAAAAATCACAGTTTGCTTGTGTTACAAAGAGCTCAGCAAATAGTTTAAAAGGGAACCTGTTCCATTTCCTCAAAGGGAAGTAGTGCTCAGGGAACGTGGCTGATGCTAAGGATTTTTCTTCACTGAACACATTCTCAAAACCTTCCAGATACATCTGCAATAGCTTATCCTCAAAAGGTCATCTATTTCCCTTCCCTCTTTGAGAAAAGGCGAAATCACATTTTTATTTATTCCAATACTCTAATAAAATCTCGAAGGTTTAAAGGTGGATGAGTATGCCCAGTTAATGTACTAATTAATGACTACAAAGTCAATTTTCCATTTCATTATAATTTGGACGATTTACACACTTCACAAGACTTGTAATTGGATTACTGATGATGAATTTTGAATGGTCAAAACATAAACGAGTTATGCACATTTTGCTGCCTCCAAGGCCAAGACTCCAAACAATTAAAAACTTTTAAACAAATACTCTTGCAAACTTGAAAGCAAAGCCATAAACTACATTATTAAGTTCACTGTTATTGCAGCAGATTAATTAGTCATGCAATCGAGTTTATGGGTGCGCAGAAAAAGAAAGACAGTGCATCATCTCTAGCAGCAGCAAATATGAGAGTCTGTATCTCCAGGAGAATTGATAATGTTTATTCTAGAAGATGCACCAAGTTTAACAGCAGTTGGGAAATAAATGAAAATTATAAGAGGCATTGTCTTCTACTGCATTAATCCATTCTTCAATTTAAACGGGTTTTATACTGTCCTGGTATCCATTATTATGAATTAGGTATAAACTAGAATATCAGAGCAAAGGAGACAAGTTTACAGAAGGGGATAATTAGGGGGAGGATCGTCTCTTCACGTTAATAATTGTAAGAATTTTCCTCTTTAACCAAATTAATACAAATTAGGCTATCAAACAGTTGAGAGGCTCTCCTTTACATAAAAGCCAGATAGGCTTTTAGAGACGATAGTTTGTGACATGTTGTTGACCCTCCGAGTGGATGTATTGAAATAAAAGTGGATTTATCCCTTGTGCATATTCAAAATTAAAACTCTCCTACTAAGCAGTATCTGCTAATATTTACTGATACTTACTGATGGCTATCTATTGATATTTACTGGGTTTTATTCCTAATGTTTCAAAGCTACTTACTGCTAAACTGTGAAGGAGAGAGCTTGAGAGTAAAAGTAATAGCAAAGTAAAAGTAATTACTTTGCCTACACCGTGCAGTTCTTTTAAGCTACAAATGTTGTTTTATCTTCTGAATCCATGATAATTATGGAATACAACTGGTCCTTAATAGTGTTGCTTCGATTTTCCATGATCTCCTGTTGTACTATGTTTTGGTTTTTATAGCAATTAGGTTGTATTAAATACATTCCTTTGGAGATGGCTGACTTGCCTGGAACTATCGCTAGGCATGCATTCACTGTTGAACACAGTCATGTTGATATGTTTTTTGCTTCTTGTTTATTTGCTTGAGCACACAGAGGCTATTTTCTCAACTTCAGGAGGCTGGAGAAGTTTCCTGGTGTTTAGCTGTTTCAGTCCTTCACACTGATCTTATACAAGCTCCCACTAGAGAAAGCAATTTGTATCAAATATTTAGCATGTAAAAATAGTTGGAAAAAAAAATAGTTGTTTTTTTTTCCATTGAAAAAAAAAAAAAAGCAAATGTTATTCTTTTGTATATGTTCCTTTACTATTTTCTAATTGTATGAAGATTGGGATCAGTATTTCCTACTGATAATGGCAATTGGTTTAAAGCTTTCTGTGTCTGGATAAGGAATGGCAGGCTTTGCTTGGAAACAGTCAAGCCAAAGCAGGCCTCTGCAAACAGTCTAAAAGCTCTGACTGGTGTATCCCACACAACTCAGATTGTTATGTCCTGTGGAACAAGGTAGATAAGGCTGCAATTTGCTAGGTCCAGCTTTTTTGCCACCTAACCTTAGCCGTAAAAGTGGCCTAGAAGAAAGCTGGAGAGGGACTCAATCAAGGAGTGTAGCCATGGAACCAGGAACAAGGGCTTTGAAGAAATGGAGGGGAGATTTAGATCAGATGTGACGTGAGGAAGAAATTCTTCACTCAGAGCACAAAGCGCACATGGGAATTAGGCCTGAAGACGCACCTTGCTTCTCTTCTTTTCCATAAAGAATAGACTGAAATTACCTAAAAAACAGTATTTAAAATAAACCCAGGGGACAGGATGGGAAGTGCAGGGCAGTCCCTGTGGCTGAGGGGCAGCCTTTCTCTCTGGCAAGCCAAATGACCCGGGGGAGCCAGGTTTAGGTAGGATATTAGGAAGAACTTTACCAAAAGGGTTGTTGGGCATTGGAACAGGCTGCCCAGGGAAGTGGTTAAGTCACCATCCCTGGAGATCTTTAAAAAATGTTTAGATGTAGAGCTCAGTGATGTGGGTTAGTGGAGGACTGGTTGGTGTTAGGTCAGAGGTTGGACTCGGTGATCTTGGACGTCTCTTCCAACCTAGGTGATTCTGTGATTGCATCTTGTATTCCCATCACTTATGGCTGCACAACCCTATCCAAGGCAAACAATTTGCACAAGCAGTAGGGATGAATACTTCAGACTCCAGAACATTTTTTAAGTCTGAAAACCACATTGATACACAGAAGCATTATGAACTATGAAGTTTGTGGTGTTTGTTTTTTTTTTTTTTACACAAAATTAAAGAAAAGCAAAACCAGTGATGAAATTGTTGACATCACCATGATTCATCCTTATTTTTCTAAAAAATTACAGAGAGATTTTTTCCTGTTGCTTCTCCCACACCCAGGAAACCAACTGAGGCATCACTCAGGAATTCAGAACTCAGAACTCTTTTGAAAAAGCTTCTGGTGAAAAGGAACCTAAGATAGCTGCTAAAACCAATTAAGTTATCAATAAACTGCAGATTCTTGGTTTTGCTATGAAGAACATGCACATCTTACTTAAACACAAAGGGAAGAGACTCAAAGTAGGTTCGGGGTGGGAGATTAATTTAAATCATTTAGTCATTTTTAAAAATTACAATGAAAATTGGCATTAGCTGGCCATCAGAACTTCATTTAGTGCCACTTTTTGTTTACAAGTGTTCAGTCTAATGCCTCCTTTGTCTCCATCTTGGCCTTTTGCTCAGTCAGTTTGCATATAAACTCTGTAGAGCAACAGAGTTCCCATGTGTTTGAGCTTCAGCTGCACGGGGCAGGTTTTGTGGTCAGGAAACAAAAACACCCTCTAGTGTCAAAAAAGCTTCCTCCTTCACAGCATAATAAATTAATCTCCAGTGAAAGTCATTCTTTACTGATTAATATTGTTTTCCTGTTGCAAAGTTGCATTCGGGAGTCTATTCTGCTTTACTGAGCTTGACTGTACCACTGCGGGCTAACTGAGCTTTGCTAGCAGGCGCTAAAGTTTAATAGAAAAATATTTCTGTGCTTGCAAATCAGGATACCGCTGGGCATGGATTATTTTTTCTTTGGAACAAATGATGTTAAGCACCCTGAAAAGCTATAGTTTATATACCCAGGCCCTATCACACAGGCACTAGAGCTGGCTAGCTGCCAGTTTTGAAAGCTGTTTCAGCACCTCCTGGTCCTTCACAATTTCTGGCAAGTGTATGGTTTCCATCTAAACAAAAACATTGCAATTAGTCAGAGTTACTACAGATGCTAAATTTGTCCTAGGTGTTGATATTCAGGGAGTTCATATGCATAGACTCTGCCATGGAATAACAAAACTGCAAGTTGCAACACCCTCGTGGGAGTCTTCATCCTCTGCAGCTAAGATAAATACGGCCCTACGCCCTTGAGTTAAAAACTAGCTGAGGCAGATCAGCTCCACATGGGACATTCCTTGCCGGTTTGGTATGCTGATAACAGGGTTTGGATGCTGCTGGCCCTGCTAGACTGTAAACAGAGGTCACCGAGATTGTCACACTGTGGCTTTGCACACGTGTGGATTGCACAACTTGCATTGTTTTCTGGTGCACGGCAGTGGAACAGCACAAATGGAAGCAGCAAGGCAAAAGCAGCCCACTGCTGGTGAGAAATAAGATTGCATCTCACTAGAGGTGACCAGAGGCATGCAACTAGCGTGCTGTGCTAGACCTCCCCTCCATCCTGAGGCACTATGCGTGGAAAAACCTAGCAAGCAGCGTTTATAGAAAACATCTCACTAGAAACTCCAGCTGCAACACTCTACAGCTTAGATAATGATCTGATGTCCAAAAACATGCGTTATTAAACCTTTATAGAATCACTCATTAGCACCTGTCTAGAAAAAGGCCGAACACAGGAAAGATGTCATAATTACTGCTGCTTTATCAAATCACTCCTGAAGTCGCTGCTGGAGATCAGCATGGCTCCATGCTTCCTGCTCAACAGATTTCCCAGCAGCTACGTGACTTTGATCATTCAGCTTTCTGTCGACGTTTTTGAAAGCCACTATGGCTTAGTCTGCTGGTTTTCAGTTTCTTCAGGCTGCTAGTAGAGGTCAATCCTCTTCTCCTCCGAGCTCTTGCTCTCCTTAGCGCAGGAAAGTATCTCCTACATGAATGTGGTGTGAGATCCTTGGCAAGCTGAGCTGGATAGGCTGTCTCTGACATATCTTAATTAGTTCTGCTGCTATTCTTAGGGATATGGTTTAGTGGAGGGCTGTTAGCGTTAGGTTGGAGGTTGGACTCGATGACCTTGAGGTCTCTTCCAACCTAGAAATTCTGTGATTCTGTGATTCTGTGATTATTACTATGGTTCAGATTGACCTCAAGGGAGCTACCTTTGACTAACTTTTGTTATAGTCCATAGATATCACAGGCACACTTCCCTGCCTTATTGGTAGCATCTTTATTAAGGACAGCAGGACTAAGACTCAATGGTGCTGGAACTGGTACTCAGGTTTCTCAACCCTTGCCAGAAGAAATGATACGATAGTACAGTAGCTCCATCGGTGCCTCTCTTCTGCCCAACCCTACCCACATAGGAATCTTCCCCTCAAAGCGTTCTAAGCTGCATTGTCACCCCACACCTCACTGTATCATCTGAAACGGCCCCACACAACCATCTGCTCTGCAGTCTTACGGTCATAAGCTGAGGTACAAGCAGCCCCTCCTGTAGCATATGTGGTGGCCACTTACAAAGCAGATGAGCGCAGGGCAATATCCGTGCTCAAAGCACAAAGTCAGCACGAGGAGAATGAGGGTCTCTTCAATACAGATAGAAGGATGAAGACAGAAGGCAGAAGACAGAATAGTGTATTTTTAATATATAACATTATAAATATAGCTTTTATTTATCCTACCTGAATTATTTTTAATACATCTCACATAACAACACAATTTGCCTCAGTTCTAGGACAAGGGAATAAGAACATGCTTTCTCTTTGAATCTTTACTGGTTTCACAATCTGGAATATGCCCTTTGTACATACCTTCCTTATATGAGTGACTCATGCATTAATTGTTACTTCTTATGGCCTTAGTCCCTGATCCTGCATAACTTTACTCAAATAAATTGGCTCTGCAAGTGCCAAAATGAGTGAAGTCAGACAGAAACACAAGTAAATTGCCTTTCTGTGTAGCTGATCTTTGGGCTGTTGTTAGGTTTATTTCTGCTCTCAGCTATGCAGGATCAGCACAGATGCATCCTTGTAGCTAGAAATAAATAAATAATAGTAATGTCTTTGCTTTGCCAAAAGTTAATTTTCAATAAACCTTTCTGATTACAGCTTTTACAGCTAGTGTAGAAAAACACTTCTACCTTCAGCTGTCAGGTAACAAATAGCAGGGACCTCAGGCAGGTTACAGGTTGGTCAAGGCAATGACCTAGGAGCTCACTGAGGGCCCTGACAGCAGTTTAGGCATAATATTATGCAAACCCTTTTTAGCTATGCATTTCCATTTAAACAATTGAAAATAGAGTACCCTTCTCTTGTATTTCATCCTCTGCTCGCTACATCAAATGCTCACAAACCCATACCACGCCGAGACTTTCACTTTCTTGAAATGAACCAATAGTTACTTTCTGATTTTACCACTTTGCATTGACTGTTTCACAGTGAATTTATGTTGTTTATTGTTTCACAATGTTTGCATTGTGAAAACGACAAATGATTTCATCACATTTGAATGAAACAAAAAATCAATTATAGAACTGCATACAGTACTTCAAGGTCTAGGTCAATTAAAAACTATTAAGCAGTAACAAACTGACTTTCGGACACACCTGATGAGAGCACCAGCTAAGCATATCCTTGATCCAGCAGGAATTGTGGGGCATAATTATTTCTAAAAATCAGTCACCGTATCTTGCTACAGTAACTTGATGTGGATGTTTCCTTGAAAGTGTATAAGACTGAATTTCTGATATACAGGTAGAGATGAAGAAATACATGCCTATATCAGTACTATGTTAATAGAGCCACCTTTACTGTCCCAATCTTTATTTTGGAAATTCTGTACTTCACATCTAGTTTTCCTAAAAATTTCTAGGAAAAGCACTCGGGCCGCTTTTCCAGAACCTTTTCAAACTGTAAGTACAGCTATGAACCGATGAAAATTCATTCTAGGTGTTGTAAAAGTCACTGGAAAACAGCAGAGAGACTGTAAGTGATCTATTCTGATTCCAGATGATTGGATAAAGCATCAGCTGAATTATGGACAAACCAGCCCACCCAGGATAAAGCAGAATTTTCCTAACTGCAGCACTCCCTGGGATAATGGTGCATACACGGAAAAAAAAAAAAAAAAATGTATTCTTTTTGTTCCAAGCTGAGAACAGTTATGTAACATGGACACTAGCCAGGACAGTTTATCTAAAGATCCAGATTTTAATTTCAGTGTGCGTTTGGTTTTGCTTTTTTGCTGTAATCCCTTTGCAGTCAACAGAATGCAGGAGAAAGTTGACACATGGTCCAAACCTTTCTGGACTGATAACTTTGCAAAAATGTTATGTAGAATTCCATGGAAAATAGGGATGAACAGTAAATAAATTCAGTTCACTTCTAATCTTCAATTGCAGTCTGTATGTCCTTGATAAGAACGCTGTGTAGCTATAGGAGTACAGTTCTGTGGGCTGGGGCTGCACAGTCATGGGCTTTATAGTTTTGCAAGAGACCCAGTCATGATATTGTGTGGAGGCAGAGCAGCTATGAAAGCAAGAGTTATCTGCAAAGCACGACTCAGTGATGAGAGTGGGACAAAGCTACAAGAAGCACTAGAAGGAGATACTAGTTAGTGTCTAGCATGAAGGTCATATCAGAGACACTGATCTATGCTTTGCCAGTTGATCTCTTTAAACAGCCCTACATTCTTCCACTATCACCATTCTCCTAGCTTCCAAAGATAAAGGGCTTTGTTATTGTTTGCTTTGTAGAGGAAAGGTTAGAAAGAAAGCATTCCCTGCATGCCTTCAGAATGGTTTAGTGAGTAAGGTGAGATGAAGGCTGATCCAACTGTAAGAATGGAAGATGGAAGAGGAAGTAACTTGATGCCATCTGCACTTCAAAAAGAAAGAGAAAAAAATATATGTGAAAAAAAAAAAAAAAAAGCTTGTTTTTTGTTTGTTTGTTTGTTTTGTTTTCTTTTTTAGGAATATCTTTTAATACCGTTTATTTATAGGACAGAGTGATGACAACCCATTCTATTCTAAGAATAGTCCACTGCCTAGGGACTGCAAGGAAGGAACACTAATCCAGCAAACACCTGCATTTCCCCAAATCAGTGTGGTGTATTGCCCTGAGCCCACATAATTCTGTCTCATATATAGATGCCATATTCCAGAATACAAATCTAATAGCAGTAAATTGCTTAGTGAGACATTTACTTCCTACACTGTGGGCTAAGACATTTGTTCCACAAATGCTTAAGCTGGAAAAAGCAGAGAAAATTCTCCAGTTTGAGACCTTGTGTATGTATTTTTCACGAGGAAAATTAAAATGGCTTTTAGCCCTCAAAAACCCTTCCTTTCCTCATTAACTTTTATCCTTAAAAATGCAGAATAGTCAACCAAAGCAGAGTAGTGCTGGGAAGTCTGAGGTGAGAAGAGGCATAAATGAGAAATACTTGAATTAGGATAAAGGAGAGCTGACAAAATAAGTACAGATAAGAGGTGAGAAAACACCTCTTATGTGAAGTAAAGGATGAGAGGGAATTGATGGTGGAGTTGATGAAGTAAAGGAAACCTAAGTTGGGAGGAAAGGAAAATGTTTGTGCCTCTTTTCCTGGCTTTAATGTGCATTTCTTTTTGAGAGCAATTTTAAGCTACCCTGAAGTCAATGGGAATAATAAAAAAAAAAGGCTAAATCTATTTCCATCAAAGAAGTCAGAGACTGTGGGACATGCAAAGCACTTTCTTAATTCTACTATGCAGTTACTTCTATGTTGAAACCAGTCAGGAACCTCATACTCGTATCCCTCTTAAAGAATTGTTAGAAACTGAGATGTCCTATGAAAATATGAGTTGTCATATCTCAGCCTTCTTCCCTTTGAGGTCATGTCCTAGGACAGGCTGACCTGTGCTACCTAATGCATATCCAGAGTTAAGCTAATGAGTATATACTACTGAGCAAGTCACAGTTTTGTTAGTCCCACACTTACAAAATAGCCTGTATGCAAAAGAAATCCCTACAAAATCAGCAGGAGAATTTAGATTAACTCAAGGTGTGTTTCAAGACCTTAATACATTCCAGTCCAATAATTACCTAATTAAATATAAATCAGAATTTTATCTTTTATACAGAACACTGAAAATAAAATTAAATGAAACTGTTAGTTACTACTTTTAGATGTATAATAAGAAAACTTTTGTACAATAACCTATTTGATGATACAGCATATTAAATGGAAATTTTTCTGACTAGGTAATCAGGAATGTTTTCAGAAATTTGCAAATAAAGCTAAATATTTTAAACTATTGTAGCATCCCTGTATTTTCCTGTTGCCAGATGTTTCTGCTTTGTGCAGGACTCTTTGCAGTTGTAGATTAGCACTGACATATCTTATTATCTCTGGGTACTGAGTTTTGAAAGGAGCTTGTCAGGTTTTGATAAACGCGTGGATGTCAGACAAATAGAGAACTTCCTAGAAAAGAGGAACAAACATCCTAGCAATATCTAGAACAGTTAAAACAGATTAATAGATTAAACTACAAGTGCAGTTGACTCTGCATATATGTAGTCTAGAACATGCAACCAGGGAATCTCAGACAACAATAATATTGCCCCATTATTGTTATTTTTGTTCTTCTCAATGGATGCTTAACTCATGCTATGTTTTTTATCACCATGTTTAAAGTCAACTAAAGCAATGAAGAAAAGAATGGATCTATCTCCATAGACATTGGACCAAGACGCCACTTAAATAGAGGAAAACTGCTAGGTCAAGAACCTAGCAGTGATCTCATTGTTTATTGCTTTCTCCCCTGTCCAAAATACGTCTTTGCTTTCTATGTCAATCTTCCCTTTTTTCTCCTGTAATGGGATGATAGGTTAAAATACCAAACCATCTACTTTCTGACATGCACTAGACAAGTCAATATTGACTGAATCTTCCGGGGAGCTGGCTGATCAAATCTGTCAGATCTTTGTGGTGGTTTAATAAGCCCAGATGCCTGTTTCATCTATCAGAGGAGCACATACCTCTGCCATAGCAAACCTGGCATCTGGGAATATGTGTTCCTGCCTAAGCTGCTTCCACACAAAGCCCAGAATCTGAGGGCCTTAACACCTGTAATTCAGGCAAACAGTTCTTTGGCTTGATATATAATAGTCCGTAGCTCTCTGTCACTTCACTTTAGCTGTTTGGTTGCTGTATAAGGTTGAGCAGAACATGTCTGAGTCTCTGTGACTTCAATTCATTGATTGCAGATGGACTGTTATGGCTTCAACATGAGGACATAGTCTTTTACAAAAGAGGCTGCTATTCTTATTTCCCTGAAACTACCTTTCAGATTGCTTGTGCTCCTAACCTACCTCATTAGCAATGTAAGGTATGATGCCAGATTGTGAACTCAGGCAAAAGTGCAAAAACATAATTTCTTCTACCAACTTGAGAAAAGATTAAAATCTCCAGCTGAGATTATTATGGCATGCTAGGATGGCAGGCTGGGATCTCCCATCTGTATGGTTAGGTTGCCTCAACACATCTGCCTGAGTCTGCAGATAAGGCCTAAAATACTATTTGTGGGGTTTGGTTTTGCTAACATTAATGACTTGGCAGTGCTTGTTTTAACAGTAGAAAAGTTATTTGTTGCTCCTTCCTTTCCATTGTTTGCAATGTTTTCTTTTTAAGATTTCAGGTTATTACTAAAAACTGCTAAAGGTGTATTAGAAAGACAGCTTTGACAAAAAAGGTTTGCCACAGATGCCTCAACAACACCAGTCCTCATCAAACCAGTAGTATGGATCATCTGTATTTTTTTCTGGAGAAGTGTGGTGAAGAGAGAACCCCATGATTCTGGCTAAAGGAGGATGGGAAAGGAATATTTGACAAAACATATTTTTTTCTCTCACAAAGAGCCTGGGGCCTGACCTGCTTCATTGCTTGACACCTCAGTTCCTCCATATCTCTGTGCTTCACCGACTTACTCCAAAGCTGTTTAACACTCCCCCGAAATTAGGAGAAAGCAAAAGAGTGTTAATGGGGACAAACACGACTCAGCCACCATCCCTGGAGGCCTTTAGAAGACGTTTAGAGGTAGAGCTGAGTGATGTGGGTTAGCGGAGGGCTGGTTAGTGTTAGGTCAGAGGTTGGACTGGGTGATCTTGGAGGTGTCTTCCAACCTCGGTGATTCTGTGATTTTGTGATTCTGTGAGATATATGTTATTAGCCGAGTAGAAAACCCTGACTGTAGGAGTACACCAAAACACCAGCGCAACCTCCACATTCGGTCAGCGGCCCCAACCATGCCTCGCCCTCCCCGGGGCTGTCCCCAGCGTGCCCTGAGGAGGGGCTGAGGACCAAGGGGCAGGCGACAGGAGGAACTACACTTCCCAGCAAGCCGCAGGGAGGCGAGGAGGGAGGTGAAAGCGAGCCCCTGACGGCGGAGGCGGGCAGCGGCGGGCGGCTGCCTTCAGCGAGCTCCTGGCCGCGGCCATCGGCGGGGCGCGGGCATGGCGCTGCCGGGGGCGCCCCTCAAGGTGTGCATCGTGGGCTCGGGCAACTGGTGAGTGCAGCCCCCGGGGGCACCGCAGCCGTGGCCCCGGCCCGGCTCCATCCTCCCCACGGCCGTGCTCGCCCCGGCCTGCCCGGAGCTGCCCGCCCGGGGCCGCCCTGCCCCGGCCCGGAGCCCGGGGGGAGCCCGGAGGGGACCCGGGGAGGAACCGGGGGGGAGCCGGGGGGCTTCGGGCCGGTGTTTCTTGCGTGTTTCTTCAGCAGATCGCGACTAAAAGGCTGCCTGTGGGGCTGCTGTAACAAGTTCAGCTCTCCCCGGGAGTGGATGTGTGTTGTGTACCTCTCTCTGCATTATCTTTTCCCCTTGAAAGCTCAGAGAAGAGCCGTGGCTTGTCTCAGATGCCTTCTCGTTTTCCAGTTGATTGTGTCAAAGCACACGGAAGGCTCAAGACGAGGTTTTATTGCTGCATCCAGCGCTAGCTTATAATTAGGCTTAAATAAACTTACGGTCTCGCTGTTGTGTTTGCTGAAGGCAATAGATTTAGTAATTATTTCCCTGAGAGGAGTATCACGTTTATAATCCTTCCCCGTCTCACTTCCTTAATTTCTTTATCGTTCCTAATCACCGCTTCTACCCTGGATCACCATTTACAACAAGTAAGTTAAGTACGATATATTATATAAACCTTTCCACAGTCTGTCAGTTCAATTAGTAGTGCTAGGCATACATTATTTCTGGTTTTTGGAAGGTTAAATCTAACTTCAGGGGAGTTTAGTTTTGCAAAGAGCAACACCCTACAGTTTACTAAGCACAGCTCAACATCCACAGAGGTGATCTTGGACTTGTTGCTTGTCCCACTTGTGTGCCATTAGATTTTGATGTAATTTTGCATGCTTCAAAAAAATCAGCAACAACAAAGTTGTGTTTTTCCTTGTTATGGCTTACTGAGGGGACAGCTGACATTTCAGCACGGCATCTCTTCCTTTCCTTGCACTAGACTGTAAGGTCCAGGGGGTGACAGACCTCAAACCCAACTGTAATGGGCTCTTAGCAGTTTGGAGATTGGGGTTTTTGTGGTTCTGGGTGAGGTGACCCTGTCCCCCAAGTGCCAGTAACCGTCTGAATGCCTTTGCCTCCTCACAGCCCTTTAGCCTATATCTGGGACGGAAAAAAAGAAACTAAAGGAGCTTGGCACAACAATGACAGTTCAGAGCGGTTGAGGTAATCACCTTGGATGATAAACTGCTTCCAGCCCAACTTGTTTGGTCGGCTTGCTAGGGGGAAGGTCACCTTCCTAACAAAGCTAACTTGGCAGGGGTCTGACACCTGATGGAAGGTCGTGGAGCGGGACAGATGGCTCAAAAGTCACAGAAGAGCAGGAGCTGTGTTGGTTTTTTTTTTATTCTTTTTGCCCAGGTGCAGTTGCTCAGCTGGTAGATAAGCATTAGGATCCTTAAGGTAAAAAAAAAAAAAAAAAAAAATAAATTGCCTGCATGTGAAGAGAGTACACCTTGGGAATATGCCGTGGAGCCTCAGGGTTCATGGGCAGTGGTCAGATTCAGTGAAAACACTTCAGACACTGCCTCTGATACGTATGATAGCCTGCTCTTCTGATAACACTTCAGGGCATGTTAACAAGGGGTGTACAACCAGAATTCCCCCCTGGGTGGTTTGCTAGAACCAGCCCCTGGTTAATCAGATGGCCTAGCTTGAAAAGAAACTATAGTTTGGGAAGAGAGGTAAGATTACTGGGGCAGAGGGATTCATATGGCTCCCCACCCCAGCACCATAGAAAAGGGGGAGATAAAACTTCGGGTTTAACTGAGGTAGGGTTTTTTTTAGGAAAAAGTGGTAGGGCTAATGATATTATGTGTGTTTGTATGTTGTGAACTCCACTGACATTTAGGAGTTTCTGGGTTTTATATGTTGCTTTTAAAATGGGGTGAGGCTGACAAAGATACACCGTAATGGTGAAGGGCAGGAGACAGAGTGCGTGTTCTTGCTCAGTGAGCTCAGACAGTTCTAGAAAAGTGTTAAATAAGAAATGTATGAGCTTGTACTTGGGAGTGCCATCGGTATGCGTTGCAAGGAGGAGAACCACTGTTAGCTGTGTGACCGTCTCGTTGTGTTACCCATCAGCTGGGGCATGCCAGGGGTAAGCTTCACAAGGACATCCCTCACTGCCCATTTTGCTATGTAACTGAGCTGCCACAGGCACCAGCTACTACAATCCAGCTCACACGTGAACTGAATAAACAGGCAAGAATTCCAGTTCCTTCGCCTTGTGATGTGTCAGGAGTACACCAAAAGACGAGCCAGAAATCCCAGTAATGATTCCAGGGTACATCGTGAGGAGTGCTGGGACACAGAAGGGAGTATGGGCTTGTCTGGTGGGTTAACAGGTGTGGGGAGCTGGTATTTCACCTTGAGCGGCCCTAGAGGCTGTTGTTTGACCTTGCTAAATTCAGTCCCACAGCAGCTGTTGCAGTGCAACAGGAAGTGGGGGACCGGAGGAGTCAGAATATTCTTGAATTCAGGAACTAAAACTTGTCATTTTTTTGCAGCTTTAGAGAGTAGTACGAACAAAGACAGCTGAGATGTTTTATATGTTATTTAATACTGGAATGAATATCTTGCTTGAGAAATACAGGCTGTTGAACTTTATGCTGGCAAATGAAAATCCCAGTTGGGCAGTTGCTGAATCGCTCGTTTCTGTCTTTATCAACACCGAGCACACAGCGAGTCGGGAAGCTCAAAGCTGAAGCCAGCGACTTGCCAGGATCCAGGCCGCCTATATAAATCTGCACCAGCATATTTGCTTTTGCTCATGGGCAGCGATACGCTTTCTGCAAAAACACACACCAGCGTTGGGTTGAGTGTCATTTTTACTGTTTGTGCAGACCTCAGACCCGGAGGGTTGGGCTGGTGAGCTGTCTGCCACGGCAGGGAAACCGCTCTGGCTGCCTCCCCACCTCGTGCACGAGCCTGATAAGAGATGCCTGACAGCTGGGGCTTCTGGATCACCTCCTGAACCCGGGGGACTCTGTGGTGTGTGAAGGGCTATTAGAGAAATGCATTCCAGCCTTTCAACATGCGCAGTTTTATGGTTTGCCTGAAGAAGGGCTGCTTCAGATACCGTATTTTTTTTCTGCTGCTACTTGGAAAGCGACCCTAGGCCTGCGATAGCACGCGTTCTTAAGACAGCAAAATGAGCTGTGCCGTATGAAAAGCTCTCAGAGGATATTGAATCTATTTGGTTTGCTTACTAGCTAAGAGTTTATTACAAATGATGTCCATAATGAATTTAGGGGAGTGTGTGTATATAACTAGATCGGTAAAATTAAAGCGTTCACACCTCCAAATAAAGTGTGCTATTCCTCCCCACCCCAGCACCAAGTACTAGAAAGTCACAGTATCAGAAGTTTAACTGGCAGGGAGAAAAGAGGAAATATGCAGAAATGGGAAGTCTCAGATCTGTGACTGTATATTTTTGTCACATCTTTCTGATTTTTTTTTGTCTCCTTAGTAGACTGCCAGTAATTATGAAGCCTCCTTGCCACAGAAAAGGAAATTAGCTGAGCAGGCATTGTAAAATCCCATCTTTTTCTTCCGTACAGCATTCAGGCTAGGAATAGAAGGAAAGGTTGTGTTTGTTCCTTGTCACGTGTGTAGCTTCAGTTATTCTGCCTAATTTCACTGTGGTTTAGAGATTTGAGCAGTAAAGGTGCTCGCCATCCTACAGGTTTCATTGTGTGCTCTTCTTGGGGCGCTAACTGATAGGAGTGTCTGCCTGCCAATTCAGAGGATGCCATTGCAACAAGTACATTCGGTGAGATGGGCAGCACACCCGTAAATCTTACATCTTATGCAAAGTGTAAGTGCTTCTTCTCTTTAAATGTGTGTCAATATTCTACAGAAATTGTTGGGTTAGTTATCTCGGCAAAGAAAAGTTCTTGCTTCTTAAAGGCGAAGATTATCCCTAAAATTGAACATGTCATTTTTACCACTGCACTGAAGATATAATCCGTTTGACTTGTGGAAATACAATAAGCCAAGCTCTCTCTGGATAGCAGGTTAGCAGACAAAACAGGAGAAGTTTAGTAAATGCTTCTGTCCAACATACTCTAAATACATTTATTTGCTTAAGAGAAAGAAGCAAGTGTGAATGGCTGCTGTGTTTTCTGCTTGTTTTACTGGACCAAAACCACCAAGTAGTAATTGGTTGAATAATCAGTGAACTTCTGTTCATTTTAAAGATGCTCTCTTTCTTCTAGGGCAAAATCATCTCATCATTTTTTAATATTTTTGTTTTGTTTTCTTTCCTGCAGGGGTTCTGCAGTTGCCAAAATAATAGGCAATAATGTTAAAAAATTACAGAAGTTTGCTTCCACAGTGAAGATGTGGGTCTTCGAGGAGAATATTAATGGGAGAAAACTGACAGAGATAATAAATAACGAACATGAAAATGTAAAATACCTTCCCGGGTACAAGCTGCCAGATAACGTGGTAAGGCACAGAAGCTAGATTTGATCTAGTTACAGAGGCAATATTGCTCATGCTGTGAATGGGAGTAGAAATTTATTTTGTTAACGCTGTTAAGTTTTATAATATTTCAAACTACATTTATAATATTTCAAACTGAGGAGGTCAGAGATTTGAACACACAAAATTACGCAGGTAGGTAAATTCAACATGCTATACTCTTTTTTTTTCTTTCTTTTTTGGCCTCACTTTTGTATTTATTTCTACAATTTCTCTATATGGAAGTAAATGTGAAAAAGAGTGCAAGGTTAATGGCCGTGACTATGCCCATTATAAAAAATTTGGCCGTGGCTTTGGAAGGGAGCTGGCTGTTCAATAAGAATTGAAGGGATTTAACGTACTCTGAAACTCTTAAAAAGAATTACATGGTGAGAGCTAGATTAATTCTCAAGAAAGCTGCAAGCCCTTTGCGGTTTATCAGTTGCCTTTTGCTCTGTACAGTCAGATTGGCACGTTAGGTGTAGCATTGCCAGGGCAGAACAGCAGGACTCCACATCCCCGCTGTGTTGGTGTGACATGATGGTGGGTGGCTTGGTGGTGAATCTTGCCCTGAAGATGTTCTAGGAAGAGACTGCAGCATCTGGCAGTTCAGTAGGGATTTTGGGCTGGGAAAACATGAATTGTCCTGTATTGCAGTGTGTTTTTGGGGTTTTATTTTGGCTAACAACGAAGCTGAAATCCCATTTGCCTAGCCTTCGCTACCAAGCATGGTGTTTCTCCTGTCCTCTACCTGCTCACTTAAGTTTATTACTAGATTGTAAATCAGTGTGTGTTATTTTAAGGTGGTCATCAAGTGTTAGGAAAATGGTGTCCAGCAAGTGATTTCAAACTAGGTCACCTTCCTAAAAGGTAAACAAAATCTATGAGTGCAGAGAAACAGAATATAAGCTAAAAGATTTAAAAGGACTGGTGAAGAAATTTGAGAGCACAAGGAATTAATTAAACTCCTTTTTTACCATGCAGTAATGTATCAAAAATTCAGATTATTTTGTCAAAGAGAAGGCAGTTTCTTATTCTGTATTTATTTACTCAAAATACTTGTTTGTATGTCTTTGAATTTTCTTTGCACTAACTATGCTGGTGGCTGTGAAGATGTCCCTTCAAGGCATAAAATAGCTTGTTTGAAAACTTCAATTCTTTTGCTTTTCTGGGAAGTTTGTTACGACTTATTGTCAATGATGAAGCACAGTTATTTGTAGCGTTTGGTATAAGAACAAAGTGTGCTTTTATTTAGATGTTAACACTTGTGCATAGCATTGATTTTAAGATATTATGTGGCCTTTCTCTCTCATAAATACGTAGGTTGCCATCCCAAACCTTAATGAAGCCGTACAGGATGCAGACTTGCTGGTTTTTGTCATTCCTCATCAGTTCATTCATAAGGTCTGCGACGAAATCACAGGACGAGTACCCAAGAAAGCTCTCGGTATAACTCTGATAAAGGTATAATAATTATTGTGCATAAAAAAATAGAACATTTTATGGAATTTTCTAAAACGAGATGGCTTGGAATTTGATATGAAAAGTCTGTGTTACTCGCTTGGTTGTCCCATTAAACCTTTTGAGATGCAAGACTGGAATTTGTCTCAGCCATTAGTGGATTGTTATGTGGTGTTTTATTTTAGTCTAGTGCTTGCAGGAAGAGGAAAATGAGGTTGTTCACAAGCCTTGAACATATCCCTTCCCCCTTTCTTTTTTGCACCACCAAGCTTTCCAATCTTTCATTTGTTGTTTCCAAACGCATCATTAGGTGGAGAACAGAGCACAAGCATAATGCTTTGATTGTTAACGCACATCCCACACACTGAGTTGATCATTTTAAGAACTACTGAGGGAATTTCATGTGACTGAGCTCTTGTTCATGTCAAAGATTATGTTGCAACAAGAGAGATTGTTCAGCACGGCCCGAAAAGACAGTCCAAGCATGGGAACTCAGAGTGGGGCAAAGATGTAGGAAATAAGTGTTTCACTAGAGTGTTAGTAGTTCTGGTGACAGAATTATTAAATGTAGGTGTGCTTCTTATTTTCTCGTGTTTTAGCTGCAGAGGATAATCTAGTACCACAAGGTACAGGAGAATGCTTTGTACATAGTTGAGAGTAGACCACTTTCTCAGCACACATTCCCTTGTCTACTATAACTTCTGGCAAATGATCCATTTATGGATCTGTTTTAAAGGAGGATAAAACCCACAAAACTATCACTATTGACCAGAAGCTTGTCTCTTTAGTTTGACTAAATAAGCTCATCAAGTCTGTGTTGTTTCGTTTAGTGCTGACATGATAAATTATTGAGATGTATGAAAAGGTATTGCTTCCTGAGTGTACTTGCTGCATTTTGTGGGAAAGCTTTTCATATGGTAGAAGAATAAAATAAAGCAGCGTTGAAAGAACTGAAAGCATAGCATCAAAACCACGCAGCTGTCCTAGATGCCCTAAAGTTTTAAAACTTTTATTGCTTTGAAGCTGTCAAGCAGTTTATGTCTCTTTCTTCTGTAAGCTCACAATAATCTTTATTCTTCCTTACTTTGCTAAACGTGATTTATGTTCTCATATCTTCAGTGCTAGAAACAACTTTTATGAAATGGGTGGACTGAGTGAGGATTTATTTCAGCGTGTCTGAAATCAGAACCTGGGCCTGTGCTCCCTTGGGAGTACTGCTCAGGGTATTGATTGCAAGTGTGTTAATGGAGTATTGATTAAGGGCTATGCCTTTAAAAAAAAGGAGGAGGAAGGAAGGGAGGAGGTTACTTAAAATAAAAATGATAATAAAAAAGCCCATAAAGCCCATACTTGCTCTAATGTAAGCACAATAGTGACACCTGCCATGCAAAGCAGAGTTGGTTATTGGGCAGGTTCCCACTGTCTCACTGTGGCACAGTGCACGGCCTTTCAATTTTATTTTAATTTTTCAGGAGAATGCAAAGTATGTGTTAGCTTTTATCAAAAGGCGTAATTGTGCATCTTTAAAAGAATCATATAAGAAAGGGCAGAGATTGATACAACACTGGAACTAAGTGATAGAGGCAGGAATGCATTCCTTCCTCTACTTTTGCAGCTTCTTTAAGCATGCTGCTTTTGTCCCAGTCATATTTTTAATGGTCTGATTATGCTCACCACTAATGCTATTAAAGTGCTTTGTGTTAACTTTGACAGTTAAAGTGCAGTTCTCTGAAAAATAGCATTAGTGGGTCCTCTTGTTTCTTTGCTTTCTAAATTGCTTGAGAAGTTAACGTGTCATCTTTTTCTTCATTTTTCTTTTAGTTTTTTTTCCTATTTTATGACAGTCAAATCTTCAAACAGAGCTTTCTGTCTGCTAATAAAACTAAATCTCTGGGAAATAAAGACATTTGCCTGCTAGTTAATCCGTGTTCCTGTTCAAACATTTGCAGCTGTGTTGCTTTACATCAGTTCTGATGTCTGATACCTACGAGCACCTAACGTTTCTTTGTGCAGCTATGGGGGGAGGGATGCAGTCTGAATCATGCATGGCTTATGGTGCAGTTCAGCACAGCAATCAGGGAGCACTCAAATACTCCTCAGGCAGCCTCAACATTGATCTCATTTTCATCTACCCGTGTCCGGCCCCAGGGATTGCTCTGGCTGGCGCGTTAGGACTCAAGTGGTAAGCCCACAGAATTGGACTTGCATTGCCAGGGGAGCATTGCTGCCCGGTGGAAATTCCTGTGCTGGAGCCTTGGTTTGGGGTGGGGAGTGTTTGTTTTTTTTTTCTCCTGTCATCTATCATCCTGTATTGGATTTGACTTCTCGAGAAACAGGTGCAGCTCTCCTTGACTTTGTCAGAAGTTGCATTTGTTTCATAGCAAAGCTAATTTTTGGCACCCAAGCCTCTCTGTTTCCTTTCAATTGGATGAATAATTGTTGTGTACATATTTACGTTTTTGGAGTTGTTCCCAATGTATATTTTTCTGTTTATTAATCGCTGCTTAGGAGGCAATTACTTCATAGGGACATCGTTGGCACTCTTAGGGAAAAATGCGTTGGGGTTGCCATGCCCCCACAACATTAAAATATGGTACTGTGTACAAAGTTGTGTGCTGTGCCAAAGAAAGACCATTTCAGTAGCTTGTCTGCCAGGCTCCTGTTCTAAAAGCTCAAAAGACGTCTCCTACCCCATTTGGCAAGGTAGGAGAAAAGGATTTTGTGAGGGTGAGGTGGTTTTATTTGGAGTTTTTGATTCAGGCAATTCAGGGTACCAGATTCTGTTCTCCATTGCAGCATTTATCTCTAGGGTGACCTTTTCTAAAGCCCTATTTCTCCCCTACTTTCATCCTTTTTAAAGAATACTTTATAGGTGCAAAAAATATATATCTTTAGAAGTCAGTATTGTTCAGCTTTCTACGTATCAGTGGCCTGCTGTTCTACTTTTAGTGTTCTTCAAGAAAATTACAGTGTGTTTGTCCTCCTAAACCACTGTTGGCATTATGCAGGAGGGAACTGGTCTCTGATATTTCAGTTCGGATCCCTCTTCACCAAAGAAATCATTGGGATGACATTTTGTGAGTTGTGCAGCTTCAGATCCGAGTGCACAAGTGATGTATCAGTGATGTTCCACTAAGTTGGCTTAGATAGGTCACAACAAAATCAGAAGCTTCACTGGTAGCAAATTCATCATCTCTGGTGTCTATCCAAGCAGACCTTGGTGCAGCACCTGTGGACAAGACTAACTGTGATGTGCTTTCTTCTGTATTGTGTCTAAAGAATGCCACTTTCGTAATTCCACTTAATGTTGGCTGCAGGGAATAGATGAAGGCCCGGAGGGACTCAAACTGATCTCTGACATTATTCGAGAGAAGATGGGAATAGACATCAGTGTGCTGATGGGAGCTAACATTGCCAATGAGGTGGCAGCAGAGAAATTCTGTGAAACCACAATAGGTAATGTTCCAAGAAATAACGGTGGTTAAACTGTGCTCCTGTCCTCACAGGTGCACACCAAATAGCTCAGATTTCGTAGTTTTCAACATTAACTGGCTGTTATCAGAACCTCTTGGGTCCTTCTTATTTTAATGTTGAATTTCCTAGCATGTTTATATGTCCAGAAGTACTAGGAGAATATCAGGAGTAGAGGGAGAGAACGGAGAGCAATTTTAACTAATCTTAAAAGGGTTGTAACCTTTAGCAAGTGAAATACTAAGCATGCTTTTTATCACTTTCCACATAACAAACTGCTTTATTGTGTTGCTGTGCTCAAGTTTTTTCTTGGATTTGCATGGCTTACTATGGATAAATGATTATATATTCCATATTCCAGCTTAGCTCTCTGTTTTTTTTAGGTGTCAGTATCTTCTTTTAAGTTCTCAGAATAATGAGTTCCCCTATGCACTAGGCATAGCTTTAGTTCTGTGTTGGCATCTGTAACATTTGCAGCACAAACATGTGCCTAGTCTTGCATTTCACAGTCTCTGCATACGTATATATGTGCATGTACACACATGCAGGTGCTCGCATATAAAATAGAGTTAATGTTATTTTTTCAGTGTTTATAGTTTTGTCCAGTTTTAGTTTTGTCATCTCTTTAACTTACTATTATTAACGCCTGTATTTAACTTATTTTTGAATGGTTGAATTACCTTTCAGGGCTTAGAAACACCTGCGAATGTCAGCATGCTCAGTTAATAAAATAACCACGATGTGCCTTTATCAATAAGTATTTTTCAGAATACAGACCTTAAAATAATTGATAGAATTGCACCTGCTGTATTTCTAATTCAGCATTGCTCTATTATTAACTGTTATTTTAAAGAGAATGGTCAAATAAAAAAAGTATAGAGAATTAATTGAATTATTATTTAGAATCTCTCAATGAATTATGGAGAAGTTCAGCTCAGTGTAGAGCTTTTAGGTGTGAAGGAGTCTTTTTAGGATGAAGTCTGTTTAGGATGAACAACCTTATCTCAGCTTTTAAGTATTCTGACTTGCCCAGGAAAGACTAAATAATGCCCAAATAAATTATTCATTGGTGGTTTTTATCCTTCCTTTCTCTTTCTCAACAGGCAGCAAAATCTTGGAAAATGGCCTTCTCTTCAAAGAACTCCTGCAGACTCCAAACTTCCGAATAACGGTGGTAGATGATGCAGATACTGTTGAGCTTTGTGGTGCTCTGAAGGTAAGAATAACAGCCTGCAGCTTGCACAAAGAGGGAACAGTGATTCTTGTAGAAGAAAAAAAGAAAAAAGTGGATCTTTTCATTTAAAGAATTAAGTTTATTATACTTTATATAATATAAAACTGCTACATTTCCTGACGAACCAGATATGGCAGCAGAACGCTCTGAGAATTGGCTTTTAGATCCTCGTCTCGCTGTCTCCTAAGTTCTCTATCTTTCACTTAGCTTATACATGGTCACAAAACAAGTGTTGATTTCATCTAACTAGCCAAAATGTTTTTAAATACATATTAGTTCACTTTTTCTTCATATAGATGGGCATTCACAAAAAGAAAGTGAGAAGTTGGTATTAATCCTTTGTGTCTGGTGGCCAAAATATTCCCCTCTTCACTGACTTACATACTGCAGGCACTATTGAGTGTTATACTTTGTGGACACAAAATGCATAAAGTCCATGTGGATAACCCCATAAAAAAGTGACTTTAATAAGAAAATAGGAAAAAAGGAAAAAAAGGAAAATAGGAAAAGGAAAAAAAGGAAAATAGGAAAAAAGTTATTTCAGAGAGTTACTTATCTGGACTTCTTTTGGAAATAAAATCAATGTTGGCAGGAAGCAAAGGCTGGTTTAAACATACCTGATATTTTTTTCAGGTTCATTTACAGGCCATTTATGAAGGGAAAGCATTAGTAGCCTGGGACCCTAGCCAATAGTTCATATTATCTGATACCTATCATGGAAACATTTTTGATGGATGTAGCAGTATAGTAGATAATTTGGCTTGCTTTTTTGTTTGTTTTGACTAATTATTTTATATTGCTTTGTTTTCTTTCTTTTAATTAAGTGGAATCTAAACAATTCATCTGAGAAACTGCCAGGCCAATGAACAATGTCTTTAAGCTAAAGAGTTCTGATTCCTGCTTCTGTTAATCAGTAGAAATTAGACTGTAACGATGTAATTTCTGACATACTAATTTTCTAAGTAATTTTGTTCTGAGAGCTGTTATATTACAAGTCCTGAGAAGAAGGAGGTTATGAGTCTGTATTCTGGTCTAATGGGCCATGCTTTGAAGATTCCTTTCTCCTCGTTTCCCTTCTCCTCCTGTCCCTGTATTTACAGTAATTTCTCAAGGTTGTGGAGCTTGTAATTTGGCTTCACAGCCATTGCTTGAAACTGCTGCTATGGTGATGTGCAAGGTTAGCAGGAAAGAAATCCTTGTATATAGACCTATCAAATGAGTCAAAAAAGTTATACAGATTTTTTATTTTTCTTTTCAGCCTGATGTTTTCTAACTAGCTTGATTTTTTTGCTTAATGGATAAGTTCTGTTGCAGACAAATGTTTCTTCCAGAAAAATCTCTTGAAGGGACTCTAAGGATGAGTGTGCCCATCAAACTCAGCAACTAGTCAGCAGACATTCAAGCACCATTGTAAAAGTCCCAGAGAGCAGCAGAGCAATCTCTCTTTGGAAGTGGAGAGTAATTTAAATCAATTGTTCTTCTTGACCTGGAAAGGTGCCGAGGTGAAACTTGTGTCATTTCTTTGTAGCCTTGTTTTGTTCCTCCCTCCTGCTCTGTTTTAGTCTTGCAGCCTGCAGACTGAGCTCTGCAGTTGCATTTCTAAAAAACTGTATGTGCTCCGTGTGCTCTGGTCATTTGGTGTTGGTTGCAGTATATTTTGTTAACTGAGATTAGACTTCCAAAAAATGCGTGGTATGAGCTCTAAACAAAAAAGTGAATTAGAGATAGATTAGTTCATTTAAAAATATTAAGTATTTCTTGCCTGATTAAAAGGCATTAACTGATATAAAGTGGCATAGGTAGTCATTCTAATACAGGTGATGTTTTTCAAACACGCACATCTTTCTTAATCTTAAAGACATTTTTATGTAAATGTTATTTATAAACAAGTATTTTTTCGTTTAAAACCCTTTCTCCTTTAATCTTGTGCTGACAGTGTGTAAACAATTTCCTGAGCTGTTTTTAACTCAAACATTGTGAAATTATATTAATGCTTTGCTAATATGTGTTCCACTGAAAGAAAACGAAGAAGCTAAAATTAAACTGATGAGTATGTTTCTATTGCCCGTGCAAAGCAAAATGCAAAACTGAAATGTGAATGGTGCTATGTAAATTTGAGCATTTTTTCTTGTAAGTTGTACATTCTTATTAGTAGGGACAGTTGTTTGCTAATGGTAACAGCAAGCACTTTGCTTTTTATATTGTTAATCTGATAATCCTCGTAGCAAAAAATGTGAAAAATAACCCTATTTTCATGTGATTGTTTATAGGGGAAAAATCTCAAATGCATCTTCTGTCAGTTGACAGTTACTTTATTGAACTTGCGAAGTTACTTCATGAAAAATACTAAATTGTAAGAAAAAAAAATGTTATTTAACTTGATGGAAGGAAGACATTCCTACTTGGGAAGATGTCAATATTGTGTGGTGTAAAGATACAGGTATAAAGAAGAGGTTCTGCTCATCTTCTGTAGCAGTGCTTGTTCAGACTGATGGCACTGTCACTGCAAACTGCATTTTAGAGAACAGAAGTAAGCAGCTCCACGTGCCTGTCCAAACGTTCTTTTTGGGTGAGCAAATAGTAAAAGCAACCCTTTATGTCTATTTAATGGGTATTTCTCACCGCACTGTAAGAAATAGCTTATTCTCCCAGCTTCCTCATTTTTCCATAAACACCAGCTTGGGAAAATGAGGCTTTTCTTGGTGCCTCTGGTGTAATAGACTAGATCCTATGAAATGTTTATGCTTCCCTCTCTCTATTTCTGCAAGCGGGGATGATTTTCAATGTGGTTGGCTGCCTAAAGGTTGGGGAAAAAATACAGAAGGATAACAGAGAGTGCTCTAAGCACAGCTTTCCCTTACAATAATGATAATTTTAGCTTTGAAATCTGTCTTTTGAAGCATATTTAAATTCAGGCAGTAATAATAGGTATTGCAGCTGGGTGATCGTGAAGGAACACGTGCTTTATTGCTATTTTTATATATCTGCACATACATACTGAATATCCATTTCATTTGCTGTATTTATTTTTTGTAACAATGGGCTGATGGAGCTGTGCTGAAGTATAGAAAACGGTGCGGGGAAACTGCAGGCTTCCATCAGCCTAGAGACTGGCTGAATAGGCAGTGGCAGTCGTTTTACAAAATCTGATGATATTCAGGAAGAACAGCTGTCTACAATAACTTGTTGGCTGTAGGAAAAAAAAATGTGCTTGGCACGTTCTTCTCTACAAGGATTTCTTTCTTTTGAGGGCTGGAGCGCATTTCACATTTATTCGGCGACCTTTTCTAAGGGATGAAGTCAGGAATGAACGTCAGATTTGGATTGTTCAAAGTGTCCAGATGGCTTTACAAGCAGCAGGACCCCAGGCTGCCTCCAACTTCCAGCTGTCATTTGCCAGACAATGTTGGGGCCTTCCTAGGAAGTGCTTAGAGGTGATGACACCGCTGTAAGAACCATACATGCAGCTGTGCACACACCTTTGCAGCTTATGGATGTGTTCCTGGCTGCTCACGGGTACTGCAGGGCAGCACAGCCCCACGTTTATCACCTTTGGGGTGTCTAAGGAGTCTCTTGGGGCCTGTGTCAGCGTGTTGTCTTGCAAGCAAACAGCACAGACTGAGCTGGTGTATGACCTAGTGGCATCCGTGAGAAGCAATATAACAGCAATATAACATGCACTTCTCAGTGTAAACTCTACTGGGATCTCTTACCTAGAGCAGGAGTGTCGGGGCAGAGCGTGAGGGAAAGAGTTGAGAATCTAATCTCTGCGTATGGCAGTGCTGCAGCTGCCTGATGTCTTGCCTCATGGCTGTGGAGAGACAAACTCGCTCAGTGGCGGCAGCCGGGGACTGCAGGAAGGAGAAGCAGCACCAGCTGTGGTTGCCTTTCCCAGCAGAGCTTCAGATCTGTCTCTAAATCTTATGGCTCCGACTTAACTAAGCAAAGAAGAAAGAAATATAACTGATTTATTGTTTACGGAAGCCAGCAGTATGACTTCCAGAGGTGTTCCTGCAAAGTGTGTTTATGGCAGCCATCGTCGGATGGTCAGTCTAGCTACTGTAGATGTTGACTGTGGTAATTACTCTTTCCTGAGATTAGCTGGAGATGAAAACCATTATTTATGTTCAAGTTTGCCAGGAGCAAGCAAACAGTTTATGCTGAGCCTCTCTAGCAGCCCTGCTGGTACTGTCCTTGATTTGTTGGGTCTCCAGCTGACCTCTCATCTGTGACGCGAAGAAAGGAGCTTCTACAAATTTATGTGTAAGCAGGAGGGAAAGCAAGCTGTGCTGAGCTGTGACACTGCATCACGGAAGGCTTGATGTCCCAGCTGAATTAAGCTCTCTACTTCGCCCTCTAATGGTCCATTTGATTATGGAGATGTAAAGACTGCCTCAGAAGTGGCTTCTGAAGCTGTCTTCATGAGTACTCCACAAACTCAATGTAAACAGGGTAGAACTGTAAGGTGGATATTTCTGAGCAGTGACGCTGTGAGGGGACGGTCTGGCAGCAGTCTGCAATCTTGTTAGCCGTGGGTTTTGGGTCATCTATTGCATTTGTGACTTCTGGCATGCTTGCAGCAGGTCATGTGCAAATAAAAGGCACTTTTTCACACTTACTCTGAACTGCAATGTAGGCACTGCCTGGCATCAACATTTCTTTTCTGGAGATTATCTTCCAATAACCTGGTGGTAAAATAACTGAGTCCAGACCTTGCTCACATTCCAGAAAAAGTAGGGCTAGGACTAACACCAGCTTCAGAGTACCAGACCAGCTAGGGAGTCACCTGATACTGCGAAGTATTTTAACAGCTTAAAACCATCTGCAATTTTAAAACACCCTGTGCATCTTGCTTACAGGATGCGTGCTTTAATGTAAAAAGCTGTTAGTGCTGAGATCGGGGAAATGTGTTCACTCAAGCATGAAGTAGTTCGGAGAGCTCCAGTCCCCTAGGCCAAGAGGAACGCTCTATTGCAGTCATTTTGAGTTTGTTCTGGGAGTATTTTTGAACCTTTAGAACAGCAGGTTTGCCTTCTGGCTCAAGTCATCCTTGTTATTGGGCCCTCAGCCCCCATGTTCTGCATGCAGATACAGAAAGCATTTCTGCTAGCAGAAATTCAGGATCCCTCCTCTTGCACAAATGTGTACCCACTGCATTTGCAAGGACTCTTCTAACTTCAAATGTAGGCTCTGGCAACAGCAGTGCTTGCGATCCTTCTCCTTAGCATTAGTGGCAATACCAATTAAATATTATAGACAGCAAATGGTGCTTGGAGCTGGCATTTCTTAAATAATTGACTTCATCCCATCAACAGAGTAAGCGGAATTATGAATGTCAACAGTAAGAAAAGGATAATGCTTGCTGCAACAGCAGGGATCTCTCAAACCTTTTTTGACCTTATGAGTCCTAAGTAGATGGACTGGTGGACTGGGGTGTCAAGGAAGAGGTTGGGATGCACTGCTGGCCTGATACACCACAAACCAGATAGAGATAACGCTGTTTTGGACAGATAGATGCACGATTCTCCCCATACACACCTGATCAGCTTTTAGGGGGTTGCTCTAGTGCCATCAGGCTCTTGTGTGTTTATTTGTGCTTTGCTTATGCATCTTTGTGAAATAAACTCAGCTTAGTGCCTGCACCCCAAGATCTCAAGTACCAAGCCACTTGTTTTGGTCTTACTTTGGACAGAAAGATGACTAAGTATCAAGTTTTTTTTCAGTTTTGCTTTTTTGTTTTTATTATTTATTTATTTATTTATTTTAAAGGAGAGGTGTAGCTTTCAGCGTTGTGTAATTGAGTTTTCTCTACAGGAGGGAGTTGTCACAGATTCTTTGAGGGTTTAAGCGAAACCATGTGGCAGAGCTTCCCAGTTCATACCAGTGGCCGGGGGGTTATGTTGACCAGGACGTAATAGTCTCCTAGGCGTGGGTGTGTGTTCAGGAGCATAACAAGTTGTCTCGTTTCCTCATTATTTGCAAGCTGTGTGCAAGAGCACACAATGGGGGCATTGTACAAAGAAGGAGCTGAGCGTTTCAGAGCTAGAATCACAGCTTCCCTCCTTCCCTACCCCATTTCCTCAGAAGTAGCTCGCGTTGGTAAGAATTGCTTAAAACAATATTTATACTGCTGCGAAGACAAACATTGTAAAAGGTAAAAGTAGACAACAAAATGCCATAGGGCAAATCCTGCTGTAAATTTTGGTTGTAGTGGAAAGTAGTGGAAAATGCCCAGAGGTTGTTCAAAAATGTTTTTGTTTTTAGCTGAGTGCTAAACATTTACAGACTTCACACACGTGTAAATTCCAGTTAAAGTGGGTTATCCCATCAGAAAACTTTTTAAATATTTGTTTGACGTCTTATTTTGCCACCAAGTGAATAAATATTAGAGTTGTTCTAGGAGAAGTGTCTGATCGCAGCCAGGATTTAAGCCAAGATGATCCCAAGTGCCAGCTTTAAAAGTCTAATCATCTGCTGCTGCTGTCATGCCTGATGTCAAAATTTCTGTCTGCAGTTTTTAAGGGCCACCTACAGACCTCCACCAGTGCTCAAAAAGCAAAAAACCAGCCTTGGACCCCATTTGGTTGAGGGAAGGAGCCATGGTTGGCCTCACAGCACTGCAGTTACCTGCAATTTTTCGCTCTTACAGTGCCAAAAAGGAAATAAAAATGCTAGTGAAAGCAACACACAGCTTAACAGCCAACTTCAGACTGTTGCCATTTCTTCAGCAACAGTTAAAGGTTTCCTTTCCGGCATCGGGAGCTGCAGTAGGTGCTGTAATGTAGGTTAGTTATCCTGTGGTCTCTGAGGTCACTGCCGCTGTTGTTGCTTGCACACAGATATTACTACATCTATTGCTTCCTTGTTTGCTTTATCAGGGCATCAGGATCCCATCTCCTTCGGAGAGTTTTTATCTTTTTTTTTTTTTTTATTTGTAGTAGCGGCCAACTAAGTCTGAGTAGCCTCTGACTCCTGCTGGCTGATCTTGTCAGGCCAGAAAATAGCTTTTATGGTCATTTTGCTCAAACATCTCTCAGCTAATCTGTTTTATCTGTTGTATGTTTATAAACCAAAGAGGAGATGGTACAGCTGATAGTTCATGAAGAAATACTACATTCTTTTTAGGAGGCTGTCACCAGATCTAAAGGGGGAAAAAAAGCTCAGATTTTGTTTAGGAAAGGCCTCCCATATCATGAACCTTCTGGGAAGCCTATTAATTATTACTGTTACTGGAACTCTGTGTCCTTAAAAGGGCTGAATACCATTACCTTGGCAGAATTTGGCCCCTTAGCATATCAGCATGAAAGTCAATAGAAGTTCTCAATTACTTTAAACATAAAAAAATATAGGTAGGGGGCTGTGGGATGTCAGTCTACCTTCATCCCTACCTCAGGGCAGGGACAATTCAATCCAGATAAAATCTTTTGGATGTAGTATAATATTTTCTTAAAGATAGTCAATAATAACAGCTGCACAGCCTCCTGGGCAGCTTTGTTCCAGAGCTTTAACTATGTTTTTATACTTGGAAATAATTTACTAATGTAAGTTTTATCATCTTTTTTCTTTTTTTAGGTTAACCCAGAAACCTTTTTTTTAAAAAAAAAGTCTTACATTAATAAAGTATCTGTTGTTCTTAAGAACATCTGTGTTCTGTACCGTCATGTGTTCTAGGATTCCATAAGCAATAAGTCACTCATTTTCCATTTGTTTCTCCTCTTCTTGTTAGAATATAGTTGCAGTAGGAGCTGGGTTTTGTGATGGCCTTCGTTGCGGTGACAATACCAAAGCTGCTGTTATTCGCCTCGGCCTGATGGAGATGATCGCCTTTGCCAGAATTTTTTGCAAAGGACAGGTGTCTACTGCCACTTTCCTGGAGAGCTGTGGAGTTGCTGATCTCATCACAACGTGTTACGGTGGCCGGAATCGACGTGTAGCAGAAGCATTTGTTAAAACTGGGAAGGTACCTTATTTACTGGGTGAATTCCATTGCTGGAAGTACTAGCACTCCTCTCTGGGTTGTTAGGGTAATAGTACAGTTATCTGAGATAGGTTAGATGTACTGAGGGACCACCCTTCTCTTTCCTCTCACTTCTCACAAGAATAGAATAAATGATAAGGTGTTTTAAAAAAATAAAAAAAAAAAAAAGGAGAGATTTTTTTGAGGAAAAAAGAGCTGCAGGGATAAGAAGCTGGGAGACGTAGGAAGAAGAATATTTATGAACAAGAATATGGGAGAATATATATGCTCCTCAAGTTCACTTTTGACTAAGAAAAACCCTCAATAACATCTTTTTTATTATTATTATATTTTTAATCCAGATGATGTTGTCAGACTTGGGAAAACTTTATTGTATCTCTTCTTTTCTTCCTCCCTCCCCCCCCATTCTTTAGTCTATTGAAGAATTGGAGCAAGAAATGTTGAACGGTCAGAAACTGCAAGGACCACAGACTTCTGCAGAAGTGTATCGCATCCTCAAGCAGAAGGGAATGCTGGAAAAGTAAGTAAGAACAGATAAAGCCGGTTCTGCATGCACCTTTTTTATATCTGTAACTCTTTTCGGTTTTGGTCTTGATATTTTCAAGAAGGTTTTGCTAAAAGCAAGTCACTGCAATAACAGTAGCTTAATCCTCAGTTAAAATCACCAAAAACAGTGAATAAAACCTCAAAATAATACTTCTGTCACTACAGCTAATAGTATGATACTAAATTTGTGAATGCCCTTCTGTTTTCAGGATGTATTGCTATCTATTGCTATCGTGGAAAGGCATAGCATTAACATGTAAATTGAATAAAATACCTGAAAATAAAAGCTGAGCTTCCTAAAGAGACTTTTAAAGAGACTCTACAGCTCATTTCATAGTAGTAAATTTATTGTCTCCAAATAGAGGAGCTTTGTTATTAAAACCCATATAACTGATCAGCTGAATAGTGGCTGCTTCTATCCACCTGGATTCTACCTGAGATACTGCAGTTCTCTTTCCTAATGTGACTTCCACTTAGATCTAGAATGAAACCTGACATCAGCTTGTCTAGCTCAATTTTACTGAGGCGTGAAATTAAGCAGGTTGTCCTGGCTTGTTCGTCTGTATTCATTTGAGTCAGTACATGTATGTTACCTAAAACCACACGCACAGTTGTCTCCTTATGAGATTAAGGGATGCATTATCACAATCTATTCCCAATGAGGTAAAATCCAAAAATAAATGACTGCCAGTCATAAGACCAAGCCTTGTCCTTATTTTTTTCCAGAGCAGTTTTTAAAATCTATTTTAATGGATCAACTCTATTAAATTGCTTATTTTATAACATTATCTTTGGGAGTAAGGCACCTAAATCAGCCTCTGCAGTGTGCTAACGGCAGGGAAAAAAAATTAAAATGTTGGTTTCAGCCCCTGCTGTTTATGATACTCTAAATAAGATAGGATACTGTGCTTGTTTTTTTCCTTCTTCTTCTTTTTTCCCTGTTGTATGCTGCAACAAATAGAGGACGATATAATTTCTTGAGCTATGTTTTCAGTGGAAAAATATGAAAGTTCATTTCAGTTGCTCATTTCTGTCTGGTGTACCGAGTGCGTTGGTCCTTCATGAAAGGTGTCATTCAGCAAGACTTTTGAAAGCAACTTTCAAAGTGTTTTTTTCAAAAGCTCACTTGCTGCTGCTTAAAGCCACAGTAAAATAGTCACGGTTTCAAGGTGAAGAGTTAGGACTACAATACGAATAAAATTTCATA
The DNA here is from genome assembly GCF_964035555.1 of Netta rufina. Taxonomy (NCBI): domain Eukaryota; kingdom Metazoa; phylum Chordata; class Aves; order Anseriformes; family Anatidae; genus Netta; species Netta rufina. Next base: position 43,495,456 of record NC_140124.1, read on the forward strand.
CTCTCATCCTGTAAATTGACTCCCAAGTCTACATAGAAATACTCAAAAGTCAGTGAAGTTCCTAGAGAAGAGCCTTGGTAATAGGGCTGTGCCTGTTGGTATTTACAGTGCAATTTGTTGTTTTCGTTTTGATAGTTGCAGAACAAACCCTCTTAATGTGCTCACACATCGGGTGCACTTGGAGTTCGCTGGCCATGAGCCTGCAGTCAGCCTTGATTCTTCCTTTCCTGGGTGAAGTGTGGCAGGCATTCACAACACAGTAATGTTCGCTGTGATAAACAGCAAGAAATGGGTATCAAGATGTGGTTTGTGGTAGCAGTCCTTCTCTAAGCTTTCTGGTAAACAGCAGTGCTGTTTCTGAACTGTGAAACTAGCTTTTGTTTCTGAATGCACATAGTATCTTTTGTGGCTATCTCACATGAGCATAACAAAATTGATTTCAGTGCTGACATTTAAGTTACATTAAAAGCAAATATCACTCCCCCCAACCCAATACAAAGTGAATTACAAGTGAGGCTTGTTAAAAAAAAATGCAAAACTCTCCATATTTTTTTTTCTGCATACTCCTTGGTAAGAACTTTACAATGATAGAGTAAGAATTAGAGTACAATATGGAGTAGCTATGTGGCTAATTTTGGTTCCACTGATGAAATAAAACCAAAAAGCAAGTCAGTGGTATTGGCTTGAAATAATTCTTTCTCTTCCTGCAATTTTTGTCTTGCCTTCCACGAAAATAAACCAAATGAAACGGACGTGCATTTCATAGCAAGACATCAAAAAGTTTCAGATAATACAAAATGTAGCATTTAATTTTTGAGCATTTTCAGTAAAAGCCATTAAAAACTGTGGACTAAATCCACAAGCATGTCCGTTCCCTCTTTTTTTTTTTTTTTCCCAGTGCAGCAAAATACTTTATTCATTCAGATACAAATTCTGTACCTGCATCTGAGAGTGCTGTAGTGGTACTCTTGAGTGGATTGCTCCTGGCTTCTCCTGGGATTACTGGCTCACTTTGAGGAGTCTAGTTCAGAGCTGTGTGGTGATCCAGAATTACCTCAGTATAACACATCTTAGCAGAGTGTATTGGCATGCATGTGCAGTGCTCAGGACTGGTTGGGGGTTCTGTTCTCTGCTGCCTTTGTGCATTACCGATAAAATCTTAGGGTGTCTGGTGGGACCGCTTTCACGGGGAGAAAATCCTATTTCAGTTCTATTCCGAATCACTCAGAAATTAACTGTCCACTGCTTCGAATGCTTCTTATATATTTTTTTTTTATTTCAATCAAAATAACTTAGTGCGTGTGGTGAAAATTTATCAGAATAAAAGGCCACACTGAAATGGCAAATTTATTTCTGGTGAACGTACATTTAACCCATTAAAATTCATCAAACTCTGTCTAAAAATGGGACTTGTCTGCCTCTGTCTGTCCAGGATGGGAAGAAAGCAAATTTAAAGTTCTGTACAGTGTATTGGCTGTAATTACCATTCAGGTAGCAAAGAAGCCTGAATAATTTGAGCTTTGCTGGAAACAAGGCCAATTTAAAAAATGAAAAGGAGAGGGGGGAGAGGAGATTAAATGTAGATTTTGAAACACAAAATTCAATTTTGGACTTATTATTAAAAATTTGACCTTTAATTCCTTCTTGGGTCTCTGTGTCATATTCTGCAATTGTATTATCAAATTATGGTTCAGATATGATGCATAACTGACATGCCAGGCATCTTTTTTTTTTTAACAATAGGTAGAAACTGCTGTAAAAATGTCAAGGCAAGATGTGTTTTTAATTTTCTGTTTTTTATATAACTTAATAGTTATGCCATACATAATGAATGTTGCAGGCTCCATTATAGCTAGTTAGATTTCTGAGAGAGTGACTCATTTTAGAAATGCATGCGGGTTCTGTATTTATCCAGTGCTTTTCAGCCCAGTGTGAGTGCTTGACAAATGCTGCAAGAAATTGATTTTTCAGTCTCCCTCTTTTCCCTTCCCTCACCCCATCCTATTTTTCTTTCCTTTAAAAAAAAATATTATGGAATAATCTTACACTGCATTTGCTTTCCCCACCCTGTTTCCTTAGGTTTCCACTATTCACTGCTGTATATCAAATCTGCTACGAAGGGAAGCCTGTCAAGGAGATGATATCCTGCCTTCAGAGTCATCCAGAGCACATATAAAAGCAATCAGGCCATTCTCCTCGTGCAGCTTTTTGCCTTTCAGATTTGTATTCGGGTTCAAGTGGATGCATCATTAAGCTTCCTACAAAGCTGCTCACTAGGCAACAGTACCACCATGAGTGTCTCTGAATGGATATTGGTTTTTGTTTTACAGCCTAGTTTGACATAGCATGCAGTGTTGTTGGCTTGGTGACTGTCGTTTTGCTGGCTAAAATACAGCTGATTTCGAGATGCGCAATGCAAAAGTTGCACTACGTATATAGTCTACGTACAGAAGTGTACTTGGTGTGTGTTCCTGCAGTATCAAACACGATGTTTTGGTGTCTCTCATTAAGGCCTAGTCCAAAATCCACTGGACACTATGGGAGGAGTCCCACTGGTTTTCATGGCTTTCATGAATCAAGCCTTTAACCTTGAAATATTCGGAGTCTTTCTATTAGAACTTGATTTATTTCATCATACACATTGAGATTTTAATGTTTTGCATGTTTTTATTAATTTAAGCAATATTAATGCAAAAGAAGTGGTAACAGTTATTCAGGGGCTACAGGGACCTTTTAGTGAACTGTGGTGAAGAGTATTACGATTTCTGAAGGTCTTTAAAACTGCCAGACTGTTTTGAAACCAATTTATAACTGAATTTAAAGTTTTTAAGTACACTGTTTTAAAGGGAATATCCCAGAGGGGGATCATGACCTCCCCTTCTGTTTTTTAATCCTTGCATTTTTGTATTTCTCTGTTTGTCCCTTGCTGTTCCCAGGTGTTGGGTTCTCCTAGAATCCCATTCCCCAAAACGAGTGGGTGATTTTGACCCGGGGGTCCTGAACCCTGCAACCTAGGGTTCATTTTAGTCTTGTACACGTGCTCGTTCTTCACTAGTATAGTTTGGTGGGTGGGGAGGAATACTCCTGGAGTATCTACTGCTCAAAACTGTCACGCTGTTTTTCTAGCTTAACCACCAGCTACAAAGTGTTGGGCTCCACACCACACTCCAAGGAACGTTCAGGGAATCCCCTGGTAGCTCGTGCTTGTGTTGTCAGAGGGGTTGTATGCCATTATGCTGACTGCATTCATTTCAGTGCCTGCCAGTGATTGATGCGTCAGCTGGACTGTAGTCCTGAACCAGCCTCCCCAGAGAAATGATGAATTCTGAAGTTGTTCTTTCACCAGAGAAAACTTTAGTGGGTGCTGGATCAAGTCCTTCATGTCTTGAAAGCTTCATAAAGAGATCTGTCTCTTCTATTCCCCAGGTTTTTCAACTAATTATTTTTTTCAGGCACTTTTGCTTTAATAATGAGGTTAATTTTATTTATTATTGGAAAACTTGTCATTTTTTGTGGAGTAGTTTTTGGAGGTTTTCTCTGTTGGTTGGTTGCTTTTTTAGGAGGGTTGATACAAGAGAAAGTAGATAAATGTAATCTTCTGTCTTGCTTTCCTTGTATACCAAACTGCATTTTTTTTGGGGTAAAATATACGGTAGGCACATAAAGAGTGGACCTCACTCTTGCAGCTGGAAGTCAAAGGTTACAATCAAGTTTTACAGAGCTCAGGACAAAGCCCATCAGCTCTGAGTATACACTCCAAACCTCTGAGCACTACCACAGCTGATTACCTTGTTCGCTGTCCTTGGCGGTGTTTTTAGACCAGAAATTGTGAGCACAAACCCATCCTGCAGCTTTAAGTTGTCCTTTGGAACTTGATAAGACAAAGGGGATGCCTGTGAATAATTGTGATCCTTACTTAAGTAGCCTGGATTGCTCTGAAATAATTTGGACAACTTTGTATGGCCAGGAGGCTGCTTCAGGGCAGGGGTACCGTTTCTTGTGTTCAGTGACGTTTTACGTTAATTTTTAGAAGATATTGTGAATGTCCTCAGATATTCAGGGCTGTGAAAGATTATTTTGCCTTACTTCTGATTTTGTGCTAAGCGTAACAAAGATGGCAAGAAGCTAAATAACATCAGATGTTTGCGGATAATCACTGGTAGAGCAGACTTGGAGAAAGCACTCTGCTGCGACAATTAAAAGGGTGTTTGAAGATTGGAAGCACTGTTCCACTAACGCACACATGGAGCATACACTCCTCGTTACTGCATAACTTTCACTGTGTCTGCTTATGCTTTGTGTATTTGTTTGTTTGTTTTTTAATGCCAAGCTGGTTGGCTTTGCCTTTATATGTATATATACATATATATATATATATATAAACTTGTTTTTTACATGCAGTATCTAGAATAGTGTTTTGTAAGATACATAAAGGGCTAAATGTGGTAAATTAATATATATTTTAAGATGATTTCTTTATTCCAGTACTACTTCCACTGAAACCCCAAAATCACAATTGTTCTTGTTTTGTACAGAAGCTTGTTCAAAGACAAATCCAGAGAAAGGCTTTTTACATAACTCCTTTTCTTCCTCTCCAGTCTTGAATGGTATTCTTGTTCTTTTCAAAGAACGAGGTTTCAGTAACTAAGATAATTTATTTTAATTTCTATACATACTTCACCATTTCCATTTGCTTTTCAGTGCTTGAGAGCATTCAGCTTGGCACTAGGTATTTTTCCTCACTAATACTTCCTTCTAATTAAAGACTGTGATAAAGACTGGAGCGGAACAATTACAATCTTGTTCTGCAAACCTTCTTTTGCTTAGTACTGGGGTAGTCTTACTGCAAACATTAACCCCTGTGTAAGATTTTTGCATACCAGGCTGTAAGTTTGTAACTAATTTTTGATTTATGAACATTAATTATTACCTAATGTTACATACTCAACTCGCCCTAGACGTGTGTACTGATTTTGTTTAAAGATTGTGAATATATACCCATCTGAAGAATTAGTGCAAATAAACATTTTGTCTTGGGAATCAGTTTGGTTTCTTGTTTCATTTCACACGGCTTGCAATTACCGGTTTACTCACTTGATGTAGTATTTTTGTACCTAATGATATATGATCATAACAGATAGGAGATCACCGTGTGAGAACTTAAATTAAAAAGCTGTATGATACCCAGATATCAGCATTTTCATTTCTGTCCATTAGTGATACAACTTCAATGAAATGATGCCTTTGACCTCTAAAGGAGATTTTGTCTTCAGTTCCTCGAGTTACTGTCTGAGCCACTGGAGGGCACTGGTGGGTAAGTGACCAATTTCACCTGTTTCGCAGTTATTTTTCTTCCCATCTATTTCTGAGTCTCCTTAGGTTCCTGTATGCTGGCAACTGTCTTACGCTGTGTTCATAGTATATGAAGATAGTTACAGTTCAGCACCAGCTGCATGCATTGCAGATCCACTGGAAATGAGAGAACAAGCTTGCAATAAAACACCAAAACCTTCCTGCCTCTGCCCAAGGCCCTGTCTTGCCAAGAGCTGCCCAGTACAGGGCTATGGCCACTGCCTCAGTCATGGACAATACAGCCTGTGAGATCTTTCAACATCACTTGAGGTGAAATCATTAAATTCTTGGTGTTTTCTCACCTATAGCTCCAAGTCTCGTAGAGAGAGCAGTCGCCAAGAGATAGGTGAGCTGCAGCTGCTGGCGGAAAGGTTACATAGCTTTTAAGTACATCAGCCTTGTGGTTGTGAATGTGGATGTGAGCTGTCTTTGGATGGACAAATGATAACCAGACACCATCTCCTGCATTAGCTGAAAACTCCTCACTAGCTGTCCATGTGAGACAAGGGCTACAGCTGTCAGTTCATGCTTTGTTTTGTTTGCTGAGTGTTTGCTCTTTTATGAGTTTTTTTGTGAATGAAGAGAACTCAGTTCCATAGACACTGCTTGGCTGTGGGGCACTATACTATAAAAGAGGCATGGTTGGGGTTTTATAGGTGAACAGAATAATGCACTGTCTACCTGAAAGCCCACCATAAAATGAGAGCAATGTACTATTTCCTCATTTACACACAGGGATACTGAGACGGGTGAAGATGGTTGCCCAGCAATCCTGTGACAGGATGCATTTTATTCCTAATTTTAAGTCAGTTTCAGCCATTAGGTCATTTCTCATTGTACTTGTAGCTCAAAATTGTATTTATTTTAAGGGTGCATGAAATCAACTGTAGAATAAATATGTAGGTGTCCAAAAAGCACTGTCTAAACTCTAAATCTGAGTAAACTGGAAGGTAGAAAACATCACAAGAGAATTAGGATGGATACATTTCTGTCATAGGGGCATTATCTTCTGAAGGGATAATGTTTTCTCACTAAGTCATTGCTTACAGGACTTTATTTGTTTTATTTTTTTAATTGTCTGATGGTAAATAACACACAAGCTGGCTCTGAGATACTGGAAATGTGACAGACAAGAAGTCACTTTGAGGTGGGCTCTGCTAATGCTTGTTCATGATGCTCCCACCCTGGATTCAATTGTAAAGCTGGAGTCACATGAATGAAATACATAGATATCACGGGGGCTGACTACTGCTGAGATAAAACATTGTCCTGTTACATGTAGCATTTCATATTATTAATGTAACATTATTTCTCTTCCATCTGGCTCCTGGTCACACTGAGTTCTTCTCCCGTGATTTGTCATGAGCTGATGGAAATCTGAGCATGAGAAGCTAACGCTTTGATTTTGAATAATGGATGAGAAGAGTGTCTGCCTTCAATCCCAGCATGTGCAAAGGAGCTGGATCTGGCATTTGTATGAAATGAAACCTAGTTCTCTTCTCAGTCTGCTCTGACTTGATTGCAGATTCCTGCTGATGTCCTTTGGGTGTGGACTTCCAAATACTCCTGATCCTACAGACTGGTCCTGCTCCTACTGAAAGCAGCTACAGAACTGAACTTTAACGGGAGGACAGGAGGGTGAGACCCAGCAGAACGGTGGTGTTGTCAGTTCCCCATCTCTAAATTGGATTCACCTCTTTATTATGTTTACCTATTGCCTACAGTATCTATTTTAGAGAGATACTGTAGAGGTTAGTTGTAGAGAACATTGAGAACCAGATGTTGCTTATTTCAATAAGTTACTAGAAACAGCATGAATTACAGCTTTTAAATGCATGTCTTTCTTGTAACTCACGCCAGTTAAGCACAGTTCTGGCATGTGAGCAGTCTGTATTGTTCAGATGGGTACCTGCCAAAGGCTGCTCGGTGCAGTGCATATTGCCCTCTGTGATCTTAGCTGCTTGCTTGTGATCCTAGCAGCTTGCTCCCTAGGCCTTTTCTTGAAATCTGTTCCAGTTTCCTTCTCTTCCTTACAGAACTGCACCTCTACATGCTAATTTGTAGGGACCCTTAAGAAGGGCTCTTCATATGAAAAAGTGGGTGAGTGTACACGAACGTGCATACGGGCTAAACTCTACAGGTAAGCCCCTACCTGCCATTTATTGAAAGTTTGTGTGTGTAAAAAATCCTTGCAGAGGGCTGTGAATTTTGCACAAGCTTTCAGAAAGGCCACCAGGACGACCTGTCTTCAGCTGTCCTTGCACGAGATGTATTCATCTGCTCATTCATAGCTTCTTGGCTGTGGAGCTAATGCGTAGATCTCTTCCAAGCCATCCAACAATCTCTGCTAGGATGGCAGTAAGACAGTTTGGGTTAATTGAAAACATGGCTACTATTTTAAGAGAATATAGTATTATAAATATGCTGCAAGTCTCTGACACTCTGAAATGCCACGTTTGTACAAATAAGGTACATCCCATGTTCTGGTGAAAATTAAGACATTAACTGAGCTAGTTTGCCTATTCTTTCTCCAAAGCCAGCCTTACTGTAAACCCCATTTTAAAAATTGCTAACTCTTTCTTCACATTCTTTGTACAGGAATATGCTCCAGTTTTTAGTGGGATGGATTCTTCGTGAACATTTTGTGTTTAGAGGACTTAGGGAATATCTTGCATTTTGGTTATGAAACACAGGCAAGTGGTAGGCTCAGAAAGCACAATGTTGGGGGTTTTTAGATTGCTCTTTTCTTTCTGAAGGGTGGAGAGGATTGGAAAGCAAGCCAAATCCGGTAGCAAGCACTGGCAAGGTTCCTGATATATGTAAATTGTAATATGGAAACGTTTATGAAGCATTAGATAGTATCTAAAATGCAAACTTCAAACACAAAAGTATGTTCATCAGCTTCTCAGTGACTGCGAGCCAGTTTTGTTTTTTTTTTTACCATGCTGTTCTTTGTGGTACCTACTTTGTATATGGTTGCATGAAGAAATAAATCAACATATATTGAATGTATGATTTTGCAGGCTCCATACTCACTGGAAAGTGAGCTGCTATGTGTTGTGATAACTGAACAGAGCCAGCCTTGGCTGTTCTTGTGCTTTGGGTTAAAGCCCAGTTTTGGTACATGTTTTTACTGGGGCATTTAAACCCAAATTAGAAATTTCTCTACTTTCTGCATACCCTGCAGAGTTGCATTTGAATGTGACAGATGCTTGTGCTGGTGGTGGTTTTTATGTAGACCTCATCTGCATCATTTTCTTCAGACTTCAAATTAGGTGGTAATTGCAGGAGCACTGGTCATGCCAGTCTTCCCTTGTTTGTGTTTTGGCTTATCCTCTGATTTTCTTCTTCATCTGCATTTTTTCAAGCTCTGGGCTACTACAGAGAAGGAATACCTTCAGTCCTATGTTTGGTGCCCAGTAGAGAAACTAAGTAAAAAATCTGCCAAATTATTATATGCTTAGGGACATGGTTTAGTGGGTGACTTTGATAGTAGGGTAATGGTTGGACCAGACTATCTTGAAGGTCTTTTCCAACCTTAATGATTCAATGGTTCTATACTGTTGGTTTTAATCCTTCTTACACTTGCATCTTGCACCCTGTTGTGTCTGTTATGTTTACTATTGCCATGCTCATTCAAATAACTTTTTTTTTTTCCTGAGATTTTGTCTGGTAGAGAATAGGGGAAGAGACCAGGTGAAACCAGTGCAGGAGCTGGTAACGCAACATGCGCTGAAATGCAGGAGTCAAGCCAAAGCTCTTGGAGAGTTGATTCAAGCCCCTTTTGGCCTGTCATCCTGCATCAGGCACAACTTCACAGTAACTGTGCAATCATGTGCTCTTCAAAACTAAGACCTGGGAAATGTCTCCTCAGGAATTTAGCAGCTGCTGAAGTGCAAGAGAGGTTTCACAAGCACACGCAATACATCAAAACGCACAGAGATACAACGACTGCTGTTGAGTTCCTCGTCCCTTCCATGTATCACTCTCCAAGCAGTATATGGAAAACTCTTGAGATTAGAAAAATATGCTGTTCATGCACTCTAGACAGGTTATACAGAGGAAATATGCACTTCATTCATTTCACGGTGGGCTCAGGAGAGTTCAGAAGAATGTAGATACTCATGAGAAAGGCTGGCAAGAAGTGGTCAGAGATTTGCAACCTCCTTGGGGTAAAGGCACCCATTCTTTCTTGCACACACTGCATTTAACAAGTGAGAAATAATTAGAAGCGTTAGCTACCTTTCTATCAGCTCATGGTTTTCTTGGAGATAAGTAAGCAGGATTCAGTCTAATTAAGTAGCCAGAGATGGACTCTTGAAGCAAAGCTCCTCAAAATTGTCTTCCTGAAATTGAGATAATTTTCTTCCCTCTCTCTTGAAATTGCAGATTCAGAGCTAGAAGGGGAAGCCCCAGTAAGAGCAAGGTACCATAGCCTGAGCTGTTACAATTTATATGTGATCTTAACAATCAAATGATTATAATGGTATCAAGGAGCTGTGGCCTCGTGTTACCAGAGGCTGAGGTTAAATGATAGAAATTGAGCAGAACGCTCTGGGGACACTCCTGGTGCATTTTTAAGTCAGTCTTGTGGGTTGGCAGTCCTGCTGGTTCCTTCCACACGAGAATGTGTGCTATGGGCAAGCTCTCCTCTAGTGCAACACCAGCACAACTGGTTTTCCTGTTGCCATTTTAATCAATCTGACAGTGAAGAGTAGGGGACTTGGTTACGTGCTTTGTGAATTATCGCACATTATGGTGATGGGGACATGAAAAACACTTACGTGAACTGGTTGCATTTAGATAGAACCTGTCATGTCAGCATGGGAGCTGAGTAAAGGGACCATCCAAGGGCTGGCGAGCAGATACTGAGAGGTTTAAACATCTCTGCACTTCATCTGGGCTCTTAAAGGAAAGTTGCTGGGATTGCTGACTGTGCTGAACATGTCCCAACGACCAGGTGACTTCCTTCCCCAGGACTGCTTGCTGTCTACCTGCTTCTGTGTGTTAAATACACCTTTTAAAAGAAGGAGGTGTGTGCATGTGCACAGACATCACTTGAACAGGGAAAATATTTGATTTTCAAGTCTGCTTTCAGTTCTGAAGTATTGCAGTGCTAACATAAGATTTATCTCTACTCAGTGCGGTGTTCTTGAGCTTAATCAGTCACAAGTCTTCGTTCAGCTAGGCAGAGTTTTGGAAAGATTATTTTGTTTTTGAAAGTGTTATTTGTCTTGAGATGATTAGTAAAATATATTGAAATCCAGTAGGCAGATCTCAAGAAACAGCTGACTTTCATATGCTGATCTTCACAATATGGATTAGGAATGTTTGGGGTTGGTGGTGTTTGGGGTTGGCAATTTTTTATATTTTGTAGAGCCTTCAAGCAAACACAGCCTGGTGTAGTTCATCTGCTTCTGTTAGAATCACTGACTGATTATAATGCATTAATGCCTTTTTCTAGCACAGCTTATGTCAGGGGACTTACAGGGTACACACGACAGGGGAAGGGCTGCTTCTCTGTGTAGTATTAATGGCGAAAGTACAGCTCTCTCTGCTGCTTCTCTTATGGCTGGTGCTTGCTAGAAGTTATTTTCAATCGCATTAATTCTGTTTATGAAAGCCTGAGGACTACTGCTGTCTTTTGCAAGGCAGGGATACATACAGAGCAAGTACTTGGGGGATGTAGTCCTTCAAGTCCTCCCTGTCTTTGACTTCTCAAAATTTGCAGGTGTGCTTGAACCTTATTACTTGCACAGCACTGGAGGCAGACTGTGGGCCTGCTGCCCCCACGTTCCCCTTCCCTAGTGGTTGTGCATGCTCACAGCATTTTGAGCTCTTCTGAGAAGGCACAATTAGGTATTTGACTTTGTAGTACAGGTACCTTCACCAGCATCTTTTCTTTTTCCTTTTCCCTGTGTGTTTTTCTCTTTCTGCTGGTTGCCTTACATTCAGTTGGTTTACAGAAGGGATTACTTTGCAGGCTGTAGAATTTCAGCTGTAAGTAGTTTTCTTAAATCCCTCCTGTTTTTATTAGATAGATATCTTTAAGTACTCCCATAAAATATCCCAGTGTTATATGTCGTTATTGATGAAGGTAACTTATTAAAGCCTGCATTTTAGCACTGATAAATTTGTGTAATCCCATTACTTGTATTTCTCTTATTGGTGAATTATATCAAGAAATCTTGCACTAATGAATTCAGACAGTCCATAAAAATAGGCTTCTAGCACAAGAAGGATGATTGAATGCAGGAAATAATCACAGATTTCATCACACCAATAACTGGTTTGAACAAATCCTTGCTACCTTTGATATTTTTCCTTGTACTGTCTGCTTGAACAATGAATCACAAAAATACGATCTTCCTGATTAGTACTTCACTGAAATAATAATCACAACACCACTTAAAAAGATAGCACAGGACTTCGATGCATGACCTTCATTTGCACGCACTGAGACAGTTTGGTTCCTGAGCCCCTGATTGAATCCTTATGAGGAAGGTGAATAAAATAACGTTTGATTGGCATATCAGCCACGCTGCTTCTAGGAGATGATCTGTTTGGTATGTTCAGTGACTTAAAAAAAAATAAAAAATAAAAAATTGTCCAGGTCTAGGAGACATTCCTTTAACTATATGGATATCTAAATACCCCCACCACAGCAAGTACTGCCAGTGGAGTCTGAGCACTGTTGAACATTCATGCCAGCCACCCTCAAAGTCCATCGTAAACCAAACTTCTTAGTTGTGAGGTGTATAGGGATGGTTATGTCACAACAAATCTTGTGTCAGAACTGTCTCGTAGTTAATGCTAAGTCAGACATTCATAAATATATGATGGATTTAATTAACGTCACTATTAGTAATTAGAGCCCCATCCATATCAGCGCATCCTCTGCGTACTCCAAATCTAGTAACACGATCCAGAGTGCTGTGCCAATTCACATTAAATTCACATCTAAATACCTAGGTAATGAGGCTGCCCTCAACAGACAGGCTGCATTTGAGCTATACTGTGGGCATTTAGTAAAATCCTTCTTGGTATGTTTCTTCATGGTTCAAAGAGCTTACATAGCCTAACCCCCATCGGCTCTTCTCCCGCTCTCCTAAAATCCCCGACTGAAAACCTTTTCTTCTGAAATCTCTTTTCTCTCGCTGATCTAGCAAAGAAGCATTATCCGTGCTCAGTAGCTAGTTAGTAGGGTGATAAATGACTTGACAGGATAAGCTTTTTCAAGACATGTCATAAATGGGATAAGCCTTTGTTCTGGGGAAATTCCAGCCCCTCCAAAACGCAGCCTGTCACCCAGCCCTGCCTGCTCCGTAGGCCGGTCCGATGCAGCATTCCTGCACGGTCCAAAGCCTGCAGTTTTCAAAGCAGACTAAGTGAATTAAGAAATTTAACAAAGTGAATTTTCTGATTCCTTTAAAAAACCTGCCAACATACTTTGTTCCCCCCAAACGTGTGCAGCTGTAACAGACAAATCGTTCTGTCCTCTAAATCTCCTGTTTCTCTTGCAGTAGCTGTTTTCAGAAACCTAGAACAGAGGAATGCTGGAAGTGCCTTGCATCACTGCACTGATTTTTTCATGAACTGGCACAAGACTTAGCAAGTATCAGCAGCTTTGCATGCTGCTTTTATGCATATCTGCTTTGAAAGCATCTAATAATTATTTATACACATGAGAAGTGTGCTAGGTATTCACAAATACGGGTGCATGCATCTCTGTGCTCTGCTTTGAGTTAAACTTGCCTCTGTTCTGTGCTATGGAGATTTGTTTCTTTTCTTTTGTTTCGGGGCTAAGATTGTTCTACGGGTACAAATAACGGGGTCATTTTGTTCTTTGTGTTTATATAAGTGCTTTGGCACTGGTCTACTTGCAAAGATAGAATGCTGATTTGAAAATGCTGATACCATAGCTCTGTCACTTGAGATTTCAGTCCATTATGCGGTCTAATGTGTTCCTGTGTTAATTTTTTTTCTCTTCTTATAAGGGCTAGATGTTAAATGTCTTTATCCCATACAGAACGGCTGTGCAAGCCAGTATGAAGAGCTGAACAGGACAGTAAAACATCTGCCTGCATTACTCTGCCTTCTACTGCTGTGTTCTCCAAGACTTCTGTCAGTCTCTTGCCAGGGTCACTGTTCTCTCCTGCACTTCTGCTCCCTAAAACTGGGCATTTACACTCTGTTACCTCTCCCCAGCCAGCTGCCACCTTTCTCAGCAGATCCTGTAGTCACAAAACAGGACTGTCTGGGCATTAAGAAGATTGTGGCTTTGTGGAATTAATTACAATTCATTTGTATGGTTTCTCAAATCACTCGGACCATCTCTTGCCCATTTTTGTATGATACAGATCATAAAATTTATGAAGGGTTGCTTGGTAAAGAGTGTATTTGAAATCCAAGGCTTTGAATTACAGACTTCAAATGATGGAGAGTCTAGTGCTTTACTTAATAAACTACTTGAATAGCTAAGTATGCTGTGTTAAAAATGTTTTAAAAGAATAAACCAAATCTGCTTTATTTCCAGTCTGAATTGGTCCAACTTCAGCTTCTAGCCATGGTGCTTGGTCAAGTCATTGCCTGCCAGCTACTGGATGTCTTCTCTTTGTGTATGTACATACATAGCAAGCTCAGTTCAGCTCTTAAAAATTCAGCATAATGGCTCGTGCACTTTAGGTCTCAGCCATTTCAGGGGTTTGTACTGACTGTGGCAGAGCAAGAGGGCTGTCCATTAGTGAAGCCTGCAAGCGAGCTGGTGCCAGAAGCTCTGAGGTGACTGTAAGCTCTGTCCCCAAACACGGACGATGCTGTGACGAAACCGCGGTGGAATTGTTCAGTCTTTCATTAATTATCTGCAAACAAATGTGGCGTTGACGATCACTGAGGGTGATCTTTTCTTCCAGCTGTTTTGCATTAGGCTTAGGTGCTGTATAAACATTAACTGCTGGGATTTAAACACTTATGCAAGCACCATCCTTGCCCAGTAGAGACCATACATGACTTCAGGGGAAATGGTTATACTCTCAAGTACTGTACTCACGAGTACCTGTTTGAAATATTTAAAGGTCTACAGAGGGGTGGTGACCCCAGTGAAAATATATTTTATGAGCGTGCCTCAGGGACAGCCTGTCTGGACGTGCTCAGGGGCCAAAAGCTCCTTCCTCACATAACACGGCACCGGACACGAGCATTCAGGTGACTCGGGATTTGCAGGTGTGAGAAGGCAGGGCCATCAGCTGCGCCTGGAGCTGTGCTTGCACGCTCACCGTGTCTTTAGGATGGCTGAGAAGCAGCCCTTGAAATAAAAGATAGGCATACTCTTGTATGTGCGTTACAAATATGAGGTCCCTGACCCCTGAACCTGAAAAAAATGATGAAGTCAGCATGCTACTTTCACAGCACGGAGTTAATTCTTCATATGGCCATTCACAAGTCCTAAGTTTTCTGGCAGGTAAAATGTCAGTGTCTGCAGTCTGGCCTTTGTTCATATCATCCAAATAAACTTCATGTAAAGAAAGAAACAGTTGGAAGAAAAGGTGTAGGGAACATAAACAGCTAGCTTTTTATTTTCCAGCATTAGGGCGGTAACATTTCTAATGACCAAATCCCACGCACTCACCCATTACTCAGTGACTTTAGTTCCAATTGGTATTGACTTGAGATTCATTCATTTTGGGGTGCCCAAGCTGCAAAGCCAAACAATTCCCGTGTTCAGCAGCCCGATGTACAAACACAGATCCTTTATGGATTTTCAGAACAGACATTGTGAAAAGCCAGGCTTCTCATCTGTTTTCTCTCTCTTGCAGCAACATTAGAAGAGCCAAGAATCTTGATCACGAAACCACTTTTACTTTGCAAAATACTGATTCACATACACAGTCATTTAACTTGATTGATCATTTGGCATGTTTATAGTGTATGTCACTAATAAAGTGCAAGTCAAGGATTTCTGGTTTGGGATAGTGTAAATCAGTTTTCCCGTACAGTCAGGTAAGCTGTCAAAGAGTAATGTATATTATTAATAATTTACTCTAAATACGTAGCTCAAAGCCTATACCTCACTGATTCCAAAAAGCCATTAGGAAATATTCCAAATATTTATTTAACACTTGATTTAATGCTTACTAAGAGTATCTCATCCTCGGATTAGCCCAGTGGGATGTCAAGGGTGAGAATATTTGTCCTGGGCATCTGATACCAATCCGTATTCCTTACATTTGCCCCAGGTTCCAGAGAAAGCACAGTTCCTTTCTTGCCCTTTTCAGAATAAGCACGCTTATATTTCTCAGATCACTCCGTAGTTGTTAAAAACAGTAACTTTTTGTTGTTGACTGAAATCTGCTGATGACCAGTGAAAAATTTCAATCACCTTTTCTTTTATATATTTACTTGTTTGACTTAGCTAAAACAACAAAAAAAATCAAAGTAAGTTTGACATTTGAAAATTTTAGGATTTGGAAAGGGTGAAGGGAAGCTGTATTTCAAAACCAGAAAAACAGTGAAGGAAATTCCAGCCAGCTCTGCTCCTTGGTCCTGTGAGTCTACTTTAATTAGCACTTCCAGCTGGCCAGATTGTTGCTAATAAGTTAGTTGTAGAGAGCTCAGTCAGAAATCTCAAATATGTTGATACCTCAGGATTTGAGACCCAAACCAGCTTAAATGGAAGAATCTGTTAATTAGATATCAGGACACTTCAGGAGTAAGCCCTTTGGTTAGAAACATGATAATACTTTTATCAGTTATTTTGCTTTTACTAAAACATTTATACCGAAAGGCTTCAATACTTTACTTTTATTTTTCAAATCACAGTTTACTTCGTGATGAGATGTATTAGTTGACAAACAAAGGTAAGAATCTTGACTGATGTTTGAAAGGCTCACTAATCCTTCCCTTGAAAGGTTAATTTAAAAGACAGAAAATGAGCCACCTTCTTCTCTCTTGGTAGTTCTGTAATAAAAGGTTGATTGTTCAAGTGGCAGCATTCAATTATTTTGCTTCTGATGCTATCTATGCGTAAAAAAACTTAACTGAGATGGTCCCTGCAGGCTTTTCAGTTCTAGCCTTCAGTGCAAGGATGCAAAACAAAAAACGAGAGCCTCAAAGTAAACATTCAAAAAGTAAAGGGTTATTCTGTCAAGTTAGAAAATTAAATTTGCTTCATAGAATACGAGCAGTATAGAAAAGCTTCTATAGAGTGTTTGCCTTGTGTGTGTGGTGTTGTGTTTTTTTTCTTTTTAGTGAAACTCATTTGTTGAATATGCTTGCTGGAGAAAAAAATGCTAATTAAGGAAGTCAGAGTGGCAGCCAGTGTTGAGAGAAGTTGCCCAGAAATACAGTCCTTCAGTTCTTGTTGAATTAGTCCCAATATTTGACCTCTTCAGCAGACTTTTTAAAAAAGTATGCTATATTAATAGTTTCAATATTGTTGAAAGAGCAAACAAATGCCTCTCTATTTGTGTTTCTGTTTTACTTTTCTTCAGAGAACCTGGGATGCTCAAATGATAGACATAAAGACCTAAGCAATGAAATATCTTAGTCTGATGTGTGGTGGAAAAAGAAACAACACTGAGCTCCAGAAGTTTAGTGAGCACAATATACAGTTTTGGTACTATACATCAAAGTTAAGCCCACTGAATATATGTCCTGGAAACTCATACATGGTAAAATAAATCAGCTCTCAAAAGGAAAGTGATGTGAATTACTCAAACTGTTACCTGTAGGTTCATGCCTGGTGCAGCCCGCCAATAAGCACAGAGTCGGAATCCACACAAAGGTCTTTTAATTAAATAATTATAATTCAATTTACATTATTTAACATTGCTATTAAACATTAATTTAACATGATTATTTAACATTAAATAATCATCATTCTTAAACTCATACTGATTGCTATGGGCATGAATTTTAGCCCCATGTTTCCTCACTTACTGATCTTATGGATGGAAAACTGAAAAGACAAGTGTCATTTGGAGAAATAAAATCAGTGTGTTACAGTGGATCCTCAAGAACAGCAACAGGGGCATCACAAAGTGGTGTTGGCATTGGAGCGGAGCTTGGCAGCACTGAGCGATCTGATAACACACTTTTTATTTGCAAGCCAGTTGAAGCTAGTCTCTAAGCAGACCAGTGCACAGATGTGGTTTTTTTCCTTTAACAGAATTGCAGTCAAATGCTCTTATTTACATCTTATTACATCCCAGCTCTTATTTAAAAAAATGGGTAAAATAGGAGTGCAACCAATCAGAAATGCAAATAACGCCACAATAAAAAAAATGGTAAAAAGTGTAAAATCTCTTAATCACGACAGAGATGTTATGTTTAAAGGTTTCAGCGTGTGGTTCAGTTAATGGTCTTTCTGTTTTTCCTCCCAAAGCAAGGCACCTCTATATCATACGCATCTCATTCTGATGGCCTGCAGCTCGTGTTTGCAAAACGCTGCCACATTTTTTCTGGCACCTTAACTCAAAAAGCCACCAGTGCCCGTGAGTGACACCTTCAAAGAACCCCTGTGGAGCCTGTGTTGTGACACACTTAGGCACAATCACATATGAGCAGCAATCCCTTTGGGTAATTCCCGTTTCCCCTATTGCTGGGAGAAACTCGGCCACCTTCCTCCTCCCTCTCCAGCTGGTTTGCTCCCCTGCTGCAAGGTAATACTGCAAAATCCAGCCTTTGTTAGCCAGCAGGCCAGCAGCAGTAAACAAGTCGAGGACAATAGCCACCAGACATATGGAAAACACTTCAGTTTCCCTGAGTTTGCCACATCCAAATGCTTTGCTAATGAGAATTCCTGAAGGTTGAAAGGAAACATAACCTGCTGGCTTGTTGCTAAACACTGTACTGCTCTCTGTGGAGTGGAAGACTGCTCCAAAAGGTCTGAAATGACCCGGAAATGATTTATTTTTAAGGGGATGCTTAGGAGAAAGGTGGAAAGTACTAAAAAGTACAGTTTAGGGAACAGCTCCACACTGTCAGGTGGCAGATAAATAACGACCTCATACTTTCCATTTCCACTGTCCTGCAGGGTTTGCCTTTTCTAAAGGGTTTTACGCCACTTGAAGACTCTTGTTTTTGTTGGTATTTTTACGGAAGATCCCATCTGACTCCCTGTTTCACCCCTCAGAGGGCTGCAGCACAGCCACCCCCGCGTGTCCCTGCCCACACACGGGTGGGCGACAAGCATGGCCCCACCAAATGGCGCCCGACCACGGGTTTGTCTCCTCAGGCTGTTCTTCCACAGGCTCTCTCAGCCCATCTCACCCTCTGTGGGACTACAAGCTCCCAAACACCCCACAGTCAGGCGGCTTCAGGCGGCCCCACACACACACAGCCCCCCTGGGGACCCTCCCCTAGCGCTGGGGTCCCCCTGAGCCCTGCTCCCCCCGGGCCCTGCCTCCTCCCCGCGGCGCCGGGGCCACACAAAGCGGGGCGGCGGCGGCGCCCGTGAGGCGGCCGCCCCTGCCCCCGTGTCCCTGCCCCCGTGTCCCTGTGTCCCTCTCCTTGTCCCTCTGTCCCTCTCCTTGTCCCCCGTGTCCCTATCTCTGTGTCCCTGTCCCTGCCGCTGCCCCCGCCCCGCCGCCGGGCTCGGGCTCGGGGCAGCCCCGCGGCGCCCAGCATGGAGCCGCCTCAGCCGCCGCCGCCTCAGGAGCAGCCGCCGCGCCCTCGATCCCACACGGTGACCACCACCAGCAGCTCCTTCACCGCCAACCTGTCCGCCAGCTCCAGCACCCTCGCCTACGACAGGGAGTTCCTGCGGACCCTGCCCGGGCTCCTCATGGTGGCCGAGATCGTGAGTGGCGCCGGGGAGGGGGGCTCCGGGTGTGTGTGTGTGTGTGGACGGGACGTGGTTTCGGGTCATCGCTGTAAAATGTTCCTGCCCTGTTTTGTTTTCACTCAGTTCGCCGCCTGGAAGAAACAAAAAATGCGTATAGCAATAAGTAAACAGGCGTTTCAGCGGTGTGGGTGAGGCAGCAGAGGCGGTGGGTGCCCGCAGGTGAGGCGCCCGCGGGGCTGCTCCCTCACAGGGCAGCCCTCCGAGGGAGGCAGCGCTCCCGCCTGCTGAAAACACCTCCACATTTTTCGTGATAACACCTCCGAATTATCGGTGATAACACCTCCAAATTATCGGTGAAAGCACCTCCAGATTTTCGGTAAAAGCACCTCCAAATTACCAGCCTGTGTACAACTAACACGGGGCGAGCAGCCTGTGGGCTCCCACAGCCCCTGAGGTACCGTCAGCCCCTGTAGCGGGCGAAATTTGGGCTGATAACTGATTTTTGGAGGCTTTTCTTAATGACATTGATTGTACACGCTTTATAGTTTACGGTGCACTGATAGCTGTGACACGAGAGTTAATTAAGCAACTTATCTTCACTTTGTAGGTCAATAAAAACCATTTCCTTATGCTCCTGGTGATTAGATAGATACACACATGCCAAGAGGGATATGAGCCTTTTGGATATGTCAATAGTTTTATTTTTTTGCAGGTGCTTTATAAGGTGTGAACGAATACACACACGGGCACACTCTGGGGTTTAGTCGCTTGTCTTCGTGGTAGGTAGCAAAAAATACAGCACTGGGGCTGCTCTGCGGGAATGCCTGCCCCTCAGATCAGTGTGTTAAGCAACAGGTACACAGCATCTCTGCTTAAAAACAGCACATCTGTTTTAAGTCAGCTCATCTACGCTATTAATAATTAAGGATCTCAAAGGGTCTGCTGCCCTGGCCAGTTTTTTTTTTGAGTTTCCTGTGTGATGCTGCGGGCTTTGATGATGATGGAAATATTACTGACTAGACCAGATTCGTTTCCAAGGCTTGAAAGTATCGAGCTTCGCTCCGGCGGTGGCATGACTTCTGTTTGCTGGCTTTGAAGTAAAATAACCAAGCAAAGCTTCGGGCTTACGTGCGATACAGAGCCTCTGGCTGGAGCAGTGCCCTTGGAGAGAGGATGCGTGTGACAAGGTGCCCGCTGCCGTGCGGACAAGGAGTGGTGAGCGCGTGAAGGCAGCGTCTGCAGCCAGCTGGAAACTTGTCTGGCAGCATCGCTGGGACTGCTGGCAGTCATTAATACGTAGTTCATTGTAGGCAGGTTTCAGCTGTTAAATACAGGGGATGCTTTGCTGGCAGGGCTGTGGTGGATCCGTGAATAAAGTGTTAGTTTTCGAAAGAAAAGCTGCTTTCTTTTCTTTTCCGGTTACTAATTGCAACAAAATACTGAACCTGTCTCATGTTTTATCTGAAGAGTGATCCAGACTGTAAATTACGGGAGAGGTGCCCCTGTTGGAATACCACACATTCAATCTGGCTACAAACGCTATGTCAGCTGTGCTTATGTTGACCTACATGGCCATGAGACATGGGCAGACTCTTGTTGACTGTTCCTTGGAAGAGTGCTTTCCAGTCTGGGTTGACAGGAGAGAATATTTGTGTAGCTTTCCTTTCCAAACAGAGCAGCGGTGGTTTCTAAAGGTTTTTGTTTCCTATCAGCCATTCCTGACTTGCAGAACAATTGTAAGATGATTCTTCAGCCACCATTTTGAGTGCTTGAGTCCCTCAAATATTGACTCTGAGGGCCAATTTTGGTCTAAATTTCAAAAGTACCTCAGGGAAAACATTTTTACCGGCTTCAGGAAGAACCACAAAGCTACCTGACTACTTAGGCTAGGGCAAAGTTGTGTCTCCACTGCCAACTTCCTCTTACGTACTTGTATTGACCAACAGCATGAAGACATGCCATCCCTGGCCAACGGAGCTAAGAGAAGTCTCTGAAGTAACTGAACTTATCCTGGTTTCTAAAGAAGTATTTGAGAGAATGGAAGACAATTTTAGTATAAAAAGCAGTAAGGCAGGCTCTATGGAAGTAGAGTATGGCTAGATACCGTCGTTGTGGCAATACTGTTGGTTCTTATTTTAATCACTTGACTTAACCCAGCTTATTTTAGAGCAGGTGGAGTGGATGTTTTGTGAAACTAAAGGAAAATTAATTAATAACGTTTTAATGAGTACTTTTAGATGGAATTAACTTTAGATGAAATGAAACCAGTTATTAAATCAAATAAATGGCTTTTATATTTATGTATGTATATATTGGGCAGTGGATTTTGGTCAAACTTTTTCCACTAGTTCTGCATCTTTTCTCTTTTATGAAAGTAACCGTGCTTTAGCAGAGCATGACTAGCTTTCCACAAGATCTGGATTTCAAAATTGGCCCTGAATCAGCCAGTTCCTGCCTGTTACGATCATCCCATACATCCAAAAGTTATGGCTTGCCTGCACAGATTGGCTGTGCAGGGTGTTCCTGACCCTCAGCACTGACTCAGCTGTCAGCACGGTCCTTCTGCTAACAAGTTGTAGACCTGTAAATGGGACGGACTGATGTGCATGTCTGTATTTCAGTCTCAGGAGCTGACAGCCTGATACATGGCTTTCCGTCTGCACACCAAGCTCCGAGCTGCATCAGCTGTGGTAAATGCAACCCGTGCTTCTGCTGCCCCTGCTCTGGGGACACCTGCTAGATGGACCGGGAAGAGGGCTGCTTTTAGGAACGTGTTTTAGCCCTGCAGCTACTCATCAGCCAGACCAGACTTCCGTTAGGATGCTATGTTAAAGCTAAGCCAGGGGCTTGGAGCAAATCTCTGCTATTCTCCAGCCAAAGAGAATGGAAAAGCAGGAAGTTACCACAGTCAAATCTTCCAGTGCATAAAATGAAGGATCTTGAGCAGGTTTTGCCCCTTCTTCCCCGATTTGGGTGCTGTGAAGATGAAGCAGCTGCTGTGTGCGTTTCCAGACGGGCTGCTAACCAGAGGCAGTAAATTCAGAGTTACCCTCTCCTCCAAAAAGGTTCTTTGCAGTGCTGCAAAACGCTGATCTGCCATTGATCCGATCTGCTGCTCCCAATTCGTTCAAAATGAGTTAGCTTTACGAAGACAGGCTTTGTGACGGATGAGGCATTACCTGTCTTTGTGTAGCTTTAAAGGCAGCATAAATCTGGGGTGAAGCTGACCACGGAAACTGAGCAGTAACACAGCTGTGTGCCCAAGCCTGGTTCAGCTGAGCGTTGTAGCCCTGCACACATCCAGCTGGGGTGAACACGGGACTGCAGATTAAAGCGTGGGCTGTAAATCACCTGGTGCTGACAGATTGCCTGGGCCTTTTACATCTACGTCCGAGACCAGAGGGCACGCAAGGTTTTCCCATCCACTGGGGAAAGAGCTGGGGTCAGTTGATTTCACTGCAAAGAGCAATAGAAAATGCCACTGGGTGCATTTTTCCGAGCACTGAGGCTTTTGGGAACAGGCATAAAGCACAGCTTTGGTGTGTGGAAGCTTATCCACATTAGTTTTGCGCAGAAGTGATGATGTTTGTTGAACAGGGCAGTGGCTTCTGGCTGGGGAAACGTGGATTCACTGGCCTCAGTTGGCCAGGTGGCTCCTGACAGGTGAATGAATCTCTCTGCATCGCCGTAATTTCTCCGAATGACTTTTCTATTTGTAGAATATGGATACAAATCCTGGTGAGGCACACCGAGACCTCCTGGTGAAAAGCAGCGCGTGAGACATAGGGCACGGTACATAAAGTCCCTAATTCAGATGTCGATCGCCTGAGTTAGCGCTGCAGTAAAAATACATCCTGTAGAAGGGAAGGGATGCTTATTCCCATAGTGCAACCCCTCCAAAAAAAAGGGGGGATTTATATTTTCAAAGGAAGCAAATACAGCAATTTCCAGAGATGTCTTTTGAGCATTTCTTTCTGTACAGTGATGGCCCAGGAAGACCATATATTTGTCTTCCTGGGAATTTTATGGCTAAGATAAATGGTGGCTAGCGGTACCTCCTCAGCGCTTTAAATCAGCTTCTCAAGTCAAGCATTATGGATCACTTTGCAGAAGTGGAGAGTTTTGTGGTTGCTATGGATGTAGTTATAAAAATATTTACTTTCTAGTACAGCGGCATTGATTCCTTCAGACTCTTGCTTCACACCAGCGTGTTGCTAGATACGGTGTCTCTCTTAAACTCGCCCGGGTGATTTTAGGGCTTGTGATGGCTATTTGTCCACGGCAAAAACAAATATTACAGAGCTGGAAACGGCTTGGAAGGTTGTTATGCCGCAGCTGCAAGTGAAAGCTTGTGGTGGTGTAATTTTGAGGAAATTGTGATTGCAGTCGCGATTCTTTATGCTGTTCCACGCGTTATTCTTCGAGTGAAATGCCCAGAAAAAAATATGTGCTTGAAACAGAAGCCTGATAGGAAGTTATTTACATTATTGGCACCGCCTAAAATTGGGATTCAAACTTTACATTTCTGGACAATAAAAATAATTTTGATTGCTGTTTCTTTATTCTTCAAATGAACCCTTGAAGGCTTAATTCAGGAAAGAAATCTTGTTTAACTTAATTATTCCAGCAGAGCGGTGAGCCTCAGAATATTAAATAGGCATTGAAAGTCAAGTTAGACTTGAAATACCGAGGTTCCAAAAACAGAACAACTGGTAATTTCCAAGTGTTTGTTCAAAAAATTGTTTTTCTCCCTCAGTAAAAGCCTAAGAGATGCATCGAAACCTTGAGCAGATTTTCGGGTTTTGAACTGTTAGCAATAAAATTATATAAATGTTAGGAAAAACAATACCGTGGGAGCATGTACTGTGAAAAGCCTACAAGACAAAAGTTGTGCTTATTTTTTAAAGCTCTCTTTGCATGTAGCTTTTTCTCTGACTGCAGTTCAGTTTTCTGCCTGGACACCGTGCTCTTGCACCTCCAGTTCTAGGACAGCCCGCGGACACACAGCGGGAGAGTCATAAAGCCCCTTCCCTTACCTGAGGAGCAGGAAGACTTTGTCTTCCACCTGGAACAGTAGAGATTTATTTATTTATTTTCCTTTTGCAGTCGACACTGCACTCAAGGCATGTCTGCTTGCAGGAAGGTGACGGCACTGAGGCATCTTCTGATGTGTCGGAACAAGTGCTTTGCTTAGAAGAGCCGCGCATACGCGTGCTCTGAAAATGATTCACTTTGAATTACAGCGTTAAAGCTATTTGTAGTCATCTACCACTTCATCCACTAGCTTCATCTTTCTGCACACGAACAAGAAAACAAGAAAACAAAAGCCCAGGCTCTATCCTTTGCTCTTGATCAGCTACAACTCTCACTGACATCAGTTCTCCCTTTTTTTGGGTGCTGTCATTCCACCGCTAGCCCGTGCTGTCCTTGGTGTAGTGGATACACACATCTGTGTGATTTCCAGCTTTCTCAAGGATCGTATCACTCTTTCAAGTTCTGTTTCCTAAAGCTCTTTTGTTCCCTGGGTGAGGTCAGGGTGCTTCCTTGGGAGGAGAGAAGCGCTGGGGTGACGCACAAGAAAGCAGAAGCCTTGGAAGTGGTGTGGAATGTGCTCCAAGCGCAGACAGAAGCACTACTGGGACTAACGTGGTACGAGGATGAAAATGCCTCTGAAAGTGAGTGCTGATATTTGACAAAAGGTCAAAAATGCAAAATATTCTCCATACCTCAAGGTTAAGGTGAACTATGTGTGAAATGTCATTATCTCTTCACGAGAAGAACACTCTAAGACATACTTAAGCATCGATGTTGTGGTAGGGTAGATAGTAATTATAAATCAGCTCCTTCTCCCTCACCCCTGCTAACCTCTAGAGGAGAACCTTTCCCTACAAAAATTCTCATGTAACCCAACGCTAGTTTTGAATAATTTTTGGCCTCCAGTAGCCTCTGTCTATGTTGGTGTCTGTCTATGTGCAGTGCTCCCACTATTTCTGATGGAATAGGTACAGCTTCCTAGTTGCTGAGATTTAGCATGGTGCTGTGGCTGGGTGTGTCACCTGACAGGTGAGTGAAGACAGTGGGCAGTGGTAGTGTCAGATGCAGAAAATGATGGAGATTCCTGGTGCTGCTTTCTTTCCTAAATTGGATACAAAAACTGTACTTGTCTTTGTCTCTTTTCTATGTGTTTGGGGGTTGTTTTCCCCTTCATGTCCCATTCCGGTTTCCCTTTTCTGCACTGGGTGGGGCTCCTGCCTTCTCCTCGGGATGATTTATTTCATGCTGGTAAGACCTCAAGTGAGAGGATCTTAAAGAAGTGTGTGCCTGTCAAAGAAACAGTTTTCCACGCCGTGCATGATGAAGAGGTGCATGTGCTGGCAGGGTGATACGCATGCAAGCAGAGAAAGGAAGACAAGGAGGTTAATGGGCTGTGAGTCACACGGGACTCTTGCAAAACCATAGAAGTCCCCCAGGTTTCTAACCCCTGGTCTGAGCCATTAACAAAGTGCTTCTTCCACAGCAGCAGCAGGTGCCTTTCGCTCCTTGCCCTCGGGTGAGGGAAGCCCTCCTGCCTGCCTGCCCAGCCTGCTCTGCCCTCCATCCCACACCGACAGCACAGCAACAGGCAGGGTTAAAGCACCGGTGGCACAAGGATCCTTCTTAAATATTCAGTTCTCAAAACCAAAGAGAAATTCTCACGGGGACTCTGAGCCCTTGCAAGTGGAAAAACCTAGCAGGAATTATGATGCGCTCCCCTCGCTTGGTGAGTGCCTTCTCATTCAGCTTCTTCTCTCCTGGGAATAACGGTGCCATAAATTCAGTTTCTAATGGCCCTGCATATATCTGTGTGATGGTCTTTTTTTAGTTTCTTTTTTTTTCTTTTTTTTTCTTTTGGGTAAAGTACATATAGTAACAGAGACGTATTTCTGCACTCGTTCCCATTTCTGTTCTGGAAAAGCAGTAGGAAGAGCGCCTGCAGGAAGAGCACCAAGCCCTCTTTTCTACGGCTGAACTGCAAATAAATTTCAGCATCTGTCAGAGCTTTGGCAAGGTGCTTCTGCTCAGCAGTGCTCAGAGCCAATTCCTCTGGAAGGGGCTACATCGATTTGCCTGCTTCTGGAAGGAGTGGCCGGGCTGTAGGACTGCTAAAACTGCAGAGAAGGAGGGCCCGAGTAATGGGAGAACCAGATGGGAGCTGGGGCTGGGCAAAGGAAGGCTTGGTGCTGACCTTACCCAAGGGAAATGAAAGAGCTGGGGCTCGGTTCCTCATGCACTAATGCTGGATCCAGGCCTTACCAGATCACTACACAGACTCGGATCTGTCCTGGGCACGACTGCACTTCTACCAAGCACAAGGATGTGCATTTACACTCTTCATTTTTCCAAGGTACGTGCGTGCGGATGGTGCTGGTGCAACCACAGGTTTGCTGGGATAAAAACCTCCGAGGCAAAACAAAAAGAGTTGCATCAAATTGGTGTCCTTACAGGGAGGTTGTACCAGCAGTTTGTTCTGGGCAGCCACAATGGTTTTGGGCCAGTCTGAGATGAACTAAAATCAGATTTTGTAGAACTGAGATGGTCTAAGTAAGCATGGTGATAAGCAGCAATTTGTTGTCACGGTCTTTGGATGTATCATAATCTGGTTATAAAGAATAAATCTATTAAAAATCCTGCCTAGGGCTGGAGGGAGGCCTTTTGGGGAAGGCAGTCTGATCCTCATCTCTGGTAATCTCTGTTTGTGGTTAGCTGGTGGCCTGATGTGCACAACTTGAAAGGGATCCTGTCAAGAGCCTCTGCTCCATACCCAAAACCAGGCCTGCTTGGTGTCATCAGCTCCAAGTGGGGCTGCTTTGCCCAGGCCTGTGTTTAAATAGATTCAAGGTGATTCTGCACAGGCTCTGTTTATTCAGCCTTGAAATGAGACAGCCACTAACAGGGTCTTTTTTTTCCTTTATATGTGTGTGTAGCCATTACATTAAAGAGTTTCTTTAACGTGTATTTTAGCAGCATCATCCCTTTTCTTCAACAATAGCGCTCTCGCCAAGGCCGCAGCTCCTGCAGCAGGTAACAGCTGAGCAAGGCTGAACAGTTTGGAGAGAAGTACGAGGAACTACGGGAGAAACTCAAAAAACAGAGACATGGAGGGTGCTGCAGGCAGGAATTAAACACCGGGGGGGCAGGGGAGCAAACAAAAGAAGCCTTCAACAAAAGGCAGACCTCTGCGAGGTGTCTTTAAAATGGCACTTCAGCTGATAAAATCAGCCTTGGCTGTCTCCAACTGCAGGGCAGAGCCTGACAAGGATCAGGTGAGGGGAAGGTGACTGTGGTTGGGTGCCTGCTACCACTGATGTAGTTTGAAGGCATAAACAAACGCACAATTGCCTTCTGTAGGCTCAGGGCACAGCCATGATATGTACAGGGAAGGATGGCATTTTTACTTCATCCACAGCAGGGAAAAACACCCCAAATTGAAGCATCTGCATTGATTTGGTCTTAGTTTAATATTCAGTGAGAAAAGATGCTCTCCTGGCTAATAGCTTCCTTGGAAGATCTGACTTTAATCTCCACCGTCTTCCTGTGTGATGCTAAACGAGGCGAGTAAGCCTGGCCTTCCAGTGTGCTCGCTTCTCTCCTTGTTTTCCGGGCCACTGACTTTGGGTCCGAGGGGCAAAAGAAATGATTATTTGCGGTTGCAGCCAGGCCAGGAAGAGCTGTGCTCTGAAGAGGCAAAACACAGTGCCATGTTAAGCACTGTAGGGGAAAAGAAGCATTTTTCCAGCAAAATTTGGCAAGAAGTGGATACTTTTGACCTTATTTACAGTCTTTACAATTCTGAGGGCTGCGACCCGTTCTGTTGCTGCATGCAGGTGGTGGTATGGAGAAGGGGAAAGTACGTGGCCGTGTCATTACAGACTGTATTTACTAGGGATACAATGAAGATGGATGAGGAACTTCATTTCTTGCAGTGTTGCACACTGAAAGGTATTTTAACATAATACTTGTGCCTGCCTCTTGCTCGCTCACTCCTCTGCCTCTTTGTCCCTGTCCTAATTTTGTAACTCTTTTAAGTTCTTTTAGTTTTGCTTTTGTCCCGTTATTCCTTCAAGCCTTCTTGCCCAGCAGCTTTGGGCAACGTGCTGAAGGTTTGCTTCCCAAGGTCTTCATCAGGAGGCTGTGGGTGAATTATTGTGGCACGTTTGGCTCTTGCATTGCTGAAGGTGCTTTCTTTTAAGTAAACCAAATGCTTTTGGCTGAGTTAACCCTAAATGCTCCAGGCACATGGCAGATTGGACAGACTTGGTTTTCATCAGACCTACCACTATCTTGTGGGAAGACTTTAGAAAAAGGCTAACAAGTTCTTCAATACAAGAAATTGGGATATGTGGAAAAGCAGGATCTCTGTTAGAAGTTCTGTTTTGAAGCCTCTCTGCATGCATCTGCATTGGGATGTGTGTTACAGTCACAACAGCTATGTACTGTTGTAGATTGATAGTTGACCTCCAAGACAAAAATATTTCTTCTTCCCTATGGCATGACTAAGATACAGCACGGTACAAATCAGTACATTATTAGTCTTCTTTTTTATTATTATTATTATTGTTTTTTGTCCCAATGCGTAGGAATTCGGCTATTGTCAGAGTCTGGATACCAAATAAAATTCCTACTGGGCGAAAAGATAATTGTCATTGAGAAACACTACATTTAGTTTTGGAAAACAAGAATCCTTACTGTTTTGAGTAAATTCTTGCATTCATTTCACTTTAAAAGACAGTGTGCAAGAAGGAGATAATGAGCCACTTGACGAGATGGGAGCTCTTGTGGTGTGACTTCTGTTTGAACTATGACCTCCATGCAAAGATGTATAAAAAACAGTTTTAAAAATGTGACACAGACACCACTATAGTTGAATGATGAGACTTTAAATGAGTGGAATAATGATAACCAGCTTTTCATGCTACTCATCACATCTTCTTCATTCCATTCAGTATATTTGAAGAACTCTCCCTGTTCCTCTTCTCAGCAAAAGTAAGGACGGGAATGTAGAATAAGGTTTCCAAGCATTTTGTTCACTTTGGGGATTTTCTTCTAGACTTTGGCCATCGTGAAACATGACCAGACACTTGTACAAGGAATTTGACATTCTCTTTGTGCAGTAGGAGAGGATCACCTAGCAAATGTTTGCCTGAAGTAAGCAAGTCAAGGCAATGTGTTAAAGATGAGATGGGGAATCTTAGAAAGCGTTTTGCTAGGTCAAGTTACAATTAAACAGAGTACACAGCAATAAATGAGGTGGAATTCTCCAAGCTAGGTTACGTTCAGTTTTCATTTTCTTCCTAAAGTGAATAGAGGAATACAAGCCCCCCAAAGCCCTAGAACTATGCCCAAAGTCATTTTTGCTTCAAAACTGTTTTCTACTGAACTTTTTTTTTTTTTTTTTTCCTGGAGGATCTCTTCAATTTGGGTCTCATTTAAAACAGGATATTGTAGAGAGCAGCGTTTTGGAAGAAGACATAATTCTGACTTGTGGTTGCTGCTGTTCCCCTTGCTGTTATATCAGCAATGTGCGTAAGCAAGAAGATGAGCCTGAGAAGAGGTGCGGATGGAGTCCAGAGGAGTTGATGGGAATGAGATCAGACTAAGATGTAAAGCACACAGAGGGTGTTGTTATGAAGAGAAGGTAATAGTGAGTCAGATCTTCTTACTGTTAAAACCTGCGCTAGATTTCCCCCTGACTCCAGGCATGCCGACGGACCCGGGCGTGACACAAAAACAACATGAAAGCCGAGCTAGCCAGAAGGTTGTACGCGCTGATCGGCACTTGAATTGTTTGTTGGGCTCTTAAGAAACAGCAACTCCTTTCCGATCCTCATTTCCTACCCACTTGTTAGCATCTGGTGAAGGATCAGCTGCGTTGTTCCTTCCGCTCGGTGCTGAAGAAAAGCATGTGCCCAGGAGCTTTCCTGGAGAGCTTGTTGCTTTTGCCAGCGCCGTGGATTAGTCTAGCGAAAGAAATCCCCTCCCTTAAGCCTTTCCTCTCCAGTACCTCTGTGTGGAGTACTTACTGTCAAAGGAGGAATTTACGTGGTGCTTTAAAGCTCCCCGATTGTCATGTACCCCACACTACGAGTGAGCATCTTCCTCTGTGATGAAGCATTAGTTAATTTGTTAATCCACATCACTGTAACTTCATGATGCTATTAGATCCTAGGCTTCAAAGCAGCTCAGCATCACAGAAGTCAATCCAGCCGTGTCCCAGCCCAACAAATGAATGTGTCCCATGGCTTTCCTGCCTCATCACTGGGTTATCAAGCAACATATGCCTTCTCCTGTATCAAAAGCAAATCGCTGTGCACGCTGTGTTCTTCCTTTTCCTTTTGTGTGAACTTGCAAAACTCCCACCTAGTGATGGTTTTAAGTAGCCTAATTGCTTTCTGCTCCCTTGGTTTTATTTACTAACACAGGTAATATTGTGTGGCCTAGGAAGTTATATCATGTGCCTGTCTGTGCACAGTTCATCGTAGCAGGCTGAGTTTTCAACGTGAGCATCTGTGCATTTAGGAATAGTTGGTAGCTTGAAGGAAGGGATATCTCTAAAATACAACTTGTGTATATATATATTTTTATTTTTCCCCAGTTTTCTAAGGAATTTTCACTCTTCAGTTTGAATTTTCCTTTTTTTATTTGAAACTTTTGGGGAAAAACGTACTAAATATCCCTGTCTGCAGGCAGGCTTTCTAAACCAAATGCCGCGGTGTCGCTGTGCGGGCTGCCGGCCTTCCCTTCCCCCTCAGTGGGAAAACAGGAACTTCAGAGCGGGAGGTAAATAGCTGAAATACTCAGCAAAGAGTATGTGAACAAAGGCTGCTAACACCTCTTCATTCTGCCCGCTCTCTCTCAGAGGTCCAGGGCGGCTGAAAATCCTGGCTAGCAAGCTGTGATCTCAATCTGGGACGAGGGAAAGGGGAAAGGTGTGGAAGTGAGCTAAGTAAATAGCACTTAGGTGGTTGTATATATCGGGGATGTTATAAACAAAACTACAGGAAAAGGCTTAGAGTTTTTTAGAAGAGCTGTTTGGGTGGGAACGGAGTCTGCTCCTAGACCAGAGCAAGCCCTGTAACCCCCTCGCTCCCTGGGTGTTGCTGCGCTACGTACAGCTCTCCCCCTGACACTTGGCATGCAGGCTGCATCGCTTGCTGTTTCTGAATTGCAGGTCAAATGCAGGCAGCCTTCAGAGTCGGTTGCTGCATTTTTTGGGTATCGGTACCGCCAGGTCGTGACCACCTCCACCCAGCCAGTGCCTGACCCCAGCACAGGTCCTGCTGCCTTAACCCGTGACGAGCTGTGAGCCGAGCACGGCAGAGGCAGCTGATGGATGGTAAGCGATTGGAAATTTGGTGCTGAAGGCTGGCAGGGTGACTGCCCTCTGCCTGGCTGAGTGCCACGCTGCCCTGCTGAAGGTCGGCAGCGTGCGGGGCCATAACCTTGTCCTCTCTGCCCCACAGTTCAGTCTCTGCCTACGCATGAAGCCATGCCCTGAGACACAGCCAGATGTCTTGGCCTTCTGACTCCGCTTCTGTAAGGGGTGAGGACCAAGCCCAGTAGGGTGAGATGAAGAGCAAGCAGTGCTTGTGTTTTAGATTGACGTTCAGAGCTCAGGCTGAGGTTTGCCTGTCTTCTTTAGGACAAAATTCCAGTCTGTGCGAGGGAGGTGAGCCCCCTTTGCTAGATTAATTTGAGGGTTGTACTGCTCTTCGGGCTAACAACCTGCTTGTCTCCCAGAAGAAAGTGCCATGCCTGTGGAGGAGCTAGAAGGAAAATGTGTGGGGAATATCTTTCCACTGCGACTTGGAATTGCTCTAAATGCTTCTCTTCCAGGCATATGACACCCACTAATCCATAGCCCCTGTGGTTTGCAGCAGTTCTGAAGTCTGGGAGCTGTATTGGAAAATACGATTTAGAGGCAAAAATGGAGTTGAATATGCATGAAAACCCAAAGGCTCCTGTGAGAACAGAGAAGCACAAATGCCTGCAGTGAAAGCAGCAGCCGAGAAGGACTTGTCCTCTCGATTGTTTCCTGACTTCTGTTTTCATGTACTCCAGGAGGCAAATTCAGAAGCTCTGACTGCAGATCAGTAGCTCTGCAGCGCAGACAGCTGAAAAGGTCTCCGTGCCTTGCTGTTCGCTGCAGCACACAGCTCAGGGTATGGTGATAACCCCAGCCAGAGATTTGTTTACCTTGGCCATGCTGGGCAGCAGAGTGCAGTAGTTCAGGAGCAGATTTGGGAGCTGCTCTTGCAGGGCAGCAGCCTCTGACAGAAAAGCAAAGCAGACATCTGAGGGGCGTTAAATCACTTCTGTTCACTTCTTTAAACCTGAATAAGCCAGTGTCTTCAGGCCTTGATTTTTTTTCTCTTAATTGGAAGCTTGTTTTGCTTGAATTAGAAAGCTGACATTTGCAGCCAGTTGTTTTGTTCTTTGTTTACACAAGGCCCATTGAAGCAGTTGGGGAACATTATACCCTGGCTCACACGCAGGCGTATATACTTAATTTATGACTTGGGTAGTTTGAATTTCAAGTGTCAGGTATCCCATGGAGCTTTTTACTTTGTTCTCTTATGCTGCATGCACCACTCGACTATTCATCACAAAAAGCTGGCTGGTTGTGGGAAGTCCTTCCAGCTTGTGGGCTTTTTTCTCCAGAACCTTAAAAATACAAAGTTATGGAGCATGATGACAAGCAGTGATCTAAAAGTATATCTCATCCACAGTGTCTGTTACTTGTTTGTCCAGCTAATTTTCTTCCCTTGGCATTAATATTTTCGCTTGTGTACAATCCTTCATCTTAAAATTGCTTTTTCACCCCAAACTGCTCTGCCAATATTAATTGTGGTAACAGCTCTTAAATAGGTCTCTAGTGAAAATTCTCTATTAGCCCTGGTGCTGCTTCCTTCAAAGTAAATCCCTTATGCTGCTACTAGGATGAAGAAAACACACCAATATTTATGTTTCTCTCTTCATCAGTTGTGTCTTGTCAACAATTTTAAACACAGCTTTTAGTGCAATCTTTAATACAGTGGTGACAAATGGAGGCTTGAGAAAAGGACATCTGAAAGCTGACTTCAGATGAATTGAGATTAGAAGTGAAGCCAAGGTTTTCAGCAACCAGAGCAATTGGCATCATGGCAGTTTATGTAGAAACAAGGTGAATCCCTTCACATGCTAAACATCTACACCAAGATGTCCTCTCTTTCCAAAAAGCACTCTGTAGGTTGAAGCCTTTGCACGATTGCCCATGTGGCCAAAAGGGGCCTTTCTGACTGTGAAGTCTGCGTACACAAATGCCTCCAGAAAAGTATATGCAAATGTAAGATATTTACAGACATTCTCTGTTGTTGTTACATTAACTGCAAAATGTATTCGAGAAGGAAAACAAGTTTGCCAGATCAGAAAAAAGATTTTCCCATGAATGATGTACTGCTACGAGGTGAGAATTGTTCTTTGTGAAATCCGTAATCTCTACCCAAAATGTGCATAATGGTTCCTGGGGTTGAACTTTTATGTATGGGACTAGATATTGAAGTAGCCAAGAGGTACAATAAGCTTCTAGATAGGCAGACAACAACAGATCTGGATGCAGTCTCATTTTCATATGTCTTCTGTTTGTCAGGCAACAACTGCTTCAGCTTTTTATGACTGGAAGGCTTCCTCTTACGGGGAGCAAAAATTTTGTATTGTACAAAACCAATTTCTGTGTGTTCAGCTGGAAATGAAAAGATACTTTCAGTCTAAAAAAAAAATATAATAGAATGAGCATTTAATGTTTTACTCATCTTTAAATGGAAGTAGAATGCAGCAATAGGCTTTTCTATTAGATATTCTCTTTGTTTTTCCCATTCTACCATGCCTAGCTTGATGACTTTGTATTGTAAGTATAGAGTAAAATAGAAGTTATTCCCAAAGAAGTAATGAGTTTTTTGCTGTAATGTAGCAGCAGAGATTTGTGAAACAATACAGTGCGTCCGCTAATTATAGGCATCCCTATTTACATGGCCTAACAGGAAGATGGAAATGTAAAAATAGCAACAAAGAGATGGTGACATTATTAAAAAAGCAGCTGTACACAGCATTGTTCTCTTGAAGAACGTAGACAGCGTTTAAACAAAGTTCACTACATAAATAATCAGTCATAATTCATGAGTAACCATGGCTAGGAATTCTCTTTTAAAAATAGTTCACCTTATTAATGTACAAATGATGGCAGAATGACTCTCTTTGTGGATGGGTGTGTTCAGCATGTACACATGCTCCGATTCTTAAAAATAACTCGTACAAATCATTGCAGTCTATTGAGAAACCAGTATTTTTCTACCCCCAGGAGCCTGAAATCTTTGTGGGGAGAAAGGAGGATAGAGTACTGTAAAACTTCTTCCAAAGGAGAATTCTGTATGTAGCTAGAAGAGGTGAGATCAATGTAGAACCTAATGGTAAGTCAAACATCTTTTCATTTATACGAATGCATTAAAACAAAATAGCAAACCCTCCTACCATTAAGTTCATTAAGAAACAATGGTGCTTGTAGTGATAATAATGACAGATATTAATAGCCATACTGGGGAAAACACATTCAGCCAGACACATATGACCGTGTATCTTTGAAGCTCAGACTTCACTTTTGAGCTTTTCCTGTTTAAATCATGATAAGAAAGGAGATTCCTGGCAGCTAGAGATTACTGAAGCTGATAGTCTTTCTTTCTAATTTTTCTCTGAAAGCGGTGTCACTTCCTAACAGTATCAGGGACAAGCATGTATTCAAGGTATGCAGTAGGTTAAACCTGCACACTCACAGTTTGTGCATCATCAAGGAGAAATTATATCCAGAGCACTAGGACTGCACCATGGTCTTTACCTCCAGAAATACATCCTCTACTCGAGGTGACAGTTTGCAGCCCTTCTCAGAAAAAAATACCGTATCTTTGTGAACCAGTGTTAAAAAGCACTAATTTTGCACAAAAGAAAGGTGGTATGCTCAGCTTGTTCTCCAAAAACCCTAACCCAAAAACTACTGGGTTGGGGGGCACAAACCCAATCCCACAGGTACAACTGCAGCTGTGCTCCCAAAACCCCTTCTGTCTCAAGCAGAGATAGGAAATTTGGTATCCATAGAGATTGCTTCCCTTGTCCAAACCTCAACTTCAAATCTCAAAATAAGAATTAAAAAAAAAAAAAAAGCCAGTATGTTTTCCCTGTTTGTTTAAATTTTAAATGAATGGGGATATTTTAAAATTGAAATCGGGCATCATATGGTTGTGGTGATAGAACTCACGAAGAAACCAGCTCAATGAATTACTCGTGTGTCTCATTCATGGGTCATGTGGGCTGTATTTTTGCGTCTGTACTGCCTGTATGGGGCCAGGACTATTCAAATGACCTGTTTGTGAATGTTACTCCTCAGAGAAATCAGCTACAACCTTTACAAATGCATTCATATTTGCATGTTAAATACAGGAACATTTAACCTTGATTTGCCTATTTTGATGATTTATGACAAGGGTTTTAAGAGAAAAAAAGAACAAAATATGGAATTGATTTGCTAGTTTTAAAACTAAAGGTGGTTGTATTGGATCTTCAAGAGTATTTTTTCCTAAAAAGTACATCTAGGGGCTGCACAAAAACAACTGTTAGGAAACACAGAGAAATATTTATCCCATCTAACATGTGTTTGTGTGTGACTATTTTGCTTTGTAATTTTGAAGTTCATCCTCGGAAACAGTGCTAAGTGAAATTGTCTCAGAGAGTACCTGTAAAAAGCAGATCATTTTGTGTTTGGATCTAACAAACTCTTACTTTCCATGTTCCCTGCCTGCTGCCAAAGAGCAAAGCCCAGCAGGAATTCAAGTGAACAATGCCTGGACCCACAACACCATCAGCTGCAGCCCACGGCGTTGGCCGTAGCAGCACCACTTACTTCTCCTGACGCTGTCAGGAAGCTGTGGAGGCAGTAAAAGGTGAATTTGAAATCAGCAGTGCTGCTGCACAATAGCAAGGTGTTTCTTGTGGAAATGCGAGGTGGTGGGAGTAACCCCTGCCGTGCAGGAAAAGGGAGCAGCAGCTTCCCTTTAATTCGCATCTGTCACCGCTGTTGGAGAAGAGGCCGGGCGGTCTCCTTGGCTGAGGTCAGGTTTAGAGGAGGTGGAGGTCATTGCCTTCCCCCTGTTGCACTAAATGACCTTCCCAAGAACCAGTTAAGTGCTTTTCTTGTGCAGGCTGTTTGTCTGCAGCGATTTTTTGCACCGCCCCTCTTTATTTTTACGTTAAACTGTGCCACCGATGGAGGAGCTGATACCAGGAACCAGCGTGTTCCCAGTCAGCTGCGGCAGCTCCGGGTGTTTGAGGACAGAGGCTGATCCCAGATCTTTCTCCTGACTGACCTGGGAAGGACCCATCACTCTGTCTTCTGCATAAAATGTACTTCTGTCAGGTAAAGGAACAGTACGGGCAAAGGCCAGGTTGTGTCTCCTGCTTTGGGAGATAAAGTGATGGCTAGCGAGGGTATAACGAGCTAATACGTGTAATGCACAGCAAAGTGCACTGCCGATATAAATGTCTCTGTGCGCACAGCTCCTCAGGCAAAACACGAGCATTAAGCTCGAATTTACAGGCATTGGGAAGCCGAAGCCGTCGGTAAACAGATGTGTGCTCTGAATGCAGCCCACGAAAACCTAAAAGCACTTAATGTGGAAAATGCCCTGGGACACGGACCAATCTTTATGCTTTGTACACATTTTCATGACCTGTTAATGATCAACCACTGCTCTGCTGAGAAGATAGATTTCATAACGATATCATTCAAGCCGCTTTCTTCGCCGTGGCGTGAGCCTGTTCCTCGCAGCTCTGCTTTAGAAACAAGCAGTGATGTATTGATGTGGCCTGCACCTGATCCATCCTATCCCATTAACACTTTTGCAGCTTCCAGTTCTGTTTCCAGGGTCTCCTGCAGGAAGGCGAGGCCAGTTAAAGCCATCAGCTGGTCATGGTGGTTGTAATGGATTGGCTCAGCAGCCCCTTTCATCCAGCATTCTGCCTCTGTTAGCGACAAATATTGAAAACCTGGAGAAAAGCGTAAGAAGGAGGGCACACAGAGCAAGAGCCATCCTTGCTGTAGCTTTAGGGCCTCGGGCAAGTTGCACATGTAGGGATTTCCAGAGCTGAAGGCTGCCTGTTGTCTGTCATGTATATAGGTCATAGCCATGGGCTGACCTGTCTTCCAGGGCCTGGTGGGATATTTTTTAAACCTCTCATATTCCTGGTTTCCTTGACATGCCATAGCAATGAATTCTGTAATTTGGTTATGTGTTGTTTGTTTTGTTTTGTTTTGTTTTGTTTTGTTTTGTTTTATTTTATTTTATTTTATTTTATTTTATTTTATTTTATTTTATTTTATTTTATTTTCATTACCATTCACTTCTGCTTGTTTTCCAGCTTTCTGCCTGATAGTTTAATTGGATGCTTCTTGCATTGTGAAGCCTAATCCAGCCCTTACTCCCTTCTCTATGCCACCCACCATTCTGCAGGCTTCCATCATATCCTCCTTTGGCCTCAAATACAAAATTGGAGTTATCTTTTTTCAGCCTTACATTTCTTTCCTTGCAGGAGCCTTTCTCTGCACCTTGATTTTGATGGGTGATGGGACACCCTGTGTTTTCCAGAAAACATCTTTGGTTGTTTTAATTGAAGCTTTGTCTTTTTGGCCCGTTACTGGCGTTAGCTCCAGTCTCACACATTCCACGCCTGTTTCTCAGGTGAAGCAAGGGCTTAACATCATAATATGCTGGTGGGACGGACAGGATGATTTCTTTACTCCCTCCCACCCCTGAGATATTTTTGTAAGCTTTTGACTTCAGTGAGCCGGAGCACTGGATCTCAGAAGACTCCTCACGTATGAGTTGCGGTGGAGTCAGTGGCATCAGCCGTGGAGGCGAGAGGAGGAATGCCTTTGTGATTTATTCATCCGAGCTGGCGGTAGACTCCTTAAGTCAACACGAAACTGGGGTGTGCTACTGCCTTTCGCTGAGGTATGATTTTGTGCCCAGGCAGCACTGCAGCATTGCACACCCTTTCTGATCAGAAAAGTAAGTTTGCAACTTGGTGCTCCAGGACTGGCTCTTCTCTACTGACTCAGTTGTGGAGAGGCCTGGCCTGGAACTATACACGAAGGCACTTTTGGGCTCTTTTCTGGGGAATTGAGGTCATTGTGGGAAGACTTCTCTGATCCTTGGAGCTGTGGGAAAGGCACTGGAGGACTCTGTCAGCTCTTGAAGGACACGGTCTGAGTTCTCACTGTAAGATAGGCGTCCTCCCTCTGGAATGAAATAATCTGTCAGTGGGTGTGAGGTTAAACAATTTCAAGCCTGGGTCAGAAGGTTTTTCTGTGTGGCCTGTAGTAGGATTTGGACTAAACTCCTGAGAAAAAGGGGTCACTCACTCTGTCGGGAAGGCATACTGCTGGAGTAGGCTTGGACACTTGATGCTTCCAGTAGTTTCCTCTCAAGTGAAAGCTGTTCTCAATAACAGTTCTGTGGGAGATTTCTCCTTTCAAGTAACGGTGAGCATTGCCAGCATTTCAAGCTCTTATGTTTGGCCTTTCATGAGGGGTGCTTGCTGCCATGGAGCCAAGAGTGTGACAGAAAGTTAGAAGACTAGCGAGCAGATTCGATGCTGAAACTGCTTTAAAACAGTTTCAGAAATGTTCAGACAGTGTTCAGAAATTCTATGAAAGTAAAAAGTGCTGAATTTTGCACATTTTTATTCCAAGTTGTTGTAGTGTTTCATGTCAAAAAAGTATTTGCAACTGGGGAAGAGACACAGAGGTCTAAGACAAGGCATTGCTTAAATTAATACAGAGTACGTTAATTAACGCGGCCCGTGAAATTTCAACGATAGTTCAGGAAGGATCTGGGATTTCTAGAAACTGTAGCTGAGAGATCTCTTTTGAATTGATTTGTCTTTGCATCTTCACTGAGCATTAATAGAAGTCCAACTTAAATTTGAATCCTTCCAAATCCTTCCAACCTTTTCAATCTGCGGGGTTTCAGCAATGTGTGCAAATCGCCCCTCTGGCATTACAGGGCCATCGGGGTTATTTCGGCAGGTTGCTCTCTGTCTTCCCCCTCCACCTTTCTCTCCTGGCAGGTGATTCGTGTGCGAGGAAATAAAACTCCCACTCTCGCTGATGGTGCTAGAGCTTTTAAAATATTTTTCAGAAAAAGCAATGGCTGTGCTCCCTCTAGTGACAGACGGTGAAATTGGTGGATATCCCTTCGTGTACTAATAGCATGTACGGGAGCTCAAAAACTCCAATTAAAGAGAGTATTTAAATGCATTGCAAACATTTTACTCCATTTCATCTTGGCTGGAAGAAAATATCATTCTGTATCTGTCAAACATAGGGCAAATAAATCTTCCTGTTACTACAGCTGCCTGTCCTGGTCATGTCTTACAGGCACAATAGAAAAGGAATGCCACTTTTTCACCTTTTTATTTTTTAAGTATCTATTCCCTCTATCTCCCTTCCTGGATATTTTGGTTCGTGGTATCAGAGCCTACATTTTGATGTCTGTGAAATTTTTGTGTTTTCCCAGCCCACAGTAGACCCCCTGGGATATTTTGCAGGCAGAGGACAACCAAGGGAAGAAAAGGATGGAGGCTCAGACATTCACAGGCTGCATGTGCTGCTGCTGAGGTAGCTCCTGACTGGTGATTTAATAGTGAAATAAAAAAAGTGCAATAATTTAGAGTGGTCTCTCTTTCTTCTTGTAGTAAATCTGCTTCCTTTGGAAGGAGATGCAAGATGTCGTGCTGGAGCCCGTCCATGGTTAGGTGCCTGAATACAGGAGACAACTGTTTCTGCAAATGCACAGCTCTTCTGGTCTCCTTCTACCATGATTTCCATCTATGCCAGTAGCAACACTGTATAAATCCTGTAATACTTATGCATACAGCTAGCTGAAACGGTCCTGGGAAGCGTCTTTAGGATAAAGAATATGAAAAGCTCGAGGCAAACATGCCAAAAAGTTTTTATTTCATGAAGCTAGATGAGCCTTGGGTTTTATTCCCTGTCAGTTCTGCCACAAAGAGACTTCTTTTTCCTTTGAAAGGGATGCATACACATCTTTAACTGTGTTGCTGAGTTAACCAGGCAGGATGAATGCTGCAGTTTTTGTAACGTTAACGTCACTGGAGAGGAGTCACGGAATATATCACAGGCGTTTTAAATATAGTTTGCAAGTACGGTTTTAGTTCTGCAATTTTCAAGCTACTTCTGAAAGCAAAACTGAGTAGACAGATCCAAGCTCAACACCTGCTTTCGTACCTGCTCGTTTGCACCAGCAACACGAGACAAGATCTATCTCATCTACAAGGCAACAAAGCCTTTCTTTTTAAAGTAGTCTGATACTTCTGAAGTTCTCAGCATTGCAGAAAAAAATATGGCACTTATTTAAGGGTTTGAATACGCAATTAAGCATCTAATTTTAAACTTGCCCGCTCAATAATATCGGACGCTGCTACCAAGTTATTTCCTTTTTACAGTATCTGCCAACTGCTGAAGTATGCATTAGTACCTTTGGCATATTAATGCAGTCTGGTAATGGAGGTACCTGATCAAGTGGCAGCCAAGTGATCACAGAATAGATGTCCGAGGTAAAATCATAGACTGCAATGAACAAGAGAAAACTGCCTGCCTTTATGATTTACTGGTGAGTGAAATCCATACCTGACTTGAAGAACTGGACCCTTACAGTCTGATGAGCCAGCCCCCCTTTCAGCAACTACCACAAGTATTATTTCTTCTCTCCTTGGCGTTTTTTCTTCCCTTTCTCAGAGTCATTTCAGACAGGATCATGTTGTGTTCCTGTAATTCTCAATAAGAATATTCCGACTTGCTCATAAGTTCAGATCAAAATACTTGGCTATTACCAATACACATGGTTAGGTTTATCTAGTATGATGAGCTACAGGCCT
This sequence comes from Netta rufina, assembly GCF_964035555.1. Lineage (NCBI taxonomy): Eukaryota > Metazoa > Chordata > Aves > Anseriformes > Anatidae > Netta > Netta rufina. The sequence goes on from NC_140124.1 coordinate 43,536,608, forward strand.
TTTCCAGTTCCTGAGCAGAGCTTTCTCCATCTGAAGTCCTGAAGCAAGCTGTGTGCTTCTGTACACATGGATGCCTGTGAGCACTCCCCAGGTATTCAGCTGCTGGTCTTTGCTTTACAGCATTGCATACCTATCACTTATTTGCCATCTCCTGTACACCAGAAGCTCACTGAGATGGCATTTGAATATAGCCATAGGCCAGTTGTTCCCAGCAAGGAGGTTTGTTATCAAGTCATCAGAAGTGGTGCTCTTGGCTCCAGCAGATGCACCAGTGCCATGCAGTTTGTACCTGATCTGTTGAACAGTAAACATAATGCAAGGGGCAGTCAAAATATTAGGAGACGGGCTTTAACACATCCCAAGCTATCTCCGTACTTAAGGTGCTGAAAAGACAAGCTGATAATGAAAGACTTGTCTAGCTGTCCATGTTCCTTTGACTCCTTAGATATTTGGTAGATGCTGTTGGCCGGCGTGAACTTTAAATCAATTTATTGCCGATGTAAACATGCGCAATAAAACCATTCGCCGTATCGTTTAACTATACACAGAGTGAATTGTTGACCATGAGCTGCTCTGACCTTTTCAGGTCTAATCAAGAAACGTGAAATATTATTTCAGCTTGTCAGCTCCGGTAATGTGCAGTGAGAGTGTCTGGCTCTAACCGAAAATGTCAGACGCACTCTAATCTGCAACCCATCAAAGTTACGATGCATACGAACCAGGAACTGGTTAAGAATATAAATCTGAAACGTCCACGGTGCTTAGATAAATTGTTCTGCCATTTATATGGGCTAGCTAAAAACATGCATTAAAAGCAATTCTTCGGACTGCGTGCAAGATATATGGCCATTTGTGTATTAAAATGGTCTTCAAGGAGAGATGGTAATAGCACATTAGAATATTACTGGGGAAAAAACAGTTAACAGTGAGAATACCAATGCTCTAGTTCATGCCTAGCCGGCTTCACCGTGTGGTTATGTAAGGTTGGTGGGCTCCTGTACCTTCAAAATTGTCCTTCTTGGCTGTAAGAACTGGCTGCTTGTGAAGTTTTTGCTGTTCTCAGAAATAACCCATTGTATAAGCTGAGATGTTCTTATCAATCTCGTTTGGGTTGAATTTAGCATAAGCATTTTTCATAGTCTTGGCGCTTTTTATTAAAAAAAAAAATCTGGCTATTTTTAAAAGCTCTCTCAAATAGCGCACTGTTGTCTGTGGGCGTTTAATGATGTTTCATTTCTTTGTTTCCTTTGTCTCTTCTCCCAAGTTTCCTTTGATGGTATTGTACCAGACACAGAGATTGAGGATAAATCCCTCTTTGAATTTGCTGAGTCCAATTATTCATTGATTTCATCTACGGGTGATCAATTTAAATGTAGATTAATGTGGATGGACACATCAGAAAGCAACTTCGTATCCTAAGAAAAGGGCGTTTTGCGAGCTCAATGGTCTCTCCAGATCGTATATTCTGAAAGCAGTTGTTGCACTAAAACTTGAGTTGTTTTTTAATCTAATCATGTGTAGTCTGTGCAATTTAAGGCATTATTAACTGAATTGCTACTATTAGTAAAATGTGGTTGGGACTAGAATTAGAGTGAACTAGCAGAAGCATTGCTGAGACAGTAACTTTCTATTAAAAGAGAAAGAGCCTATTTTAAATCTATATAACTATTGAACTATCTGAACCATTCCTGTGAAGCAATGCTGCCCTCCCCTGGTGTGCTGCAAGCACTGGGAATTGTTAGTCTTCCTCAACAGGAATGGCTGCAGTGGGGAAAATGGTGAAAAACTGCTCTTATAAAGACCATTATTATTTCTATTAAAAGACAAAAATAATTTTAAAAAGATGGGGCTTTTTGTGGTGCTTTTTATGTATGCATGGTGCAGCTGTGGATGAACGTACAAATAATACAAGGGAATACCTTGTGAATACACAAGACAACAATTTGAGGGCTGAATTTTGTTTGGGTGACAATTTGGAAGGGGAAATGAAGGCAAAATAAGTAGGTATCCGCTGCTGAAAGTTATCAGGGTGAATTACAGTAATCTTCTATTTAGCAGGAGAGTTTTGTCTTGCATGTATTGTTTTGAGATTTATCATCAGTGATTACACACTAAAGACCAAGAAATATTGCTGTTGAGTGATTTATTGTTATATACTTCTTCAGGCAGCTGTTATTAACTACTGCTGGAGACAGGGTCTTGGGGTAGAAGGTTCTCCAGTCTGTCCCGCTATGGCTGTTGTCTGTTCAATAAGTGGGTTGCACCACAAAAGTGCTTTCTAAATATTTATATAAACCTGTATATATATGAAAGGTATAAAATAGTCCTTTCTTTTTAAAATTAAGATTTTATAATTGCTGGAGAACCTGTAAAACACACAACTTTCCTCCCCTTGGCATATCTGCTTGGCTTCTGTTTTGTTTGCTCCCCATCCCCCTTGATGCACTGGAGATCAGCTAACGCTGGAGAAACTGGGGAGACTCTGTTAAAATCCCTGGCTGATGTATTTTGTTCATGACTTGGTTGTGAACAGATTGCCAGATTCAGGATCATGCGGGAGGTGTTTTTTGTTGGATTTTATTTTTTTTTCCCCCCAGACTTGTGGGCTAGGAATTGCTTGAGTGTGGGTTTCTGTCTGCTTCTGATGGTCAGGTCACCTGGGAGATGTTTTGAGAACTGTGGAAAGTGGTGATATTCCCAGCCTGACTTGGGATATTTCACTACTGCCTTTATTATAAGGTCTTGGGAGTTGATTTGTATCCCTGGTACCTGACAGACCACAGAGCACGTGTTTTATGGACTGTTTTGACCTGGACCCAACTGCTCAGTTACCCGTGATTGTGGCAGGTGGCACCTGGAGACCCCAGTGGTACTTCACAGCCTTCTGTTTCTAAAGCGACTTTGCTGACTGCAAAATCCTACTACTTACCTTCCTGCACGTAAGCTAGTAGGCTAGTATTCAAACACAATTCACTGTGATGTCTTTATAATATTTTTTATATTATCTATAATGAGAGATCTTTTTGAGAGCTAGCTATAAAACTGCCACAGCTATGGCTCCATAATAGTGAAAGGTGTTTCTCTTTGTGACATCCTGCCACAGCAAAAACACTTTTATTTGCTCTTTTTTGCTAGATTAGTACTATGTCGGTATAGCACCCCAGCTCAGCTCATTAAATGGTTATCTGAATGGCAGGAGCATTGTTATTTGACCCAGAACAAATGTATGAGGTCTAAGACCGTGTAACAGTTTTCTTTCTTCTCCATAACTTTTGCAGGTATTAGGGCTGCTGGTGTGGACGCTGATTGCTGGAACTGAGTATTTTTTGTATCCAGCCTTTGGCTGGGTGATGTTTGTGGCTGTGTTTTACTGGGTTCTCACTGTCTTCTTTCTGATCATCTACATGACCATGACCTACACCAGGATCCCACAGGTGCCATGGACCACGGTGGTAAATAAACCTTTTCTTTGTTGTTTCAGCTTTGCTGTGTTATGAAGAGAATAAAATACCGATGCTTTCTACAGCTGTAGTTAACCAATTGCACTGGTGCTTTTTGCAATTTTTCCCTACTTTCTTTGTGTCTGCACACCTGCCGTGTCTAACCTTCCTACTACCCAGACACTACTACCCATTTAAAACACTCTCCCTATGATGTTTCACCTTTTTGTTCATCGGTTGATCCAGTGACTTGATTTTTAATAGCCTGTGTGTGACTCATATTTATGCACAGCCTTTTTTGCTCCCTGTAGTGATTACACTCCATGAGGCTGTTGCTGCCTCTGAGCTAACAGATCCAGCCATATGGCTTAAACAGTGGAAATCTCTACTTGAGTCAACACCATGAGTTGGAAATGGGACCATGGATCTTAAAGCATGAGTCTTCCTCTGCTAAATCAAAAGAGAACGTGGTTCAGAGCTAGCAGTATTTGGCCTACAGTGAAAATGGTGCTGCAAGTTATTAGTATTATATATATATATGTAAAATACATGCCATGTGATCCTTCGCTTTCAGCTCAAGACTTAATGAAGATTAGATAAACAAGTAAGGTAATTACAGAGAAAAATTTCACAGGCCCTTGAAATTCAGATCCAAGTTTTGTGGTTTGAACAAACCCTGCTAGCTATGCATGGCAGCAGTATATTTTTACATGATTTTCATAACACGTTGGTGTTCAGGGCAGTTAGATCCTCAAAGTCATTGTCACGTAAGCCAACTGCTATTTGTTACCCATCCAAGAATTAATATAAATTTGGTTTTGCATTTGTCTGATACAATTAAATGCTTTTTTTTTTTTTTTTTTTTCTCTCTCCTAACTAGCTAAAGACTACTAATGAGAATTCTGTTAGTTTTATGGAAAAAATATATTTGACTTCTGTGTTGCAAACAGCTTGTTATCATCTATACTGTGTATGTGACTAAAATTGAACACACTTCTCACCTTCCCATTTGTTGCTGTAATAAATAGCCAGCTATAGCAATTACTAATAAGAACAAGCAGGATTCTGTTCAGACAGCTTCTCTGTTTTCAAGTTTCATGACCAGCAATTACCATTAAGGCTATAACAGTGCTATAGAAATGTTGGGTTATTTCAATTACAGCAGTAATGTGTCTGGTTACGTTTAAAGGTGGTGTCCCTCCCCCGTCCATTAGATGTAAGTACATTCAAAAAGAAAGCATTTTCGTATCCACTGGGATACCATTTTAGTTATTACCCCTCTTTCATCAGTTTAACAATATCATCAGGCAACCGCTGCAGGTAAATGGGTTGCCCCTGATCTATGAGGTAGACAAGTTGGAGTTTTTGATCTGTTTCTACTTGAAATTGAGTGCATTTCTTGCTCTGAGTTCCAAATGTATTGTAGATAAGATCACCCAAATGTGGATCCAAAAGGTAGACTCCCTTTATAGTAAAAGATAATACAAAGAGAAAAGAAATGCAAAACCAATCAAAGATGCTTGCATTTCAGCTTGGTTCGCCCTAGGGTATTAAAAGAGCTATTGGGAGCAGCCTGTGAAATGAACTTCTGCTACTCCTGGCTGGCCAAGAGTAACACTGGGCCTCTTTTCAGAGAGATGTTTTTTATGTCTTCATTGAAGGGGGCAGGACGGACACACCCCTTTTGAGTGAGTTTATACCCACCTCCCCCCCATTTCCCAAAGTATCAGTCTCTGCTAGTTATTGCTCTGCCTCCTTAGGCGACACTTAGCTCAAACTGTGCCGGTTGTCTGCAGTACCCAAAATTACATCTGGACTTCTTTGTCATAAATTCAGTTTTTGCAGGTTAAGCACATTACCAAATTGCTTAAGATGCAGTTACTTTACTGCAAATTAACCCAAAGGATGTGCTTCAGGACTGACTCTCCTTAATAATGCCAGTTCTTTGCTAAAACAATCAATGGAAGCTTTTAAAATCTGGTAAATCTGAATTTAAGAAGCAGATGGTAATTTAGCATGAACCATTTGGTTTGAGTAATATATTGGCAGTAAAGGCCCAATCAGCTTGCATTGCATTCCATCTTCCCCAGCAGTGTTATTTCCCAAAGCAGCACTTCGAAAAAATTATGTGCTTTTTTTCCTTTTCTACATGACAAGATATTGCAGGGATTTGTAGCTTTCCAGGGTAATTGAGTCTTTTTGGAACAGGAAATTTAAAAATAACAACAACAAATACTCCAGGCAATCAAATTTGAAGTTCGAAAATCAGTGCTCTGCGAAAGTTGTGCTTGCCAGTTGTTGGCACCCTATCCTAAAATTGACAGTTTGAGATTTTATTACTGTAATACTTAGATAGGAGAGGTGAGATTTACACGGAGAGAAAGCATGCTTTATTAGATGACCTGATAGAGGTGAGATACCACTCATGAATGAGCTCATGAATCAAACTGAACTCCCCGGCACTGGACTCCCTCCCTCCCGCTCTTTCTTTTTTTCTTTTTGGATTGTGTCAGAGTTGTTGCCTGGTGAATTCAATACTGAATAATTGATGTATGTTGCCAGCATCCGCTGGGTCACACGATGGAAATTAGTAAGTTGGAGCTGCACCAGTCTGGCAAGGCTTAGAGACAACTGGGACACCAGATTGAAGGGTTATGATATTTGTGTGATGCTCGGGTACAAAGACAGGCCCAGAAGCTGAAGGGAGCAGATCATCTACAATAGTAGGACCTTGTCTAAATTGATGGTTATTAATTAATGCAATTGTAACGAGGTGCAAAGAGTGTCAGGGGTATTCCACTTAAATACAGCACCTGTGAACTAGAAGTGTATTTTATGGCCAAATTCATATGCCTTAGACAAGCAGCAGGGGGGAGTTTTAGGGGATTTTTTTAAAAACAAGAACGAACTTCCTATAGCCATGACAAAACAGTGAGTAAGTAAATGTCAAAGTATTAAAATTACTTTAAAGAAAAAAAACACCTCATACCTTTTTGTCTCTTTCCTCTTCTCAGACTTTCGGCCTCCTTTCCTTTTCTGTTCTCTCTCACATGCAAAACCATTCTTGTTCATTCTCTGTAGTGTTGTGTGAGATCAATGTTATCTGCTTTGCTTCTTTTGTAGTAATGAGCGTAGATCCCTGGAGACATTTCTCGGCTCCTTAGAAGAGAAAATGTAGCATCTACCATGGATGAGTCTTTTCATCATTCAGACTGTTCTCCTCATTGATTTTATGTTTGTTTTTTTGTTTGTTTGTTTGTTTTCTCCTCTCAGAAACAGGTAGAAGGGAAAAGTACTGAATGGTACTAAGAATAGTGACTAAAAATTATACTCTCTTTATTTCCTTCAAAAGCAAAAACAAAGTTTTGGAAGCATCATAAATATTCTTCATATGGCCAGGAACCATTCATTCTGACAGCATATTTTTTTATAGATTAGAAATGTAATCAAATTGTAGTTCCCTTCCCTTCCCTTCCCTTCCCTTCCCTTCCCTTCCCTTCCCTTCCCTTCCCTTCCCTTCCCTTCCCTTCCCTTCCCTTCCCTTCCCTTCCCTTCCCTTCCCTTCCCTTCCCTTCCCTTCCCCTTCCCCTTCCCCTTCCCCTTCCCCTTCCCCTTCCCCTTCCCCTTCCCCTTCCCCTTCCCCTTCCCCTTCCCCTTCCCCTTCCCCTTCCCCTTCCCCTTCCCCTTCCCCTTCCCCTTCCCCTTCCCCTTCCCCTTCCCCTTCCCCTTCCCCTTCCCCTTCCCCTTTCCCTTTCCCTTTCCCCATCCCCTTCCCTATCCTTTTCCCTCTTTTTCCTCTTCCTCTTCCTCTTCCTCTTCCTCTTCCTCTTCCTCTTCCTTTTCCTTTTCCTTTTCCTTTTCCTTTTCCTTTTCCTTTTCCTTTTCCTTTTCCTTTTCCTTTTCCTTTTCCTTTTCCTTTGTTTTTCTTTGTTTTTCTTTTTTTCTTTGCTTTTCTTTTACCATATAGTGTCATATTCTTACTGCTTAACATCTAGATTGTGATAACCAAACTGTGTTTCTATTTTGACTTTTGGAAAATCACTGCACACCCACTTTAAACTAAACTTTTAAACTAAACTTTTTGTTTAAACTAAACCTTTCTGGATTTAGTGTGATGGAGAGAGCAGTTGGTCCAAACCATGCATTAATATTTACAAATGTTAAAAATGAGCAGTTAAAATCTAATCTTACAGGTAGAAACTTGAAAGAAGGTAAAATCATTGAGAAACACATTTTGTGTGTACATCACATGCACGTTATGTTTCAGAGGAGAGCTTTGTAATGTCTCAACAGAAAATGGTGATAAATGCTTTGTCATATGAATTGCTAATTTTATTTTGTTTTTCAACAGGGTCTGTGCTTTAATGGGAGTGCCTTCATTTTGTACCTCATTGCTGCCATTGTAGATGCATCTTCAGTTACCAAAGAACTGGACAGTCACAATTACAACAGTTGGGCAGCTTCTTCAGTGAGTTCATTTTTTGCTTCAATTAGTTCAACGTCTAACTAAATGTTATCAAATAAAGGCCCTCTGGAAGTGAGGGTGGAAATGCACATGTTCTGGATTTTTAAAAGCTGCAGACTGCTATGAAAACTCACACACACAATCTATAGATAGCTGTAATTTAGTTCATAGTTTTTGGAGATGACTAGAAATTCAGCCAGGAGATGACTGTCACGTCTGAAAAAGGCTGTAATGCTTTTGAGGTCATGCAGCTGTCCCTTCCTTGCCCCAGTTTATTACTAGCTTTCTGGCAGAAGTTATAGTCTGTACATCAGAGTAGACAAATTGGGTGAGCACCAGGTTTGCGTAGTGCATTTATACAACTTCAAAAGCAGTTTAAATAACTCAGCTGACTTTGCGCTGATGTGGCTAAGGTATGTTTAGCTTTTTGTAGGCTGAGCCATACACAGAGCCCCTGTGGGAAGGCCCTGAAGTGCTATTGTCATTTTTACAGTGATCTTCCTGTTCCAGCCTCACCTTTTGATAATCCTTCTGAGCTGGGTGGGCAATGCTTGAAAACTCTTGAGTGTTTTAAAGTGGATGCAAATTGTTAGTGTCTGACATTACTGTCTTACTACTTAGATTTGGGAATTTGAAGCTTTCAATATGGGTAAAAAACAACTTTTTAATATATATATAAGAGCTGTGTCACTTAATGAGTAGGTGAAGATATTCTCTAGCTCAGTTAAGGGAGTTGCAAAAGAACTTTTTGCATGTTTTGGCAACAGTAGAGAAATTGAATTTTACAGAGTAACCCTGAATTACAGCTACCTTGCTGACAGTTAATGCATCAGCAGTTCTCTTTTCTGGACTATTCGTGAATCCTGTCTTCCATCTGAAGCTTATTTTACACAGTGATGAACACGGAGACCTGAAAACTGCTCTGTTTTTGCCTTGGGAATGGTATATCCACATCCCTGTCACTTCAGTGCTGTTCAGGTTCTTCTCCTCTTCGCAGTGTGTAATTATTGATCAGTTACTCAGCCAGTGCTGTTGATGGGAACTTGCTTGCTGTTAGATAAGCTTCCATGCTGATAAACATTTTATGCAAAATGCAACAATGCTCAGTGTCTCGTGGGATATTTGGAATCTCTTCTAATACCCCCTAATAGTGTTTATCTAATGCACTGTCTGAATAAACTATTAAATGTAGATTCTTGCTCTCCAAACCCATTAAGGGTTTCGTGGATAGATGTTTGTGATAATTTAGTGAATCATCCATCTCCTACAGTTGCTCTCTGTTGGAAAGATTTTGGATGGAGCTTTTATTTCCTAAGAAACAATAGTCTTGTGAAGAATGCTACCATTTTCTACTGTAATCGATTTTTGCATTATCGTCTACAGGTTTTGGTGTCACAGATTAAATTTACATTAGATCAGACTCACCAAAAGTCCTCTATCGGAGGGCCTAGGTTTGCTGGCTGTTTACATGCCTAGCAATGACTTGCTCTCAGAAAAGAATATTTTTCAGCTGAAAGGGACCTCTAGAGGTCATCTGGTCCCACCTGTCCTCCTCCAGAGCAGTGCTCACGTGTACCACACTGCTGAGGGCCTTGGCCAGTTGAGTTTTGAGCATTTCCAAGGATGGATATTCCAAAATGTCTCTGGGCCCCTTTTGTCCTATTTGATTAATCTTACACTGAATTTTTTTTGCTAATATCTAACCAAAGCTTCCCTTCTTGTAACTTGTGTTTGTTCCCTCTCGTCCCTATCCCTGCTGACCTCCAAGAAAAGTAGTGTTAATCCTCTCTGCAGTGTCAGCTTTATTTGGTTCAGTTACCAGCACAAAGCATTCTGGCCTTATCATAAGCTATTTTGTACAGCATGCAGTGATTAGCAGGAACTTAACCACTGGCACCAAATTGGACTTTATCAGTACAACTGAAATAGTTCACAGCTGTTCTTTGGTTTCTGGGTGCATATGCTGCAAGGGCTGTGGAAGCAGCACCACTGATACTCTGTAGTTCTTAAAATCCTCCAGTATAAAATAAATCTAGCCCGCTGCAGAAGGCTCGCTCTGCAGTCGATTTCTGAGAAAGCAGTAATATCTCACCATGGTTGTTGTCACTATTATTTGCACTGAGGAATACCTTTATTCATTAGTAGAGGACCACTGAAATTAGTAACCTGATTGATACTGCTCTTTGAGAACGTGCCTAGGCCTGAATTTTCAATCCTGGTCTCTTCTAAGAACAAGCTACCTGGATGCAAGGTGTGCCACGCTGGGGCATGGGTGGGCTTTAGGCAATTCCTGGAACACAGCAGCATTGTATTTATTTACAAAACATTCCCATGGGCTATCCCTCAGTCTTTACCAGAAATTGGTGTTACAAGCTGCACATGTAGGATTGGCAGGCGTCTGGTCCACACCATCCATACTGAGGGAATATAATGTGGAGGTAAGTGTTGAAATAGTCCTCGTTTTGGCTGCTTCTAGGCCCATATTTCTACATATAAGCTTACTTAGTGTTGACTGTTGGCAACCCAAGTATGAGGAGGCCAAAGGGCACCATTTTAGTAAATCTGGTACTTTTCCCTTTTCCAAATGCCATAACTAATTTTTCATAGAAATGAGAATACTTTTTTTTTTTTTTTCTAATATCTATTTTTTTCCCCTCTCTCTACAGTTCTTTGCCTTCATGGTTACCTCCTGCTATGCTGGAAATACGTATTTTAGCTTTATATCTTGGCGATCAAGAACTTTGCAGTAAATACTTTGTTAAAGTGAATTCTGTAGTATGAACTACCTTGAGGATTGTACTCATTTGATGAAAGCTTGGAAGAGGGATCGGATCTTTTCGAATGTTTCTGTTAGAACTGGAAATATATTTTAACTGAGATTAAAATGGGTATTTATAATACAATATCATATTTAGTGACACCTAACATTGACGTTGTACTGTATAATAAAATTTCATACTTCTTTTAAAATTAACATGGTATTTTTCTAGACATTGTGTAGATCTTATGACTAAACCTTTAATAAACTTTGCTGAAATGATGTGCCAATATTGTAAATTTAACTTTTTAAATGTGACAGTTGTATTTTGATACTGAATGCTACAAATCAACACTGAGGTTGATATTGTCTAGTTACTATGTATAAAAAGTGGCATTGTGCAGAAGAAAAACCCTAAAAACTTTAAAAATAAATAAATAAATGACCCAACTTTGCATGTTTTGTAACCTGGGAGTACGGGTTTGCTTTTTTATCTCTTTTTCAGTGGAAAGTATATGCTACTTGGAATTCCGATGATGCTGTCAGTTTACATATTTTAATAACCTCTTTTAGTCATGAGATTGGTTCTGGAACCTATTAATGTAGGTCTGAAGCTTGCTGGAGGAGTGGTGCGTCTGAAACACATTATCTCAACAGGTTTCTCAAATCCAGCAGGCTCCAAGGCATAAGTCTAGACAACAAGCCTGTAATGCTCAGTGTTTAACCTACTCAACACCTACTAAAGGTATAATTTTTGTTTCTCTGAGAACTGTTTCTTTTTGTTCCTTTTTTTTTTTTTTTTTTTTTTTTCTCTCCTCAGATTAGGCCAGTAATCTGTCCTAAATAAAATCTGGGTATCAAAATCTTATTAAATGATACAAAGATGAAATCCCTAGAAGAATTGTCAAGACACTAGTGAATTTTCTCCCTCCTTCCCTCTTTATTGGCGTCATTTGTGAGTTGTTAGTTTAACAAATGAAGTTTTTAATTTGACTCACATTTAAATATCTTTGAGTCAAACAGAAGTATGATGGAAGATTATGACTTTCAAGACAAATACCTTTGAAAATGACTTTCAAATAGAAATTACCTACGGAATCTTTTCCAGGAATTATGTGAAGAGCAAGATTGTGATTACTTTGTGATATTATTTCAAGTTTCATGTAAAACTACTGGTAAATCCCTTATTCCTGCATTAAGAGGATTTGGACTCTTCTGGTCTTCGAAGACGTTGTTGAACTAATATATTTGGTAGTAGAGAAATCTTGCAGCTTCAAAGAAGCATTTCTCCCTGTGAGTAAATGATGTGTGCTTACTTACATGCATGTCCTGCAGCTAGGGAGATTTATCAGCAGCCAGCTAATTCTATTCTCAATCCCCTTGGTTTGTTCTTGATTATCTATTGGAGTCACAGGATTTCAATATAAGGGAAGCCAAGATATTATTTAAATGCCTATATTTGTCTGCAGTTGCATCTGGCCTGCGTAACAAAGGTCAGGCTGTCTGCTGCTTGCTAATATTATCCTGTCCTGAGAATGAAGAAGGGCTACCAACTATGCATTTTATCTGCACAGATAAAATGTGTCATTAAAATCCCATATGCTCTTTCCCATTGCTGGAAAAGAATCAAAGGCATAAAATGATACAAATGTCACCTGATTAAATGTGACTAGAAATATAGCCAAAATTAAAATCTCCTGAGTGATTTCCCAGCTGTGAAAATGCTTGAGTGGTAATAGAAATTCTTTCTTGCATGATATTTGACATACTTGACATATCTAAGTTCAAAGAACATGACTGCTTTTGCATGAATGTTTCATGACCTTGTGGTAACTGTGATGGGTGGTCTAACACCATAACCCAGACAACATTTGTGGATAGAGTTAGCAAGAGGGAGAAGAGCTACAAGGGAGTAATATGTTTCATCCAGTTTACCAAAAAACTGCGTGTTAGAAAACAGCCACTATATGTCAGAGTAAACCCATTAATGAAGGTTACAAACACAATATTGCCAGCTAGGGAATGCTCCTGGCAAAATGTCTACCTCATCTCTGAGTCTTCAGCCCTGATCCTCAAGGGAAGACGTGCAGAATGTCTTCCAAAGGCAAGTCTGGGAATTAAATTTTTAAATCTGCTGAGTTAAAAAAAACAAGATAAATACATACTAGGCACAAATTTATTCTGTGTTTGGCCTTGCTTTGTTTCCCAAACCATAACTTATCTGCCTTGTTCTTTCCATTTGAAAAGATAACCATCTTACTTTCCATGCTATTTCTCAATTTTCTCATTTCCCATGTCTTCCCCAGCTACCAAGTGATTGTTTTTCAAGTGATCTGCATGTCTCGTTAAAATTGGGTACAATACAAGCTGAGAATTACTTCTGAAGGTTTCTGCCTCTATTTCAGGCCTGAAAAAAGGCAAAAGCATCCGAAAGGTCATGGATTTCTTCCAGATGTGTTAGTCTTAAATAGTGACTTGCCAGCTGTGACCTGTGCTTCTGTATATTCTAATGTTGATAAAGAAGATAACCTAGCTGTGGTTTATCACGTAACAACTACAACAAGAGTTGGGGCTGTAGACATTTATTTTGGTATGTAAGATAGAAAGAAGCCTTTGTTAAAAGTAAGCTGGGAAGTGATGAAATCCTTAGCAAAATTCTTGAGAATTATAATCAAAACTGGAAATTCAGCGGTGTTTTAGACTCGAGTCTGTGCCAGTGTTTATGGAAAATGCCATATCTTTGAGTAGAAAATATGACTATTATGCATTCGTGTAAAGGTATTTCTGTTTCACTGGGCTAAACTCAGATCAGCAGGGTCCCAGTCATATACATACTTTCATGAGAAATTAAGAACTAGCTGAATCAGCAGGCAAGAAAAATATATTTCTTAATAGGAAGTACAGAAATTACCAGAGCCTTCCTCCACAGGGCCTGCAAGGAAACCATAAATGTGGAACAGTATGGAAAATATAAAAAGCTATTAAAAAATTGCTTTCTCATCATTTTCCTCATGTAGATTGGTAATGTTGCAGCTTAGATATCTAATGAGATGGGTTACAAGTTGGTGGGAGAGGTAATATCTTTTATTGCAACTACTAGATAAAAACCAAAACCTCTGCTGAGCTGTTGCCTACACTCACAAACCCTGTCTTGCTCGTGTAAATGCCTTATGCTAGACCCTATATCTGTGCTGAAGATCACCTGAACTTTCCTGTCTTCACTCCTAAGACAATCTTAGTTGCTCAAGGACCTGTTAATAACTAAATATGAACAGAACACACATCCTAACTTCAGAACAAAGCGTATGATGGGGTTACTGTGCTACTGAGTGTAGAAGCTCTGTGTGCCCAGCTCAGAGGCCTCCTCTCACCCTGCTTATCAGAAAGCAAAGCAAGCTATTTTTAAACCCGAGGAAACATATAGCTTCCTTCGCTGAGCGCTGTTTGCAACTCCGCATGATTTCACCCAAAGCGTGGCACCGGGGCATTCTGCCAGTTTTGCCTGCCGTGCCCCATTTAGTGCTAATGTTTGGGACAAATCAGACGGCTTATGGCTTGGTGGGGGGGTTCTGTGGTGCTTTGGTGGGGGGTTTTGTGGTGCTTTGGTGGTGCTTTTGTGGGGTTTGGTGGTGCTTTTGTGGGTTTTCTGTGGAGATTTGGTGCTTCGTTGTGTAGTTTTGGTGCGAGAGCACTCTCCGTGAGGGAAGCTGTCCCCTCAGCGGACACCTCAGCCAAGCCACCACAGTCCGAGGGGGACCGAGCCGGCTCCTCCTTCACCCCATATCCCCCAAAACCCTCCCTCTGCCCTCTCCCCACCCCAGCCGGCCGGGCGGGGAGGCTCGGCGCTCCGCCCTGCCCCTCAGCGGCCCCTCGGCGCCGCCCAGCCCCGCCGCCTCCGTGCCGGCGGTGGCGGGCCGGTGGGCGCTGAGGGGAGCGGGGCCGGCAGCCATGTCGCACGGGGCGCGGGTCATCCGCACCGGCGTCAGCAGCTCCGGGCCGGCGGCCACATCGCCTCCCGCCGCTTCTTCCAGCGCCTCAGCGAGCTCGGACGGGGAGCTGGTGGACGGCGCCTATTTCCGCTCCTGTGCCGGCATGCTGAAGGTGGCCCAGATGGTACGAAGGCAAGGGTGTGTGTGTGTGGGGGGTGTCGTCGTGCCTCGGCTTGTGGCGAGGTTTTGTGGGGAAGGGGCTGGAAGAGGTGCTGGGCTCGGAGGGGTGGGCGCCGCCGCTGGGACTGACAGCAATTTGGGGGAAGTACGGCTGGAAAGCAGAAATTGAAAGGAGATGGAGCTTCGCGCCATCCAGGTGTGCAGAGGGCTAAGGGATGGGGCAGCTCCTTCTCCCTGCTGGGGCGCACACTGTGTGTTAGTCCCTGAGGTGGTTTGGCTGCTGGATCCCATTGCTGGCACTGGGTAACGATGGGCACCTCACGGAGGTCTATGAACAGTTACCTGCCCTGTTCTCTTCGCTTGGGTTGATCCCAAACCATCGTGAGGATCTGCGGTATCTTTCCAGGGGCCAACGTGGCACGAATGCCATGCTGAGCACAAATCCACACTGCAAGTGAACCTACAGCTAAAACCTGTGCTTTGCTGATTAACTAAAAGGCCATTTTTGATTTCACTTTCACCGCTTTGGGAGGAACGGTGCCTTTTATGGGCTAGAAATACCGAGTCCTCTCTGAGATCCACCCTGCTGCTGCTACACTTCCCCGTTCCTCCTAAAGCTAGCACAGGCACGCATATTTCTGCTGAAGTTTCAGGTTTGGCACACATGCAAAGCGTGTGTGTATGCTTTACATACTCTACATATTTTTATGTAGTGTATGTAAATGTATGTAATAATGCAACACTTATTTTATATCAGGTACTATTCTATCAATGCTGTTCTGTATCAGCTTCATCAGAATTTAAGCTGGTGGTTTTCTGTGGTGGCCTTAAAAGTTAAAATACCATAAACGAGTTCCCAGGAGCAGCTTTACCCTCTTACATTTTTCTGCTTTCCAGCTCGCTTGTAAATAACATCACTAGAAATTAGTTCAGATATCCAAGGAACTTTGGGCAGATGAAACACTTCTGATGTGGTATCATGATAATGTCTTACTCTCAAGCAATTTACTAAGAAACTAAATATTTGTGCTGCAGTGTGTAGAAATAGGCTAGTTTTAGGTGACCTCCTGCACCCAGTAAGACACTTTCCTAAGGCTTTATCTAAAATTTATCTCTTCTCAGAGATTTCTATATCCATGGATGTAGTTCTCCTAGTGAAAAGTGTTCGCAGTATCTGTGTTCGAAAAGAATTCTCTACGGTAAATCTCAAAACATTCCTGGATTAGTTTTAAGGCATCTGGTAGGGCTGTAGTCTTATTAGGAAGGAGAACCATTATGCTGACAGAGGACGAAGATAAGGTCTTTTGGGACAGACATAAAACACGCTTCGTAGCGTACTGGGCTTCTGAATGGCTGTGGCTCTGAAGTGGGAACACTCCAGTTTCTATTTTCTCTTTCTTCCTCAATCCCTTCTACCAAGAAATAACTATGAAAGAGAACAGGAAAGAAACATTAGGATTTCATCATTTATAGTAGTGCTAAGGGCTGTTTGCAGTACCTGTAAGCCAAAAAGTTAACATATATAATTTGATTGCATGTGTATGTGCATGACATTATCTTAATAGATGTCATCAACACGCCAGGGAAATTATACCAGGGAAATAGAAGATAATGTCACAGGTTTTATCCTGCACAAAAGATCTTAACACAAGGCCTAAAACTCAGCAATCTTTGACAAGTTGAAGAGATTGAAAAATAGTGTGTGACCTGTGTGTTTTACATGGCAAGAAGGCAGTCGGAAAGCTGCTTTTCATGCATGAGTATTAATAATAACATTAGTAATTAGTAGGGGCTCCGTTTTCCAAATGCAGTCTGAATTGCTGCTGTGATTTTAACAGGAGGTTATGAAGTTATCTTCAACATCTACCAGACTTCAGCTGCTGTAACTTGAACACAGCTCGATGCTACTGCTGGCAAGCTGTGTAGTGAGACTTTCTTGGTAACTATCTTACTCGGCTTTCGGCAGACCTCAGATGAAGGGTGGAAGTCTTTTGAGGTTTCCTGTGCCCTTAGACACGGCGCTGTGCATGTGTTGTCACTGAGGTGGCTCGGGTGGCATTGTTCGTAGGTTGAAGCAGGTCGGTGTCGGCTGGCTTCCTGGTGGAGCCCTCGTGGGCCTTTTGTGTCTTTCCAGATGAAGTCTGGAGGATGGCAAAGGCACGGTGTTGGGCTAGGTCCTGCTCTCAGTGCGCGTTTGCCAGTGGAGGCTGTAGAGGCATGTGCTCGTGTTGGTCCCTCAGACTTCTCAAACCATTCTCAGCCTGCTCCTTGCTTCTCGACCCTGAGAGGAGCAGAGGAGGCCAGCAGCCTGTGCCTTTCTGGCCCCTCCTGCAAGGTGGGCCAAGCTGGCTGTGACCACAGCTGGGGATGGAGGGAGCTTGTTCCCGGAATAACGCTGCTGTTACGGAGCAGGCAGTGGTTCTGGCGTGGTGAGCCCAGCCTCAGTATGCAGAGTGCTTTAAGCTAAGAGCCTTGCTCGTTCTTCCAGCTCAGTATGAATCAGGAAAGAGTAGTTTCACCAGGCAAAAAAGAACAGAAATCTCAAGACTGGGGAAAAAAATGACAAACGTTGCAAGGTAAAAAAGAATAAACCCAATCAAAGTTGACTTAATGAAATCATTTCAACTTGTTAAAAATGCTAAGGCAATAATAGTTGAAGCTTTTCTGCTGAGTATATATTTTATTTCCAAAGTGTGTCTCGACAAAAGCAATTATATACTTGATATTGGAATGGCCAACAAGGCATCTCTAACTCTGAGCGGCTTTCAAGTTTGCTGAAACTTCCCTGGATTATTCATATGCAGACATACAGTTAAAAATGGTGTTCAAGAGATTATTAATACATCGAAATCTGAAAGATAAAAAGTGTTGGTAGTTAGCTTGTTAAAACCGAGATCCACTTCTCAATGTGTTGGATGATATCAGCCAAATTTATTGGAGAGCTACATTCAGAAGATGTTAAAATATGAAAAGAAAGCACAACCTGCTAGTGGAATTAGGAAATTCCTCATCAAAACCATTGATACAGGAGAAGGGAATGCACAAAAGCAGAAGCTGCTTAGAATGATCTGAGAGCCTCTCAATCCTTCGACTTGTTCTTGAGCCTGAAACATCTTTTGTCTATGGAGCTGATTGAAGTAAATCACCTAATTCTCTGCAGCAGTGTGCTGGGGATGTATAATAATGGTAATAATGCTGTTCAGTCAGAAGAGAGGGATTCTGGTGATATGCAGAGAAGAAATAAGAATAAACAGTAAGAAATTGGACGTTTTTTTTAGCAGCAAAGCTACTGTTTTCAGGAAAGGCCAGAACTGTATCTTGCAGGTGCTAATCGCTGTTGTTCTGCTAGAAGCCCCGGCAAAGGGACTTTGCTTGGCATGCTGGCCAGAGAGAAGGAATTTGTCTAAATCGTAGGTGTCTCCAAAGTAAGCGAGAGCATTTGAGGGAGGAATGCCCGAGCCTACTAATTAAACCCAATCGGTCTAGGAAGCCTTGTTATTTCCACTCTGAGATCGCTGAAACCGGCTGACTTGCCTGGTTGTGTTTTTTCCATGCCTCTGCTCTGGGTGGCCAGTTGAAATTTCTGCCCAGGTATTTGCGTTCGAGCTGGGAGCAAACAGTGAGCTCCCTGTGTGCTGCCGAAGCAGTGCCTGGTGGTAGGCTGGCAGGCTTTTATTTCATGGGACAGAACTTCACAGGCAGCCCCTGTGTGAGGAATTTTCCCTTTCTGCCTCACCGCAGTGCTGCAAAGATGCAGAGTACACCAAGCCAGGGACCTGGGGTAGCTTCCTTGCAACTCTCCTTCACTTTTTTTTCTTTCTGTAGGAGTTTTTAGGGAACAGTGCAGCCACAGAGACTATTGTCAGCAAGAGCAAGTGCCTGGGATATAATGGCAGGAGCTACATGAGCCTGAATTGGTTCCACGTGCTTCAAACCACAAGCTAAGAATTTAGTCCTTTTCTTTTCTTTTTCTTTTATTTCTTTTTCCTTTTTTTTTTCTTTTCCTTTTGTTACAGGGAGGTTTAATTACCAGATTACTGTTTACTTTCTTTTTTTTTTTTTTTTTTTTTTCAGCAAAAAAGATATTAGTGATTTTTCTCGATTTTAAACTGTTCCAGAAGGCCAAAAAGTCAGCTCCAGTCCATTTCGTAGAAAGGCAATGCGGTTACTGTTAGGAAATCTGTGATCCAAAGGTGTCAGTGACTGTTTGATTTGTATCCCAGAAGAGGCTTCCCAAGAGCACAGAGTGGGAGCTCCCATCCATTAGGATTCCTTGCGAAACCTTCATTAGGAACTTTATTGCACGTAGTCCTCTTGGTACAGACATGACTGAACAAGGGCGAGCAGGCGCAGCTTCTGAAACAATAACAACAACAACAACAAAAAGTAACAGGAAATGAAGCCTAGAAGTTTACCACATCACCTGAGCCCTGTTCAGCACGCTTGAAAGAGCAGAGTGAAGTATTGGCAGCAGTTTCCTGACATGTATGTTTAACAGGAAGCTAGATTTGCAGTAGCAATTAAAATCTTAATCAGGTATATGTGGTGTCCTGGAGTGTTAGATGTGAAAAGCGGATTCTTCCTGCTGTTGCTTTACTTTATGAAGTGCAAGGGGGTTATATCTGCTCTCTGGGGAGGCAGCGTCCCTTTGTGGACATCCGCCTCTCCAGCCACAGAGAGCAGGAACCAGTGGATCAGCTCTTCCTCGAGTACTGTGTTCAGTTTTGGGCCCCTCGCTACAAGAAGGACATCGAGGTGCTTGAGCGGGTGCAGAGAAGGGCAACGAAGCTGGTGAGGGGTCTGGAGAACAAGTCCTACGAGGAGCAGCTGAGGGAGCTGGGCTTGTTCAGCCTGGGGAAGAGGAGGCTCAGGGGCGACCCCAGAGGCTCAGTGAGGGCAGCGTTCCTGGCCACGCGAATGTCAGGTATCAGCCCTGCATTACCTGGGCGAGGTGGTATCGTCCCCAAAAGCCAGACAGCGTTCGGCCACTATGAGTAAGTGTTTCCTCTGCTCCCTCCCAGGGGAGTCCTTGCGAGGCACTCACTCGGCCCTGCGGCTCGTTGCCTCCTTCGTGCTCTCGTCACATCGTGTGTGCCGTGGGCTGGCCCTCCTGTTTTGTGGTCAGGGGTAAATATACGGCAGCCAGAAATTGCTGCTTTCAGTACACAGAGACGAAACTTCAAAATTGCTGTGATTTTCTTTCCCCCACCTGGTACGCTTCTTTTTTGCATAACTTGGGCTCTTAAGGTGATTACAAGATTGAGAAGCTGCTTCAAGAGGAATTTACTTGGAATGTTCTTGGTAATGGTGTGGCGTGTTTTTTTTTTTTTTCCAATGCTGTTTCTGAGAAACATCAAGAGAGAAGCAATCACAGCTGGGAGAAAAATGTGCTCTTAACCTGAGATGACCAGCAGGCACTGCAGAACTACAGAAAGGCCCAGCATACATTCCTGCAAGTCTGTAATCACACCCACCCTGGGACTGGAAGGCCACTTGAAGAAGTCTCTCATCTACAAGGCAAAAACACGATCCCACACAATCCCCACACACTCCAGTGGTGGGGTTTTTCCTGATTAAACAATTAGGATGTGCCAACACATCTAACAACGTGGACTTCAGAGAGGTAAACAGCCCTCCTGTCACCTGAGGAGCCCATTGCCACGGCAAACAAAGCCTTTGCTGAGCTGACAGCTACAAACTTTTCAACTGCTGTCTGTGCGACTGCCAGATGTCAGCGTGGTGTTCTCTGGGGCAGGGAGAAGAGCTCGCAGGTGTTAACTGCAGGAGATGGGAATCAGCCAAGCAATAAATGCCTCAAACAACAGCAGGTCGTGTTGTCAGCAGCATCGGCAAGGGCAGGGGCCGAACAGCTTGCTTGCTGAGGGCTAGCAGGCACGGAGGCTTTCCTGAGCGGTTTGCAGGGTGCTCTTTGTTTCAGCTTTCAGGAAAATGAGGAAAACATTTCAGCTTTTCAGGAAAATGACCTCTTTTGATAGATCCGCGGGGAGTTTGTTGCCAGGAGGTCCTGGCTTTGTGTTACACCTTCCCATCGGGTTTAGAGTAGGTGTGTGCTGCTGGATATGCATCAAAAGGGAAACTTCGTGGTTTGTCGAGTGGAGTTTGTGGGTTTTTTTCACACTGCGTGCCTCGGGCTTCGAGCAGCCAGCCCGTCTGAGCCAGGCTTGGCTGGGCAGCCAGCGTGGGCTCCTGCTCTGTGGGTGGTGCTGCCATGCATCGGTGCTGTAGCCGCCTTCAGACAGCCATGACCTTTGTGTGCAAGAGCTCTGTAGCTCACAAGTCAGGATCAAGCTCCTATATCATGTCTTACTTATGGTATAGGACTTCAAACAACTCAATATATGCTATGTATGGCTCAGAGAACTGGTTTCAGAGGTGCCTTGCTCCTCCACTGTTAATAGATGGGCAAGCTGTGAGCTGGCTTCGTCCTGAAGAGGACCTTCAGGCTTTGTCTTCCTCCCAGCACCGTGTGCTGGCGGAGCAGGCAGCTCGGAGGATTGCTGCAGGGAGCTGGCTGAGCTGGCAGAGGTGGGATCGACGCCTTGCTCACACTGGGACGTGCACAATCAGCACCTAACTGCTGCTGGTCGTCACGAAGATTTGCCCTTTTGGTAATCGTGGCTGACATCCTGCAACCAGGGCTCATTAATAATGTCATTGACACGCTGCTTCTGTGATTACCCCGCGTCCTCTTCTACCACCGAGGCCTCTTCCTGAACAGATAGATAACTTCTTTTTGGTAGATAAAGAATGCCACTTGCTTGTCCTTTATCTGAGTCTTCGAGGGTCTGAATAAGATAATTTTGCCTCCTTCTCACCCTCCCACTGTTTTTATCTTCAATAAATAGCCCGTGGATGGCAGCGCACAAGAGAAGGTGCTTATCAGAGGTCAGGCAGCCTCCGTATTTTTGCAAACCAGCCAGACAAGAAGGAAATCTGCCCAGACACAGGGGCTGAGAGATCGCTGCGCGACCAAAGACTGACTGCTTCACAGAGCCATGCACTCGAGGGCTGCTGATTTCATCCGTCATTAGTGAAGTTTTAAGTGGGCTGGCTTCTTTATCTCTTTTTTTCTCTTGTTAGTGGGGGTTCGGCTGTTACAGCCGCACTTCCAGCACCACTTTTCTGGAGAAAGAAAATCTTGATTGCAGCATCGGCCAGCTTTGTTGCTTAAATTAGCTGAACCAGTCTTGCACGAATTACGCTTGTAACCTTGGCCTGAGCTCCGCTCGTCTTTCTGTTTTGGGAAGCTGCTCAAAAAAAAAAAGCGTTTGGTTCTGTCCAGAAATACGTAATGAATAATAAAGGTGTTGCTTCACTGCCTTGAGGTGTAACTTCTGGAAACGCACGGTGACAGTACAGCTGCAGTCAGTGACATTTCTGCTCGGTGTGGGACACCTAAACAGGGCCTGGTTATCCTGCCTGGCACGCCTAGAACGGAAAATTCCACTTAGTATCTTGGCTGGTGTCACAAGCTGGAAACTTTGACTTTCTTTTTTCATTCAAATAAAAGAAGCATTTAGCTCTTATTATGTTGTGTTGTGTTTTTTTTTTTAAAAATGCTGTAATAAAACTTCAAGTGAGTCACTGCTGTCCCTTGCTCCAGATCTGTAGGCACACAGCTGTTGTACATTTGCTCACACTAGAACTTGGGTAAATGTTAAGAGAGTGGAAATCAGCTGGTTTTTATCAGTTTCGTGGATAATACTCAGGGTCCTCCTGTTCTTAGATTCAGGAAGAGGGAGGATTGGAGCAGTGCAGTGGTTCATTAGTACATTGGTGAAGCTCTCCTTTCAATTTTGTTCACAGCATCCAGGCAAAAAATGCTGTTTCTGTCTTCCAGAGGGTTAAATTATCAAAGAAGGATGGAAAGGAACAGCACTTTCCTGTGTTTCAGATGCTGCCAACTGCAAGCTGGAGACTGGTAAACCAGAGCTGCTGCCTGCAGTGTTTGTATGGGCCTCGTACCACGCCGAGCCCTGTCCCATGACGCTTTTCCCCTAACAGTGCTCTGAGATGATGCCTTGTTTGCCTCTCCACCTGCTTTTTAAATGGTGCTTTGGCTAGTGGGCATCCGAGGCTTGTATTTCTGGCAGTGCCACCCAGAAAGAGCATCCTTGTGTCCCCCTCTCCCAGCTGCTTGTGCCGCTCCCTCTGGCACCATTGTTCTGACATGGGCAGCGCTGCTGCACTAATTATAGAACAGACAGCAGCTGGAAAAATAACTCACACAGGGAAGGATATGCAGATGGACAGACAGAATCACTCTGTTGCTGTGTCAGTTCCCTGATTCCCTTCAACCCCGTAATACTTCGTGCAGTTTTTGACTTTTTTTTTTGGACAGTTTTGGCTTAAATGCATCAAGCCGAACCTCTCCGCTGGAAATATTTTGTTATGCAGTTGCAGCGCGTGGCCTGATGCAAGGCAGCAGGGAAGACAGCTGGAATACATTAGAAGTGGGACTTGTTGTTCGTTCTCATGTGAATGGGGAAATCAGGATGCTGGGTACCTGGAGGCAGTTTTGCTTCCTATCTACCTTATCTTTCTTATATATATATAAAAAACCACGCTATTTTTCATAGCTAAAGGTCACACGGCAGGACAGCAGGCTCAGCCTATCGGTGCAGGATACACCCTTGGGATTTGCAAGATCCACCTTCGGATCCCTGCTGCAGTGAAGGTTTTTAACACTCCCCCTGGTGCTGCTGCAGCAGCTGAAGTGCCAGGCAGGGAGAGCCACCTGCAGCGGGTTGACCCCAGCACCCACCCTGGCTCTCACACTCCCCTCTCCTGTAGGGTTGGGAATTAAATAGAAGCAAGGCAAGAGGCCTCGTGGATCGAGGTAATGACAGTTTTATAAGGGAAGCAGGTGCTGTGCGTGCAAGCAAAGCAAAAAGAGGGATTCCTTCACTGCTGCCCATCGCGGGACACCCAGGAGCTGCCTGGAAAGCAGGCTCTCGGCATTTCTGAGGGATACTTGGTCACGGTCATTAATGGGATTGTGAAAGAGCAGCTGGGTACAGGCCGGGGATAATTTGGGGGAAAAAACAGTCAGGAATGGTCAAGGGATGAGTAGTGGCCTTGCCTTTACAGGTCATGTTTCCAGGTGGAAAACAGGAGTTTACTGGGGATGTCTTCTGGATGTTTGGGTTTTTTTTTTGCGACGCGTGATATCAGTCTACTCTAAGTAAGTAAGTGATAGTAAGTGAAATGGCAACTAACCAACCCAAAAGCAACCCCCAAAAGACCAGCCTTTTCCTACTCTTTTACTTGTTCTGTGACGCTCTGCTTGATTGCTGTAGGGTTATTCCCACAGATTTTTACATTCACATTTGTCTGCTACATCAGTGGTCAGCTGGTGGGATTTTTGCCTCGTTTTCCATGTCTGAGGTGTTCTGAAGGTGCAGAGCTTTAGCACAAGTCTTTACTAGGATGTGAAGGAACGGCACAAAGCTGGGCCAGGGGAGGTTGAGGAAGAATTTCTTAACATGAGGGTGGTCAAACACTAGGACTGACATTCAACTCCTCCCATCTGTCAGTGTGTGTGTGTGGAAATGTCTTTAACGCTCAGAGCATCAGGCTTTCCTTTGTAGCCTCTTGTTGTCAATAGTGGAGATCGAGGTGGATTTATATTTGTGCAGGTAGCTGGTCTGAAGAAAATTTAGTTCTCTCCAAATGTTACGAAAGAATTAAGCATTGGTGATAAAATCAGAGCATTATTTATTACGTCTATTAAAGCAGGACAGTAGAAAAGGACCGTATAAAGCACTCGCCCAGATTTATTCTTGGGTTATAAAATCGTTCTGTGGTCAGATAAACTGCAGCCTCCTACCACCGGCTCAGAAAATGCTCAGAGGTGCCAGCCAGCATAAAGGGAGGGATGTGGAGGGCACAGCCTTTCGTACCTTATGGTTCCCTCAGGGCACTGGGGAGGAAAGCAGTATCTGTAAGCTCTTCATTTCTGCCTGCCCTTTCCTTGCAGCAGGCGATTTGAGCTTGCAGGGTTGGTCCAGGTTCTTCTGTCTTTGCCGATACAGTCCAGCACCTTTTTTTTTTATTATTATTATTTATTTGTGCAGGGGAGTTCAGCCTATTAATCCTGAGATGCAATCTCTTCCTAATACAAAGGCGTGACTTCTCTCCTTCCCTTTCTGTTGAGTTTTCCAGCAGTGGAAGGATGACTTCCTTGAAGTCCTGCTACACATTTTCCTTGCTTTTTACTGAGCGTGACGAATGGCCGATGGACTTTAGGTGCTCGTTACTCCATTCTTTGACAGGGACAAGAAGAATCTGGGAGAAAAACAGAGCACGTTTTTAAAGAATAACAGCATTGCTGGGAAACACTTCAAGCGGCGTTTTATAGCACGAGGAGAGAGAATTTATGACTCTTGTCCAGTCCTCCCCTCTCCTCTCCTCTCCTCTCCTGCCAGAGGGATGCAGGAGGAAGGTGTGGGCATCCTTAGAGGTGATCCTTCCCCTCTGCTGAGCACCGGTGAGGCCACCCCTGGAGTGCTGTGTCCAGTTCTGGGCTCCCCAGTACAAGAGAGACCTGGAGCTACTGCAAGAGTCCAGCACAGGGCCACGAAGGTGATTAAAGGACTGCAGCATCCTTCACACGAGGAGCGGCTGAGAGAGATGGAGCTGCTCAGCCTGGAGGAGAGGCGGGTCAGGGGTTCTCATCGATGTGTGTGAGCTGGTTCAAATCAGGGTGGTGTTTAGGCTTGGGAACTTTTGTCAGTGCTATTCAAGAGCCAGCATCTTCCGCAGGCACGTTGCTGAGGAGAGGACTGACTTGTCTCCAGCTCAAAATAGAGAAGGGAATGTGGGCTCGTCCTATCTCTCTGTCACAGTGTCTGTTCTCTCTGGTGAGGTGTTGAGTGCCTCCTGGCAGTTGCTGACTGCCTTCAGCTCACGTTGGCTTCACTGAGAGAGAGTTGCTGAAATATCCCAGTGTTCCTAAACATTCCTCATGGCTTACTTCAAATATCTGCTCCAGCAGAAAGTCAACTTTAAGCTGATCAACTTTGGTGAAACGGGGTAAATACGGGACTTAATTTAAACCCAAAAATCGCCCCTTGGAGTTGACTGATGCATATGCTCTTTGTGTTGCTTTTCAGAAACCAGAAAGCACGTAAATCCTAGTCTCCTGCAGCGTGTCCCTCACCCCTTGTGGACTGCAGCTCTGGAGCCTGGTCCCGTTTTGTGGAAAGCACCGAAATTTTCCAACGAGACTTAGCATCGTTTGACCTGTGCTTCTGGTCTGGCTGGCTGTGGGTCACAGCCTGCAGCCTTCACAACCTGTGAAATACGATATTGAAATGGAATTGGCAATGCCCTGAATTTTTTTTGTGCCTCAGTTTTTTATTTCCAAGCTGTATTAACCTGCTGCCCCGAGCACAGATACATAAAGGACATTCATAACACTTGATCATTTTATTACTTTGCCATTCATTTTTCTCTCTGTCCCCTTATATATTTATGTCTGTGCCACAACCTGAATTCTGATGGATGTTTAACTGTATCTCAGACGGTTGCATATTAATCTTTTTATTGCTCGATTCCAAGTTTTCTGGGAACAGGAGTTACACGAAAAAATAGATACAGCCATTGCCTGCTCTATCATCATATATTCGTGGCATAGCATCGTCAACTCTGCTATCTGGTGGTGGAACTTCGATATTTGTCACTTTTAAAGGAGGGAGAATATGCTGTGGCTCTGTTTGCTGCACTGGCTGCTATTCTTTTTAATGATTGAGTTTGAGGCACACCTGAAAGCAGCAAAGGGGGAATCTGTGCCAATTGTTTTTGGGAAGTGCACTTGGAGTGGAGAGCCTGGTTGCTCAAATCCAAGCTTCCACCTTGTTCTTGGGAGCTGAACAGCTTCTTCACAGGCCGTTTGGTACCTTGGATCTTCTTACTTTGGAGGAATATAACACCTCAGGTGAATTTTCTGATCTTCTTGTTAGATGGCTCACATTCGTCTTTCTGCTTGTTCTGAAATTTTTAGACCTTCTGTCTAAAGGAAGAAAAAAAACCCACACTTTTGTGCTTCACCTTCAGAAGCTGAAAGAACCAGCTCTGTTAAAGCAAGGCTCACCAGTGCTTCTTGTTATTTGGCTGGTGGTTGTACTTCAAGGCCTCCGTCCTTCTTATCCTTTGTACACGGTACAAAAGCTGCTAAAGGTAATGGTTCAAGCGTGCAATGAGCCAGTAGGCAGATCTAACATTTCTCTGAATAGCTTTTTTCTTGATTTTTACAGTGTAATTGAAGCTGATAACTGGTTGTTGTGAGAGCACCTGAATCAGGGAGGCCTACCAGTACACGATGGGGCCTGGAGTCAGGGTGGTAAGGAGAGGAAGACAAAGGCTGCTCATGAAAATAGATAGGGCAAAGCTTCATCAAAATGATCTCAGAACTAAAGAACTTGGCCAAAAGTCTTTAAACAGTGGAGAGCATTGCTTTGGTGTCTTCTGAGAAACGTAACGCCTCAGAAACCTCCACCGTGCACAAAATACAGGACTTTGTGCATTCAGGAGTAGCCAGTGGCCACGCTGTGAGACCTGGACTGAGGGGCAGAGAGCAGGCATGGTGCAGGCAGGGTTACGTGCTTGGGAAGGGGAGCACACCTGGGAAGAAAGGAACAGGAGGGTGCGTGTGTTTAGCCTGTCCACTTCCAACTGAGCAGGTGAAGTTCAAAGATGCAGCAGGAAGAATCTGAGCTATGTTGTTTGGGTGCTGGGTGTTGTTTTTTTTCCCTTTTAATCTAGTTAAATTACTCTGCTAATGGATGCAGCTTAGGTTAGGGGGTTGAAAGCTGGTTGTGCACAGAAGTGTGGTGCAGTAGTGAAGAGCAGGCTTCCTCAGAAAGTTTTTTCATGTCGTGGAGAAACTCTTAAAGTGTGAATCATGACTGCTCCTGGCTGAGCCCGGATGAACTGAAAATTACAATGGCTGAAAACACTCCTTGCCAAAGTCTGTAATAACAAAACATTTGGGTATAACCTGGGTAGATTTGTTTTTATCACCCAGTTTATCTGCGTTGGTGCAACCTGCAAGATCAGTAAAATAAATGAGTAGCTTTAGATTAAAAAAATAAAGAGATCTCTTGTCCTTTTCAAGCCTACAGCTGACAGAAGGTGTACATTAATGCGTTGTGGTTTCATGTAACCCTGTTAGCATATCAAAGCTTTTCAATGACGGTGTCGGGTATGGGGTGAATTAATCAGTTCCTCCAAAGTTTGTATTATTTCTTGTGGTACGACCTTGCAGCCTGCTAATACTCCTCCTGCATAGGTGGTAAAAAAAAAAAGAAAAGGAAGGGTGTAATTGTTAGTTCATTTTGAGCCCTGCCTTACGATTTTGTGTGGGAAATCTCACGAAATAGAAGTAAAGATACGTGTTTGTGGGTTCATTTTTACAGCATTTGGTGATTTTGACTGCACTGAGCAATCCACACCCTTCTGAAAGTCCACGCGGTTAA
Organism: Netta rufina; assembly: GCF_964035555.1. Taxonomy (NCBI): domain Eukaryota; kingdom Metazoa; phylum Chordata; class Aves; order Anseriformes; family Anatidae; genus Netta; species Netta rufina. The sequence continues at coordinate 43,564,879 of NC_140124.1, forward strand.
GGTCCTTCAGCTGCTGCTGCAACTCCTGGCTGTCAGTGCCTCTGCTCTATCTGAGGCCTCTTGTTTTGTACACGGAGACTTCTTCAGGTTGGATTCTTCAGGCTGAGACTGCTGCCTTCCTTCTAGCAGTTGGCTCTCTTCCCACTCTTAGTGGTTGCTTTAGTGGATTTAACTGCAAGTTTTAAAAGATTATTTTCGTGCTTGGTACTTTGTCCTCCATTTCGCTGGGACCATGCAGTTGACTTTGGATGTTTGTCTTCTGTTTCTAAATGACATTTTGGTGTGTTTGAAACCATCTTATTGGCCACTCTAAAAACCTTTAACGTGCTTTTTGTCTTTCAGATCTCGCTGCTGGTTGCATTCATCAGCGTAAACAATTCTCAGTGGACGAATTACAGTGCATACAGCTACTTCCAGATTGTCGCCATGTGCGACTTGGTTATGGTTTTGTTCTTCTACATCATCCACATTTTCAGAGTCTACAGGATGCTCACTTGTGTCAGCTGGCCCCTTGCGGTAAGTCTGTAAGGCAGTCTGCGTGCCTTGCTTCTCTTGTGGGTTGATGTCTAGATTATACAGTTTGTTTTCTTGTGCTGCCACACGTCGATAGGCTCTCTTTCATGGACAAATCCTTTAGCTGCTTTTGGCGTTAGTATGCAGTTCAGCAGACACAGTAATTCTTTTAGCTGGCCTGGATTGGCTCCTGCTCTCCTTTACACAGATAGAAATCAAGATTTCCTCCAGGGAAGGCAATGGTGTGATTCTGACCCAACTGAAAAGAAGCCTCAGCAGGTGGGCCCTAACTCAGGTCATTTATAGTAGCTATGTGGCTGTTAGAGAACCAAATCGTTGCATTAGAATGGATGTGCTACATCCTGTCCCAAAATAAAGTCTGTGTGTGCTATTTAAGTCAAATTTGACTCTTTTTGGTAGGGTTGGAGGTAACTTTAAACAATAGCAAAGAATGGGAGCCTCAGCCTGACTGCTGTAGCCTGGCCATTCCTAGGATATCCTGCAGGAAGTTTCTGCCTCGTTCCCCCGTTTCCCCTGCACATCCATCTCTCCTGACCTAGCAGAGAACTAACGAGCAGCACAGAAAATGAGAGACCTGAACTTCCTCGGCAGCTTTGATCAGGTCAGCTAGCAGAAGAGTCCTGCGTCCTGGTGTGGGATCACAGGTTTTAATAAGCTCTTACAAACGTCTCTCGGATGCATAGTGGCGTGTCAGTCCCACAGCAAAAGAGCCGGTGGGGTGGAAAATGCCAACCAGGAGAGATGTAGGGCACATTTTGAAATTCAATAAGCAGTTGGATGGCTTTTAATAGAAACTACAGTAAGTAATTTACAGATCTGAGATAACAGTTTATCCAGCCAGCCACTTCTAACCAGAGAGAAAAAAAATTCTTTTTAATTGAATAATGTGGGTAGACTTGCAACACTTCTTAAAAATGCGTGCCTCCATTATCTGTCTCCAGAAAGCACTTCTGTCTTTATCTAGAGGCAGTACAAATTCCAAGATAAATACAAATGAAAGAAGCTGCTAAGTGACAGTTTTGCCAAGCACCACTTGCTGTGTGCACTGCTGTCATAGAACTGTGCCGTTTGGATCTTTGCAAACCCTGCTTTTTGGTTTTGTTGCGATTGTTCATTCCAAAATGTGAGTTTAAGGCACTGCAGACTGTGGCTGCTCAGCCCCCGATAGGTTTAACGGGATGGGATGCTTATACATTGCTGCTCTTTTCCAACCACTTTCCTTTTCAGTCAAATATTTAAGTACCTTTAGAACAGAATAGGAAGGCCTGTAAGAGACTTGGGGAAACTAGGATTGGTGTTTGGCCGAGTTTCCTGGCAGGATCTCTTCATTGCAGGGCAGTGACTTGCAATCAGTAAAGTCGAAGTGGTTCGAGAGGTTGCTCTGCACTGACACCTTTTAAAGCTGGAAAGCATTTCTCCAGAGGGGCACTCTTCCAGTCCTGCCAGGAGTTGGTTCTCCGTGTAATTTAGCCTTTGACAATTCATTTACACCTTGGCCCCATCTGTTGGGCTTTTCAATAGTAGTGGCCAGTGTACACTGCTTTACTGGGCGTCTCTGAGGAGGCAATGGCATGCCTGATGCGTTGCAAACTAGCCAGAGGAGCCTCCTCGCAGAAATACTTTATTCTAGCAGGTGGTATGATATGACAGACTATTTCTCTTCTGGGATTTCCTTGAAACTCTATACTCTCTCCTTGTGTTTGAGGAGGAATCTCCCCTCTCCCCTACACATGGCATTTCCTTGGCTCACGCTGGTAACGCAGTGCAAGTAGAGTGAGCAGAAATCCCTCCTGCCCACCCCAAATGGAACAACCCCTGTATGGTGCAGACACACATAAACCTTGCGAGGACTGAAAGTCCAAATCCACAGATGACACCAGTTTACAGCGTGGTAAAATTAACTCCTGGAGTGATACTTGACACATGAGAGAAAGTCTTAAATACAGTGCCTCAGTGCTTTCTCAGGAAAAAAAAACAAAAACCTGCTTCATCATGTGTTACTTACTGCATTAATAAGCTGCAGCCACCCTTACAGACTTGGACTGATTTTCTGGAACCTGATATTGCTTATGAATATCTGTACAGTCGTGCTTTTTGTGGGTTCCCTCCTGTTTCTAGTCGAGGTTGATGGAAGTTGTTAGTGAACTAGCTGACTTTCCGATGAGAAGTAGAAGCATTTGCATTTCCTCTGCCTTCATTGCCATGTCATGTATGTAGACTAGAGAAGTGCCCCCTCAAAACTTCTTCCTTCCTCCAGAACTGTCTCTTTGAGTAATTTGACGCAATAAAGGTAAATGTTTCACCCTCAATAGTGTACCAGTGAGCTGAAGGGACTGGATCCTTACCCAGTAAGTAGATCTTGTTCCAGTGACACTAGCAGACCTGCAGCTCGCCCCTCCCTTTTGAGCGGAAGGTCAGGTATGGCACACTGCCTGACAGCTCACAAGTTGTTTTTTTGTCTCTTTCTTTCTTTTCAAAACTTTTTTTTTTTCATTTTGACTTGTTTTTTTCCCTCTGGCCTCGGGTAACCTCTGCCAACTTGTTTTGATTCTGGTGCGTGTAGAAATACTTTCCTGTTAAGGTTCCCTACTGAAGCAACCTGTGCTTGTCTTTACAGGAGTTTCTTCATTATTTAATTGGTACCATTCTGCTCCTCATTGCATCCATCGTAGCAGCATCGAAGAGTTACAATGTGACTGGCCTTGTGGCTGGAGCGGTAAGGCTGTTTATTAGTCTAGACACTTTTTCATTGCAATGTATATTAACTAGGGCACTAGAAATCTCTTGCTTGTCACTTTGTTTTCTTATTGACTTGCCTTGCTGGTGTCTCAGTTGGTACACTGCCTTCTAGCTGATTTCATTGGATGTTCTGGAATGTAATGCCAGCAAAAAGGTTTCGTTGTGAGACTCCAGAGTCACCACTGAAGTGGGTATTTGGCCTGTCTGTGAGCTGAAACCAAAGGCTCCAGCGTTAACACATGGGGACAAATGTGTTTGAAAGAAGAATAGAAGAATTAAGACAATGCAGGTTTCCCAAATGGCTGTTGGAGCAACTGGGAGCACTTCACCCTAGTCTTTTGCTTCCTCCTGCCCATGTTCAAGATAATTTCTTCTGAGCTAAAACTGACTGTAGTCCCAGGCCTCCTCAGTGGAAGATGCACTCTGTCTCTGTTGGCTGTGTTGGCAAGGGGGCTTTTAGAAGCATGACTTTTGCCTGTGGGCAACAGTATTTTCACAGCAACAGGACTTAAAATGCAACCCCACCAGAATAAATTGCTTTCAGGAACTTGGTTCTGGTGATGTTGTATAGATGAAAATGGACTAGAAGACTTGCCTGAGTTGTTTATTTGGCAGATGGCAGAGAAAGACTTGTTTTAATGGGGTTTGCCAAAAGAATAGAAATTGGAGGTGTTAGAAAAGTATTTTATTTGTTGCAGAATCCTAATGAGAAGTCTGGCAGGTGAGACACTGTTGCTGTCCAGCTTTTTCTCTCCCGTGTATATGATTCTCAGTGTATCTTCCAGACATTGTTTTGTCAAAGCATAAGCTGCTATTATGCTATGGATTATTATTTTTTATTATTGTCATTAAGCATATTGGCAGATTGGAGGAAAACATAACTCCTTTTGGTCTGTTAACATCATAAAATATGTAGGTGAATATACAAGAGTCCGTACATTCATGGAATGTGTGTCATCTAGTGGTAAATATTTGTGGTTTGTTTGTTTGTTTTTCACCCAGACTTTTGGATTCCTAGCTACGATCCTTTGTGTTTTAAGCATCTGGTCATCCTACAAGGTTTCTTGCATTACCCAGTCAACAAGTAAGTATCATGCTTAGTGCCTGCCAGAAATGCTTCCCAAAATGAATATTTATATGTTCCTGTGGCAGCGTCTACCTGGGAGGTTTTATTAACAGCCTGTTGCTTGTTACTCAAAATTCCTCACAAAGCAATGATCCCATACTTTCAGTTAACACGTGTATCACAGCTACTGACAGTTTTTAACAACTAAGCTGTAGAGCAAAATAATTTGCTTCTAGTAAGTAGCAAATGTGTCGGTGTTGTCTCTTCTTCCTCTCCCACCCTCTACAAAACGAAGGTTTCCTGTGTGCTCTTTAATCGAGTGGCTTCATTTGTTTGTGGCAGTGAAAGTGATTCTGGCTTCCTTTTCAAAGATGCAGCTGTATGACTCCTCCGTCTCTGCAAGAGGTCTGCCTTACGAAATAGCATACCAAAGAGGAGCATCCACCATGGAGAAGAAAGCCTGGGTATTTCATTAGAAGCCTGGACAGCCTTTGAAGATCTACTTGAATTCCTATGCAAAACAATGTTGTGAACCAAAGCTGTTTTTTTATCCCCCATCCAAAAAGTTTGCTTTCCCCCCAGAAGAAGTTTATAATGGAGAACCAACTCTTTTCTGAGCTTTACAGAGAAAGACTACGTGTGTCTCTCAAGCTGGGCTGCAGTCATTGCCAGTCATTTGCAATAAGTACTACAAAAAAAGACTGATTTGGAGAGTTGCTTGATTCTCCTTTCAGAGGGATGGAAGAATTGTTTCTAATTTCCTCCATCTGTTTACAGAAGGGAAATCCTGCGAATTCCTACCTGATTTTTTAACTTCCAAGGATGGTTTGTTTAACAAAGGAACTGTTACAAACTGATCTGTGCCTGGATAAGCTGACCCAAGTCTTTGTTACCTCTTCCTACCAGAGCCATGGATTTTTCTAACAGCAGCTCAGCCAGCGTCAAAAAATACAAACTGCAATTTGTATGAATTACTGCAAATACTCTCTTCTAGCCCCAACAGCACATGATGACATTCGGGTTTTTTTGTTCACAAATTTTAAGTTTATCAACAATCAAAAATTATTCTTAAAAGCTTCCCTCTGCCAAATGCAGGGAAATACCTACCCAAGAATAAGCGTTTAATGATTTGTGAGGTCTTTTTCTTTCCTTTTCACAAATATTTGTTGGTGGAATGGACGTTCATAAGACTTGCTGTATGGGAAATTTCTCTTGAATTTCCTAGAAAGGAAAGTACTCTCTTTGGAGGCTAATGGTGTTTATGGAAAGCTCATTGTGAATAGAGCAATCTATCACAATCTGTCTAGTGCCTCTTTCTCCCTCTTTCATGTGGTTTTTCCCTTCCTCTGCCTCTGCTGGGGTCGATATTTTCAGGGGCTCTGCCCAAAGCCTGGACAGAGTTTTGTCCAACCTGACACTGTTGTGAAGCTTTATGTAACTTTGAGGCTGGGACAATGCTGCTACCTTCTTGGCACCTCTGCCCTTTTGCAGTCCATCTCTGATGAGCTGGAAACTCTTTGCAGAAAAAAGGGAAGCGTAGGCTCCTCCTCCTTGGTGCTCTTCCCTTTCACATCTAGCTGTGAAGTAGAGCTGACACGTTTAAGTTGGTCTCTTACGTCAGGACAACTGCATGACAGTGCAGCAGGTTTCTGCAAAAAATAGGATTTTTAGTTTGCCAGGTCCAATCTGGAGGAAGTGTTTTCTGGCCTGCTATGCATTTTTCTATTTGTCTGAAATTCTGCATAAATACTCCTAAGTAATTTAATGATCTGCTTTTAGAAAATGCTTTTTGTGCCCCTTTACAGGTTATCATGCATTGCCATTTGTTGCCACCTTAATTTCTTCTCTCATCCTATCATGTCTTTGGTTGTTTTTTGGTTTTGTTTTTTATTCTTTAACAAAGGAAATTGGCCAACTGCTAAAATTCTAAAAAAAAAAAATAATAATGAGAAATTAAATGGAAATAACTGAGCAGAAAACTTGGAAAGGCAGAAATCCCCCTTCTCATGATACACACAGTTTCTGTGATTACTACTGCTGTTCCTTTTCATAAGTGACTTATTCCTAACAACACAGAGCAGGAAACAATTGGAAAGCACAGAAGTCTACTGTATATGGATGAAGATACCTATATTCACTCCAAGGTAAATTGCTTTGACATTAATGCGGAAGATTATTCAAATAAAACTCTTCACTTTGAGTGAAAATACCAGCAGAAGGTAGCGATATAAATATATGATTGGGGGGGTCTCTTTTTCATTTTGCAACAAAGGTGCCTCATCACCTGCCAATACTGACTTAGCCACAGTTTTTGGAAAACGATCCCCTGGCTTCAATTTGGATTGACAAGATAGCTAGTTAAGGATACAATCTCTTCTGTTCCCCCAAAGGAAAGAGAAGTGCTCTGTTTCTGTTGGTAGCACCTTCATCTCTTGAAAGCAGCACTCAGATGGATAGTAGGCACCTTCTACAAGCTTTCACCTGCCTTGGCAATCCTGTGGGAAGGAGTCTTCAGCTACGCGTGGTGTGAGTGCAGCTGGGCCCGCAGAGCAGCGCTGGCACTGGAGAGAAGCATCTGGGGCTGGAGGCTGGGCTTGCAGTGAAGAAAAGGCTGTTTCCATGTTCTGCTGGGATCGTGTCCCCTCTGCTGACACTACGTGCTCACCCGTTTTCAGCCTCCCACGTCACTCTGTCACTTGCTCCCATGGCGTGGGGGAAACCTTTAGGGGAATTTACAGAATCACAGAATCACAGAATTTCTAGGTTGGAAGAGACCTCAAGGTCATCGAGTCCAACCTCCAACCTAACGCTAACAGCCCTCCACTAAACCATATCCCTAAGCTCTATTTCTTGCAGTCCAACAACCAAAGAACTCCCGGATGATGCAGTGTGGTAGCCCAAAGAATACATTTTGCTCTAAGTGCACTTGTTTGTACTGGATCAAGGGACATCAAGTACAAGTTTGCTTCTGGTTTTGTGCCTTTGAGGCTGGAAAACTGACACTTCTGCTGGCACAGCTTCCTCACTTCTCCCAAATCCTTGTGAAACGTATCCACCAGGAAAAGCACAGCTTTTGGTGGTATCACCAACTCTACCAGCAGGTCTGTGAATGACAGCTCTGTCTGACAAGGACTTTGGCACCTCACTACTGTAGCTCTGCCAGCAGAAGTGTTCTAACTTTCCTTCAGTGTCAACCCGGTTCTGAAATCTCCATCTGTCTGTTACTTTGTCAAATTTGGGATTCCAGCTCTTTATCTAAAAATAAACTGTTTGCTATTTGGATGATAAAATGGCTTTGATAATTGGCTTGTTATCTTGCTCCTTTTTTATTTTTTTCCTTCATTCCTTTGCTGGAGCAGTGTTTTTCTGTCTGGGAGCATCCAAATGTCTCTTACAACTGGAGGACAAAAGCTGTAGAAGCTGCAGGAAAAAAAATATTCCCCTTTTCTTGTGTGTGGATACACTGGTCTCTGACTAGCCCACCAAAAGTTGTCCACCCTCTTCGGTCCCAAGATGAGGGCAGTAGTTCCTCTGAGCCACCACAGGTAGAGTGTGGGGTTCAGTTTCACTGAAAATTAAAATAAAAATTTTGGAGGAAGAAGAGGGGTAGCACAAACTGTTTCATGCTGAATAAAAAGATGGTGACTGAGATAAGCTAGAGAATGACTAATGCCTTTGTGAGGGTAGAAACTGGGAAGGCGAGAAGAGGAAGTGAAACTTTTACACCAAAAAAAAAAGAGGAAGGGGGAGAGGGAAACCCCCGTGGCAGGAGAGTGCCCTCACCCCAGGGCTCTAGGATGTTCTTGAGCAGGGGCCCTGTGCAAGCCTCCTCTTTGGGCTGTGTCAGTTTTCACAGCTGCAGGGTCTGCACCTCGCAAAGGCTGTTCCCTGCTGCTGGGATCAGGCAGCTCCTGGTTTTGGTCCCTGGTCCCAAAACAGTTTGACTGTGCTGCGTGGAAGGAGGTCAGAAAGTCGCGCTGGTGCTTGTTGTCCTCTCCTGGAGAGCTATGGTTATTTTTTTTTCCAGCACAGCAGCTGGAAAACAGGAAAAGCAATAAGAGCTGTTGGCTGCTCCTTCCTATGGCCGTCCCTTCTAGAGGTCACTGATTACCCACAGCTGGCTACTCTAGAGCCTGTTCCCCGTGTCCCCTGGGCCAGCACGCTGCTTTCTCACATGGTAAGTACGTGCTGGTGTTTATTACTAGGGACTGACCCTATATGGTGGGTTCCCACCAGCCTGGAGTTGGAGTCCAAAATGAAAAAAGTCCACAAACAACTGGTGAAGTAGCTTTATGCTCTTTTTGGTTGTCGTTTCTCCTCTGCGCTGATTTATTAGGTTAATAACTTGACAATTTATTAAGTATCACACAAGATCTCATCACCTGCCAGGACCAGCCCCTCTGCAGCACCACAGGAGTTTTCTGCCTCAGGGGTGAGGGAGCTGCCAAGGGATTTCAGCTTTACGTGGAGACAGAATTCAAATACGGAAATCTTTGGTATTGCTCTTCTTTGTTTTTAAAGCTAGGCTTTAAAAAGGCAGTGTGGAGTAGCCAAAGGCTTGATGCTCTGGCTGCTTGTTGTGTGCTGGGACAGCAGTATGAGAGGGAGGGGTAATAACGAGGAGGCTGAGGGCAACCCTGCCTTTTGGGGTGGTGGGGAGTGAGGAGAGCAGAGCTCGAAAAGAAAGCGGAGATGAAACCAAAATTCTGTGGCTCCTTGTTTGAACGAAGTTAAATTCAAGACGCCCTCGGTGTTGTAGATTTCGTATATTGATCTTTAGCTTTTTACAGGTCCAGAGTAACAGCACTGCACAAAGCAACCATTCGAAATTAATGAACTGCAACCTGAAACATTAGCAAACGAGCTGCAGGCCTTCCCTCCTCACTGCAACAGGAGTCAGCCAGCAGTAAGTAACACTGCAAGGGCCCGCTGCTACAAAGCCCACACGTTACTGGGGCTGGCCCTAAAATTATTTTAGCCCTGTCCTGGTGTAGAAGCACTGCCGTGTGCCTCGCCTTCTGAGTCCTTCTTGCCTGTGAGCCCAGAGGGTGTGCCGTGGGCAGCTGAGTGGCAAACCCAGCACCTGGGGAAAAGGGGAGAGCACAGAAGGAAAGGAGTGAAGCGAGTGCCTCATGCTCGGTGTGTTTGCTTGTGCAGAACAGTGTAAGGGTTGTGGTGAAGGAAACACCTGCACGTTTCTGTGGCTGATGAAGGGGCTACCCGAGAGACAAGAATAGCCCAGCGATCGAGGTGGAGCTGGTGTGTGGATGATGTGGGAGGCCAAGCAGAGGGGTGGGACATTCCTATCTGCCGCAGGAGAGTACCACCAAACCGCTAAGAGAGTCATCTCTAAATTCAGTGCCTCTGAAACTTGTTCTGTTCTTCAGTGTTTGCACTGGTGCAGGTAGATCAGCAGCAGACAGGCAGCCCTCTCAGCACAGGAGGAGTTGCAGCAAGGCCCTAGAAACCTTGAGGAAAAACCCAAAACAAAAAAACAGCCCACAGGTGTAGACTTAGAGGCACCTAACCCGTAGGGATAGGAGGACAGACTAGGAAATTGGGTCATCCTGCAGCCTCATTTTTACAGCCCAAGGAGAATAAAAGCACCATGTGTCTTGGAGGATATTTGCATAGGACTGGCCTTAATATCCAGCCATTCTCCCCTGAGTATTCAATGAAGAAAGAGGAGGGCAGAGAATGATTCACAGCAGCCAAGGCTCAAGAGCAGGAGTAAACCTTTCCACTCTGATTCAGATGTGCCTCTTCCTCCACCAGCTACCAGCGTGGAACATCTCAGGGTAGGGCTGGGATCCCCCTTTTTGCTTTGTCATGTGGATCTGGGGCAGAACACACACCTCCTAATTCCAGCACTTGCCTCTCAGCTAATATCACAACTAATGCAATAGCTGGGTGGGAAGAGACCAGGCCAGGAGCTCTGGGTATCACCAGTCTATGATTCTGTGACCCCAAAGCATCAGCTTGCAGCTCTCTTTCATTACATCTGCTACCCTGGTCACAATGGCAGGGGTTGATGTTTTTTCCCCCAAAGTACAGCCCCACCAGCACACACAATTACAGAGCACAACTTTATTTATTTATTTCTTTAAATTAAGATTACTGGGGGTTGTACAAGGCAGAGCAGTGCTGGTGGCTTCCCCGACACGGGCGTGAATTGCAGCTCTCTTGGCGTAATAGCGCCTTCTAAATCAGAAGAGCTTTGTCCATCCAACACAGGCTACTGTTATTTCTACGTCTGTAAATCACTCAACATAAAACTTAATGAGCTGCATGCCCCTTCTTCATGAACCCCAGCCAAACAGGAGCACAATGCTGCAGCTGTAGCTATTAAGCGATGGTGGCAGCAAAGCACTCCATTAATACCTCATGCTCAGCAGTTTGTGATGCATGAGAGCTGAATAATTATGCCCTTGTTACCCTCAAATGAGGCACAATTGCCAGAAACAAGAGTTTACAATTAAAAAAAAAAAACTGTACCAAGTCAAGGACAACATTTGTTCATTCATAAAACAAGCCTTTCTGGGCAAGAGGACTGTGAGGCAGAAAACTGCCAGGCTGACGTTAACTAGACAGCGGTTTCTAATGCTGTGTTGTACCTCCTTGCTAGACCTCCACAGGCACTTTATCCCAGCTGTTTTGAGAAATCAGCAGAGCTGTAGCTAAAGCACTTGTTACTGTACAGTAGCAGCTCCCTGCCTTCAGTTAGTTGCGTACAGGGGCCACAAAGCTGAGAAGTAACCGCTCCTTCCCTACCTACAGCTCAGTGGGAGCGAGGATTTCAGGATAATGTCTGCACTGAGATTTTGGAATGACAGCTGGTTAAAAGGAGGGCTCTGCTGAGGGTAGACAGCCTTGCGTTATTTTGGGCAACACTTCACCTAATCCAGGGTAGGGTGCGTAAAGAAAATTGTCATGCTTATGCCTTACAACATTACGACATCAGTCTTATGACAGACCCAAGTGATGGCTAAAGAGCGTTTTGCAGCACTCTCCAGACACAGCACTGCAGAATACTACCTGCTTTCATGCAGAATATCTAGCACCAGATACCTAGCAGGATACTCACGGTGTGCTGTTCTCATCAGGCTGCAAATGAAGCGCGTTACAGAAGAATGTGCTTGTGCTGTCACCTCCTTGTGAAGCTCTGACTCTCACCTCAGGACTTGCCAACTTCAAAACAGCCAAGGCTGTTTTATTTGCCCCGTCCTGTTCTAATATTCAGCCAAGAGATAATAGGTCGTAAGAAACAAACTGAAATGAGTGGTCAGGACGTGCGGGCTGGGCAGAGCAAGTTTTGCTGTGGTGCCTGGAGAGGACTGGAATTGCAAGAAGCCCTGTCTGGCATGCTTTGCGGCTGTGGCTGCCAACATTTCTGTTTCTAGACCCTGAATTTTTTTCCAGCGTGCATCATTTGCATTTTTTTGATAATAAGCTTCTCTCATTTAACTTCCCCAGAGTCCAAGAAACGCTCGGGTACTCCCCATTCCTTTCTTCTGCCTCCCGCCTACCCGTGAGCCACAGCCCTTTCATTGGAAACCACAGCATAATACAGACCAGGGAAATCTTCAAAGCTGCAGCACAGCACATTATAGGTGCAGATGTCATGATGCAGCTGAAGCCTGACTTTATAATAAAAATGAATTTTTTAAAAAGATCTCGACAGGTTACAAAATAAAAGGAATAAAAGCAAAACCTTTACCATATCCCAACTGCTTAGACGGAATACCTGCTTGAGACAGCATTTATCTATTACCAGAAATCCTTCAGGCTACATTTTGGAAAATAAGCATTTGGAAAAAATATCACTGAAATACGCTCTTCAGTTTATAGCCACACTGACGAGAGGAGAGGGCAAGGGGGCTTTCAGTGAAAATCCAGGTGGGAGGAGGGCGAAATCCTGCAGGCCACATCATTTCAATCCCAGGATCATCTTTGCCCTCTTGTGGGCAAACTTCTCTCCTGCAGCTTCTCAGCAGCTTTATCATCTGTCTGCGGGGAGCTGCACCGTGTGGCCAGCGCAGCCAGAATGCAAAACCATGACTGGACTTCCTCGTGTTCCCTTGAGCAGGCCAAGAATAGCTATCCTGAAGTCAAAGGGAAATCAAACCCACAGCCCAGCCACGTAGTTAACCTTGCTCGGTTCCTGCAGAGCTGCCTGAAGAAGGCTGTATGAGCAAGCAGGTGGCTGTCGTGCTCCTCACTCTAAGGAGAAAGCCCAGCTGAGAGCAAGGAAAGATGGATGTGCCTCGAACAACAGGCAGGCAGCAGCACCCAGGTGCTGCCTGTGCCACTCACAAAGGAAACCTGCAGCCTACTAGCCTGTGTTCTGCCCTGCTGTACTGTTAATTTACAGCAAATTAATTTTGGAGCACACTGCTGAGAAAGGAGTCGCCACGATTCTAGCAGTAACAGCACCGAAACTGTGTGGTCATGCTCCAAATTATTCAGTCTTTCTCACGTTTCTTAGATCTCCTCAGTTGTCTTCTCAGGCTTTGTAACTCCACCACTGATGTACCCTTTTAACACAACATTTTGCTCTGATTGATTGCACCTCGTTTTCAAATTAAACTTAATTAATAGCATTAGAGACCTTTTCCCCTTACAATTATGTTCATCTCTAGCGACTTCATCGAGAGAATTTCACCTTTAATATATGACATACAGAAAAATACAGTGTCGTTCCAGTTTCAGTGCTGACAGCTTAAAGTGCCATTCTCCTGCTTACAAAATATGCAGGTAATAAGCAATCTGTAGGATTATAAAACAAAAAAAGCTATCTTGTGTGCCAGAAAGCACACAATTTCCTTTTCCTCACCCCCACTACTGACAATCAAACAAACATTTTAAAAAGATCAGGTGGCTTCTCCTCAACCTAGTAACTCAGTCACCTGCATTTTTCTCCACCAGCAGATAGGATTTGCTTGTGAGACCTTTTCCTGGTTTGTGCTACTGCCTTTAATAAGCCTACCAGGTTATTCAAATTTTCAGCTCCAACTTATCAAGACAACATGAAACCAGCACTTAAATTACTCACATTTACACAATAGGTGTAAAGTCTGTTACAAACTAGCTTGGTTGGACCCCGTGGGATGAGACAACACCAACATTATTGGACCTTTCCTCCTGGAAACATCCACTGAAAAGGCTCGGCTTTGCAGGTTTGCAGGCTGGACCCTCTTCCCCAGTAACAGGCAAACACAATGCAAGCTCCTTCCTCCAAACCAGGAACAAAGCATGATGTTATTTCCTATGGTTTGTTCTGGGAGAGCTATATACTGACACCAAGCACCAGCAGTAGAAACGAGAAACACATACTTAAGTCATATTTTATTTTAAAAATGATTACAAAATATTTTTAAAAGTTCTTAAGTCCAAAAGAGCATAATACATTAAAAAGACCACAGGCTTGGAATGGAAAAATAGTTAAACATTACAAAATTATTTTAATGGAAGTTCAAGGCAACGATGACTGCAAAACTGTAAAAAAAAAATTATTGTATACAATATATAAAACCATTGTTATCATCCTGATTTAATAATCATTAAGTCACTTAAATTCTCAAAGGTACAAAAGTGATAGTTCTGAATGGCATAAAATTTAATCTAGATGAATAATTTAGATTTAATCTAAAATTTAATCTGCTGCTGCTTACAGCAATAAAGCAGAACAAAGATGAATTTCCATCTTGAAGGCACTACCAGCATCTCGATTCATTACAGCTTTATGTAACGTTTTTAAAGTCTCACCAAAGCTTCCCTTCAGTGTAGTAAGTTTGGTATTTTTATTGCACAAATTTGAGCAGAACGAGGATTACCGTGCTGGCCATTATGCAAAAACATCTTGTGCAGAGCTCTGAGACTTGTGTAGGACAATTTGCTGTAGTTTTGAGTCAGAGGGTGGAAAGGCAGATCTGAATTGTAGAAGACCACGATCCTCCCCTGCTGTTTTTAAAGCACAGAGCACGAGCAGTAAGGCACAACTCCTTCCCATACTTGAATCCAAAGGGCATTGCTAGCATCGTGAATGCAGAACACACACAAAAAAAAATATTCCCAGCCTACACAAGGCACATGCAGATTTTCAGAGGAGAAACTCACAGACCAGCCCCTTCACAGCAAGTCCTCACACGTCCTGGAGAACCCTCTGCACCGATTCTCACGGCACTGTAAACAAGGCCCGAAATTCAGTGCACGGAGTATTTTTGGACAGGCTCAACTGGAAAAGGTGAAAGCTTGCAAAGTGTCTGAGCAGGCTCACGACACCACTGCCAAGCACTGCGGTGGAGATGGGAGAAGACAACCCTCAGCTTGACGCATGGCCAACTGCTCCTGTCCCCAGGTGTTACTGTCAGCTAAAGTTGTACACGGATGGTTGCTTTGTGAACAGTAAGAGAAATTTAGGGCAGTTCCTCATAACTGCCCTTCTGCCAAAGCTCCCACCACTCTCCTGAACAGACCCTCAGTCACAATCAGCCAACTTAAATGTAAGCAATTAAAAAACCTGCTTCAAGTAAAGCAGGCTGGTTTCATCAGAAACAGGCTGGGAAACGTGCAAACCACTTTGCTGACAGAGCACGGGATGGTAAGAGGCATCCAGCCACACACAGCTCCCACAAAAAAACACGTTTCATCCAGGTCCAGGGCCATCCTCTGGGATCGGTCCAAGAGAGAGACACTCAGAACCTGGATCCAGCACCAAAAGCGTGACAGGGGGCACTTCAAGGCTGCAGGGGGCCACGCCACGCAGCTTTGGGGTAGGGAAATCTCTCACCCTACTAGTCTGTGAGGGCAGAGGTGCCAGGAGGGACACAGGGATAGCATCTACCCCTTTGTCTTGTGGAGCTGGCAAAGCAGTTTCCAAAAAACTACCCACTTTTTTTTCATTAGCTGATGGCAGAGCATCCCTTTCGGTCAGAGACAGAACTGGATCCTCAAATCCCTACAGGGATCAGTGAGTCAGTGAGAAAATGGATAAAAGCTACTTGAAACAGCTACAAGGAAAATGGCACACTCTGTTTCTCTGTAAAGGATTGGCAGTAGACACCACATAGATATGGAGGCCAAGGTAGAGAGGTGACTTCACCGATCCCTCTCAGTACCGGTATCTCCAATTCGGGAGTGGACACCAACAACAAAGCTCTTCAGTGGGGAAAAGTCTTTCAGAGAAAGCAATCAAAACCTATAATTCCTGTCACATGTTTTCAACGAGGAAAAAAAAAAAAAAGGAAAAATTACCCCATGACACAAGCCCCACCATAGTGCCGCATCATTTAAAAATATCAGCAACACTGTGTTATTCTTACGCTATATTTACAGCTTTTGATTATATATCAAGATTTAGAAACGGCAGGCTTCTTAATGTGCATTGATTAGATAGAATGCCAGGCAATAAAAATAATTATAATTAAGAAAAATAAAAAATAAAAATAAAACAACCCACAAAACCAAGCAAAACCAAACCCAAACTTAAAATATTAATTATAGCTGTGGACACAAACCCCGAAGTAAGGCACTGCAAATTGCAGCAGAGATATTGAGATATTTCCCACTGTGGCCAGCTTGGTAAGCAGTAAGGTTGCTTGTAAACAAAACCATCTCAAAACCTACCCAGCTTTCAGGCACAGCTACGGCAGGCTCTGCACACCTACACCAAGATCAAGTGTTAGTGCAAATGGACACTAATAAATACAAGGAAAACCAATTCCAACCTAAGGAACATTTCATCCTCACAAAGCAGGAAATTAGGCGAAGGAAAGTCTGTATTTTATGCACGGTTCTGAAACCAAGCTGCAGCTTAAACCTCATGATTCACGCCAGCTGTCAAAATGTTACACTGCCCAAGCGAAGTGTAGTGTTAAGGTTAGGTCTCAGAGCTTAGAGAGACAACATCACAAACTCACATTCGTCAGAAAGTAGCAGTACTGGGAGTTAAAAAAAAAAAAAAAAAAAAAAAAAACACAAACAAACAACAACAACAAGAAAAACCTTTGACCCTCTTTTACAATGCTTTGTCTTACAATGGCTTCCTCATCCTTTTCCAAATATAGCTCTCAGACAATTTCTGGAGGGCTTACTCTCAGTGATGCCACAGCAGGTTACGGGACTATACATTTATCAGACAATGATATTGATGAAGCGGAGTTAATGCCTGGAAGACACAACAGATGTCACGAGAACTCAAACACGGACTGTTTTTGCATAATCAGCTTTTTCTCATTTGCTTTGGCATTTTGGAAGGTCTCTTGACACACAGCAGTTCGCCCTACTTTTGAGGGCTTCCCTCTAAATGAGGTTTAGCCATTTAGTTTCTACCTCAGACATCTGCAAAATGCCTTTTTTTTTGTTTGTTTTTAACCACTTCACTTTTTACACAGTAGCCATCAACACCTAGTCTCTCACTGGTCTGATACACGTTGCATCAGTAGTGTTTCTTGCAGTCTCCCAGCCCCTTGCTTTTAAGACAAATTGAGGTTACGAGTGCTTATTTACCTGTTCACCAGCTGAGTCAGCCAGCAGCAAGAAGTCTCATACTAGTGCCATAGATATCAGCACAGAAAATGGTGCTGCCAAACCAATCTGGTAAAACTGTGCACAAACAAGCTGTGCATGGTATCAACCCTACAAATGATAGTCGATATTACAACATGCTGTAATCGTTCTCCCACTGATGTTCAGATTGCTACTTCTGGGTGACTTTGTGAAAATACTTAAACTTTTTCCTCTCACAGATGCCAGTCCATTTTTATTTTATTTTTTTTCCCCTGTGACTTTTGTCACTTTTGAAACAGTCTGAGGGAATATTCTGGCATACAAGCCTGAACTTGAATAACCATGGAGTACAAAGCTGTCTCCAAAAAAACCACAAAACATTATATTACCCCCTGCATAAAAACCCTAAGCTATTTCATTAAACTGATCTCCACAGACAGAACTAAAAAGTGTAGTTAGTAAAAACAAACCAAAAACCCTTACATAAAGATAAGCATTTTTGTAAAGCTGCAATTGGGTATTATCCCTTTTACACTTACTGTTTGGCCAGTGAGTACAAGAATGAGTTCTACCGTACTAACTTGTAACTAGTAGAAGATATATTTGGTCCAGTTCATATAGAAAATGTCTTTAAGGCATAACTGAGAATTTATGCGCCACAGATTATCCTTTCGTAGTCACTCCTACCAAAATTGAATCAGCACAATGATGTCCTTGTGTTATTCTATTTAGACTATTTTTTTTTTAATGTATGCCACCTAGAGAAATGGCAGAACAAGTTACCTACAAAATAAAATAGAACATGATGTTCAAGGTGATGTTACTTGACCTAAGGATCAATTTGTGATGAGCAAAGTGTAAAAAATTGATTTGAAGGAAGAGGCAGAAGTTTTACCTACAGAGCACTGAAATTTCATTTTAGTTTGCTCCACTCAAAAAACAAAACAAAACAAAACAAAACAAAACACACAAAAAAAAATAGTTTCAGAAAGTTCAGCTTGATTCATTCAGTGGGCGAATTTCTGCAGTGCCCTGAGTATTGCCTGAATTTTGAGGATGTTCTCTGGTGCTTTGTTTCTGCCTGTCCCAATACTCCATCACAAACTCAGCTAAAAATGCCCCACTTGCGAAAAATCCAAATACCTGTGAAAGTGAAAGAAACTTATGAATTAAAAAAGTACAAACTTTGACAGTATTCTATGATTTTGGAGAGATTTGCTGCACTATTCATGTATGTTAATAATGCTGGTATATTAAATCAATGGTTCCATTTAAATTAGCAACAGATCAGAAGTCTTAATTCTAGCATATTCAATGCAAAAGTTGTTACAATTCTCATTCTCTTAATCAAGTGTGAATCTTAGGGTATGTTCTAAACAGATCTTAATAGTAGAAGTATATTCATTTTTTTTTTTTTTTTTTTGCAGTAAAATTAGTAAAGAAGTATGGCAGTGGTGGTATAGCAGATTATTTATCCAAGAGATGTTTGCTGTTTAAAGGGACTAAGTGAAGAAGAATAACCCGTGGAAGGTGAAGGGAGATAAACTAACAGAGCCTAAGCAAGTCCTTGCTGCAGCAGCATGTGGGGCTGACGTGACCTTTTGCTAATGACCACTTTCATTATTAGTCATAGCAACGTAGTGGTAAGCAGACCGTTGGTTTTAGCAGCTTCTTTCAAGCAAGAAAGTACACGCACACATTTACGCTAACTTTTAAATAAAATTAAGCAACAGGTTTGCCCAAAAACAATTAGATACTATGAAGTCTTGAATCCCGATATTTTTGTTTTTCCAGCTCCAGGACAAAAACAAACAAAAAACCCACCACCACCACCAAAAAAAAAAAAAACACACACACACAGAAAAGGAAGACTAATCAAACCATTAGGACTCTATATATCAGCATCACAACAGATGACCATACAGAAGTGTGTATCTTCATGCTGAGTACGGAACAGAATTCAATTTTTATTCATTCAAGAAGAAAATCAAAATTTGATCTTTAATCTCACATATTCACAACTCCAAAGTTATTCCAAAAGAGCACCAAATGAGTAAGGAACTGTGACCCACACCTTCTACGGTGCCTTGTCCTGCACCTCTGTTGCTCTTCTATTTTTGTCTCTGAGGAACCTATCATTCTTATTGCAACCTTTACAGGCCAGCGTTCTCTACATATATTTTATAATGTCTGACAAAAGATGTGGTTTCTTGCTGACTTTGCAAGAGGATAGCATTACAGGAGCACAATTAAGGAAAAAAGTTGGCATTTCAGAGGCGAGTATCAGAGAGCTTGGGAGGCCGTGAGAGATGGCAGTGCCATTAACAGTGACAGATGCCAGGGAATAGTACAGAGCCAAGGCAGTGAAATGAAGTGAGGAACCAAGAAGTGAGCCACAGCTGCTGGGGAGCTGCAAGCAGGACTGCTGGAAAGCTCTGCATCCGGGGAATGCCTACTCTTTGGATTTCCTAAGCTGAGTTTCAGAAGCTCTTAAACAGCTAGCTCCCCCTGAAACCTGTAATGCACTGAATTCTGTTCCCTGCCCAGTTTTTTCCCCGCAAACTGGGTGAGGTTTAAAGGGTAGACAAATTAAGATACAAGATAAATGCAAAGTAAAAGATACAATTGTAAGACTTACCCATGCAATAGTTGCAGAAACCAACCCAGAATTCGTTGCAGCAAGAACTATTGAAGCTAACAGGAAAATGACACCTATGGCTAGCATGGCCCAAAAGTTCTGGAAACATAAAAAATAAATGTTACAGAATTGTAGGTATACTACCTGAAAAAGCACAAGCATCCTAACAGCAACCAAGTTAATCCGCAGTGAGTTTACAGTTTGAAACTCTGATGCTCATGGAAGCTTCAGAAAATCATGGAATCATACGGAATGGTTTGGGTTGGAAGGGACCTTAAAGATCACCTTGTTCCAACCCCCTGCCATGGGCAGGGACACCTCCCACCAGACCAGGCTGCCCAAAGCCCCATCCAGCCTGGCCTTGAACACCTCCAGGGATGGGGCATCCACAGCTTCTCTGGGCAGCCTGTTCCTCTACCTCAACACCCTCACAGTAAAGAATTTCTTCCTTGCATTTAATCTAAATCTCCAATCTAAATCTAAAACAAAACAACAAAAAAACACTCTTAAAATTATTATAAAGTTATTATAAAGTTATTATAAAGTTATTATAAAGCCTTAAAGTTATTATAAAGTTATAAAGTTACTTATTTATTAACTGTAATATAACCTATGTTAATTTATCCTTTAATTAGAGAATAATAAATGATTCACTCTGCATTGCCTTTTTACTCCACAGTAGTCTTTAAGCACTTGCATTAAATGGTTTGTTTTTTAAAAAAATAAATCTTACCACTTTCTCTACTTTATCTTTCCCGAAGGTTTCATATGCAACAGTGCAATACACACAGAGGATCAGGAGGCTCAGAAGAAAAGCAGTGCAGCTTGTGAATTCAAAGAAGTAAAGTCCACCACAATTGCTACAATCCTCCACAATTTCCTCAAAAATAACAGCCAGAAGAGAGAGAAACTGCAAACAAATAACATACTTGTGTTAGATCAAGTCACCAATATCCTTAGCAAACAGATGTCTCCAATATTAAGGTTAATGATGACAGAATTAAAACAACAACAACAACAACAAAAGAATCTAAAAAGAACTTGGTGAAGTTCTGCACTATTTTATGGTTATTTACCTATGGATAACACAGGTAGAAATACAATGACACAGTTTAGGCTTGATGTTCAAGTCAGTCAACAAACTCCACTGGGTTAAGCTCCACCATCTACACACTTTTAACTGAAGCCTTCCCATTTGTGGCTTTGAGCAGTAGGAAGCAGAGCAGGCAGACAGCACGAGAAGCACAGCTTCCAGTCAGAACAAGCAAAAATGCAATTGCTTACTACTTACAACCGCATTTAGTTTTACATGCATTTGGGATTGGGGTGGATCAGAAGAGTCTGACCCAGCCATTTACCTCCCTGAAAGCCTGCAGCTGGTGTTATCTCCCTCGATAAACTTCAGAGAAAGTACAGCTAATGGCTCGTGTGTTTATGACCAGTAACAACAGAAGCTCAATTGCAGGAACCAAAACTTCAAACTATGTTTAAACCACATTTAAGCTATGTTGGGCAGTGTTTAATCTCTGCAGAAGCTTACGTTAGCCTCCCCGCAGCAGTATTTTTTGAGGACAGAACATGAGTTAACTCCCATACAGACACCAAGCATCTGCTGCTGGATCTTCTACCACCTTACTGTACAAGAAGGGTATTGCTTTTTTTTTTTTTTTTTTTTTTAAATAGTCTCTCATTTTGGCCACTTCTTGCTGGTTTTCTTCATCCTAAAGAGTTGACAGAGGATATAGATCCTTGCAGTAAGGAGTTCAGCGGACTGGAACAATTATTAGGAATCAGCCATAAAATCAAGACTGATACAGGGAGGATGATCCTATTTTTAAAGATACTATCTGGGCAATAATGGAGTCGACAGCTCTTCTATGAAAAAAATCTAATTCTAGAATTGTCATTTTTGAGTTACTAGCACGTCAAAACAGCTGCAGATGCTATATCTGCATCTTATTTTGGAAAATAATGACCTGTCTTCAGTTTCAGTTTTCTGACAGTAAAAATAAGAAAAGTGACTTAGCAAGTGGGAACTGTAAATTCACCAGCTAAGCAAGACCTCATAAAACATCGTGCTTTGAATACCCAACGGTGTAGAGTAAACAGGATCTCAGAAAGGGAAAAGCACACACGGGTCGGTAAACTGACACGTTACAATCAGCCCTCCGCATACTTCCCTTCTCTCTCGTGCTTGGCTGGCAAAGCAAATTTCTCAGAAACCCTCACGCCTAACCCAGTGATTACTGCAGATGCCCAAGGAATATTTTTCTCCCCCTCCCTTCTGGGATTTGTATTTCTACCTGCGTATATCAGCACTGACAGCTGAATGCCATCACTTTCACCAGAGGCAGAACAGAAAGGAAATAAAGGTCTTTTTGGCAACCTGCCCTAAAAAGGCTTTAGAAGCCCAGGTAACTATAATATGGTCTAAGTAACCGCAAAAAAAAAACCCTCTCCACTGAGTGTGCAAATGAGTGGGAGGAAAAAAAAAATCACATTCAAGGAGTACTTTTAAAGGATTTCATGTCAAAAAAACGGGGAGAAGGGAGGACTGATCTGGCGTCCTTTGTGGGACTTCTCCAACAGCATTCAAATTTTTATAAATGAGCTGAATAGCAAAAGAGTGCATCATTAAAAAAGCTTTGATGTGAAGAACTTTGCTTGATGTAGTGTATCAGCTGCACCTCTATAAGCTGCAGAGAGTTCTGCTTGGGTTTGTTAATTTGCTTCTTGACATCACTACAAATAAACATGAGAGGGCTCTGTTGTTACGTTTTCTTCGGTTTCCCAGTTCTGCAAGCACAGCTACCCGCCTAGGTCAGCGCAGAGCAGTACAGGCTTACATGAAGCAGCTGAAGCTTGCTCTGTTGTATTTTTATGTTTGCTGTCTCCACACTGAGCCTATGGAAACTTCCCAGTGGCAAGCACCCACAATCTCACTATGGTTTTATTTGAGCAATGAGCAGAGAGGGACAGCTCAGGAGCTCCTCATTTTCTTCAGAGCTAAACCTTCAGAGCAAAGCCTCTTTCACACTGAAGACTGAGGAAATACCTGAGGACACGAACAGGCAGCTGCCACCTTCCTTGCCTCTCGTGCAGAGCCCTGCATTGCTGTGGATGCAGATGAGTCCCAAGTGCCCATACAGACACAGGCCATTAAGTAACTTCCTCGGTCCTCTGCCAGCAAGAACTTTGCATCGACACTGATGCTACTGCGAGTTTCTGCACAAATGTCACGTTTCTCAAGTAAATTTAAGAAGTGAAAGGCTACAAAAATAAAGCAAATCTATGAAATTTCCAACAGGCCTGTTAAAACACAGAGCAGTGGTGTTCCCAGCACAAAACCTGCCCGTTTAGCAGGGTGCACGAATTAATTCAGTTTAGCAGCTCACCTGTCTGATTATCAGTGTGCAAACCCCACAATAACGAACCATCACTGTTCTAACACAAGGCTAATAGATGTTAATGACCACCACCATCACCAGGACTTCCAATAAAAAGAAACCAATGCTTTCCTAAAACAGGAACACTTCTCCTACTGGAAATATTGAGGCTTCCACCTTCAGTAATTTCTGGAGCTTGCTGTAAGTGCTTTGGCCAAGAGCTGAAGATCTGCGCATTTCGGTAAAGTGAAACAAAAGGATGGAGGAACTGTTGGAAGTGAGGAAGGTGAATGATTATAATTCAATTTTATTTTTCCTCTTATTGAAAGACTGTTATAGGCCATAAGCTGCTACTTCTTTAGGAGCCTGTCAAGCAGCTACCCATCCTTGTCAGGACAGGCCTTAATAACTTACCTTCTTCCTTCCTAGAAAGCTTTTAAAATAATGCCTCTGCTCAGGTAAGCAGTTGAAGACATTGCTACACCAGTAGAGTTGCATATGCAATAGTTTGTTTTATTTCATTAAACTACTGATCTGTAACGATCTGTTTGTTTGGGAGCAACATCCAGCAGATCTTTGTTAATCTCCAGAAGATGAAGTAACATTTTGCATCCTGTTATATTTAATATAGTATTCTTGGGTGTGATTTTTTTATTAAACAGTCTTAGAAAGCATTGCTTCGGGCAGCATTAGCATTACCAGCACTGCTTTCTTCAGCTTTCACCTGGGGCTTTTGACTCTGTGTGAGCCAAAGTTTAAAAACCGAACGTCCTCTTTTCTGCACAGCGAATTAACAAGAAAGGGCTGGAAATCACCTATGATTCCTCCCAGCATGAGACATCTGACTGAGAAGCCACTGCGATGGAAAATGTTTGCTGACACATTTACAGTCAGCTGCCCTTTGCCGCTGTGGTTTCGCTGCTCGCTGCTGGTACGTACACCCAGTGCTCCTCACATCGCTACCAGCAAGCTTGGGAAGATCCATCACTGAGGCTGGGAACACACAGGAGCACGATCCGGTGTCCCGGTGCTGAGCACATCCAGGAATAACGTTAGGGGGACCCTAAGGGGGACCCAGCAACCCCACAACCTGACAAAGGTTTCTACCGCCTGTTTACATCCAGCGAGGCCCTCGGAAGAGAGTACGCTATGTTTTCTGTGAGGATGGCCTCTGATTTTAAACCCTGAGGATGCCGAGCAGTGGGCCCACGGTGGCCACAGCGCTTAACCTCGGTCACGCGAGGCACACAACCAGCAGGTCGGTGCTAGCACATGCCCCTGCAGCCGGGACACGAAGAAGGAGCAAGCCCGTTAGTTCCTCACCACAAAACAACCTCAAGCTGCCCAAAAGGCAGTGCCACCGCGGCCATCTCAGCCTTCAGTTACCAGTTTGTGCAGCTTAGCAAACAACAAGGCAGGCTTTGAGGGAAGGGAAGGGAAGGGAAGGGAAGGGAAGGGAAGGGAAGGGAAGGGAAGGGAAGGGAAGGGAAGGGAAGGGAAGGGAAGGGAAGGGAAGGGAAGGGAAGGGAAGGGAAGGGAAGGGAAGGGAAGGGAAGGGAAGGGAAGGGAAGGGAAGGGAAGGGAAGGGAAGGGAAGGGAAGGGAAGGGAAGGGAAGGGAAGGGAAGGGAAGGGAAGGGAAGGGCCTCACCGGTTGCAGCACTTTGGCCGGCAGCCTCCAGCCCTTCAGGCGGTGCCGGGTGCAGCCGCAGGGCTGGCGGGGCTCCTTGCAGTGGGGCTCGGTGGTTGGGCTGTACACGGCCCCGTTCTCCATGGCCGCGCCGCCGCCGCCAAGCTGAAGGGAAGAAGCGAAAGCAAAAGGGCGAGGCAGGAGGGCGGGGAGGGAAGGGAAAGGGAAGGAAGGGGAAGGGGAAGGGGAAGGTGGAGGCGGTCCCAGTCCCTCCCGGCCGCAGGCTGGTTGCCAGCCTGGCCCTGTCCCCGGCCTTGCTTGAGGAGGAACCGGGCTGGTGCTGGGCGCTGGAGGCGGCCTGGGGCTGAGCAGGGCCTTGGGCTGCTACACTACTCACCTATCAGCCACAGAACTGCTACCACCCATCACAGCCAAATTCGGCTACACTTCACTTATTTAAGTTTCTGTCAAACGTCATATAAATGGCAATTTTCTTAACCTCAGCTTTGTATGCACGCTGGTTAAGTGAAGCCTGTGCTCAGGATCAGGTTGCTCAGCCCCCGTCTCCCTTCCAGAGCCAGCACAAGGAGCAGGGAGGATGCATGTGGCCACCCAGGAGCCCCGGTGCCTTTTGTAACCCTGCCAAGAGCCACCAGGACAGCCAGGTAAAGTAGGGTGGCCCTGCTAAAAGCAGCCGGTTCGTGCTCTGTGTTGAACATTCACCAGCAGGCCATAAGCACGATCCCTCCCAGTAAGAAAACACAAGCAAGAGGAACGCTGCAGGGCCCTTGGGCAGGGCAGCACAGGCTTGTTTGTGCCAGAAACAGTGCCTGCTGCAGCAATCGGCTTCAGAGGCAAATGAGGAGGGCAAGTCCCGCGATTCCCATGGCACGGGAGTTTCCAGTAAAATAAGCAAGGTATCGCCACGAGGGCAGCGTAGCTTCTGCCTGGGGTTGGGATGAGTCTAATGCAGTTCTGCTGGCAGCATCCCCAGAACGCAGGGCTGGGCACATAACATTTACTGTTACCACTCAGGAGTCTGCCTTGCCTTTATTGCTGTTTTTCACATTAGTACAACCATAAATAAGATTATATTACAGAGGCTGGCATCTCTTTTCTGAAGGAATTTCCCTTGTTTTGTTTTCTTCCTTGCTAGTATTTTGTGTGTGACTAGACTGTACTTTGGTCTGAGGGAGACAGGGTTTAGGGAGATAGAAGAAATGGTGAGTTTACCTTTTCAGGTGTTCGGTAGCATCTAGGGATATTTGCAGTTGTTCCCATCTGAATCTTTACCAGTGTCTTAATGCAGCTTTACTAGATTATGAACAGAGATGTAACTATTGAGTTTGCTTTTCAAGGAGTCATATAAACACTATCCAAGTCAACAAAGGATAAAATAGATTGCAACCTTTTTCTACTTACTGTTGTCTTTGAGTTGGTTTTTCGGTTCAGGCCTTCTCCAGAAAGCACATATCAATGATGCATGAATTATAAAGGTTAGCTTGCCACTTAAATCCTAGCTTATTTAGCCCACTTCATTTATTTATAAGGGAATTCATGAAAAGCAAAACAGTAACTGTAACAAAGAAGGAACTAAAAGCAGACCAGGTAGGGCCTAGTAGCTTAAAAATACTTCAGGCATTGTGTTAAAACATACAAATGCTGCTATGCACACAAACTAAAGGCGTTCTTTACCCTTTTCATTAGAATTGTCTTTCAAGTACCTCACTTTCCTTTAGAGTGAAGGCAGATCAAAACAATAGTTGCGATACATAACATGCCTGCTTAATGCAAATAACTGTAATTACCTGCCTGTGATGCAATGGAAATCCCGTTCCAGATGTGAATCTACTTCCTTCTGTTTACCTGCTGATGGAGCTTTCCAAAAACAAAGCCTTTCTTACCCACACAACCTCTGCCAGAACGGCAGAACCAGAGCTAAAAGCAGGAGCTTGCAGCAGAGAGGCAACCCTAGAGTTAGATCTTAAACTACCACAACATCTCCATTCAGCCAAAGAGCTCGAGGTTGGTGGAAGCAGATTAGTGATGAGTGACCTAGTTTTCTCCCTCATTGCATCTTCTCCACCATAGTGGCCAAAAAGCAATACTTTAAGTTGAGAAAGCTACCTCATTAGGGGAGATTACATTATAGTTTTATGACATGGCTATCACCTTGCTGCACTGAAAGAAAAAAAAATTAGAAAGAAGCGTGACTTCAGCTCCTTGAAGCAGTTGAGTAAATGTCAGCCACTGGAATATAGCGGACACAGACCAGGGCTGCATCCCTCCTGTTTTCATAGTGAAGCCCCAGTGACCCTTTGGAACTAGCTTCATATTGTGTTACAGATTTACACAGATGAAGCTAAAACCAAAATCCCTCACAACCAAAATTAGCAGCAGGGCTCCATTGACCGGACTTGTCACAAACTGATATTCCAATTTTCCCATGTTCATAAATACAATTGTGTTCTTTTGTTTTCCTTCAAGGAGGGCGAGAGAGAAGGAACTATAGCAATGGGAGAGTAGCTTAAAAGTCCAAACAGCTGAAGGAGACAGGCTCCATTTTTCATTTGAAGGGTGATGAGGTTCATCACCACGGTACAATTAAGTCAGCCAGTTCGAGGCACAGCTCTCCTCCTGGTCTCATTTCTGGTATTCCCACACAGGTATCTAACAGTTTTCTTTCATCACTCTGGCCCTGTGTATTGCAAGCATCAAGTACAATACAACTAGCTAGCAAGGGGAATAACATAAGTACTGTGACAAAGAACTCAGAAAGGCCTTGCACATGTTGCATCTGCTGAAGATTCCTCTTCTCTCAAGGCTGTATTTTTGGGCTCAGTATTGCAATTGAATTCACAAACTCCAATCTTCATACTGACCAGCTAGAACGTGTGATTTTTCAACAGCTGAAGACTAAGGATTAGCATTTTTAATAGCTATGTCTAAGTATCCCTTATGACACAAGAAGAAAACAAACCTTCAATATTCCACATTTCCCAAATGTTGGGCTAAGCTAACTCTTGTCACTGTTTTTCAGCATTTATCTGCATAAAGAGAATCACAAAGCCATGAGGTATTTGACAAGTAATGGTTCTATAGCTGCAGGTGTCCTACTGCAAATTAAGTTTGCTCCCCATAAAAGGACTGCAACCCAACAGGTTAGTACTTAAGTTCCAGACGACCCACTAGAAACTTAAAAGTTAGCGTATGTAGTATGGTAGCTAGTCCATATAGCTCAGATATCACACACACATTTCAGAGACTGACATATTTTCAGCTGAAAAGTAAGAATAGTCTGCAAGGAAAGTGGTCTTTTACCCAAAATTTTCAAGCTTAAAACTGATAGAGTAAGCTTATTACAACCAGTATACTCGAAGAACTGATGTAGGAACATGAAGGAGAGAAGGAGGAAGGAGGAAGATTTGTAAAAATCCCCCTCAAACATTCATTTTGGGGCTAATATTTCCTTATCTACACAGAACTAGCTCTGAAAATACAAAAGAATTTAATTGGTTTATTTACTTTATAGCATTTTTGTAGTATTCCACAAAACATTGTTGGTTTTTTGTTTTTGTTTGTGTTTTTTTGTTTTTTCCAATGAAAAATCATCTGTTCTTCCAATACTATCTCTAATTTCTTGTGTACTAGACTAAAACCTTGGACCCAATGACACTAAAGGCATTAAAGGCACACAAAAGTGATTAGAAGTTATTCACACTGTTATTCTTTCTAGAATCCAGGTCATAACAAACCTAACACATCTACAGGTAGGGCATTGAAGCACAATAAAGGATAACAAAGTAGTATCCTTTCCAAGCATCCTTCTCTTGTTTTACCCCACTGGTAACTTTGGTGCCTAAAAAAATGAGGATTAATTGGCACAACATTTTGTGAAAAACATCTTCTATTACATAGGCTTGTTTTGCATGATAGTTCTGGTGACACCTTCATCTTGACACTCCTGTCAGAGCAGTAGTCAGGGAAATTTCAACTCAAGGCCAAAGCCAGCAGCCAAGTAGTCTTGGTCTCACTGAATGGAAACAAGAAGCCAAAGCCACCAGGCTAAATGGAAACAAGTTCTCATTTTCTTTTTGCCATAAAAATACCTTAAAGTCTTTGTTCCAAAAAGCACAAAGCTGGGGATAGTGACAGCAGCTTTAAGAGAATTTTAACTTTAAGGAGGGAGGTAGGCTACTTCAGCATTGCAGAATAGAAAGGCCAATGTTCTTTAAAGATTTTTGATTTTTTTTTATAAAATAGATAAAACAACTAACGGGCTAGGGAAGAAATAAATTTAGAAGTTTTAAATTTGCAGAAGTGACATTTATTTCTAGAACTTTGTTTTATGAAGTGAAATTCTAATGAGTCATTAGTAAGGTTTTCCCCTGTCCCTGCTTCTGAAAAAAAAAAAAGCCACCTAGTTCAATAGTTCCTAATATATTTCTGGAAAACTAGAAAATATATGGAAATATAACACGTCCGAGTTTCCAGCTTCAAAAAGGATACTGGGCTTTGACAGACACTCAGATGAAAAATGCAGAAGCTAAAAGTTTTCTTTCCAAAACCTGAGCAGTACGAAAGTTTAGGATATTGTCCTAAAGTCTGAAGTTTCACTCCACAAACATGTACCACTGCACCTCTATGTACAAAAAAGCATGCTGCTGATGTTAGGAACAGCACCTATTACCACTTAGAGTTATGTTTCAAGAAGTTTACATGCATAAGCTACTATCAGAAGTGTACTGATAGGGAGGCATTTCTCCATGCATCAACCTCTTCTTCATCAGGGGGTTTCTGAAGTTTTCTAAAGAGTTGGAGAAATTAATGTAAGACTATTTAAAAACCTAAAACAACCAACCAACAATGAAAACCCACCCTAAACACACTGAAGAGGTCACTTGGCAATTACTCAATAAGGATATACTTTTCACATTTACTATCCTGTAGCCGCAAGTAGGAAGAGACTGTAAGCTTAAAAGAGATCAGTAAAGGGATGCTCAACATCTGTGTACCAAAAGCTGAAGTAAAGCCCTAACCTCAGTCAACTACTTCTCGTACAATATACTGAAGGCATCAGCAGGATCCTTAGTGCAACTAGGGTGTTTTCAGAATACATTACAGCAGAATCCACACAAGTCTGATAAGCTGGTGTTACTCCTAGCAACAAATGCAGCAGACTTCAGGCAGTTCCTTCCAGAACCAATGTTTTAAGGAAGTTTATCTGTCCCAGTGATCTTATTCACAGAGAGGTTAAAGATAAGAGGCATGTTTTAAAAAAAATTAAGTATGCGGTATAAAACGTAACTGTAAACAAAGAACACCATGGCTTCAATGAAAGTTACTTAAATTTGAATGCAGAGAATACTTTATTAACTGATTACAGTTTTGATGACCAATTTTAAACCATAATTCATGTGGGAAACATAGTGGGGGACATTAAGGCCGAGCCATATATATAGACAAATCTGGATACTGATTATCTGTACATTTAACCTCTGCTTTTTCTTTATACATCGTTTATTCAGTGTCTGAAATTAATCAAACAACCAAAAAAACTGGCCACTAATTTGAAGACATATCTGGAATGAAATTTTTGCATGGGTTTTTGAACGCAGTGTTAATCTCAGGGGAGATCAAACAGATTTGCAAACGTACTCCAAATGAAGTGTTCAAATATATTTGGAGTTTATTGTTGTCATTACAGTTTTGTGCAATTCATTTTCTCTTACAAAAACTAGCAGTAGTTCTCTCCTTTAGAGGTTAAGCTCTACTTAAGATGGTATTCAACCTGACCACCAGGTCGGGAAATCAATATAAATTAAGTGCCTGTGGTGTGTATCAGTTTCCTGCTCTAAGCAACCTTTACCTGATAAGTGGACATACTTGCCAGTTTTACAGAATTATGCTGACTTTTCAACAAAACCCAAGAAATTAAATTTATTATTCTTGCACTGTGAACAGCAGTCCTACATGATGTGATACCATTTTCCATCTGTACAGCTCCCTTTTGTTAAGTTGGGCAACACATGAAAGAAAGACAGACATAAACTGTTTGTGTTCTGAAAAGATCTTTCAGTTCTTTAGTTCCAGTCACTGAAGGAAGAGGCAGAGGCAAGTTTGAATTATCCCAGAAAACTGAACAATTGGTTTTATTTGGTGTCTTCAAGATGCTTCACCTTCTGTGGGAGATGTAGGGGTTGTTGGAGAGACCATGTCAGGTTTCCGTGAAATTCTGTCCAACTCTGCCTGAACATCTGTTAAAACTGGCTTCTGACCTACAAAAGAAATGCACATCATTCAGTCACGTTTATGAAACAGTTCTGGGAAAGCCTGTGGTTTCTTTAATACTCAAGAAGCACCTGTTAAACTGAACAAAAAAAAAAAAAAAAAAAAAAAAAAAAAAAAAAAAAACAAGATGGAAGAACTACATTTTTGCTTCAGACAAATCCCAGATATTGTTACTGGACACTTTGGGTTGCAGAGTAAAGACTTAAGGCCAAAATCAACAGCGACAGAGTCACATCCTTCTATATTCCAGATATCTCAAAATAACTTCCATAATTATAATATAAATTGTCAGCATATGGAGAGTTAATGGAAGGTTAAAAACACATAACATTGTTCAGAAGGATTCACAACTGCTAGAAAATATACTTTCCTGTATCAGCTGTATTTTACACTAACTCTGAATGGCAATCAAGGCTTTCACCACAGACCAATAAGGTCAGTTTCACACACTCGGTCAGCCTAGACCTGACACTGCTGCAGCTGGGTGCATGCACACCCTCAGGTGGCAAGTCCCTCTCTCTCCTCACCTGCTTACCTCCTTCATATCTTGGAATGGCACAGACATTTGTGCAATCACACTTAGACCTGATTCAAGCTTAACTTACACCATATTTTTCCACCAGGTCATTCTTATCACTCAGTCTAGGTTTCTATCTGCCACGTTCTACCACAGGAGAGGAAAAGATGACATAGAAAAAGGCAGGCAGAGCAGAACTAGAGACTGTTCACACCATGACAAGTAGGGCACAGTACCTCAGACTTTAAAGGACAATTCTGATGTATACGGCGTTTTAGCAATGTCTCAAGCATCCTTGCTGAAGATCCAACTTCACAGGAACTATCTATACAGCTCATCTAAATGTCCTGTGCTGCTCTTCAAATCATACTCAGATCCCAAACCAACCAATTTTCAGATGAAAAAATAAGTGAGTTTTATCAATAACACTAAACACAGGACAGTAAGTACCAATGAAGGTGAGGAGGTGACATGGTAACTCCTTGAAAACCTAACTACATGCCACATTCAACTGGCTACCCCCTAACCCTTCATTTGTTGCACAGTAGGATATTTCTGAGAACATGTTTTCCTCCTTAACAGTTTCATTTTATTCTTGAGATTTGTGCCACAGCTCTGATGCACCACTTCTCTGCAGTGCTGCCCTCACCTGGCTGAATTCAGCCAAGCCACCTGCCAGCCACTCCCCAAGGATGTTTCAACAGGTGCTCTGCTCTCTGCGTGGCACGCAACAGCTCCTGTTACAACACTCTCCAGACGCTGCTCCAACAAGCGCTGCAGACTTCCCAGTTAGGAAGTACTTCTGCACTTTGCTCAGCAAACTGAGATTTGCATACAGAAGGAGGAAGCACACAGATGGAATAAAGCTTATCTCCGGGTCAATCTACACAAAATGTAAGTGGGGAGCCAGGTGTTTTTTTCTCTTGCTGTCTAAAACATTATCATCAAGTACCAACGAAACACAAGCATTCATACGTCTGATGAGCTGTACTAATAAGAATGATGCCACAGTTTAGGTTAGAAATTGATCTTTCATCATACCTGACTTTTTTGCTGATGGTGGTAAATTGCTGCCAGCACCACCAGTGCTGCCACCTCCAGGACTGCCACCAACACCACCAGGGCCACCAGGGGAACCAGTTTTCTTACTCAGCAGACTGTTGAAGAAGTTAGCCAGGACTCCTTCACTAGTAGCTCCAGCTACAAGGTGGAGGGGGGACACAAAAAACACACAATTTATTAGGTTTAGTAACACTGATTTAGTGTTTCAGTTATTTATGCTAAATAAGCATATTAAAGAACGGAAGTAAAACAGCTGTTTTATTTCCCCAAATGCATTTGTGCTTTCAAAAGAAAAGGTACCTTTCATATTGGGATCAATTTTTTTGGACCCAGTAGGGATTGGTGTAACACTGGCGACATTTGATGTCACAGATCTATTTGGTGTTCTAGGAGATCCTCCGGGAACTCTCGGTGAGGCATCCTACACAAAGAAAGAGGATGAGAGAAAAAAAAGCCAAAGCTTGAAGTTGTCAATCTTCTACAGAATTATATCATGCATGAAATGAAGCACTTGTTTCGCAGTTCTTTTTTTTGAAACAACGTAGTATCCCACACAGCTGAAATGACACAGAATTTTCTTGAAGCATGTGATTTCTTCCACACTTGTATGACATCATTAGAAACATTAACATCAGTTCAACTAAAGCAACTAGCGAAGCTTACTCCCTCCCCACCTCAACAAGAAGCATTAAAATCCACGTGCTGTTCAGTAGTGCCTCTCACCATAATGAAAACTGTACTGATGAGATTACAGAGGAACTATTCCAGCTTCTTGCAAAGACAATGCATGCCATAGATACTGTGGAAATGACTAAAGGTAGTCCAGTTTAAAAAAAAAAAAAATGCTTCAAAGATAAATCCTTTTTCTGTAAAATCACAGTTCATCTAAACAAGATAAAGCCACCTTTGAAATATCACATGCTCTCTATTAAACTGGTAACTTTTTAGTTATTTTAATAGCATTTTAAATGTAGTTGTTGTCATAGTTCTTATTTGACCCTTTTTTTTTTTTTTTTTTTTCTTTTCCCTCTCCAGAGTCTCAATATTCTCAGAGATAGTGTCAAATTTAGGAAAAGTTTCACCAAGACAATTCAGCTGAAATGCCATTTGCTCTCTGGCACACTCTTTGGATGGGAAGGTCAGTCATGTAACTGTTTAGATGTTCTCTAACACATGAAAAGTAAAACCATGACATTTAGCCCTTGCTGCCAATACAAGTTATGTCTAGCTGTGAAGAAGCATCATCATTTTAGAGCAGTGTTAAGATGTAGGCTTTCAACACTACGTAGTTTTAAAAAAAAAAAAAAAAAAAAAGACTAAAAACTATTTGATAGAGGGTTGCTTGCTTTAACCACACTAAACATATGAAAGTGGATCATTTTCATGTAATGGTATTTAAAATTCTTATTACTAACCACTGGCCTTCCTGCAGCAGTAGGTGGTTGTTTTGCCAACTGCGACTGCAAAAGAAAACACACAAACCCATGTAATGTTAGATATTACAGTAACTAAGAATACAAAACCAAACTTCTATCAAGGATCTTGTTAAATGGCTAATTGTTTTTTTAGACAGAAAGTTACCTGCTGCTTCATAAGAAACACTTGGTCATCCTCTGCCACAATTTCTTTCTCATGAACAAACTGCAATACAAAAACCAAAAACATCATTTTAACTGGAAGAAGTATTCTTTTTACACCTCCGAGTCAATATGACCAAAGCATTCAGTAATGAATGAAACGTGATCACCATGTTATATTACACATTTTCTGTATTTAAGACGGACACCTTGTAATTCCATTTAAGCTACATTAATTGGAAGTGAAATGGAAGGATCATTTAGTCCTTTGACCTGTCTGACATAAATCTAGATGCATCTATGGAAAGATCCGTTTTATGTTCAATAAAAGAGGAATGACAAGTGATTACAAGGTATCTTCAGGGGGTGTCAGGATCATCAAGGAAACAATTTTAAAGGCATTTAAAGCATGATACAGTTATGTTTCTGGTCACAGACGCAGGCTCTCCACAGCACACTCCCTTTTCTCTGTTAACTTATGCAGACCTAACCTTGGTGTTACTGTTAGTAACTTTTGCAAAAGTGACTCTTTGCCTGTGCTACATTAGACTGGTCTATAAAATGGACAGAGATCTTAGATCCCAGTTCAAAGCATCAAGTCTCAAGCACTTTTCCTCCAAATAAGCTCACCACAAAAACTGCCAAAACAAACATGGCAAATACCAACACCAAAATTTTTAATCCATCCTCAAGTTTAGAAGCATGCAAAAAGCCTGCCACTTGTATTTTCCTTGGACACTTTGTATTTTAGATAGTATTGTATGTCTTGATTTCTTCCCTAAAGATTACAGAAAGGGCATAGTATTCATTTTCCTGGCTAAAATATTCACATCTAGAAATACGATCAATCCCAAATTCTTAGCTTTGTTAGAAAAAGTCACAAAAATATTTGCCTTGAATAGCTTCTGTACACATGGGTCCACTGCTGCTAGCATGTAGTTCTGTCAAGCTACATACTTAAAGAGTATGAGAGAGAAACGTACTGGTTATACTGTGGAAGCTGCATAATCACATACAGAGGGGTTTGTTTTGTTTTTATAAATAAAGAAGAACTTTGAGAACAAGATAAGCAAAAACAAGTTTATCACAGTCTTGTGATAAACTGGAAGCAAAGTCTCAAGGAAACACTCCAAAAGCTGACAGAAATAAGTATGTAAAAAGCTGAATGCCAAAATGTTAGGAATATTTATTCTCCTTTTAAAACATCTTAATTTACCTTTCTGACTGGTGGTTTTCTGATGTTATCTTCAAAACTGTCTTCTGCTTTTAGTGTTTGAAAGTTCTCGTGCAATATTCCTATCTTCTTGTCATTATCCCAACCTGCAGGACTAGAAAAAGGATCATTTGGCTTCAAATTCTATGGTTACTTGAGGTTATTCTAGTATGCAATCCTCAACTGCACAGAGCTGAAAGCCAGGAAAGTTGTCATCCTTCCCTATCTTCCATGTAATCAGGTACAACTGGTTGTAGATTGGGACTGGTCCACCGTAACGGGGAAGAAGTGTCTCCTGGATTAACATTTCTCTTTGGGGCAGTATTTCTGATTTCAGCCCACTGGCATTCACAAACCCCAGCTTATGATATTGTTACAGTGAACTTCAAAAAGCATACGACAAAAAGCAGGCTCTAAATGCTGTTACACATAACAATACGGGTAACTTACATAAATACCGCATCTTTTTCCACAACAACAGCTGGAACATTGAAAGGAAACCCATACAACTTCTGGACTATGTATTTATACACTAAATCAATGTTTTTGTTCTCCTTTACTGAGGTGTAGATAAGTGCTGCCCCATCTGAACAAGCTTGTTAAAGAAAATTCATTTTTAGCAGTTGGTAAGAGATGGTGAATTGAGCATTTTTGTTGCTTTAAAGGTTACTTCCTCTGTAAAATTTAAAGGGGGAACGCAAAATCATACAGGTCAAACAACTACCAGCACTATTTTTGAAATAAGCTTTTTAGTAATTTAAATCTTTCTTCCTGCATTTATTTTAGGGCAGCTCATCTGTTGCTTTTAAAGTACAGGCTTTTCTCACTCTCAAAACTTCCCTGTGATGCCTTAAAACTTTTTTTTTTCGTAGGAAAATTTTCATGCCATATCCTTATCTTGTTATTATCCCGTCCTGCAGGACTACGTAGAGATGTGATGCACACACTACAGCATTAACACTTGTAGCTTCAAAAATGCAAAACATCCTCGCTTTCCCAGCTGTGTTTTTTGATTAGGGGCCTGAGCTCTAAGAGAGTGCTTAGTATTCCAACATGGTTCAATATTAAAGTAATGCTGTTTATACACAGGATTAATAAAAGCAGCCAGGGAAGTTTTAAGTAATTTTCACTTTGGGATTATAAAAATGCCAAATACCCTAACCTATGTTGAATTTCCTACATGTATGAAATTCAAATTCTGAAGGAAGAATGTAATCTAATCTCATCCAACTCCCATTCAGTGAAGTTTACAATGGAATTCCAAGTTATCCATGGCATATTCAATTGCAGGGACTAATTCCTACTAATCTTTCATATTCTTTCCTCCACCTACAAAACTTATTACAATTACCTGTAATTCCATTTTGAAAAATAGGTCTTAAAAGCTTTTTGAATGAAGTGCCATCTCCATACTTACCTGAAGTGCCAGGTTCCTGAACTATTTTTTCCATCTGCTAACTGCTCTCTCCCCACTGGTATTTAAACTTCCCTCTGCCGCAGCACAATGAGGGTAACATAATGAAGGCATATTATTAGCATCTAAATCTAGTTCTTGGCATGTTTAGCTGACTAAATGACAGTAACCAGTGTAATATACATATTTAATTTATAAAAAAGTAATAATATCATAGTGACAGCTTACGTATGTTGCATCTGCACCAACACAAAACCCAGTGGATCTTTCTTACAGCAATTCAAACTGTTTTTCTCCCCTTATTACCTTCTCTTGTGGAATTACTGAACACTGAAGGGACTGCATATTTGGCCAAAAAAAAAATCATCTTATGCACATCTGACGTGATTTAATGTTTATATGAATTATCTTCTTGCTGTGTTAGGGACGTGTTGGCTTAGTCTTTTTGGCTAAGACTTACTGATTTAGGAACTGACTCCCAAAAATGGAAACAAAGGCAAGTAAAGGAATTCGTGGTAGGGGGGACACACTAGGCTTTTAGAGGTTGGTAAAAAACAAACAAACAAACAAACAAACAAACAAAAACATTAAAATCAATCAGCAGAAAACGGAGAAGTTTAGTTCAGCAATGTCTGCAGGGGAAGCGTAACTGAAGCAGACTTCCAGCCACAGTAAAGGAGGTGTGTACTACTTTGGTACAGATGCAAATACTCTTTTAAGCTAGTCATAACTAATGAAAAATAATGAGTCCTTTTTGTCTTTATGATACATTTAAGGATACATTGTAAGCAAAACCGTCTGATATGTGATTGAATGAAGTCAAAGTGTTCGTCTCTGTAGTCATGCTCTTTTTCCAGAACACTGATGGCATCACACTGTTGAGATAAGCAGAGAATTAATATACCACTCTCAGTTATCTGCCGAAATAGCAGTGCTGCTGCACCTCCAGTGCACAACTGGGGAATAAGGGGTAGAGCGGGGTGAGTGGCAGAGAGAAAAACAAAACCCAAAAACCTGCTGAGATCATTTAAAAGCTGTAACTGAGCAAAATCTCTTAAAACTAATACATAACTTGGCATGCGTGTCCTGTGATCAACATTAAATTGAGAGATTAAGCATTTGCCACTTCTCATTTCCTTACCTCCTGCCACACTATATGATAAAGCCTCTGCTGAACACTGTCTCTCTGAATGATACCACCATTTTCTGCACGATGTTTTTACACGGTGGTATTACAGAACACCATCTTTCTGTCCAGTTACTTTGCAAAAGGGGGCAAAAGCAAGAAATATGGAAGCAAGAGGAAAAAAATGGTGCTGGTGGGGAAAAGAGAAAAAACATGCTTTTAAAATGCGAGGGTTAACCTTCCAGCAAAGTAACAGCATATGCATCAAAAGGTTTACTCTTTCATTATGGGCCAGAGGCTGCAGATGCAGTATGCTTAATGCCAATGAGAACTGAAGAGCTGGGGGACACACAAGAAAACCACAGCGCTTTCTTTTTAGAATAAAAATGTTACATATTTAACACAAACCAAAACAGGCCACAGAAACACCAACAACTGAGAAAAGTTAGTACAGCAGCACCAGAACCCTAAACCTTTTTCACAGAAAGAACAAAAACATCTAAAAATCCAAAACATTGTTTGCAGAAGAAAGGAAGACTGTGGTGATTAAAGGGAATTTTAGTTGCTTGCTGACTAGCTCACTTCTGTGCACAAAACCAGGTCTGAAAAATACCTCAATTCCCTGAAAACTGGCATAACCACAGGAAAAACTACTTCCAAGTTAACATGCAATCAGGGTTTCCAGAAGATTCCCAATCTTTAACATTAAACATGTTTTAAAGAATTCTTATCTAAAGTATCCAGAATGAACTAAGAACCATGCTTTTCCCCAACCCAAATCCAGAATTGACAGAGTTCCTTAAATAAAATATACAGAAAAAAACCTAAAATGTGAAACAAACCTTTGTACAAACTACTACTACTGGAATGCCTAAGTTACATGTTAGTGTATCTGCACCCAGAGGTAAAATCACACTGTCATCTTTGTCTTCCTGTAATGAAGTATTTCTTCTCTGTGGAGAAGCCGGAAAATCCTCGCCTGGTTCTACATATTCCTGGAAGTCTCTTACCACTGAAAGTAAAAAAAGTTATATTAAAAGATCAGCTACTTTATTATTTCAACATTGATTTCCACTGCCATTGACCTCTAGCACTATCGATTGTATAGCACTTTCTGCTTCTTTATTTGGAAAAAATTGAACATGCATTGAGCACCACCCATTTCTTGGCTTTGTGTAGCACGAGAGAGAACTAGGAAGTCAGATCTGCTTTACTGACAGGCAGAAGAACATGACCATATCAGTGTCCACAAGGACAACACTAACACATCTTTATTTTATCACTGTGGGACCACTAGGCAGTTGCTATTAATCATTATTGCTTGATATGTCTCTTAAAGAAAACATGTTTCCTTGCATTCTTCTTGGTAAAATTAGTAAGAGTCTGTTAGAATAAACATAAAAAAGCCTTACACATATTATTTAGCTGCTACCTTATACCACGTTTGACCTAAAAACCCCTTATTTACACTTCTGTCTGTACAGTCAATCTACAATACTATTAAACAAAATAAGTATTGATTAGATGTATTATTAGCTAACAGTGTATTAAATATCTAGCATGATTTTCACAATAGATCAGATACAACTTCAAAATTTAGCTAGGAGGATAAGTTGGAACACAACAAGAATCAGAAGGAAAAAAAATGAGGTTCTAAGTGTAACTTTTGCAAGGTTCTGCTGCAAAACACCCCAGCCTTTAATTACAGGGTCACTTAATATTCCTGCTGCCATGGATGCAATATTAGGCATCAGATGTTGTACTTTCACATCACGTGTCCTGCTCCACATGGCAGAAACGGTATTTTACCCAAAACCACCACTGATTACTTTTCCATGAGCAGCGCTCCCTGATTCAGCTAAGAACTCAGGCAGCAAGACAAATTTAGCTGCATCATGCAAACCCACAGCTAGCTGCTCTTGTACTTCCTCACTGCTTTGTCCTGATTTACATTAATCCATCCTTACTTCCTCCGAACTGATTGGAGCCCTGAGTTCATACTTAGAAAAGCATCAGCTGATTTAACACACCACTGAATTATTGGAGGCCCTGGAGGAAGACCTGAGGGTGAGGTTACTCCATCCTTCTACAGGTCTCAAAGTTCACGCTAACAAAAAGCACACGTACAGATTATCATCTCTACTTCAGCAGTCAGTTCAGGCTCTTATTCAGGGAACACTGCTGCTTCAATCTGATCTGAGCGCCTCCCAGAATGATCGTATCTTAAACCCTGATCTCCTCTCACCAAGATACGTCAGCTGGTCAAGGGAGCATCTCTCAAACAGCATCCTGTCTGTTCTGGGAAAATCACATGCTAAAATAGAAATCACACTACTCCAGCGCTGGCAGTCCTCTGGCGGATTCCCAGAATTGCTGCTGTGTGATCATGATATACTCGTCTTCATTTGGGTACAAAAAGCAGGGGAAGAGATGAATGTTATATTCCACAGCCTTTGAGCTGTGAGGTATTATCTCGGGTCCTCCTTAGAGGCACAGTTAAAGCAACCAGGCAATAGGGCTGCTGAATTCAGCAACAGGAAGAGCTCTCACAACCCTTCACACACAGCTGCTACGTATCCCTTAATGCCTTCTGTATCTGTCTTGGTTCTCACAGGGTCCCTTCTTTGAGGAGGGTTCAGTTGCTAGAACTGGAAGATGAGCACAGCAGAACACCTCCAGAAAACTAGACGCACAACCCTCCAGTAGATTTCAGTCCCATCAGAAGTTAAACCAGCTCACAGGAGCCTCTCATGAGCAATGAGCCTGATACCAGAATAGGATTACGTAGCGAAAACTCAGGCAAGCAAGATTCCTCCCTCCTTTTGGCAGCAGCAGCAGCCTGCTACTCAAATGAATGCATGAAGTCACATCGTAAGAGGCTCAAATTCATATTCCAATTCATATCTGGATTGTGTCCAGGGTTTCTACTATACCCTGCACACAGACCATCAATGTCTTTAAGTATTAAACCAGAAACCAAACTCTTAATGGCTAGATGGTTTCTTGACTCACTTAATCACTTTTATTTCCTAGATTTTGTAAGATTTCACGCTATCTAATCTTGACGCACAGCTCTCCCAAATGTTCACTCCTGTAGGAATTTCAAGAGGTGAAGGGGGAAGGACTCATATGCTTAGTACCCCAAGTGAAATACAGTGGATGCCTGAAAGTAATAAGGAGTAATGACGTTGGACAGTTCCATCAAATAGTTTAAGGAATCCTGGAAGAACTTTGTACTCTGTATATTTAAGCTAAAAAGACATGAAACTGATAGAGCTACATAGTATCTCAAAACCACACACCATATAGCTGCATTAGCATCAATAGTAATGTAACACCTCAGGTAGAAAGGGCCCTAAAACATTACCATGGTATAGTGAATCCTTTCAACATCTACATTTTTGTTAGGCAGAGAAAAGATCCAAAATTCTGTAAGATTGACTAGCTACAGGAACAGGTAGAAGACTGATGTAGTGTAGAAAGACCATGATTTGCCTTTACAATACTTAAATAAAATAGAAAGCTATGATTTTTTTTTCATTTGTCAAATCTTACCTACAAAAATCTGTAAGAAACA
The DNA here is from genome assembly GCF_964035555.1 of Netta rufina. Taxonomy (NCBI): domain Eukaryota; kingdom Metazoa; phylum Chordata; class Aves; order Anseriformes; family Anatidae; genus Netta; species Netta rufina. The sequence continues at coordinate 43,606,154 of NC_140124.1, forward strand.
AGGTTGTAAACTCAATCTAGCTGTGTTTATTCTTAAAGCTTTTTGTTTCTTTAAAGTACCTCCATTAGAAACAAACACTAGTTTTGAGCATTGTTCATATAGTTACTTAAGACTTATCTGAAATTTGACTTGCTTGATCTGGAACTCCTAGCTTTAAATCATCTTTCCAAACAAGAAAAAAGCTGCAGTGGAAACATTAAGTGGTGCAGAAAGCATTAAGCATATTTGATTTAAACAGATTCCTACATATTTGTGCAATACTCACACTTCTGTTCCATTTCTTTCATTTCTTCAGGCGGAATTTTTAACTTGTCAATGTGTTCTCTTACAACACTTGCCCATTTTTGTAAAGAATCCAGTGCAGTCCAAGGTCTAGACATGTCTACTACCAACATAATTAGAGTGTCCTTTAGAGAGCTTGCGTCCATTGCAAATTTAAGAAGACCTTTGTGATACAGGTCACCATCCAAAATCCATACATTACACCTTGTTTGGTCTACAACAAAAGCAGAAACATTTTATGAGATTTACTCGAAACAGTCCACTACAAATAAGCTATTAAATCTGAATTAGACATAAAATACAAAGCAAAAAGAAAATGACACGTTTTATCAGTCACTTGAACACACACACGTAACAACAGAGCAGAAAGCAGCTTGTGGAGACATGCCCCTCTAAAACCCTAAAGTTTATAGAATCTAGTTTAATGGCTGCTATCTGAAGATCTGAAACACATTACCTGAGAGTGAAAGCCCCAAGATGGAACTCAATGTTTCCATTTGAGAGGGACAATGGGTTGCTTCAAGAAGCAACTTAGAAAGGGGAAATTGGAGTTTTTGACAGGGAGGTGGCAGTCTTTGACAGGTGAGCAGACCAAGGGCTGAGAAGAGATGGCTGAATTCACCCAATATATGTCTACATAACTCTTAAAAGAACACAAGGTACCTTGACCTGTCAGAAACCTAGAGCACAACTGCAAGTTTTTCTTCTAAGTTTTAATGAATTAGATGGAGAGTGAAAAGCCAAGGAAGTTATTCCTGAGGTTTGCAAAAGGCCAATCACCACACAAATAGAATATCTTCCCCCCAAACAGTGTACTTTTATATCCTATAGACACAACTTCAGTGATGAATCAAGAGCTGGCAATTCAAAATTAGACAGCTTAGTATATTTACATTTTGCCTTTAGGTAAGTTTTTCTCTCTCATTACACAAGTTCTGGTGAAGATGTTCAGAACAGACTCCCAATACTCTTAACCTCGGTCAAATCATCTTTGAGAACAATACCCAGATATTATCCACTCCATAGGTGCAGATATTTGGTGTCTGGAACTTAAAACACATTTTCTTCTAGGTTTGATAAGCATGCTTTTGCTTAGCATCCATTCAGAACATCACAATAAGGCTGTTTTCCTGGTCTTTTCAGCCTTTTTACTGGCTCTTCTCCTTTCATGATACATACTAAAGGAGATTAGAGTGAGAAACTGTCTCATGATACATAGAAATCACTCATGTGGACTAAACTGAACTCCTGCAAATAATCAAGAAAGCAAGCCATCCACTTTCATTCCAAATATCACACTATTGAACTATTACTTTGGTTTAAGGTATTATTACGAATACAAACTTACCATCTCGATCTTCATCATGCACATTTAAATACAAATATTCCATTCCTCTTCCTTTCTTGTACTCCTCTATTCCTTGAATTTTTCCTATTAAGCTAGTTTTACCTGCTCCATCTTCACCTGGAGAGACAGAAGTTAGAAAACACTTAATCTTTAATCTCAGTTATGTATTAAAAAACACTTGTGGCAAGAAGGAAACATTGTGCTAACAAGATGACTGAACTCTAATTAATGTTTCAAAATATAGAGGGTTTTGCCCAACTCATTCATTTGTTCGAAGTCTGTGCTTCTCCTTCAAATCTTATTTCTGATTTGTTATAAATGCAAGTATGGCAGTGACTACCCTATTTGAAACAAGTTTTTATACACATTTTAAGCCTTGTTTAACACTCCAAGCAATTTCAGTCTTTCAGTAGCAACTGAGGTAGTAACAAAGTCTTTACTGAGTTCATGTAACAGGAAACTCATCTTACAATCAGAAGAATACTCTCCCCATCAAGCAGGGCAGAACACCAGGCTGAGCAAGGCAAAAGAGTTTCCTTCTCATTTTCTGGGTGATTTCTTCCAACCCTGTCTTCTACAGCTCTGTCACTTTTTTAAAGTTTCTTCAAACTGTAACCCATTGCCTTACATTCTGACCAGAATTCACATACTTGGGTACATGCACAGCCTGCAATCCACATCCATTCACCCCACTGTTAATGCCCGCCTATTCTCTCCCCCAAAAGAGAGCTCAGATAACTAGTCAACCTTACACCATAAGCAAACTGTAAACAGCTCAATTCCTGTCAAAGAGACTCTTCTTGAAAATCTTCTAAGTATATGCTCAAAGACTTTATGTGCAATTTTTCCAGTGTGAAAGAGTAATCAAACTAAATGTGAAGTCAGATCAGGGTTCTGCTTCTCTAGTTTAACAGGAGGATGGGTACCTAAGAGTTACTGAGGACAGACATTAGTAAGTTCTTGAAACTCACTCGCAGGTTATAAAATTAAAAGCAGCTTCCTAAGAAGGGCCTTATCAGCTTTATGCCAAACAGAATATTTGACTCTCCTATACAGCAAAACTGTAAATATAAACACTACATAAAAAATAAAAGTTCTAGGACAGTAATTTTCACTGTTACACATACTGAAGTTTCTCCTTCAAAGGAACTTGACCATCATCTTCTAGACAGCATTATGGCTACATTAAGGATACCATAGGTATAACCACAGAAGAGAGCAGAAAAGGTGGCAGATGAACTGGCGTTGAATTTCCCCAACATAAAATTCCAGAGAGAATCACATGAAACATTCAATTTAGAATTCAACTTTAGGTTCAGATTTGACTGACAGTGTAGAAGCTACCAGAAAGCATAATACTATTTACTCTAATTAACCCGAAAGACTTTTCTTTAAATACTAAATTGCTTCCATTGAGTAAAGAGAAAACATGACTAGAATTGAAGTTTAAAATCTGGATAACAGCAGAGAAGTTAAAACTGAAACATGAAGTTGTATCAGTTAAACTCTAAGTCTATCTGAAAAAAGTTAGCTAGCTAGGTCGTTATATTTATTAAATGTAGATGCACCTAAGAAAACACAATCACAGATAATTTACAGGAAACGCTGGAAAGCACAGCTATTTTCGGTTCATCAGTGTTCCTCTTCTTGTGAGGACATTCTTTCAAACAAGAAATTCTGCCTGAAAAGTGAAGAACTCAAGCTTCCTCACCACAGACGAAATATAATTGCTCCCTTACCCTCGCCCAAGTACTTATCCGAATTTCTTCTATTTGTCACCCAGAAATAGCTGAGGAGACCCTACTACGAGCTGTTACACTGGCAAGCTGTGCTGCTGAAGGCGCTGTTACTTCTGCCAAGGTATCTGTCCGAGTCATTCTGTCGTTTCACCAGGTAATAAAAGCACACACGCAGGTAGCTTCAATTCATTTGTGCCATCAGACTGCTCAAGAAACAAAACTAAATGTTGTTCCTTTTGCAGAGGATTGCACTTCACAGCTTTCCTAGTTTCTCAGGATAGCCGACCTCTAGCTACATTATCTTGCCTTCTACTTCGTTTTACACACGTGGTAAGAAAGATTGCAACTTGTTTGTGTTGGGAAAGTTTAGCACCTTCTGCACACTACATCTGCCAGTTCTTAACAGAAGTGCCTAAAACTTAAATCTAAGAAACATCTGGGGTTATGAAAAATTCTAACCATTTCCAAAGGTACACTTAAGCACTCTAAACTAAGCCATACTTGCACCAACGCTATCTGTACAAGTTTGTTGTTTTAAAGAGCCCAAGCTAAACAATATAGATAAACTTGAAATCTACATCCCACAAGCCAGCCCTCTTTCAGGGCTGTGTTGTGTGCTCTGCTACTCCCCATAGTGCCTAACAGCTGAAGTAAAGAGAAATTCAGTGCTGTAAACCTCCCCTGGGGAAAAAGACTTTTATTTTCACTCCTAACATTTCCCAGTAATTATCTTCAGCGCACACACAGAAATAAGTATCAGAACAGGATAAGACAGGTTGACTGGATGTAAAATTAGTGCCTTTGGACACGTGCACGCACAGTATGGAATCACAGAATCATTAAGGTTGGAGAAGCCCTCCTAGATCACCTGGTCCAACCATCCCCCTACCACCAATGTCACCCACTAAACCATGTCCCCAAGCACCACGTCCAGCCTTGCCTTGAACACCCCCAGGGACGGTGACGCCACCACCTCCCTGGGCAACCCGTCCCAGTGCCTGGCTGCTCTTTCTGAGCAGAAATGTCTCCTAACTTCCAACCTGAACCTCCCCTGGCGCAACATGAGGCCATTCCCTCTGGTCCTATTGCTGTTATCTGCAAGAAGAGGCCGACCCCCAGCTCCCCACTCCTTCCGTTCAGGTAGCTGTAGAGAGCAATAAGGTCTCCCCTGAGCCTCCTCTTCTCCAAGTACTCATTTCAACCTCTCATCCTGGAATTAGCGAAGCCTGATCAGAACATTCTTATCAAACATCCACCCATTTCAGAACACCAAGATCAGGTAGGTGGATCACTGGTATATATAACTATCCTAGAAGTTACTGCATGCAGAGAGGAGTGCTTATCACTCACTACAAAACCAGAACAATGCACCACTGGGGCTTGAAGGGTTCACAATTACTTTAACTAATTACTCAGGTCAATGAAGAGAATAGTGAAGTTTGCAGATGATATAAGGGAAACCAAAATATACACGGGGAAAAGCATTAAAAGGCATCCTGACAAGCAGTTCAAAACAAGCAATGAATCAACTAAGCAGTCTACAAATACAACTACCCACTTTCAAGGGTGCATGACAGCTGCCTACCCAATTGTGCCCTATTCCACTGGTGACCCCATCACCTCAGAAGACTCATAAACCAAATTACAATCAATATTCTGAAAAAGCTGTCAAAGGAATAACAGGACCATCACATATGACATAAGGACTTTTTCCCCCTTGCCTACACAATTCATAAGTTAGGAAGAGGTTACTTCGCCTTTAACAAGAGAGCAACTAAGACTTCAGGTTCCATCTAACTTCTTTTTTTTTTTTAAGCATGTTGCATGCACTTTTAAAAACCGTGATAGCTGCAAAAACATATTTGTATCTTTGCTTTTTTTTTCCAACCTAAAATCTTCAAAACAAATCTGAAAATTCAACACGTCTTGAATATATAAAGTCATGCTGGGAAACAGCAGCATATAATTTTAATTTGTAGTTATTTTTCAGTATGAATATTAGAAAAGAAAAAAAACACCTTAAAACAATGCTAATCTAAAACTCCTGAATAGTTATTAGAAACTTCGTTAGCAAATTAATTCTATTTGCATGCAATGCTAACCTTTAGGACCTCTCAAAATTCAAGTCTTCTACAGTAATACTTTTAGTCTGTATGAAGCCTCTCTCTGCCAGAGGGAGAGGAAATTATTTGTGATGAAATTAAAATCTATTGGCTCTTTTAGGTTTGTTGGGTAACGCGTTGTAATGCAATTAGTGTAAATGCTGCCAGGCACTTATAAGAAAGTGTGCATATACTCATTTATTCCTAAACAAGAGTACGTATATACAGACACACATATGGCACGACATTATGAAAATGAATATATTTAAGAATATCTTTTGTTATCTCCAGATGTCTGTGAAGTACAAGAAAAAGCAATGCCACTTAGTTTCAGACAAAAGAGAAGGTTTGTTCTCCTAAACAAGTTGTTTTATAGTTGATTTTAAAGCTCTACTAAAATACTACATAAGACAAAGGACTAAGCATCTCCAAGTAGAGTAATCATCATACTCCTCTTCCAAGACTGAGACAGAAAATCCTTTGGCTTCTTTATTTCTATAGCACGCAACAATCAGATTAACAACCAACTTCTACATGTAAGGTCACAGAGCAAAACATTTCCAACACACAATTCCTGATACAGAACTGCAAAGTAGAATAAAACTCAAGTAGATAGATGCAAATTTAAGATTTTGCATCCTGTTTAACACAGAAGATCTTCTTTTCAAAATAAATCTTTAAGAACTAAAGCTCTCCATCACATCAAGCTGCACTTGTACTTGAGTAATAAAGCAAGGAAACAGAAGCCATGCTTGCCAGCAAGCGGTGCTGCACACCACAGCAGAACACAAACACAAGAGGGACAACAGATGTAATTCTTCTGGAAAACTCAGGCTAGGAAGCAGTTGAAACTAAGTCAAAACAATCTGTTTACACACAGTGTTTCGCTGTCTTGTTAACCAAATGGAAAGCCTTTCATTCAACTAAACAAAAGGCGTTTCATTTCTCTCTCCATACTGCTCCTTTCCTCCTCCAAAGAGCTCCTCGAGCTTGGTTTTGTGCTTGTCAAGGCATCTCCATCCATGGTGCTGCTCCCACCAGGAAGGGCAATGTGGTGCCCATCCTCGTGCTCCTGACCTCCAAGAGAAAGGAAGCACAAAAAAACAAGCAAGCATGACACTTAAAACAAGCAGGACACTGAATTCTCACAGAAGCCTATTCATGGAGTTGCCATAAATACAATTATTATCTCCAAGACAGCCATTAGACTTTTTCATTTGAATTTTCTCCACTGTAAACTGTCAAGCATGATTAAAATATGCAAAGGCAAAGTGAAGCCTTTTCTTTCTGTCATCAACATTGTTGGTCTGTCCCTCTTACGTTAGGGGCTCTGATTTTTTTTCAACAGCTTTGGAAAGCCATGGATGTATCCAACATGTGTAATCATAATGGCACTGGCTCTTTGATGGATTTTGTTGTTTGCTTTTTTAAAAATATCAATTAAAATCCAGCCTGATATGGGAATTTTACAACTCATCCCTAAAAACAATATTCAGGCACAGCCAAGCAAAACTACAGCCAATGGTCCTAGTTAATCCTCTCCCTCCCCTAGAAAAGGGTTGTGGTTTTCTTTTTGTGAACTACCTTTATGCTTTTACAAAAAGAAGACAGTTTTTGGGTAGAAAGATTCACAGCATTTAATAAAACACCAGATATTTGTATTGATAGAAGAAAGCCAACCTCTCTCAAATGTGATAGAGCAAAGTCAAAGCTGAAATTGAGTTATCAACCGGGCAAAGCAGCTTTCCCAGAGTCACAGAGCGACTGATCTCTGCTCCACACCTCGTGGAATTTCTGAAGCTTAATCCAGTGGAGTGGAGACACAACAGCCTTCCCGCTAGAGTCAAGGGCATGTGTACTACAGCTACATTCAAGATAAACACTTCTCTCAAGCACAGGCTAATAACTGCCTTTTCCACAGCCTCGTATTAGTGAAAAAGCCTTGTTTACACATACTATACTAACTGAAGAATGCCTTTTGCAGAGCAAGACCAAAATAATCAGAGTAAGCCAAATTTAGTTTGCTTTCAGAGAGTTGAGGCACAAAATTAATTATGCTGATGAGATTCCTCCCCAGAATTCCTCAAAAACGACACACAAGTTCACAATAAGTAAGAGCTACCAAGTCTTCAAATAACTTGCCACTAAATTAGAATTTACTCATTAGACAAAAACCTTCCTCCTCTGATTTTTTTTTTACTCCACTGAATGCACCTTCTTCCTCACATATCATTCACTTGCCTTTTTTTTTTTTCTGGCAGTACAAAATTAAACCAGGAGCACATTAATTGCATTTCTGCACAACATGATGGAAAGCAGACCGTAGGCAACTGTTCCAGCATGCCTTTTGCTAAGTCCTGCAACACAAGAACACCTGGTCTGACCGTGGAAACAGGTACAGCAGTGTTACTTATGCTTGGAAAAACCTAAGGCAGAGAAAGCCAAACGTTGCAGAAATTTCTACAATGAGTATGAGCAGCACACATCTCGAATGCAAGCACTGAGCCACCTGTAACATCACCTACTAAGTCCTGTAAGTCATCTAGTGCATTTTACCCAGGCTCACTACTGAAATAGAATAATCCTGTGCTGGTATTGAAGGGATGTCTTTATTGGTATTCCTGTCACTATCCTACCTGGAGAACACAGAAACACAATTCCTTCCACGATCCTCACCTTCAGAGCTATTTCTGAGAGAGATCCAGTAATCAGCAGCACCTCTGGCAAAGCAGGCAAATTAAATAAATGCAATCCAACAATTCTAGAACTTCCCATGCTGGTTCTGACTAAATAAGGCTTACTACACTACATTCATTTAATTCTGGCTTTTTGGAAACGTATTATAGCAGGAAGAATATTCCCCAAAAGTACATTTGGGGTTCTAAGAAACGTAGATGCAAAGCTAACAATTAAAATACTACCTAGGTCAGTGTCCCACCAAAACAATTGACACTTTAGAACTATGACTGTTGACTGAAATAAAACTTCTCTTACATCTGGAAGGCTTTAATTTCATGCAGAGGGTGGAAAAGGTTGCAAGTTTAGATTTGAAGAGGAAGAATAGTTATCTGACAACTGCAGGACTAGAGAATTAAGAAGCATTTGAGATGAATGATCAGGCTTCCATCAACAAGCGATGCTTCATCAGCTGTAATGATGAAATGATCGCAGCGAAACTTTCAGCTATTTGAACAGGCAAAAAATCAAATGGAAAAGTAAATTTGTGCTCAACACTAAAAAAGAAGTAAGCAGATTTCATAGTGATTTTATATCCTCTCACGACAATTTGCTGTTTAATGCTTAAGTGTTGAATGTTGAAGTGTGCTTTAGTTCAAGGGTCCGCTAAAAGAAAGCGGCAAGTTGAAACAGCTCCTTGAGATGCGGCAGCTTCCTGCAATAACAGTCATTTCCCAAACACGTGCACACAGAAAAGTGTACCTGTAAATTGGCTGTGGACTGCGGGAACTCCTCGAGCATCCTGACTGCCCTTGGCCAGGAGCTGAGCTCACAGATTCAAACAAACAGGCCTGGCCCTGCAGAGTGAGATGTCTGGGGTGAAAAAGAAAATGTGCAGCCTGATAGAAAGCAGCCATTCCGTTCACTTGCAAGCTAGGGAGCCTGTTTGCTTGTGCATCCTGGAATGATTCTGAATATTACTGCTTGAGCACGTGCTGCAATTGATTGAATTATTGACTAGCCTGGGTCTCTGAATTCACCCCTTCACACGTTGTGCAGTGCTATGGATTCCATCCACAACCCGCAGTCTTGGCTTTTTAGCTGTCTCATCTATTCCACCTGCTGATTCAGGTGTAATTACAGCAGGAAGGCAATGAGCAAGAGCGCTCCCAGTTGTCCGCATCAGTTTTGTCATCATACTTGACAAAAACCATCACTCTCTTCTGATCAGCTATCTTTACTACATAAGCGATCAGAAAAAAAGAAACCAGCAGAAAAGGGAAAAAATATATCCCAGCAACAAAAGCCTTTGGCTATCTGCAAATAGTAGCTAGAAATGGCAACCAGAGCACCCCATTTCCTTCAGAAAGCAGGGACTGTCTCATGTTCTCTGCTGGTATAATTTGCTAAATGAGGTAGCTATCGTCACTATGACAGAGCTGCCCATGAATCAGAGCACGCCTGCTGTACAGAAACGTTTAGGGAAGATTGCATTTTTAGTATTTGTTCACACAATAACGGAAAAATGCTTTTATACTACATGTGCTGCCAAAGCCTGAAGTCTCCACAGAAAAAAAAATGAAACAATATCGGAGACCTACAACTGTAGGTTGGCCTTTGTTCATTTTTTGACAATTTTGAGAAGAAAATTACCAGTATTATGGTAACTTTCACTTCACAAAACGTGTCCTATCCAGAGATTAACACTTGGCATTCTGCTTTCCTCTAGTTATTTTCGTGATGTTTTAAAAGGTTTCCCAGGTTCTTAAAAAATGAGATGTTAACAAAGCTAAAAATAAATTGCTGAAATAGCAGAATTAGCATGCCTGCAACAACCAGGCTCCCAGAACAATTAGGCTTACAAGTATATATAGTGTTGGAAAAATATAAATGCTGCAGGCAAATCCAAAAAAAAAAACATCCTGGCAAAAGAAAAAACACCAAGTGTGGGTTGCTGTTTTTTGTTTTGTTTTTTAAGATGCAGTTCATATCAAAAAGCATCACTTTGTTGCTACAAATCATGTTTCAGCTGGGAAATTTTGACAAATACACTGTTTATACTGTAAATATTGTAACTCCTCTAACTCAAAACAGTGAGAGCTATCAATTCTCATCAGCAGCTTTACAACTGCTGCTTAAAAGTATTCTAAGAGCGATGAAGCTGGAAATAGCCATGACAAGAAGTGATCCACACTAAGAACAAAAGTTAGTAGAAAACTAATTAAAGGAAGAAAGCTCAAAAATAGAGGAAGTGTGAGATAACAGAGAAATAGCAAATACACAGCTCGAGAACCTGAAGAGACAAAACTTCACATACTGCACACCTGAAGCGGGCCAGTACAGAATACACACGACCTCTCCTTTTCCAGAGGCAGTGTACTTCAGGGCCAGCACACTGGCTTGCAAATGATCAGCCAAGAGAATACATAGATTACATATTCATACAAAAAACACGACCACAATCCTCATTGGCCAGTCCTCAGATCTGATGCTCTTTTTCCTAAATACATGCCAAACTTTTTTTTTTTTCTGGACCGCATCCTTCTAGAAAATACAACTCTTGTAGAAGAAATTCTAGTGCTTTCTCAAATCTGCACATCTTGTTAAAAAAAAAAAAAAAAAAAAAAAAGAAAGAAACAAAACAAGAAAAGCATGAGTTAAGTGCTAGGTTTAGTCATTCTGTAAGCTCTACGTAAATGAGAGAATAGCATATTTCTGTGCAGCAAATTAAACATAAGCTAAATGAGTGCTTGAAAACATTCATGATACCCTCTTTAGTTTTGAAAGAAGTCCAGTCTCAATTTGAGAATTACAGATTGCCAGTATCCTGTACAGTAGCCTACGAAGAGCCAAAAAGCCAAGAATGTAATCATCTTGGCAAGGATCACAGCTTGAAGAAAAAGGAAATGCAAGTTTCAAGAAGGACAGTCGTCCAATTTAATTTTAACGTATCCACAAAAAGCTGTCAATCGTTATGCAACCTCTCCTTTCTTTAAGATCAACACAACCTTTCGATCTCGAAAGCCTCCTCAGCTGTACCGCATAAAAAGCAACAAACAGAGGGCGAGGATGTAACAGGTTCACTAGGCCAGCCCACAGCCCTCGCGCAATTTTCTCCTTCACCAGACGCTGTAGGCCACCACTTGACTTCTCCAGACAGGAAGAAAAGGGTCGCAACGACGGCTTTAGGAGTGTGGAGGAAGAAAAAAAAACACACTTGAAAGAACTCAAGGAAATATAAACCACGAGGCTAGGGAGAATCAGCGGGCGCACAGCGGCCACGTAACCGTGTGCGGGGTTAGGAGCGCGTCCCCAGACGCTGACCAGAGCTCCCTGCAGGGCTGGAAAGGCTGACAAAGGAGGGGCAGAGCAGCTGATTTAGTGATCCAGCTGCTGGTAGCAGCACCCAGCAGCCCTCCAGCTGCGATATCCCCCCTCACACACACATACACCCATGCATGAAGGCGCCCGCTCCCCCCTGCGCCCCAAAGCCGGCTGGGCGGGGATGGAGGCACACAGAGGAGGAAGAGGAGGAGGAGGAGGATGAAGAGGAGGATGATGAGGATGAGGAGGAGGAAGGAGGGGCGGCCTCACCCAGCAGCAGGACGTTTTTCCCCGAGGGCAGCTTGGAGCGGGAGCGCGTGGACACCTCGCTGAGGATGCAGGACCTGGAGCGGGGCACACAGACACAGCGATCACCGCCGGGGAGCCGCTCACACCCGGCCCCCGCCGCCCCCTCAACGCGAAACGGAACGAGGGGGCCGCGGAGGCTGGGATTTTGGGGGGATTTTAGCGCGTTTCGGCGTCCCCCCGCCCCCGCCCCGCCGCCCCCCCGTTACCAGAGGTTCTGCCCGTCGTCCTCATCGCCCCCCGCCCGCAGCTCCGCGGGGCCGGCGCTGGCTGCCCCGGCGCCGGCCGCAGCCGAGGAGAAGCCGGCGTTGGAGCCCAGGCCGGCCGCGGAGGCACCGAAGGAAGCGGCTCTCCCCGCCGCCGCCGCCATCTTCGCTGCTGCGGCCGCCGCCTCCCCGAGCCGCCGGGCGGGCGGCGGCGGCGCCAGGAGCCCGGATGTCGGCGGGCGGGGCCGGGCCTGCGGCTCCCTGAGGCAGCCCCGGCCCCAGCTCCGTGGGGTGGGGAGCGGGGAGAAGGCTTCAGGCGGGGCTTGTGGGGAGCAGGGTGCTCGCACACCTTGTGGGGAGCCACAGCTGAACCGCTTCAGCACCACACAGAGCTCAAGACCACCTCCAAGATCACCTGGTCCAACCACCCCGCTACCGCCAATGGCGCCACCAAACCGTGTCCCCAAGCACCACGTCCAACCTCTCCCTCAACACCCCCAGGGATGGTGACTCCACCACCTCCCTGGGCAACCCGTCCCAACCCCTGAGCACTCTTCCTGAGAAGAAATTTCCCCCAATTTCCAACCCGAACCTCCCCTTGCGCAACTTGAGGGTGTCCCTTTCATCTGTTGCTTTAGCCGAGATCAGGTGCAAACCAGAACTTATAGTTCACAATTCATGAAAACAAATTTTGGCAAGATCCTTCAGGTATAAATACCTGAAACAGTGAGACCAGTATACTGAATTCATCATAATGGATGCCCAGTTATTGATCAGACGTATTTTGTTGTAGACAGGGTACAGAAAATGGCAAAGTTTTGGTGGAGGTGTCTCATCCATTAAACAGTGACCAGGAAACAGAACAATGCTGCTGAAAAGCCACCAAGAAAAAACGCTTGCTGCATGAACTAAAGTTTTCCTAAGAGAGCAGAGCATTTTAACATTTCACAACCAAAAAAAGGAGTTTCTGCTCCCATCTGTTCCCCTCCCTCCATATCATTTGCCATGAATCCTCTTCTGTTATTTCTGGTCTTCTTCACTGTTGTGTGAACTGATGTAAATCACTAAAATAGCAGAAAATTGATTACTAGACAGGCAGAACTTTTCTAATTTAGCGAGTTAAATCAGCTTGTGGAAAGGGCTTGATAAGTGGCAGAGCCAGAGCAGAGGGCAAGGAGCAGAATCGCCTATATAGTAGGAAAGTGGGAAGAGCAGAAGGCAGAGGGAGGGATGAATTAAGGAAGCAGTGGGGTGGGGATGTCCTTTCTGTGATGGCAAACGTCTGGTCAGCTCAGCTGCAGGTGAAGTTGCAGTTTGCAGCGAAAGGAAGGAAGCAGTAAGGCAAGGCTTAGTGTATAGGGAGAGCAGGAATTATGAGAACCTAAACTTCTTGTCTGATTTCTGCTTTTCTCAGAGAAACAATTCTCTTTATATCCTTTGCAAATAACTTAAAGCAACAAAACAACAGGTCCCGTTATACATCCCTTAACTGAAACAACTTCCAAGCCCCCAAATTTTAGCTATCTACTTCAGCTAAAATGGATAATACTGGTTTTAACACAATTTGTGTTTTGCTTGACAAATAAATTAGCCATATATTGTTTGCATGTGACCTATATTAAATTGAGGTATGTAAATGGTATTCCCCCAGGTCTTTTTTGAAAACAAGATGTGTATGACAGCAAGTAGTATTTAAGTACGTGAAAGTTATAGAAAATAAAAGACTACATGGTGGAATAATAAGAACATATTGTTTTGTGCTGAGCAGGGAACATATTGATGCTGAGAAAAGATGGTGCAGTTTTCCTGCCCTTCTGTTTTCACGGAGGTTAATGTTGCTAGCTGGAAAAAAAAAAAAAAAAATGTATCTGGTGATTGCAAATCTGCCAAAGCTTAGTCACAGTGAAAGAAAAGACCACCTCTTTTCTTTCTCCCCTCCTCCTTCCCCTGACATCCATTCACTGTGGAGCCTTTTTAAGGTGGCTTTCACCGTCTCATCCTCTTGTAATGGAGGATTTTGCTGTGTGCCTTTGAGAGAGATGTGTGCAGTGGAAATTCTCTGAGGATTCACGTACCAGATTTTCACACCCGACAGTTCTGATGATGGTTGGCTGATGTATTTGCTACCTTCACCAGTAGCAATCCCTCCCTCCTATTATTCCTCCTCTCCGTTTTAGTTTGCTCTCAGGAAATAGAGACAAGGTGAAAAGGGAAATGCTTGGTCATCCTGCTCTCAGGATAGTTTGGGAAAAAAAAAAAAGAAAAAAAAAAAAAAGAAAGCGAGATTCAAACAAACACTGATAGAATCAAGTCTTCATCAACTAGGTAGTATGCTGATACAGCATCTTGAATAAAAAGCAGGGCTGCTGTGCGGTGAGTGTTATTCGTACTCAACTGTGCTCATGCTAGGAGGAGGAAATTTAGAAAAAGCCTGTAACAGAGATGAAGGAATGGCAGAATAAGAAAGAAAATCTACAAAACATTATTTCCTTTCTTCCCCTGTAAGATAATTTTCTGTCTGCCAAAGATGATCTTGTGAAAATATGGGAACAACCACTTCGTGCAGCCTTTATCCCAAAGGAAACTGCAAACAGGAGCTGATGACAATGATGTCCAGCAAATGCAAAAGCCTCATTTTCTGCTGCCTCACCCAACCTGTAGTGATTTACCCAAGCACATTAAATATCTTTCCCCAGTATCAAATTGCAAGTTTTCAAGTTACAAGTTTGGAATGCATTTTCTTAAAATATTGTGATGTCTATGTATATCCAAGTGGAAAATTAGCATTCTGATTTGCTATCTTATACGCAGTCGCTATTACACTTGCAGGGGTAGGTCTGACTATGCAAGACATACAAAATGAAGAACTATGTCCATCGATTATGATGGCAGTTTTATTTCAGGCGTTGATTGTTAGCGACAGTTTTAACTTGAAAAAGAGATTGTCCATGGCTTAATGACAAGATCCACGTTTCTCTGTGAGCTGCCCTGGGGTGATGCCAGAGTGCAGACCCTGAGAGGAGTCAGCTGTACAGCTTCGAGCAAGAGGCACTGTGCTGACCAAGGGGGGACCATCAGGGGAAGACACCTCCGGTGCACAGTTGTTAGTGTTCACAGGAGTGGGGGCTTGGTTTCTCATGTATTCCATGCCTTTCTTGCTTTCTAATGTGCGCTGGATATTCTGTATTCCTCTGCTTGTTGGCTGTCAGTCTTCATGTAAAAAACTTTTGTCTGAATTAACATTGCGCAAAATCCCCAAAGTAAAGGTCTAGCTTCTCTGTCTGCATGTATTGTCAATGACCAAATACTATGAAATTGGTTGCGAATTTAGAAGGCAACTTTTTTCATAAGCCTATGGAAATGAATTGTTACAGTTCAATTACATTTAAAAGATTCGTTTTAGGTTGTTGGAGAGATTTTGCCTTTAAGGCAAAACTGTCTTCTTAGCAATGTTGACCTTGTTGTTGAAATCAAAATCATAAAGGTCACAGCGCTCAATACGCACTAGTAGTTCGCTGTGCAGAAAGCATCTCTTTGAAAAGGCAGCAATGAAAAAAGTAGAATTTCCAGCAAGATACATTGTTGCCTTTGGCTATAGTTTATTTAAAAGTACAAAACCAAACCTTTAAAAGAAAAAGACGAGTGTGATTTGTCATCATTTGTTGATGTGAATTTGTGTGTGATTAACATTCAGGCAGCATTCATGAAGATGTTAAATGATTTTTGAAAGTGCTTTTTTGTTGTATCTTGAAAGTGAATCACTGGTTATTTTCTTGTTTACAACGCTCAAATTGTTCCTTTAGGAAATGGAAAAAAAAATACTGTTTGACTTAGCTGAATAATCAACAATAGCACAAATTGCAAATGGACAACATCAGCACAGGGTGAGTATTTCAACCTGAATGCTGAAATTTCCTATTGTGAACGGTAGGGATAATACTTGGGAATAGCAACCACACTTTGGGAGACTTAATGGAATTAATCCATAAGAAATATTAGACAATGACCAGTTATGTCTAACACGTTTATGTTTTTCTTTTGGCCAAGTGCAAGTCATGTTACTCATCCAGTGATGTGTTTTGGCAGGCTGGTGATCTAAGTTCTGCAGAGCACGCAGCAATGTGGCCACTTCTGCATTTCTTCTCTGCATACTTCATCGTGAATTTTTAAAAATGTGTGTGGCTAATTGTAATTTTATGAAGCAGAATATTACGGTCTGCTGCAAAGGACACCAGGGAGTTTTCTTTCACAGATACAGTGTTTTATTTCTTTAATCTAAGCTAGTTAGCATTCTGCAGCTGATGTAGTAGAACACCTTAAACATAGTCCACCCTGAAATTTACTTGGAATCAGTGGGATTTAAAATGTGCCTTATATACCCGACAAGTAAAAATATGTGCTTGCTATGCATGCATAGAAGACAACCATGCAGGGTCTGAGCAACCAAGAGTTGAGTGCCTTGCCTGCCCTTTGGGACACCAGGTACATCCCCCTCAAGGCACATTCAGTCAAAAATTTTAGAACATGTTTATTTTATTTACACAAACCTACGCTATTCCTTCCATTTTTTCCCTTTAAAAGTCTAGTAGGTCTACAGAGCTCAGAAATATGTGTCTACTTCCTTAAATTCCTGGGTTAGAAACTGCTATTTTAGCTAAGTGGTATGTTTTTTCATATGGTGGAAGGAGATACTCTTTTCTGTATTTCTATTTCTCTGAATTATGAGTAATATCTCAATTAAGAATTATGTTCTTTTCAGTAGAACTGCCTGTTAAAATCATCTTCATCCTCTGAACTGAACAAATGGATTACTTTGGTTAATATAAACAAATTGTGAATGTAATCTGATAATTGATAGAAAAAATATAGCCGAATAGAAAACAAATAGAAAACAAAAATTGGCAATATGGGGAATGAGATGGTTAATAGTTGCCTTAGAATTGCCTCACAGTTCTTTGGAAGGTTTTTTCTTAATGCTTTTAATGTGATAAAGGGAGTAATACTAGCAGTAAGAGTTCTCACTTGAAAGCAAACCTTGAAATATATCTCTATATATTCAGTAAACAGAGCTATGAAGGTTCTTTAGAGTGGAAGAAGGCTTATGTTTTTTTGGCTTTTATTTAAATCCTGAAGAAATACATCCTTATGTTGTATCGAGAGGTGCTATGTGCAAAATTCTGCTATGTAGCAGGTTTGAACCAAGTGTGCCAAGAAGATACATATTAGAAATGTGCCTGGGCAATGCAAGATAACATTTACAAAGTAAGGGGAAAAAATCAAAACATGAGTGGGAAAAAATCAGATCTTAGCACCAGGCGTTTGTAGCCATCCTTGAGACGGAGCAATGTGATGGCCCTTTGTCTGACTGGCTAAAAATAAACACTGTGCACACTTCATATGGCTCTCTCCCCTTAATGTGTGGGAGGACAGAAAAATCCCCACAGGAACAGATGCTTCGCTCTTGTCCCTTTCCCAGCACCTGCCAGTTTCTTCTGCCTGCCCTTCTCTCGGTGAAGCTGCGCTCAAGTGAAAGGCCTGGCTTTAATTCTTAAACCTTATATGATGGCAGCAGGTTTGTAGATGTGACTGAGGATTGACCAGTCTTCTAAAATAATGTTATTCTTTTATCTGAATTTAAAGTTTTCAGTGGTATGTGGTTTCAATGGTATGCGATTCAGGCTTTAACATCAAACACTCCCCTCTTATCACTCAAACCAGAATATTTCATAGATTTATTCACATTTATTTACTCACGATAAAAGCAAAAATCTTGCACCTCATGGCAAAATGAAACAATTTCACCTTACTTTGGCAAGAATCTTGCCAAGGTGAAGAAAATGGATCACAGGATTGTATTTTACTTCAGGGAAGTACTGTGCTATGAAACTCATTCACAGCAAGACTGCCTGAGTGAGTAACAGCACCAAATCAAATAAAGGAAGGAAAAAATGTTGGTTTATTCAACATGACATGTTTTATAAGACATTCGTGTGTTTTTTTTTTCCTGCATTCTGTTCCTCACTGGATGTTGCTGAGTGTACTTTAACTTTTTTTTTTTCCTCTGGTTGTTTACAAGCTGCCGTGTTGCATTTGTGTTTAAGATGCTGATTTGTGGTGGAAACTGGCTGACCCCTCACTGTAGGGATACAGTAACTGTATTTCAGCCACATATTCCTAAGGTTTTGAAATGAATATTGATGTTTATTAACACAACGTTCAGCATTTTGGAAAGAGATTAACAGCAGCACTTCAGCTGAAGAATTTGTCTGGCTCATGTCATTCAGATTGCATCTGAAATCTCTGATTGCTTTGTTTTGCCTCTGAACAGACATTTGAAATGCCAGTCGGGAACATTAGGGGTGTATGCATAGGTATATGGATTCAGTGGCAGAGAGACACATCACGGGGCTGATTTTTCTCTTCTACTGAGTCAAGTGAAACCTCTTTTACGGTAGAGGTATTGCAGCAATGCAAAGTAAGCATGAAAGAAAGATTAATCACAGAGAGTTTCTGCAGGCTGCTTCCTCTTATTCATTCATTTCTTCAGTGCATGAGGAACACAGAAGCCAGATACAGTGCCAGAAGGACATCCATCACGACAGCAGAAAGGGAGTGAGGAAGGACCACTACGCTGCTTCCTCTGCCAGGCAAATACAGGCAAATTAGACTCCATCTAATTACACAGTCTGATTTCAGGTATGTGTTACAGATTTCCAAAATATATGTTAAAGGCTGCAAGTTGTAGCCATAATAAATTGCTTTAAAAATAAACATTTTGTGGTTTCATATTGTGGCAAATATATGCAGTCTGCATATGTGACTTCAGTAATATTTTATCTTACTTCCATAGGAATAAATATTTCATATATGATAGTCTTGTTATGTGGTTATATCCAGTACCAGCATTTAAATATGATCAGGAGGGCAGATTTTTTAAAATGTTTCTCCATTTAATTGTTTTCCAACATATCCTTTTTCCTAATTCACCGTGTCTTTCACAGCACTTTTCCTCTCCCCATTCTAATTAATCTAAAAAACATAGGAATGTCCCTCATTTCCTTGTCCGTCAAGTCACTCTGAGCCATTGGTGTCCTGGAGCTTCTTGTGCTGTCTTTGCATTGTGATAAAGTTCTTCCTGCTTCCCTGTGTTTTGAAGAGCCCTTTTCTGCCCTCAGATTTATTTTTATTTTTAACATGTATGCAGATAGTCATGCTGGTCTTCCTTTCATGATTGTGTCAAAATAGAGCCTGCTTTCCAAGCAGTTGCTCTCATTCCCACTCCTAGATCACTGCCCTTCCTCAATTTAAAGGAAGTACTAACTAATGTGAAAGTGAAGCGTTCATTCAGGTAAGTGGCAGGCTTCCTGAAGCCTGTGCAGTATCTGTTAGTAAGAGTGACTCTTACAAATCTGCAGTGTGGAACAGAGCCAGAGAAGGAGCTAGCTTAGTCCAGGCTAGCTAAGCAAAATGGACTACACAGGGGAAAATTGGAACATGTGAGGAATTAAGATAGACTGTGGAGTTTTTGTTTAAAAAAAAAAAAAAAAAAGCAGAATCACTGACAGGTGTTGAGCTAATCTTCATTTCCTACTGCTTTATTTGAATTTCTTCTCTTCTCAGGCATCTGTTAGGAACTCTGCGATGATGATACCAGTCTGCCATTACTATATTAAGGAGGTGTTTCTTCCAGAATGGTAAGAAGTGATGTCTTTCTCACAGTAGAGTCGTCACTAAACTTCAGAATCATTGTGGTGACTCATGGGGCTAAGATTTCCAGCAAAGCTGTCAGTTCAAACTCATTGAAGACCCAGGCAAATAACACCACAATCTTTTCAGTCTTTTTTGTATGTCAAAGATTGTCATAGAAACATTAAGAACTTGATATGTATGAGAAAATTAGAATCTGTTCTGTGGAAATTCCACATTCCCAAAAGACAAATCAGAACAGAGGCAGTAAGGAGAAAGACAGCTTGGTGACCCATGGGATTAGAAGGGTACCACATGAGATAAGGAGCATAGTTGCACTGCACAGTGAACTGTGGTACAGAAATAGTTGAGCGAACCGCCACTGAACTATTTCCAGATGTGAATCAGTACGGTGACACTAGTTTGGCATTGAATACATGTTGAGAAAGGCTGTCTGTCTTGGTGACAGGGCTTATGGCTTGAAAGAAATGTGCTAGCACATCTACACAGCTCCTAGAACAAGAGATGTGTGAGTACAGAGTATTCCGTCTTTGAATATACTACCAGAGATATAAAAGCTCTGTTTAAACAAGGGAACAGCATTGCTGTAAGAGCGTAAGTCATAAGCATAAGAGTGACTAGGAAGAATACACTGAATCTAGAAATAGGAAAGATTTTTCTATGAGGGCAAAAATGCTCTGGGACTGCCATCTGATTGAGCATTTATCAAAGGGGATTTGGTCAGTTTCTGAAAGGGATTAAGAGATACAACTGCAAGCATAAGACTGGATCATTCACAGTGATTCTGGAGTTCCCTTCTGGCCCTATGTTCCCGTGTTTCGTGGTTATGTTCATGGGGCAGAGTCAAAACTGAATTCCACTATTGAATAATCTGAGAATAGCAGGGTCCTAATTATAATCTTAATCATCTTCTTTTATCATTTTACATATATTTCAGTCATTGTACATATATTTCATTTAACAGAACTGAAAGGTGAAAGAAGAGGGTTCTCTGGTAATCAGACTATACAACACTAAAAATATGTTGGACACTAGCCTTCTTCAGTTGTACAGTTTATGAGACAATTTTGTTCATCCTTGATTCTCTTTAAGTAATAGAGAACTGGAGATGTCCCGGACAAATTTATTTTAAAAATATGCCAAATGGTGTAAGTCATTTTTTCATTTATTCTAGTTACAAGGACTTGAGAACTGCTGAATTCAGCCAGATGAAAAGCCCATGTAGGATCCCATCTGAGTAAGTAGGTATTTATTTTGTAAAATAAGTAAAATATTGTAAGGAGACAGTCATGCTTGAAGTGATTTTTTTTAATTTTTTTTTTTTTTCTATTATGTTCTTCTAGCCTTCAGTGGCTAGGAGACTCTTTTGTTTAATAGTTACTGCTGGACTACTGAACAGAACTGCTGAATTCATGAAGTCATGAATTTTTTGATTCACGTATAGTTTGGGCCTTATGATATCTAATGGAAATGAATTCAGTTTATTATTACCAGAAAAATGTTCATGCCTTTCAATGCTTTTATCGTGAAAGCTAGTGGATAATTGTTCCCCGTTCACCTTTTCCATAAAATTAGTGATTTAATACATCTCTATCATATCTTCCTTTACTTTTTTTTCTAATTCAGCCACAAACTTTTTGATAGTTGAAGGACCAAAACTGCATATGTTATTCATGATGTGTCTCTGGCCTGAATATATACAGGGCAAAGACTTCTTGTGTTTGTTCTTCGACAATTTTTAGTAATTTCTAAGTGCCTCTTTAGGCAATGAGATATTTCCAGATTTCTTTCCTGGTGATGCTGACTAACACCACATGAATATATGCATATGTGTATTTTCCCTTTCTCTCTTAATGTGCACTGCATTTACTGATATCAAATAGCCTCTAGCATTTTATCACCATTCAGTATTGAACCATCCTCTGAAGCTTTTCATAGCCAGCTTTAGATTTCCTCAGGCTAATAATTTTGTGTCATCTGAATTTGTCTTTTTGTTATTACGTGTCTACTTTTCATTTATGAATATGCTGAAGAACCCAGATCTCTTGTAGCTTGGACACTGTCAGCGAAACCTGATGCATTATAATGTATGAATTTTTCTCTGTGAAGAATAAAAGCAATATAAAATCTGACCTATTAAAATCAGTTCCTTCCTTTTTTTTCTTCTTTCCAAAATAAATCTTTACTGGTTTAGTTTTATTTTTTACTGTAGATGCATTTTTGAATTCATTTTCAGGATATAGTTCTGTTTTTCAAAGGATTTACAGGATAACGGGAAAATAAGATACCAGAAATTCACTGGTATTTGATGATTTAATTATCACACATGTTGAGTTTAATGTCTCTAATTAACGTTTTTATTTAATCTCAGTGTGAGATTCTGGCACATATGGACAATTGAGAGTGATTGTCAGGCAAGACTATATATAACATTGTTCTTTTTATTTTATTTTATTGAATATGAGCACATAAAGGTTGTCTTTAGAAGACTGGCTACAATCTTCTATTGGCTTAATCCACTATGCTTACTTATTAAGCTATGAATACCTGCAAATCCTTTAAAGGATTAACTGTATCTTCCTGCTAAGCTTTCAAGGCAGTTAAAAATAACTGCAGGCTGATTCTACTGACACACTAAAAATTGGGCCTACTCTATATTTTATGTTGTGTTTGCTGCCACTTTGACAGATGAAATACTGTCTGTAGCTGCTGAAAACTGCTAGGAAGATTTGGGTTGACCAAGTACTTTTGAAATCCTCCTTATAACTAGCAGCCATTTTCCATTACAGCCTGTAGAGAAGCAATGTTTGTTTGTCTCGTGAAAAATGCCAGTGACCAAGGACATACAAGGTGGAAACAGAAATTCAGCTTCATACAGGTGCGTGAAATAAAGGTAGGAAAGGCCAGGGCTTACAGATCTACAAAATGTAGATCTTTTCTGCATTTGTGGGATTATTATCATATTCTAACATAGTATGAGCATGTGTTCTGGATGCTGCTAGATAGTGTTAGGAAAGGGAGCCAAACAGAAAAAAATCACGACAACAGAAGACTTGAAGGAATGTGCAGTTTCTCTTGGATCTCCAGAGAGTGCATGGCAAAGCAGTACATTGAAATGTGTACTGTCTGCCTCTTGGCTCTATTATTCTGTCTGATTGTCTGGGAAGAAGAGTTGGCCATCCCTTTCTTCATAACTCAGAAAAGTTATACTGTGAAATACATGAATATGGAAGCTTTGAGACAAGGCTTTTTGCAAGAGTGTTAGAAGAAAGCAGTGTTTGTGCCACTTCTGGTTCCCTGGGCTCCCTTGAGCCCCAGGTTTTAGGTCATCAGGTGTTACTTTTTCTCCCTTGGAACCTGGCCTAACGTTGTCACATGGCAGAGGGATGTAAGCCAAATTATTCCTTAGCATGACGTAAAATATATGTGCTAAAGAAACTAGAAGGCTGCTCTTCATAGAAGATGAGGTTTCTCTTTGGAAAAAGCACTGAACTCGAACTACATGATTTTAGCTCAGAAATGAATAGAAAAAACTGCTGTTGCCAAAATGAAATGAGACATGCTTATCTGTGGTGAGAAATATAACTTGCTCTTGAGAAACTGCCAATCTATTACTCTTCATAAGTGCAAACATCTCTACCAAAGACAGAGGATGAGCAGAATTCTTAAATCAGGACACTCACTCCCCTGTGCTAACAGTAAAGCCCTAAGAGTGCTTGTTGTCACGGCATGGTTCACCTCATTTGCCAGATATTTTCTCTGTAAAGTTTGGTAGTGGTACAATAGAAATTCTAGGTTGTAAACCACTATTGTACATGGTGGTACCTTCCTTCTTGGCAAAAGACAGAATGCCTGAGTGTCTTCCTTAAAAGATTCCATAGGTTCCTGTAAAGAAATTGAAGCTAGAGTGTACATAACAGCTGAAACTGGCTCTAGTAATTATAAGAAATGAATGAACACACCACTGCACAAAGCTGCTTTGCTCCCAAGTTATTTAGCTCTCAGGCTAAATAATACTTAGGGGGAGGCAAGAATCCTGTGTTTGTCGTGAGATGGTGAAGGAAGAATACTGAAAACCAAACAGAGTAACATGGAAGTATTCACAGCGTGCAACTCTGTCGGCATTGCTTATCAGTTATTACAGCTCCTGGCTGTAAAGCAATACATAGGTCATAGCTTGACAGCTCTCTGGTCAGAGTGCAACGCATTGACACAGGTACAACAGGAAAATGGCATTCATCAGCGCTGATTCAACTTTCAGTCCCCAGATATTTTTATTTATTTATTTTTAATGCAGACAGGCTGTTAAACTTCTTCAAAGTGCAGCTATTCCAAGAACTATGTAGTAGTTACTTAATTACTTAATTGTTATACTGTTTATCAACTGAAAGGCTGTAGATTTACCCGCTCTTGTAAAAATGTGAGCAAGCAAGCACTGCACAATGCAAGCTGAAGGATCTAGCTCGGATACAGTAAGTAATATAATCTCATTAAAATTATGATGTGCTACTTTATATCTAAAATACTTTTGGAGACTGATTAAAGTTTGTACTGAAGCAACCTCATACCGAACTGAATTGGAACACATTTTCCTTTCTACTCATTCTAGCTAGGGGAAATCAACACAACTTGGGTGAGTGATAGCATTTTACATCCATATTTGTAGTCATTGCTTGCCAATGGCCTTAGCCTGCCTGGAGAAGTGCCATGTTTAAGCAGATTCATTGCTTGTGATATTTTGATATTTCATCTCTTTAGTCTCTTAGCAGTAGCTGCAGAATTTCTACAACACACAGTGCTGCACTAGGCAGGCACCAGCTGACACTGAGTAACCAGGTAGATTATTTGGTTCCACCTGTTTCAATGTCAATTTTTCTAATGAGGTATTTGTTGCTTAATGTGTACTTTTATCTGAACTTTATGAGAAACTGTCAGGTTAAATTTTACCCTATGCATTTTGGAGGGAGAAAATGGACTTTTATAAAACACACTTCCTAATATAAACTATTTAGTACTTTGGTACGAATAGGATCTAGAATTTGTATGATATAGATAAGGAGCCCTATGGAACCCAAGCTTGTCAGATTTGTGTCCGAAACTCTCTGGTTCCCTGCCAGCTCATCTACCCATCCACTTGGCAGGTTGCCCATCCTTCCCAAATACACATCTGCCTCTGTGTCAAGGATGGCAGCACTTGCAGGGCTGCTGGCTCCACAGTGGGTGGCTGGGTGGACCTCCTCGCAGGTGTCACCCAAAGGGTCCCCAGCATCGCAGCGTGATGTGCCATGCAGACGGCCTCCAGGCAGGGAGCTGGGCCAAGGAACTTTTGGGTCTGGGGATGTTTCATCTTGTGCCAGTTTTCAGTAGTTTTCTGAGGAAGAGGTTTATCAGTGGCCATATCCATTCCTGTCACTAAGGAAGATCCTGTATCTGAGAAGAGGGGTGTATGCACTCAACGTGCCCCTTTATAGCAGTCTTAATTTCAAGGAACATGTAGAAATGACACAAAATGCAATTGCATGTCTAGAAGAATGTTACTTTTTAAATCATAATTTGGCTTCTGACAGAGCATTAGATTTTGCTTGGATCTTGCTTTTTTTAATTTTTATTTATTTATTTATTTATCCTAACAGTCATTCCTGTTTCTCCTACAAATATATAATCTTAATTTAGATTCAGTCAGACCTCATCAGTATCTTATGGACTAACATGCACTTTTTTAATCAGAGATTCATGGTGGTTGATACACCATTTATACTAATAATGTGCTATGGAAGGACTGTAATGATAAATAAAAACTGACCTTAATAGATTTTCTTCTATCTTGTCAGTGCTGGGGACAGTACAGTTTAATAGCACAGAGCAATGCTAGTGAAATTTTGGGGACTGTAACTTTTCATGTTTGTATAAAAGTAAGTGTTACCAGATGCCCCTATAAATAAAAATAAAATAAACAATAATAATAATAAAAAAATAAAACCCACTCCATTTTACTGAAGTTAAGTAACAATATTGAGAGACACAAAATTAATGTAATGAAGCAACTAGGATACAGCAAATATTTATAGACTGTTGTCTGGAGGTGATACATTTTTTATAATTACCCTCAAGGAAATGTAATAAAGAATTTTTAATTAACACAATACACTAGAGCATAAGATAATTACTGTATCTTATAATTAATTTGTCCATTAGAAGCAATGATGTTGAAAAAGATGAGATTCTGATAGATCTGCTTCATCACAGCATTAATTTACATCACATATTGCCCCAAAAGTTATTAGGTCCATCCCTGAAGTTCTCATCAGGCAGATTAATGGGTTCAGAATCTAGATGGATAATCTTTTCGCTTTATGTAATACTGAAAAATCAAACCCTGCCTTCCATTGCTTCCTTGGAAGCAATGACTTATCTAAATCGGTACAGTTTGAAGGATGGAAGCACTATAGTTTAAAAGATAAGTTATTAGTTCTTCTGTTTCACAGCTAATGTGATATGCTGGAGTGGAGAGGGTTGACCTTGTTGCACATTTAGCAGATGCTTTCAATAAGTCGTCCAAAATGAAACCAAACTCAATCGATTTGCATCTGTGCTACCCCAGCTTGATGTGTATTGAAATCATTGGACCTATGCTAATAATGAGAATGAAGTAGAGATAAATCATATCTACCTGTTCTTGCTGAAATGATGACAAGTAGTTTGTCCTTGATTTTATTTCTTTTGTACCACTCAATATCAAAGTGTTGCTAATATGTTTCTCACAAACCTACATACCTCAACATTTACAGATTAAAAGTAGTTGCATCGTTGTTGTCTGCCTGCAAACTTAATAACAACATGACTGTATAAAACAATATCATGACTGTCATGTTTTCAGCTACACACTGGCATAGCTCCAACTGCATAGCTGTTGACTTCACAAGGATTTAGATACGAATTTAAAGTTAAGCATGGGCCTAAATGCTTTGTTTACGTATCTCTCTCTTCTTCCTCTTAATATCATATACATGAAATTTAGCTCATGCCAACATACAAAGGAATGTTCAACAATTTCTATACATTTTTGAAGACCAAAGTGTGATTGATTTACTCATGTTCCAAGCCCAAAAAAAAGGCTGGTGTTGTGACTTAGTATATCCACTGTGACTTCCATCATGGTGTGTTGTGAGTCCTGTAGGTGTATTTATATGTCTGTCTGTCTGTCTGTCTGTATCCATTCTCAAAGGCAATGTATGGACCTCTCATCTGACCAAAACTTCTGTAATCAGATAGATTGCATTTCAGAACAAATCCTTTCTAGTGAATCTGCTCCCAAACTCACAATCTTTTGCAGCAGATGTAAGTGAAGTCCTCTTCTTTTGTGGCTTTTGATTTAAATGGCTTGATGTTTTTCCAAAGTTATTAATACCTGTTTTTCATTGTGTTTTAAAAAGTTTTCAGGAAAATATATTAGTAATAGTAGGAAAGATTTAGAAAGTGAATTGTGTAAGAGCTATTTTATAGCCTGAGACTATGTCATCTTATATACAAGACATAAAATGTTCTAACACAAAGAAAAGTGTACTAAAATTATGGCTGTAGGCAATGGCTTTAATAAATAGTGTAGGTCTGTCTAATACTTAATAAACTAAGAGATTTTACTGGAAGTGTAACCTTATATTTCTGTGATTTATTTGCCTTCTTCCCCAAAGCAGTATTCATCTACAGTAATACTTGGGCATTTATGCCTGACTAAACTAACGAGTGTGATATTAGACTGTCAAAAGATTCATGAGTGTATTTAAACAAAAAGATTCCTGAGTGCTTTAATTGTTTTGACAAATCAGAGGCTAATTGAAAATATTAGGAAAGATTAGAATAAAGGATGTTTTAATCACATTTCCTTAGGTTTTATATCTTAAAAACATTGATAGCATGTCCATGTATCTCTCCACATTTTTAGTATTTGCTAGATGTACTGTAGTTTCTCCTGGCATACGTGTCCTGTAAGGCAAGGGACAACGGAATCAAGAAATAAACATCTGACCATGTCACAAATCCAATTAACTCTGACAAGGCTAGTAAAGTCAAGTGAATAACAAGCAGTGGTGTCTGGAAGCAGCTTTGTATTTCAACTCATACTGAAGATAGTAGGACACCAGCTGGACAAAGCAAAACCACTCCAGGCAGCTGAATTTTCTGCATCCAAGAAGGCCATCTTATACCCTGACGAGATCATGAGCACTATAGTATTTTCAAGTGTCAGCTCTCATCTCTTCAATGCTTCCAAGTGGTAGAGAGGACGAGGGGAAGCATTCCCCTCACAGAATGTAAAATATGTGCTAATGTCACTGTGAGGTAGCGCAGTGAAGCAGAAACCACAGTCAACATCACACAGCCTCTCCTCCTGAACTGCCAGCACCGTGTTTGGTTATGATAATAACCTCCATTTCAGTGCAACAATCTTCAGGCAGAAATTCTGGTGAAATACCGGTGATTGTCTAATTCTGGGATCTATGCGTGTTAAAAGCAGCTTTCCTTTTTCTAGCTGTTGGCATGTAATTACTCTGTGTCCCATTTAATGAAGTTGAATGGTTAAATGAGTGCTTCAGTACTTGTGCTTGAGACTCAGAAATGTGAGTGAATTTCTCATCTTGAGTGTAGCAGTGTCAACTTAAGGATGCTCCTTTGATGTTGGCAAAATTATTTGTATTTAGCCTGAGATAAGAATCCATTCCCTGACCTTCTGACTAGAAATCTAAATTGTTTCCATATAGAAAGCAAGTAAATACACCCTTTACTTTATTTTTATAATCAGTCAACACTATATTATACTGGAAATTCTACAGCTTTAACGCTCTTCACACTCAAACCTAATTCACAGTCATGCAGTACCTTCAATTACAACACTTGCTTTCCATTTACTCTTGAGTAATGTAACAAATAATAAAGACACATCAAATATTACACAACATTCACAATTATTACTGTTAACTGTTGATATTTGCAGCTCATAATAACCTATTTTTTCGAGTTGCCAGAATGGCCAAACATACAGTTTGACTCTAATATGGGCCCTAAAACTGTAACCAAGAGCTATCATCAACTTTGGGTTGTAGAAAGGAAGGGTTTTTTTGGAAACAGCATGGGAATTGAGGCTAGATCATATCTTGTAGCTAGTTTGCGGCTGACTGGTGTTGGAAATTTCCCAGCATTTTTCTTATTTTTGTTTGATTGAAACTTAAATTGTACTCATTTCAAAAAATGTTTCCAAAGAGAGAGATTTCTCAGGTTTAAAATAGGATTTCTAGTCTAGAAATAAGAAACAAATGCTGTGACTTTGTTGTTAGGTTATTATATGATTAGATTTCGAACAGAAGTATTCCCCTCTCCTAATCCCATATTTCTTGCCCACAGGGTACATGTTGGTATGCATTGCATCTTCTGAATCTTTTTTTTTTTCTCTGCAACTGAGCTTTGTTCTCACATAGAGGCCAAAAAGAGTAAAAACTGAAGTTTTTCCAGAAGTCTGTAGTGTTTGTTTTCTGGTTAATCAGAGTGTTGGTCCCATCTTTCCTGATGCTGAGAATTTAACAGGGGGTGAGATGGGTAGATTTATTTTAGCTGTCAGGATGTTCTCAGAGGTCACAAAAAGGAGTAAGGAAAGAATAAATTACGTGTAAGGTTGCTTCTACAGATAATTAAAAATTAAACATTTTGTCATGCCTGTGCATTTTTCTAAATGCACCGAAACCTGATCTTCTTGCTACAACTTATGGACGCAAATAGCATTTAGCAAAGGATATAGGCTGTACGTGCAGCACAGGCATATGCTGACATACGACTCCCATATGTCAGTCCGCAGAGATTCTACAGCTCCTGAAACATGTTTCGTTCCTTAAATAGATTCCCATCTTTTTAATGTTTTGGACCATGTGACTATTTTCATTATGTTTTTTCCTCCATCCTTTGAGACCACATTCATTTATAATTGACTTGGATTAGGCAAAGGGACAGACATAAAGAAGGTAAAACAGCTTTCAGAGGTTTCTACATCTCTACATTTCTACAATCAAATATATTTGGAACTTGAAAGGCTAACATGAACTGTTAAAACAAAATAAAATCTACATTAATCTTTATAAGTAAATAAATCATGATATGGATGGAGATTTTTGTCCTGGATTCATCCAGGGTCATACACAGAATTTTATTTGCAAGTTAAATTTAATCAGTTTTTAATTATTAATTGTTGATTAATTTACTCAGCAAGTTAAAATTTAATCAAAAAAAAAAAAAAAAAAAAGCCTTTGTATTTAATAGCGTATCATTACATAGGGAAGTTCAACTTGAACTGGAGGCTGCCTGAGTCTTACAGCCTTACACAGAGCTTAACCTTACAGTCTCGCACAGAGAACCATGGTAGCTGCCAATAGTGTATTTCCTGTTGGTTTTCTCAACAAAAAAAATTGGGTATCTTCATGTGATCTGCAGATGTGCAGTATGAAAGCATTTAGATGCGAGTTGTACAGAGGCCTGCTATTTTAGGCAAAAATGAATAAGCAAACCTTCTATCTCTTCAAAATAGCAAATTGTGTGACCTATAAAATATACTCAGGTTTACATTCCTAAGCTCATAAATGTTTTGGAAGAAAAAATATTTCAAGTTTACTTAAATGCCTTTGAGAATTAAAAAAATAATAATAGTATTTGTCAGCAAAATACTTAATTTGTGTCTTTGGAGAAAAAACAAATTGCTTGAAATGTCTCAGGAAAGAAACCATCTCTTCCTGAATGCTTGGAGAAATACAAAGAATAATAACTACCACAAATGTATAATTAGTAAGAATTTACTTATCTTTTCTGATTTATAGATTGTTCCTGACTGGTGATATAAAAATTTCTCAACAAACATCAGCTTCCTAACTGTTGCAATAGCAAGGACATCGAGTGTTAGACTTCCTGCAGTGTATGTATGAGCTTAGGCTGGCACAGGAAGAATTAAGACTGGGCTGAAGACCCAGCACTTGCTCAAGGTCTCTGACTGAACACAGGTACATTCACTTTCTATTTCTGCATCTCAGGGTCAAAGTACTCTGCAATGTGGAAGGGCATAAAGTGGTGCTTGGCGCATTGGGCAGTAGTCAAGCAGACATCTTACTGTTGTGAACAAATCAGTTCCTGCTTGTGCTAAAAGTCACTGATTTAGCGACTAAATGATTTAGAGCCCTGATCCTTTTCCTCTTAGCAGTGTCGCACTGGAAAAGTTGCCCCCTGTGAATTAAGGATTGGGCCTCAGTATGCTTCTGTTGAAATAAATGCTCTTTTTGTCAATTTAGGATTTAAGTGGAAATTAAAGCTTCAGAAGCTTTAGAGTAGCCTTCTATACAGAAAAGTAAATAACCCAAAAAGTACAGTGATATGCCTACAGTCTTCCTTCCATGACCATGTTGATTTTCAGAGAATTGTAATCAGATGCACAATTGTTTTCTGGATGACAACAGAGAGGGGAAGTGACAAAGATGATATAAAAAACATTTTGTTTCTTACCGTAGGAAAGAAAGTCTGACAAAATAACACAATTTGGGTGATCTCAAAACTTAAAGCTATTAACAAAAAAAGATAATGAAGCTATCACAAAAGCCAGATGGAGAGAATATACATAAGAATTGCCTGTACAGGCAAAATCAGAGCAGAATGAGGGAAGGGGGCATTGAGAGATGCCATGAAGGAGCTATTTATCAGGTACTACAACGTGAGGGGAAAAAAAAGAACATCCTTTCAAAAGGAGAATCATAGAAATTTATTGGGGATATTGTAGCACTGTTCCTCTAACTGCCTTAAGCTCCACTGTTCTCTGTTTCCCAGTGGTACCTCCTGCACCCACAGCTTCTCTTTCCACACCCCAGGGATGCTGAAGTCCTTTCAGCCTTGGCTTGTCTCCCAGTATCATCACCTACATTTGACTGTGAGCAAAGCTGTCATAGTGGTAAGCATTGCCTTCAAGGTATTCTCCCTCTCCTTTTTGTTTGTGGAAACAAGGTGCAAGAAGGGTTTACTCAAGGTATTTTTGGGGTACTGCTGCTGTGGCTGCAGGATGAAGTCTAGCATTCTTCCCCTGCACCACCAAGCAATGCAAATTCCAGCATCAGAGTGAAAAGCAGGATCAGGAAGGACTAAAACAGTGTCTTCCAGAACCTGCAGGAGTGAGAAAAGTTTGAGGGCTCCCACCTGTGAAGCTTTTACGTGGGGAGTGGAGGCTGGTGTGAAACTTACCTACGTGAGGCAGATGGAAAGGGAGCATGCTGCTCCCTACATGTCCCGTGGTTGAGGATGTAAAGTTTTGTGAGATGGCTGTACCTCGGGGAGTTTGAAAATATGCACAGGAGATGTGTGGTGCTGGGCCAGCCTCCACCTGATCCAAAATAATCTTTGAGATTATACGGGAGATGTGGGGAAGCTCTGCACCAGCTGTTTACAGCTATCACTCTACTGTTGCTCCAAGCGAATTGCTAAACACAGCCTACGCTGTTTTATTCACTGCTCACGGAAAGAACAAAAACTATAATAGTTTGCAATGCTCTGTAATTTTCCAGGAAATATATTCCATAGCGCTCTGAAGGCACAAATACTGTATTTAAATTAGATTCACAGCAGTATATTTTATTGGCTTTGAGAGATATTGGCTTTGAGAGA
Source organism: Netta rufina (assembly GCF_964035555.1). Classification (NCBI taxonomy): domain Eukaryota; kingdom Metazoa; phylum Chordata; class Aves; order Anseriformes; family Anatidae; genus Netta; species Netta rufina. The sequence continues at coordinate 43,638,519 of NC_140124.1, forward strand.
TAGATTCAGAAAAAGAGGATTACCAAACTGAGACTAATAGCTGCATTCAACATACTTACATTTACACTAGTTTACATTTTAAATAAGAACTCCATCTGTAGGGGGAAAATACAGTGCCTAACCAGGCCTTGTTTTATTAAATAGTGCCACCTAGGGGTTAAGCGCTTTTTAATGTTAGAGGGGCAAGGGATGGGAAGCCCTATTAATAGAAGATGTGTTAAATAAAACGATCTGTATTTTGGAATTTACTAGGAAAACAAAGTGCTGCCCAGATTTCTATACGGTTTTATCTGGACAAAGAACTGTAGCTTTTACAGTTCGCTTTGGAGCTGGCTATGCTGTTCCCTTTCTTCCTAGGTGGTGGGGGATGTTGTAAATCCTGATTTTCTCCTCTATGAGACAGGTCTTGCTTGTACATGAGCAGCAGAGAGGTTATCTGCTGCTGCAAGGCTGGGTAGGAGATGGCTGTCTTGCTGGTTTTGAGTGTGCAAGAACTTTGAGTATGCAAGTCTTGAAAAATTGCTTGCTTAGTGAGGCCAAAATCAGAGAGGAAACCCTGGCCTAATTAATCTTGTGTATTAAAGGAAGGTACTGCATGGGAGAGGAGTGAGATGTTGGGACTACACTCTGGCCCTAAACAGACATGATTTATTCCTCTGAAACTGCCTTTTTCCACTTACACATTACAAATTGCAGTTGGGTCCTTTTTGCTTGTTTTGACATGACCTAGAAATAAGCAGAAGAAACCTAGAATAATCTGCCCATCTCTGTTCCATGCTTGTTTTTTTTTTTTGTTGTTGTTGTTGTTGTTGTTTTTTTTCCAAACTGAGCTTTCAGCTAAAAGCCTGAATTGGGACTATTTCTTTACTGCAAAAGTAAATACTAAAAAAAAGTTGTTGTTGTTGTTATTAATAATAATTTTAATAATAATAATAATAATAATAATAATAATAATAATAATAATAATAATAATAATAATAATAATAATAATAATAATAATAAATAATTAATAATAATAATTAATAATAATAATTAATAATAATAATAATTCTCTCAAAGGATATTTGAGTTTATTCAGTATCTTCCACAGCAGATGGCGTACCTGCCTTACTGAGCCCAGTCACAGGTTCTATTATCTGCTCACTTGACAAGATCTACTACACCTCAGGCAGAATGCAAATTGTATGTACATGCATTCAAGAAATTCTTTCCCCTACCCTTACAGTAATATAGTGATGCTATCACAGTATTCATTTTTGAAGGAAAAATGTCAATAACAATTTTGATTGCGTGACTGTATGCTTGAACCGCAATGTTAACAAAGGGCATGTGTCTCTTCCCTTCCTTCAGTACCTTTCACTCACATATAAGAAAATAAGATATGATTATTAATAAGAAGGGGGAAAATTATTTTACTTGTGACACGTTCCTTAAAAAAAAAAAACAAAATCATCCATATTGATAAAAGGTAAAATAAAAAAATAAAAAATAAAAACTAGCCAGCAAAAATATCTGTGCCTTAGAAATTGAATAAATATTTTGATTTTGAAAATAGAAGCCACAGACATGGGAAAACAATGGAGGAAGTATATCAAGAATTGCTGCAAGTACCCCTCAGGTAAAGAAGCCCTGCAGTAAATTCATAGCATGATGGATAAAGCAAATTACCATGACTGTCCTCTAGATGTCACGTTGTAGAAGAGATGAGAAGCTGGATACCAGTGCTGCTATGCTTCAAGCTGAATGAGCTTTGACAGGACTGTCAAAGAAGAGGTATAGTAGGGAACAGTGAATTCATCGTGGTGCCCATCTATCTCGGAGCAGCATGCCCTGGAACTAGCAGGCTGCCTTTTCGGCACTGGTGACAAACCCAGTAGAAAACCTGAGAGAGGAAGATGTATGTTCACATTGGGTCCACATTAGGCACTCTTACTGTGTCACGGGGGCTTTTTGGCAACTTTCTTGTTTTGATAATAGTCAGAGAGAACGCACAGTTAAACTAGGAGTAAAGTGCTTTTGCTTTTGTAGTTTCTACTGATTACCAAACCAGAATATACCAGCATAAATAATTAATAAGGCTAGTAAATATATACACACATCAGGAGGGCTTGCTATTACTTTGTTGGCAGCTATTGTCTAATACAGGTCTGGGCTAACAGCATGGGCCAGCCGCTATTTCTCACAAAAGAAATGCAACAAATTCAGAGGCTCGGAATAAAATGCTTACGTATATGGACTGCAGGATTTTCTCCTATATATGTACACGTGTCCATAAGAAAGTCTGAAGATCAGGGTAAATTGAAGAAGATTTGCAGGAGCTGTGATTAACAGAAATCACTAAACAGAAGTTGGAATATTCTGGATTTTAACTACAAAATAAAAAAAAAAATCACCCTGATCTTGAAATTCCCAAACCAGTGTTTTAAAAAATTTGTCATTTCACACAGCTTGGCTCCTTAAAAGCTGTGATAGTTTGAAGGTGTTCAGAGCTGGTGTGTCTACACGTGTGCTTATTTCTTTCCAACTGTATCCCCTTGTTAAATACTCTCCTTACTAACCATGCATCTCCCATGTGTCGAACAGGAGAGTTAAGAAAAATAAAGTAACTGGATACTTCTGACAAGATGACCAGTAAGAAATCCTGCTTCCAGCAAACAAGTTTTGCGGTCAGTTTCCCTAAAGACAGATTTCATCCTTAAATCTTTATCTAATGTGTAACAGGCATGCAACAGGTGTGGTATGCTTTAGATAGCCTGGTCTTTCTTGACAAATGCTGTCAGCTGGCAATGAGGTTGAAATCATATAATGCAGAATCTACTAAGATCCACAGTTCCTGTTGCAAGAAGAAAACAAGCTGATGTTCAGCAGGAATAGATGTGGGTGGAGGGAAGTCTTGGAGAAACAGATCCGGAGAGATAATGCAATAAACTGTTCCCATATTAACAGATGCCAAAATTTTAGAAGCAGAGTCTTGGAGGAACTGCCCTGACACAGAGGAAGGAGAGGGGGAGTTCAGTGATGGAAAGTCATGTGCACAGAGTGGCAGCTAATGGGGACTGTCCGTGTGTCCCCAGACAGAAAGACAGGGCCATGAGGCCCCTGCTCACAGCCTCGCTTCACATCCCGCAGTTACCTGTGGGTGGAGGTGGCTCCTCCAGGCCTGCCCACTGTCCCTATGACAGGCCAGAGCTGTGCATAGCTGCTGGGCATGCAAAGACCTCTCTTGGGGGTCTTGAAATGCTTCAAGGTTTACAGTATGTCCAAGTCATTACAGACACTTAAGAGTCTTTAATATTTATGACTACTCCAGACACTGCAAATGCCATTTACCCCATGTCTTTCACCTCTTGTTGTCTTGCTCACCTTGTACTTTAACTACAAGGATAACGGCAATGAAAGAAAATGTTAATCAGAGTCCTTCGAACCAGAGGACAGTGGCCTTGCAGCATGTGGGGCTCCCAGCAGGGTTAAGCTGCTGCCCAAGCAGCCATCCAACAAGGAATGCAGGCCGCAGGCACAATGCTGCCTAATCCACCCTAATGGCTATGGCGATAAGCACCCTAACAGCACTTCAGGTAGCCAGGCAGATAATCCACACAAACTGATAAATATTTTGAAGTGATTAATGCAAAACCAAACTGAAACTCCAGATGGGTTCTTTCAGAAAAGCCCGTTTTTTTTTTCTTGCACTCAGGCAAAAAATGAAACTGCAGCGTGAGCAGTAGGTAAATAATCGAATTTTGTGCCGGAATGGTGAGGGGAAAACCCTTCTAGTGTGTGATGTGGGAACAAAAAAAGTTTCTTTTTTTTTTTCATCGGAATTGGTAACATAAGCATAGGAAATGCAAGGCATGTTGCTTCCTGGGATTGCACAATGTATGGGGGGAAACAAGCACTAGATTGATATTCAGCGGAAAAGCACTGGCTGGGTGTACGTGACCAAAAGGCTGAAAAGCTGTTGAAAACAGTACCGAGGTTTCAAAAGATAAGGAAAACAAAGGGAAGAATTAAAGGTTGATAAGGTTTGTATGACACTAGTAACAAGCGTCGGATAGGTTGTGAACCTGTAGTACTTGGCCAATAAGTAACCAGGGGAGTTGGGAACCAGGGCATAAAAGGTGTGAAAATTGAGTCCACAAGTGCTCTCCTGCTTGTGAGATGCTCACCACTACAATCGCAAATAAAAGGTTACTTCACTGAGATCCTTGCTTGAGCCTGTGTTATTGGCCAGCAAGTGTTTCTCACAATTTGGGAGCTCATCTGGGATCCAGTGGCCTACTGGGGACCCCGACACTGCAGCAGCAGGAAGGGGCGCCCTGCTGATTTCAGTGGTCCTGTGCATTGACAGCAGTGGTTCTAGGGAGAGCTGGCAGAGGGCCCAAGACTGGTTAAAGAAGCAAGAAGTACTGTGAGAAGGGAGGCACTCCGGGTTGGAGAATTGACCCGGTAACTCTGTGCACAGACCAAGGTAAGAAATATTAAGTATTGCTTTGGGAATTGTGTGAGGCTCTTGTGTGACGTGTGATTGAGATGTACTTTCATACGAAGTGAGTGTGGAGTCCTGATCCGCGGTTCTGTAGCTCCATGAGGGGCATGGCCGGAGACAAAGTGTGAGATAAGAGAGAGAAGGGAAGAGTCTTGGAAAATGTGGTGTACAGTACCCCTTGCATGGTAAAATGCTTGTCAGTACATCCCCATTTTCTAGAACCAGAAAGTTAGTGTGTGGTACCCTACAGGGAACAGGGAGATACCCCAAAGGTAGTGCCTACTGACAGTCCTGTAGGAAGAATGCTAAGAAATTGGAAGAATAACCCCAAAACTAAGCAAAAAGATAGGAAGAAAATGGCTAAATATTGTGTTTTAGTCTGGACAAAGGAACCAAACAAAGGAACTGCAGCATTTTGGCCAAAATATGGGTCTGATGAAGATTAGGTATGTCAGGCCTTAAATTTATATGTCAATAGCAAATCTCCAATTTCAGAAGAAGAATCAGATTATGCTGCTTGTTGGATACAAGCATACACTTTTGAGCAAAGTTCAAAATAAAGAAGAAGAGAAAGAGAAGAGAAGAAGTAATGAATGGGGCTCCTTAGAGAATTTATCTTCCTTGTAACCCCCAAGCTGCAGCAGCAGAAGCTGCTGTAGTAGCTGCTCCAGAAGAAGAGAGAGGAACTGAACAAAGTTAGAGGCAGGAGGTACCCCAGGCTTGTAAAAGAATTAGAATAATATTGAAAAGATCTTGAGAATTTTCCATTCCCTAACACTAACATTATTGATGCTACCGAAGCTGCTATGTATCCTCTCTGGGAAGTTCCGCTAGGACCTCAACAAATAGGGTATGTAAATGCTCCCCTTACTAGTGGAGAAGCGCAAAATTTTAAGAAGGAAATGAAGTCTCTCACTGAGGACCCCATTCGATTAGCAGAGCCATTACATCAATTTCTGAGACACAATTTATATTCCCAGGGAGAAGTGATGGCAATTCTGAATATGATATTATCAGGGGAAGAATGAGGAATGATTAGAAGAGCAGCAATGCAGGAATGGGAAAGGGATCATCCTCCAGGAGATGGGGTAATTCCAGCAGAGCAAAAATTTCCAAATGTGGACCCTAACTGGGACAACAATAAGGCTCAACATAGGGTTAATATGACAGACTTGTTAGAAATTGTATTTAGAGGAATTAGAGAATCAGTACTTAAGTCTCAGAATTTTATTAAAGCCTTTGAGGTTCAGCAGAGTAAAGATGAAACTCTGAGTGATTTCTTGGAAAGGCTTAGAGACAGGATGAGAAGGTATTCAGGAATGAATCCCGATGACCCTGTAGCACAGGGGCTTTTAAAGGTTAATTTCATGATGAAAGCATGGGCAGATATACAATACTTCAGAAAACAGAAGGGTAGAATCAACAACTATTAGAAAACCTTTTGAATGGGAAGACGTAGAAATGGTCCATAAACGACAATACAGATGGATTGTTTTGCCTCAGGGATTCACTGAATCCCATCAATTTGTTCTGGCAAGTATTGGAGAAGATTTTAGGAACATTTCAGATTCCAGAAGGGGCGGATGTTGTTACAAATGTAGGTGATTTGTTGATATCTGTGGTAGAAAAAATCAAAGGTAAAAGAAGCCACAAATGAACTCCTGATTTTTTATTTATTTATTTATTTATTTATTTATTTATTTTTTGGAGAACACAGGCTAAGGGTATCTAAGAATAAATTACAATATGTGGAAAAAGAAGTCAGATATCTAGTCTCTAAGGGCAGATGGAGAATAAACCCTGAAGGGATTCAGGGAATTGTGCAACTTCCTCTCCCTCCAACAAAGAAAGAATTAAGAGAATTTTTAGCTTTAACCGAATATTGCAGATTATGGATAGAGGCATATGCACAGAAAACAAAGATATTATATTTCAAATTATTGGAGGAGAAACCCAATACATTGAATTGGACAGAAGAAGAAAAAGAGTGGAAAAACTAAAACAGGATCTGATTACAGCACCAGTCATAGCTCTTCCTGCCCTAAATAAATCATTTCATCTTTTTATAACTGTAAATGAGGGTGCTGCTTTGAGGGTTTTAACCCAAGAGTGCGGATATAGAAGAAAAACTGTAGCATATCTGTCTAAATTATTAGATCTCGTATCCCAGGGATGGCCAGTGTGTTCAGGCAGTAGCAGCAACTGCCTTACTGGTAGAAGAAAGAAAAATTGACCTTTGGAGGGCAATTCATTGTTGTTGCCCCTCACCAAGTGAAGACTACCCTTACTCAGAAAGCAGGAAGATGGCTGACAGACTCTAGAATATGAAGCTATACTGATTGAAAAAGACGATTTACTGAATCTATTTTGAATCAAATAGATCAAAGAAGTCATTTTACTTCATATATTTTACAAGGATTAATGAGAATTTTGGGAATAAAATGGGAGTTTCATACTCCATGGCATCCCTCCTCCTCTGGGAAAGTGGAACAAATGAATCAGACATTAAAGAAACACCTGTCAAAACTGGTTTTAGAAACTAAACTTCCCTGGGCAAAATGCTTAACTTTAACTCTTCTCAAAATTCAAACTGCTAGGAAAGCAGAGGAGTCTCACCATGTGGTATGTTTGGATTACCATACCTAGGTAGGAGCAGTGAAATACATACTCTTGAAACTAAGGATGTTTTTCTCAGAAACTGTGTATTCAGGTTATGTTCTTCTCTGATATTTCTTAGGATTCACAGACTGTTGGCTCAGACACCATCCTCAGAATTCCCACTACACCCATTCCATGCAGGAGACTGGGTCCTGATGCATACCTGGAAGGAATCAAAGCTCCGGCCTGAATGGGAAGGACCATTCCAAATACCACTTACTACTGAAACAGCTATAAGAATGGCGGAGAAAGGCTGGACTCATTATACACGAGTAAAGGCATCCATCAATCCCAATACCTGGGAAGTTGTGCCTACAGAAGACTCACTGAAGTTCAAAGTCAGAAGGCAGACTTTGTGATAGACTCTGCATACAGGCTCATAATTGTAAATCAGTGCATAATTATTTGAGACTTAAAGCTTAAAAATGGCAATAGGGGAAGGCCAATTTTTAGCCTTGATCCAGATGGCTATATGCCTTAGAGAGAACTTCTGCCAAATAACCACTTGACAAAGAGGTGGTTGGGAAATAGGAGCAGTGGGGTATCCCGTCAAGATATGGGTAAACATGACAAAGAATGAATTACCACAAAATGTCACTTTTGATGCTTGTGAGGTGTTGACTTGTGGGAACTTAAATGCCCAACGGTGATTGAACAAATATCTTTGTCATGAACCTTAGACTAGTGGATTGTTTGAAGCCCCCCTTGCCCAGGATGGAGTAATGTATGGTGGATGACTACTTGCAAAGGGTGGATGTATACACCCAGCTCAAGTAATAGCTTAAAAAGGTTAAAGAGCCAAATTAGCATATTTAAAGGAACTGCTCAGCCCAACTGCCAACCTCTACAATGTAATCCAATAACTATAACAATTAATAAGGCTGATGACCTTATTAACCATACCTTTGGTCTCAGAGCAGATGTGACTGGGATTGACCCAACAGCCAGGTTTAGGATAGCTGTACGGGAATTGTCCCCTAAAGTCACCTAAGATGGGGAGAGACTCTAAGATGGGGAGGTCCTCTTCAAAGTCCTACAGTTATAAAAGTTGGAAAAATAAAAAAGGATCTCAGGCAAACATCTGAAATTGACACGGGGTGTGTATAGGGATGTGAATGCCTGGACAAAATGGGTCAAATATTCCATCCAGAGCCTCAACTGTAGCAATTGCTACGGGAAGACCGATTGCCCAGGTAGTGCCCTTTCCATTGGGATGGACCAAGGGTTCCTGGGGGATCTGACTGGGGTTTGGGGTCTGGCTGCTCAGGGATAGGCTGGGCATTGGTCAGCGGGTGGTGAGCAACTGCATCGTGCATCACTTGTTTTGTACACATTATTTTTATTAGTACTGTTATTGTTTTCCTTTCTTTTCTGTCATAATAAACTGTCTCTGCCTCAACCCACAACATTTCATTTGATTTTATTTGTGTTTGATACAGCAATAAGCAACCCAACAGCACTTCAGGCAGCCAGGCAGATAATCCACACAAACTAATAAATATTCTGAAGTGATTAATGCAAAAGCAAACTGAGATTCAGTGTACACTAGTAGCAAGCTTCGGACAGGTTGTGAAACGGTAGTAATTGGCCAAGGAGGAACCAAGGGAGAAAGTAAACATTAGGAACCAGGGCATAAAAGGTGTGAAAAACTGCTTGGGAGATGGGGGCTGGCCTCTTCTCACAGGTCACTGGTGATGGGACCAGAGGGAATGGCCTCAAGTTGCGCCAGGAGAGGTTTGGGTGGGAAATGAGGGGAAATTTCTTCTCAGGAAGAGCGGTCAGGGGTTGGGACGGGTTGCCCAGGGAGGTGGTGGAGTCACCGTCCCTGGGGGTGTCCAGGGAGAGGTTGGACGTGGTGCTTGGGGACACGGTTTGGTGCTGACACTGGTGCTAGGGGGCTGTCGGAGCAGGTCTCTCGGAGGGTTTTTCCGACCCTAACAGTTCAGTGACCCCATGCCGGGACCCCCACCCCTCGCAGCCCCCCACAAGATGGCGGCGGCCCGGAGGCGGGGAGCCTCCCGGCCTCCCCTCCCGAGGCGGAGCGTTGGCGCGCCCTGACGTCAGACGCACGCTCCCCAGCAACGGCCGCACGTCGCGAGCTCGCCGGGAACCCGGAAGCGGCGGCAGCGGCGGCGGCGGCGGGCGGGCAGGGTCCGGGCGGCGGCGGGCGGGCAGGGTCCGGGCGGCGGAAAGTAGTCCCGGAGAGCGGCGCGGAGCCCGGCGAGGACCGGGAGCATCCTCGGAAGCCCCGGCCCGGTAACCCGCCTCGGCCCGCACGGCGCCGGCGGGGATGGCGGCGGACAAGGCCGCGGGTGAGCGGGTGCGGGGGGAGCCCGGGCCGTTCCGCGGCGGAGGGATACGGTCGGCGCGGTGTATGGCAGAGGGCGGCAGGTGTCCTTCCGCGGGTGGCTGAGGGGGCAGGGGCCGGGTGGGGGGGGGAGGGTTCGGTGCCGTCCCCAGCTCTGAGGCAAAATGGCTCTGGTGGAGCCGGGCTGGGGTAACACGACGGGCTCCTTGAGCAGCCCAACCTCTGACCTAACGCTAGCAGTCCCCACTAAACCATATCCCTAAGCTCTACATCTAAACGTCTTTTGAAGACTTCCAGGGATGGTGACTCCACCACTTCCCTGGGCAGCCTGTTCCAGTGCCTCACAACCCTTTCAGTGAAGAAGTTCTTCCTAACATCTAACCTAAAACTCCCCTGGCTCAACTTAAGCCCATTCCCCCTCGTCCTGTCACCAGGCACGTGGGAGAACAGGCCAACCCCCACCTCGCTACAGCCTCCCTTGAGGTACCTATAGAGAGCGATAAGGTCGCCCCTGAGCCTCCTCTTCTCCAGGCTGAACAAGCCCAGCTCCCTCAGCCGCTCCTCACAGGACTTTTTATTTTTATTTTTAAACATATGATCGGATTTAGAGGCACGATAAAATGTGTTTGTAGACCCGTCCTGATTTTTCCCTAGGAGGTGCACCAAGCAGCATTTAAAGCAGTAAGTGCCACTTTTTGTTAGGCAGCTACCAGTCTCTTTGGTTTATCTTTCACTTGAGACATTTCAGTTCAGGACTCAGGCCTCCATAAGCCCGCTATCACTGGCAGTGCTTTGCTCGATGAGCTTTTATAGGGTGGTACCAATGGGCAACACTGGTTTGGATGGCGCTCCTGAGAGGTAAACAAGGAACACAAGGAACCTCTTGACTAGACCGAGCCTCATCAACTTCAAAGCTTCTGGCTTCTCAAGTCTTTGCGTTGTCTTTACTTGCGCTAGCATAATCTTGAAGGCCTGCTGAGCAAGTAAAGCAGATAACGTGTCTGTTAGCACAAAAGTTGGAGGGAAAACCTGTTTGTTTATTCACTGCTGTCCTTGAAAGGCGACAGGTTTTTGTTCAGCTGTCCAGCTGTAAGGATTTAGATCTTTAGATGTTTAGCTTGAAGAAGGAGAAGTGCTTCTTGTTCCTTTCCGCTTTTGCTGTGGGTAAACCAGGGCATCCCAAAAGTTTTCTGGGCTTTTCTGACTTTCTTTTTTTCTGTTCTGCCTCTCCCCTCTAAGGAAGAGGCAGCACAAGTGGCATTGGTAACTGCATGTTGTGCAGTTGATTTTGTAGCAGGTGTGTACAGTTCTGTAACACCCTAAAGAGCCATCCCTCCTGAGTGCTGAAATTGCTGAACCCCAAAGTTTGTCTAAATCACGGTGTTTGCTTTGTAACTAGCTGGTGAAAGATTGTTGGGGTTTTAGTATCTCATCTTCTCTGGCGTCTTGATGCAGGATGAAGGCTATGGTTCATGTGGAAGTGTATTGTTGTGTGGGGTGATGGAAGGGATCTTGCTGTCCTCCCAGCAACGAGCACAAACCATGAATCAATTATTAACTCTGTTTTATTCCTACCCTGGATGTTTACAGTCTATGCTTCAAAAACATTAAGTGATTTAACTCGTGCTGAAACATAGGAAGTACTTCTAGAACTACTGCTTCCAGATACAAGCGGGTCTGGTGTGGTGACTTTTTTTTTTTCCCCTCCAGTAGTTCATGTTCAGTAAAAGGCAGGGACTGGCTGTTATTTTCAGCTGCTCTAACATGGAACATCTGTGCTGTAGTTCAGTGCAACTTCACTGAACTCTTCATTACATGATGTCAAAAGAGGTCAGCGAGATTCCTTCCCGAACAGTAAGCTCAACAGTGCCCAACAAGTAAAAAACACATTAGAAATTTTATTTAAAATGAATTGAAGACCATTAAAATGAAAACCTTATTCTATTACTGTGTAAGTGCTCAGAGGGGCCACCATCATAAATTCTACACGCTGTTCTTGTTTTAACCTGATAAAGATAAGTAGAACTGGAGAAGGTGCTGGGGATAAAGGTGTGAGGAAGATGCAAATTAAACTGTGGCTGCTCACCTTAGAAGAGAGATGGGTCACTGAAAGACCTGCGAGATCAGGACTGAGGCAGCGTATAGGCAACATTTCCTTATGGCATCTTGCTGTGTAATCACTGGATAGCATTTGATCTTCCCTACAGATTTTTATGTAAATAAAGTCTATTTCTAGTGTGTGATTGCAGCTTTTAAGATAAATCTAAAATGTGTGCGTATCAAGTTAGCTTGCGGGACTTTGGTTATCGACTGAGAGCACGGTAACGTAGTTGGGATTGTTGGATAACTGGAGATGTTTTAGTGAAGTTGGGACAGACAGCTGCAGTTATGTGGAGTGTTATTCCTGCTGGCAGGTGGATCTTGAGAACCAGCAGAAACAATATTTGTAGGCTGAGTAGCTTTTATCACATTTGCAGACTTTTTTTGTAATCATCTGTCCACTTTACAGATCAAGGTACTGAGAAACATGAAGGAGCGGGTACTTCAGGGATTACCGATCAGGAAAAGGAGCTGTCGAGCAGTGCACTACAAGCTTTTCTGGTAAGACAAAGTCAAACCCATCCTTCTAACTTATCACATAACTGCTAAACTTTTGGATATGTTAAATAGATTTCAGGTAAAAAGTTAAATACTGCTTTTTGAAATTCCTGATTGTGTGTTTTACTCATTATTACTTTTCTTTTTCATCAATACTTACTTGCTGTTTGACATTTGATCCTGAGAACTGAAGGTATAGGAAAGGGTTGCCTGTTTTCCAGCTTACCCACAGATACCTAAAATACTTCTGATCTGTTGACAGCTTCATCTTTAGTCTTATCCTGGTCCAATGCACCTTGTTTATCTCATGATCTTTCTCTTGCTTTGAGAGCTTTGTAAGCTCTGTAAGTGTGATGCTCTGAGGAGGTGACAGATGGGAGCAGAATTAATAATGTGCCGTATTTGTCAGTTTTGCTTTGTAAAGTGATTGCTCTAGGTATCCTTGTGGACTGTCTTGCATGCTACGTTATCATGTTGCACTTGCAATTTCTGTCTTGAGAGAATTACTATAAAACACATGTATGTTATATTCTAGATCCTATCTAATGGAGTAGAGTAAAAGGACAAGAGAAAAAACACCACAAAATAAGCTGAGCATTTAAGGGTTCAAGGTGTTTAGAGTCAAAGCATGTTTAGAAGCGTTGTGGCTGTGAAGTGAAAGCAGCTCTTGTTGAAGAGGAGCTCTGAGTGAGAACAAGTGAAGAAAACCCTTGGGAGGTGGCTGTCTCACTCACAGAGCCTGCCAGCGGTTGAGCTGTAAATCCCTATGTTTATGTATCTTTGCAATAGGAAGTCCAAGGCGTTGATACAGAGTTGTGGGAATACTTTGTGTCAATGTGCTGCTACATGTCTCCACAAATTGTGTAACTGTGCTGTCCTAGTAGAGTGAAGGGACAGGACAGGGTGCTTCTCTTTTAAGAGTAGCTGCAGAATGGCTGCTTTCTCAGGAAGAACAAAAGGCTGGGTTTCTCCTGAAGGACCAGGGACGGTTTCTCTGCAGTGGAGGTGCCCTCAGCAGAGGGAGTTAGGCACACAGAAGCAGCTCACTGTAACAGCACTCTAGAAAAGGAGGAGAAAATGTCAGTGGGGAGTGGTGGTGGTTCTCAAAAGACAGTTTTGGATTGTGAAATGTTGACAGAGCTGGAAATGATCCTGTGTATCTGCCCAGATTGGAAGTAGACCTGATCTGGAAGAGGTGAAGGTGATTATTTATGTATATGAGTCAAACTTTAGAAAGCAAAGAATTATTTAGGCTTGACTTAGTTGAAAGACTCTGGAGTTCTTTCAGTACTCAATGTGACTAAATTGTCACTGCCCAAAGGAGACTTAAAAGACAAAAAACTAAAACTGAAATAGATTATGTGTTTCTGAAGCCCTTAAAAATAATTTGCCTCTTCCTGGGGTCAAAGAAAGGGATGTCTTCATTAAATCACATCTCAGGAGCATTATGCTTGGGTCATGGTTTCACTTAAGCATGTGTAGGTCCCCAAATGTTTGAGTAATTCATTCAACAGCTAAAATGTGTACATGTATATATGTGTGTATATATATAAACTTGTCCTGGGAAAGTGACTCTCCCCTCTTTTGCCAACCTGTCTTAAGCAGACTTCAACAGGCTAAATGATAATTTTCCTCACTTCATCTGGAATGAATGTAAAAAGGATGTGCTAAGACTTAGATAAACAGCTGCAGCTGTTCAATGTACACATGATGTGGAAAGATTAAGAAAACAGAGTAAATAATCTCAAAACTTACTATGATGAAGTATCAGAATAATGATTTCCATAGAAACATCTATGTTAACTAATCCATTGTCTTCCTCTACATTTTTTTTCAGGTTTTCTTACAACCTCAGCTTTTTGCCTTGCTTCTCATACCTATTAATCTGAATAAAAAATGAAGTATGTGTGTGGCTGTTTAGCTTTAGTTCACTCCCTGTTGATAAAGGAAATATTGCATTTGTAGACTTATACAGAGGATACTTTCATTAAAGCTTACAAAGTCCAAACTAACAAGTTAATATCTTCTAATACCTTTCTGATATGTGCCATTTCTAGGCTGGAAATTATGATGCTTGTTTGCAACACCTAAATACCCTTCAAGACATAAACAAAGATGACTACAAAATAACACTGAATACTGCTGTTGCGGAGTTCTGTAAAAGTAACCAGACTACAACAGACAACTTGAGGCAAACCCTTAACCAGCTGAAGAACCAGGTAATGCAAACGTATTGATGTGAAAGGTGATAGTTGAGTACTATTAATGGTGATGGCATCTTCACTATTGAAATAGAAAGAAAAGTTCTGCCCCTTCACCACTTGACTTGATAAATGAATAAAAAAAGTAAATTACTTTTAAATCTTTGAGTCTCTTTAATCATTTAGGACACAGCTTTTATAGTTTTCAGTTACTGTTGAAATTGATTTGGACCTTAAGCGTTCCAGAGGTTAACTGTAGAAAGAACTGCTATGTTCTTAGAATAGATGGTTTCTTAGCCTGAAAGTCTAACTACTCTCATATAACATAAAAAGCTGAAATGTTACTTTACTACTCAGCTGAAGGTTTTCTATTTCAATATAAATCTTTCACTGTATATGTGTTGAACAACAATGAAGTTTATTAGCTTATAACTCTGACCTCTCTTCAGATGAATTAATACCTTTGGATTCTTTTTGTAAAATATTTGACACTGTAAAATCGTAAATACGGAAAGTTCAATGAAACAATTTTTTTTTTTTACAGGTTCACTCTGCTGTTGAAGAAATGGATGGTTTAGATGATGTTGAAAATAGTATGCTTTATTACAATCAAGCTGTTATTTTGTACCATCTGCGTCAGTACACTGAAGCTATATCAGTTGGAGAGAAGCTGTACCAGTTTATAGAGCCTTTCGGTGTGTAGACAGAAGAGTTTTCTTCACGCAGTAACAAGAACGAGTAAATGATCTTTCTGTAGTTACCAGAAAAGTGATTTGTAACTGCCTAATTTAAAAAAAAAAAAAAAAAAAGGCTTAGGAATGAAGAATATGCTTTGCTTAAATCAGGGACAACATTTGAGTTTGGGATGTGGAAGGTATTTCAGAGACATTTAGTAGACAAATAATAGTGAAACTGAAGTGGATATTTGACAACTTTAAGAGGTATTTATGAAGTGACAAGTCTGAAGCATGTGTTGTGTGTGGGTCTCAATAAATCTAGTAAGTGTTAGTGCTTCTCTTTCAATGCCTCCCAGTTCTTGGGTTACCTATTTGGAACTACTCAGTGAAGCCAGAAATGCAGAGATGTATTTGTATGGAATCCTCTTAAGTCCTATGGGATTCTGTATAGGCACATGGCTCCATCTGTTTAGACATTGGATCTTTGGTGCTGATTTACTTACACCAATTCTCAAAGTCTAAATACATATTAAGCTATAGTCTCTGCTTCCATACTAACATAATTTAAATGAATTCCTTTTTTTGTGTTTATGTACTTATCCACAGTATGTAGGAGTCTGCTTTGTTTTTTTTCTTACACAATTGTAAAGTCATTTCTGCTTCTTTGCTTTATACAGAAGAGAAGTTTGCACAAGCTGTGTGCTTCTTGCTTGTGGACTTGTACCTGCTAACTTACCAAGCTGAGAAAGCCTTGCATCTGCTTGCTGTTCTGGAAAAAATGATTTCACAGGGCAATAATAACAGCAAGAATGGAAAAAACGAGGTAAGCTTAAAATCATATGAATGCTGCTGCCTCTTTATCAGAGGCATGTTTTCACTGAATCAAAAATTAGTCTTTTAAAGTAGTTCAGAATTTTGGAACTGTTAGAACATCTGTAACTTCAGGCAATGTACACATATTAAGTGTGTACAGCAGTTGCATATTCCTTCCATTCCACCGTTTTCTCTTACTGCTAAGGAGCTAAGAGACATCTCTGAAGTCAGAGACTTGCAATAGCAAGACAGTTGTCTTCGGTGTCAAATATACTTAGTTTTTCTTATGTGTCTTGGATTATGACCATGTGAGACCCCCGAGTTTGAAAGGAAAATCAATATCAGAGGAATTGAAACTGTGTGTCATAATGTGTGAAATCAAGCATCTGTTTGATATAGTTCCTGAAAGTATTAGGTATAATTTCAAATGAAATCTTTGGTGTGTGTCTTTTAGAAAAGATAATAGAATGAATGATGGCTTAGAAGTGAAAAGAGGACACTTTTTTGCCTTTTCCCATTGATGTCATACTTGCATTTTATTTTAATGTATGCAATAATTCTATTGGAGATAATATGAAAGAGAGAATCTAGAATGTGCATATCATCCTTCTGGGTAGGAGAATTCTTGAAAGATCTCAATGCCATAGCAGCCTAACACTACTGTTAACATAGAACTACGTGCTTCATAGGCTGGCGTGGTCATTCTTGGATTTTGATCACAAAGCTCAAGTCACAATATTTAGTGGGATATGTTTTTTTAATTATCATTAAATAACTATTTTTCTTCCTCATAAGTGATTAAAAATAGCTGAAGAAGGAATCTGTAGACTGAATGTTAAAAGTGAATACTATTAATGCTTTCTTTTTTTTTTTCATTTGACACAGTCAGGGAATAATACTAATAAAGACTCCTCTAATCAAAAAGCTGAAAGTGGAGCTTTAATAGAAGTTGCTAAATCTAAGATACATCAGGTAGGTGTCTACGTGTGATTTATACAAGAGTATCAGTTCAGTCTTTCTTAAAATTGAGTAGCACCTGCATAAAATCCAGTTCAGCATGAATTGTGATGCTATCCTTGAATTTCATCTTGTAAAAGAAAAGAATAGGTTTATCTAACTCTCCTTTACTAAGATACATGTACAGGAGAAACTGACAACCTAAAAAATCCCAATGTCAGATCCTGCATCTTTATCATATCTTTGTTAAACTGTAGTTAGCTCTGTTGATTTTTTATCAGTTTGCTGATAAAACAGTCTAAAACAGCTAAGGCTTTTTTTCATGGTACTGTTCTGTGGAAAAATACGTGAAGAAACAAAATGCTTCTCTGTCATCTTTTGCTTCCTGGTATTGTCAGTCGAGCAGGTAAATATCTGGAATTAAAAAGCTCGGTTACTTTAGTCAGTCTCATTTTAACTGCTAGTATCTCAGCATTTGAATATAGAGTTGCTGATGACCATTGAACAAAACACAGTTCTGCTTCTTGTAAATACAAAGCCTATAAACTTGCTGGTACTCTGAATAGAATTTCTTCCTTGGAAGGGCTTTTTGAGCAACTTTTTACTGCCTATTTTTAAAATGTATGTAGAATGTTTTGTAACAGATCTCTAGCTATGGTTCATCTTCCAAACCTGTATAAGTTACTCTTTTTAATTTACAAATTTAATGTTTTAACAGTATAAGGTGAGAGCCTATATCCAGATGAAGTCACTAAAAGCATGCAAAAGGGAGATCAAGTCTGTTATGAATACAGCTGGAAACGTAAGTATTCTTAAAGTTCTTGTTTCTGCAATCTAAGTCTGTCCCCTCTTTTAAAGCTGAATTTACTAACTTGTTTTACAAGGAAGATGTTCTTGAGGATGGATGTCTGAAATAATAGTGTATATTGTCATTTGGGCTTGTAATCATTTCTGTAAGTGTACTTAATGTAGGATTTTCTTATTTACGTTGTTTTCAGTTGTGCAGAAAATTGCTGTTTATTTTTAATGGCAGGAAAAGAAGTGAAGCTATATAATAAACAGGTCAAGTTTGGTTTATAATTTAAGCAATGCAAAACAAGTGTTAGTTTACTATAAATGCTATGGGAAATAAAGTCTTCTGATGTCACTGATTTCAGTTCCTTAATAACAGATTAATTTAGGGGTACTCAGTGTCTTGTTTTTTATATTTGATGAAGTTTTTTGGAGGCTTATCTCTTGCTAGAAAGCAGTTTCTTTTTTTACGTAGGAGTTCTCAACTCAGAATTACGTCCAACATCCCAGATATATTCTACATTAACTGAGGAGCAGGGAGTAGGAGGAGAGCACTTCCCTTTTGTTGCCAGTCTCAACAGCTGCTAGTTTGACAGAAATCTTTCTGGATCATGATGTCTGTGGCAGACCAGGAAAATCACAGCCCAGGAGGAAGTTGTTGAACTCCGCAGGGAGGGAAGCATGGGGAGGAGTGTACTAGAAGACAGGTTGGAGAAAGATCCTCTTAAAAGGGAGATTCTCTGCACTTGGCCATTGCAATGACAGAGTTCTGTAGCATAATATTTGCTTTTAGAGCAGTAACAACAAAAAATCTATATAGATTTGTAGTTCAGCAGAGGTAAGTGTTTAACAAAGAAATGCTGCTTCATGAAATCGGTAGGGCCTAAGTATCCTTAAAATGGCAGCAGGGGGCAAGCTGAATGTGGAGTGATTTAACACTAGAAGTAGAAATTATAAAATGAGATAATTAACTATTGTTTTCTCCTTCACAGTCAGCTCCTTCTCTCTTTCTTAAGAGTAATTTTGAATATTTGAGGGGCAATTACCGTAAAGCAGTCAAACTTTTAAACAGTGCAAACATTGCTGAACATCCAGGCTTCATGAAAACAGGTAAAATAAAAAACCTTCATCCTGCAAGTACTTAAATGTGTGGTACGAATAGGACTACTTGTTGATATTAATTTTAAGCATATTAATAAATTACTTAGAGGCAGGCTCTAAATGTCATGGGTTTATATCCTAGGTATGTTTTCAACTATATTGTTGCACTTCTGCACTTAACGCTGTTGTGGTTTTAATCAAATGTTCATTTAGTCAGTGGATTACGTATCTGTGCATCATGTATTATGTATCTAAGGATTTTTGAAGGTGTAAATGTGATATTTGCAAGGCTTAGATTCAGTTCTGTAAATCAAAACGTGAAACAAAAGGCAATGTTCTAGATCTAGAAATGAGATTTTTAGGTTATACCCAAAGATGAAATTATAGCAGTTATGGTACTTATCATGGGGAAAACTCAAATGTTTCATGAAGTGTTAAGGTTTGACTTTAGTCAAATGCCATTTCAAGTTACTTTTATATCTAGAAAGTATATATGTGTACATATGCACAGAAAGTATTTGTATGCTCTTAAAGTTATTTGTATAATAAAAACATATACATTGTATGTGTACACACAATGTATACTAATTTACTTAAGTATGTTTGAGATTTTTAGATGTCATCTATTAAAAAATCTGGAGAGAAAGCTGTCTTGTATTAATAGAGAGTGAGGGCTTCAAAAAATATGTAGCGTAAAGCTACTAAATATCTTTACTTCCATTTGGTTCAATGCTTTTTTTGTGATAGTTCTCTTAAAAGTCCTTTTAGCACAAGAAATTACATATGTAATGTTGTTGCACAGGTTGCTATTAGATGATAGAAGTTGCAGAATTGGCCCTGGGTTTATCATAGGACTGTAAAGTTTTCAAGAAAATTCTGTATTTGCAGATAAGTTTCATAATTTAGAAAAACATTCAAAATATTTGCAGTAATGCTTATTCTGGCATTAAATTTTGAGACTTTGGCATTTGCTGTAACTTACTTTTTGGCAATTCTTATGCTTAAAGTCTTTTCTATAGTTCAGCATTTTGTTAAAAATATAGGTATATTTTAAAATGACTATTTTGTGTAAGCAACAGTGGAATGTTCACTTAAGTCTCCCAAAATTATGGTTAAAATAATGTCAGGTTAATTTGTTTGTTTGGAAATTATCTGGGTTTTCACTGTTTTGATTTGTAGTGGTGTGGGTTTTTCTTTTTTTTTTTTTTTTTTTTTCTTTTTAAACAATAGTAACACTGTAAAGCTTCAGTTACCAGCAGATAAGTCAAAAGTTTATTTTTCTGTCCTTTATTGTGTAGAAGGAGCTTCTTACAGTGTTATGTCAACATGATCTATTTAGGAAGGAGAGCGCATTTCCTGCTTGTAAGGTTAGCTTAACATGTTTGTTTGTTTTGTAAAATGTAGGTAGATAACGTCATTAAAGAATTTCCTTTTTACAAGAGCCATCTGTTAGAAAAAAAAAAAAAATAGAAATGTTTATACACACTAAGCACTGAAAAAAATCAGATAAACTTACTTCAACTTGCAGTCTGTCAAATTGGCTTTATACCTGGGTGTCCTGAAACGTGGTGCATAAGATCTGAAGCTCTCTGGTTTCTTCCTTGTAGGTCAGTTTAGGTGAACTTTCCCAGAGAAATAGAATGATATACAGAAATGCAGATTATTAAAATACCTGAGACAGGGACATAACTGCATAATCCTTGAACATCTTGCTGAAGAACATATTTAATAAACTACCGTTATAATGCTAACCAATGAGTGCTGGAAGTGCTTTGTGGGTTCAGTGATGTTTTCCAGTTTATGAGAGTACTCTTTCGCTCTTCTTTCAGGTGAATGCTTAAGGTGCATGTTCTGGAACAATCTTGGCTGCATCCACTTTGCAATGGGAAAGCACAATTTAGGAATTTTTTACTTCAAAAAAGCCTTACAGGAAAATGATAATGCATGTGCGCAGCTAGGAACAGGTAGCTCAGATCCAGGTAAGACTTGAAAGAGATGAAAATGGGTGGTGGAAAAGGGATGGGCGAATGAAGAAAGTAAAAGCTTTCATTAATTGCCAACAAAATTCCTGTTCCATCTCTTTTGAAATGTTCCTTTTTCTTGTTTTCTTTGGCATGCCATGGGGCTAGGGCAATTATTTCTATCTTGTTTTTGGTCTTTGGTTTTGTCAGATCTCCCTGACTGATAGTCAAAGTTTCTGTGGCACGATATGCATCAGTAAAGACTGGTACATTACTTGTGGTCCTGCTAACAGTAGATAGAAAATAAATACTATGAAGTTGTCTTGCTTTGATTACAGAGGGAGGCTAGTGAATTCTCTAAATAGAGTGATTTTTGTTGTTTTTGTTTTTGTTTTTGTTTTGGGTGTTTCTCACAGCCTCCCTCCTACTTTTCCCTCTTGTCCCCCACTGCAAGAGGTCCACGGTATCAGCTCTCCTGAGCTGCACATCCAATATTATATATCTTTTTCTGCAGGTAAAAAATTTTCAGGGAGGCCCATGTGTACGCTGCTGACCAACAAACGGTATGAGTTGCTCTACAACTGCGGAATTCAGCTCCTGCATATCGGGAGGCCTTTAGCTGCCTTCGAATGCCTGATTGAGGCAGTCCAGGTTTATCACTCAAACCCTCGCCTTTGGCTGAGGATAGCTGAATGCTGCATTGCTGCCAACAAGGGGGTAAGTGGCTTTGCAAATTCCTTATGTTTGATTGTAGTTATGAAATACGTTCTGTCTTTGTGAACAGAGGAATTGAACTTTGAGACCCCTTCCAACCTGAGCCATTCTGTGATTCTTTCAGAAACTTTGCAAAGCTATTCGCAACAGTTTTGTAGATTTACTTCTGCCCCCGTTTCACAGATGCACCGTCGAAGTTTAGAGAGCGTTGGGTCCAAAATACCTTTGGTTTAAGAAAAAAAAAAAAAAAAGCTAGGAACCTGTTTACAAGAACAGTGATTAGCAGTTTGGGACAAGGGAAGAAAGTTATGGGTAACTTCTTCACTTACTGTAGACCAACTAAAGCATTAGATCGTGTTAGGCACCTGGAGCTTAACGTTCTTCCTCCTACAGCTGTAACATTGTATGGTGTACCAGGGAGTGTGAATTTGGGTAACAAAAGCAGCTTGACATTTCCCAAATTTGTAATCTTATGAGGTAGAAGTTAACTTTGGGTGCTGTTAATATTTAAAGACAAAAGGGAAGTGTTCTTAAATTACAAGATTTGCAACATGACAAGTGAGGCCTTAAAACCAATAGTGTTTAATTTGACCTTGTAGCTCAATTTACAATATACCTTGATGTCTGGCTATGGATTCATATTTATGCCCTGAACATCCTACAGAAAATTAATTTACTGAAGCAGATTTTTACTTGCTTTAGTATTGTAGTTTATAAGCTATAGACAGATGATTCCCTCACTGCATCTTTTTAATATTTGTTTTCAAATTACTATTGTATGGTAAATGCCATTATCACGTTAATATTTTTCTTTGGATAACTTTTCAGAAAAAGTGACGCCTATTTACTAGTATAAGTTTTCCTTACAACTGCAATTCTTTGTCACTAATTCTACTTACCAACAAAGTTGGCTTATAGTTGTTATCTTTCTGTTTATTCTTTTAAAATAAGTGTGGTGTGGAGTTGATTCTTGGGACTGATAATTAGTGTGTTAAATTCAATTGATCCCCAGAATATCTGCATACACCAAAATCTGTTTAACAAGTTAATTCAATGTAACTTTGCATATGTTGTAGTTCAGCGTCGTGCTCCCCATGGAACAGTTTGAGAGCATTTTGAATACTGTGTAATCAGGGAGAGAAGATGGCAAATCATAGTGACAATTCTGATGTTATTTGGCTGATCGTATGATTATTTTTTTTTTTGATATCCTAGCAATTCTTCTAATGCGACTTAGTTCATTGTTCTTCTGCTTTCAAAACAGAGGAGAAACTAGGTCAGTAGGCTATCAGACAAGCTGTCAGAACTAATCTGTGAAAACACTGTGTGCAGTTAAATCCCTCTGCAACACAAAGGCAATAGAAAGTATCTGAATCTTCATGGTACTTAAATTTAAAACTACCCATATGGGGTGGGAAAAAAACCAAACTATTCTTGCATTGTAGTTGGGTTTGAATTCTTCCAGTTTTCACGTATTTTGCAAAGCTCTCATTCAACAGCCATAATATCTTAGTCCTCCTTTTCTTTCTTTTTTCCCTTCTTTTTTAGACTTCAGAACAAGAGACT
The DNA here is from genome assembly GCF_964035555.1 of Netta rufina. Lineage (NCBI taxonomy): Eukaryota > Metazoa > Chordata > Aves > Anseriformes > Anatidae > Netta > Netta rufina. The sequence continues at coordinate 43,661,351 of NC_140124.1, forward strand.
AAAGGTCTTCCAAGCAAAAAGGGAATTGTGCAATCTATAGTAGGTCAAGGCTACCACCGTAAGATAGTCCTGGCGTCCCAGTCAATACAGAATGTTGTTTATAAGTAAGTATGCTTTCCGTGGGTCTTTATTTTATCATAGGTTTGTTAGGGGTACGTGTTTGTTCATCAGGACTCTTAAACTTTCATGGAATAATTGTGTGTTCATTTTGGAATTACTCATGTAGTGAAAAGAGGTGTGTTTAAAATGCTCGAGTCCTACTTAAACATCATTTGGATGTCTCCTCTGTTATGGCCAGCAGAGGGCTTAATTGTGTACTTGTTGTAATTGAGAGTCATTAAAACTTAAAATTGATTTATCTGAAATTTGCATTTCCAGTTAGCTAAATTTGTCTTTTTCTCACTTTAAAATATATATTTTTGGTAATCCACTCTAAAAAATTACAGGTGGAATCTAGGTCCTCTGTCATAAGACTTTAAGTAGTGAATTCAATCAAAACAAGAGAACTTCTTGTAATTGCCACGTAGTTGAACCTGCCTATGCTGTTTGGATGTCATGGTATACTTTCCATACATAAGAATATCAGGGTGTATATATCTTCATAAATAAAATTTGCTCTGCATCCAGGTCTTTCTGGAGCTCTGTTTTTCCTTTTAAATGTAGTAGAATTGGTACTCACCAGCTGTCTTCTGTGTCTCTTTCAGTGATGGGCAGTCTTCAGCAATACCTGTAGCCAGCATGGAATTTGCAGCGATTTGTCTAAGAAATGCCTTGCTGTTACTTCCAGAAGACCAGCAGGAGTCAAAGCAAGAAAATGGCTCTAAAACTAGTAATCAGCTAGGTGGAAATGCAGAAAACAGTGAAAGCAGTGAAGCATGCAGGTAATCAGAATTTTGAATTACACCTTGAATTTAATTAATTCTAATATTTCAATATTTTTTTGAATATAAAACTTGAGCTAACTTACCTGTTAAGCTTTATGCAGCCCATTGAAATGAAGCTCCTCTGACTTAAGCTCACAGGGCCCATTGGGGAGCAGCAATGAAAATAAAATGGTGGCCCTAACTCAGCCAAGACCTACTTTTTGTTTGCTTTTTCTTTGCCTTTTTCTTGTAGAAGTAAGGAAAGAAAAGCATGCCCTGTACAGGAAAATCCCTTACTACCTTCTGCTTTCAAAAGCAGATGCTTCTTCCACTTAAAGAATAATAATAATAAAAAAAAATCCCTCATGCCTCTCTGTGGTCATTGCAAACTTCAAAATCTCCCGGCTCTTCTTGAATTCGTGTGTCACGTTCTGAAAGGTTCTAAAAGGATTTGTTCCCTCTGACAAGGGACCCTCTGAGAGAGCAGTAAAAGATATAAGGCATTTGAAGAAAATCACACTAATTGAACAGGATAATTTTGAAGCAAATCCCACTAATTGAACAGGCTGGCTATTGGGCAGATTCCTCTCATTCACAATACATCTGTGAATATTTTCAGTGGTTACAGGTATTTTTAAAATCTATCTTTAGCAAAGGCGTCACATGAAGTACCTTCACTACAACAGTATCAAGTTCCCTTCGGCTGTTGTTTGAAGGTCTAATTTGAAATTATCTTACCTGTTTGTAACAGACACGAAACTGTACTTCAGTGGAAAAAGCTCTGTGCTTGTTAAATGGCTGGAGCTCATTTTCAATTCAGATTGTTTGATCTGTTCATAAACCATCTCTCTGCCAAGGTGCCACTGTTAACCTTCTCTTCCCATTTTTCATTCTGGAAGGAGGTTGGCTTACTGGGGAGTGAAATTGCTTATGTTTAAAAATAGAGTGAATATTTGCCCCCCAAACAAACCCCAAGCCTAATTTTAAGATAGTATTGTTGTTGTTGTTTTTTTAAGGGGTGTATTTTGACATAATAAAAATAAAGGGTAGCTAGAAATCTAATGGAAGATGTACTTTGTGGGTTTTTTCTTTATAGAATATGTATGTAACTAATTACTAAGGTGTCTAGGGCAGCAGCTAGTTTATTGCTTTAGGACAGCAGCTAGTTTATTGCTTTTCTTACTGGTTGAAGGAGAAGGTTACAAATGCAGTAAGTTCTGCATCTCCGGAGTTTAAAGTTCTTGTACTACAAGGAACTTCAAAAATAATTCAAGGCTGTGGAAAGTGGCATGTGTTGTTTGGTGTGTCAGTCAAATCTTTCCCAGTAAATGCCCCCATTTTTCCTTATCCTAACCATTCTATTTGATAAGAGCGTTTGCCTCTATTTTTACATAGCTTCATTTTCCTGTTTTTTTTTTTTTTTTTTTTTTTTTTTTTTTTTTTTTTTAGATTATAGGATTTTTGCAGTCCTTTAAAATGAAGTGAATAAATATCAATGCTTATTATGCTGAGATCTTAATTATAAGGAGTGACTGCAAATAATTTAATATACTGTTTTTATTCTAGCAATAAAAGTCATGAAGGGGATAAATTCATTGCAGCTCCACCTTCTTCGCCTTTGAAGAAACAGGAATTAGAAAACTTAAGGCAAGTAAATAACAAAAAATAGTCACAACTAAATGAGACCCCTCTTAAATTGTGTTATGATTCTGGAGTCATAACTAGCTTGCTTGTTTGTTTGTTTTTTAATGGTGTGGCACTTGCAGTATTGCATTGTAGTTGTTGATGTAAGGATGACTTTTTTTTTTTACATGCATGTGCTTCCTTTCCTCAAGGCTTTGAGTCGGAACAAGTAGAAACTCTGCAGAATTTCAGATCAGATTATAGTTAAGTCTCTGTTTGATCCCGCTATTATAGGCTTGCCATTAAATATTTGGTAAAACCAAAAAATCAGGGTCTATAAATGACAAAGCTAAAAATCTGACAATGGCTCTTCTGACTAGCAGAAGAGGGGGAAATTACAGTATAGTACCCTTAACTTTTAAAGATTTGGTAAGGCTGGTCTGTGAAGTCTTCTCCCCTACACAGTTTTCATCTGGACTAGGGATGAAACCTTTAATAATCCACCCTTCCCCTCAGTTTATTCACTTTCTGCCTTCTCCCAAGCATGGCTTAGACTAAAACCTTTTTATTTTTAATTAACTTACTATTATCACTTTTTCATATGTGACTCGGCTTTTAAAGTATTAAATACTCTAGGAATACTTCTAATACTATTCCAGTTACTGAATAGTACGTGATGGTACCTGTTAGGTTGCTTTTACACCTTTTCAGATGTTTTGGTTCTAAATAAAGCTTTTCTCTGAGTGATAATGAATTACTGTGAGATGATTCTTGATTTGTCAGATCTCATGGAATCTTTGTCTCAGTTTTGACTTTGCATTTTGGAAGAGGTACTTAAAGAGAGCAAGGAATCTTGCACTAAATATTTGCACAAGTATCTGCATTTTGGAGTTTTTATCTTCCTAGAATTGATTCAAAATTATTTGGCCAGGTCTTATTTTATAATCTAGATTTTATCATCTATAGTATTGTATAATTTTCAGTTCAGATAACCTAGTCTTCTCTGGACTCTTCACAGCTTTTTTTTTTTCTTTGATTGCTGTGATACTGTAGAAACAACTGAAAATAGATTTAAAAAAAATGCGAGCCTGACAACGGGTTACAGGGCTAATTAGACAAAAGAAGCCTAAGCTAGTGTACTTGGCTTTGCTTTTGTAGCAGGCTAGTAATATGTAAATGTTCCCAGTGTGATAGACAATTTGTGCTGTAACTTGATTGTTGTTCTAAGCCTTAAATTTCTTGGTATTGTAGTGCAAACAACCATTTTGTCATGTAGTTTCTTTTCACAGTTTAAACTGTTACTGCATGTTATATAAAATTCCTTCTGTCCCGGGTGACAATGAACAGTGATGGCAAAACAGAAAAAACCCTTTCAGCAGGTAGCCTTCCCACATGAAACAAATCCATAGTTTGCACAGAATAGAAGGAAAAGTTGCCTTTGTCCTGGCATTTGACTTCCTTACCATGGAAGAACATGAATAAAACTTGACTGCAGTGTTTTTGTATTCCCAAAGATCTTTGAAATACTTATTTGGAGAAACATAGACTACCAAACACAATAATTTGTCCAAATGAGTATTGTGTTGTCTGAAATCTCTTTATATTTCCCCAATTAGATCATCATATACTGAAATGTTAATGGCATTGTTCAGGTGGCTGCTAGCCCACTGAGAATCTCTTAGTATAAAGCTTGCACCACCTCTTAAAAAAGAAATATGTTGTAAGTTTCCATTATGGACAAAGCATACAGTAATTTCCCACTTAAACTCTTGAGTAACACTTTGTTCCAGCCTAACCCCAGGTAACCTGCGGTTTATAATGACCACTGTAACCTTTACTTTGCTGCCTTGTGTATAGCAAATCTACTTGTATTTGTTTAAAGGCAATTTAGCAGTAGTCTGTGAGGAGACATTACTGAGACCTTGATTATTTATTCTGCAGTGATGCAAGAGGATACTCCTTGAAATAGAAGGCAGTGGATTAAAAACAGTGGTGTGGTGTGATTTTGGTTTTTTTTTTTTTTTCCTCTCCTGACTTGAAAATGTGGTTGCCACATGTCAAAATCACACGGTGTCACATCGTGGTTTTCTTAACTGCATAGTCTTTTCTTTCACAATCAGCTGTTATCTACTGATGAAACCTGACAGCCTGTCAGGAAAAACCTACCAGTTTAGCAAGAACTATGCTGCTTCTGGTAAAGAATGTCATGTAGAGAAAGGAAAAGCATTGATCTTTTTTCTTTTTCAATACTTGCTTTGACTGCTGGTTAAATCCATGAGACTGGACATCCTTAGAGTGTAACTGCTAAAACCATTCCTAGGTTTCTGCAGATGGCTATGGAAACATGGCAGGCTCAAATGTTAACGTATTACTGTTGGCTTGCTCACTGAGGAGCTAAGTGAGAAAGTTAAAATCCATGTCCAGTCAGGGAACATTAAAAGAGATACTGAAATGGCAAGGATTATTCTGAGGAGTAGTTTTTCCCCTTGCTGACAATCACTGGATTGAGAAGTCTCCATTGCTTCTGGTACCGACATGGAGAATTTAAATGTTTGGGATTTTTTTTTATGATTTTGTACAGTTGAACATCCTAATACGAGTTTAAAATGACTGACTGTGCCCCTAAATGACTCTTAAAAATTAAAAATGGACTCTAAACAAAGCTTAAGTGTTGGGCGTATTGTTTGCTACTTGTGTGCAAATTAGTTGGACAGACTTTTCAGGTTAGCGATGCTCTCCAAGTGGTTTAGAGGAGCCATTTTTATGCCTTTTGTGGTAAGTTTTGAAGGAGTGGATTTGCTCTGGTTAGCCTTTTTTCCAGTGGAATAAGCTACACTGAGCACGTAGGTTAGGTTGTACAACCCCTCAGTCAGTGTGGGCTGACAAATCTCGTTGCCTAAACCTACCCAGGAGGTTGTTTGACATAATCTGGCAGTTTAAAAAAACATTTTTCTTTTTCCTAGTGCAAAGGCAGTTTTATTTAGGGAACGGAGGGGCTCAGTAATGCTGGAAGTCTCCAGTGCTTAAAGACGACCTGCGGAGTTTTGTCAGAATCCCGACCGGGGTGAAAAACTAGTTTGGCTTTTCCCTTGTGGTGCAATTCTTCTGCTCTGATTAGCTGTCAGGTCTCCTGAGCGTTTGGTTTGGCTGGTTCAACAATGAATCCAAGCGTTGCACGGAGGAAAACGTGGATGTTTTCTTCAGAGGACTTCTGCTGAAGGATCTCTTTGAGGTCTTGAAGGGCTTAACAGGCCCTGAATCCTTCGGGCAGAGGAATAGGTTTCCATCTAGTCGGACCCATCTGCTGTGTGACTGGAGCATGCCTGTTGTTTGGATTTATGCTTTCAAAAAGCAAAAAATAGTTTTAAAATGCTGTGGTGAACAGAAGGCTTGTATTGACTTACAGGGTAGGAGCACCCAACTCTGCAGGCCTTGACTCGTGCGTAAAGGTATTTAGCATCTCTGCTCGTTGAAAAGTTGCTCTTCCTTGAGGTCTAGAAGAAAAGAAGCTGGTTAGAAGCAGGCCATTATTTCAGGGATTTTTTTTTTCCCCCCATTTCCCTCCCCCTCCCCACAGCCACAACCTTTCAGAAATATTTTCGGTCGGGGACTTGAGCCGGGGGAAGCTTTCCTCTCTTTCTTGAAAGCTTTTGTATGTGCTCAGATTTGATGTGACATCTGGGCACGGTAAAGAGGAAGTGGGGGGTAGGGGGGAAACACTGGCGAAGTTTCTTATCCTGCTTGTGCATAATTAAAGAGCATGCCTCCTGGGAACTGGGAATAAAGGCACCCCAGGCCCTGCCGTGAATTACATGACTTACTGCTGGACTCAAAGTGGGCTTGACAGTTGCCAGAAGGTTGGCGGGGTAATAGCCCACCTCCTGGCAGGAGAGTCGAAGGCTCTGCTTGCATCTCTCCCAACGTGAGACCTCGCTAAGAGGATCCCCTCTCCCTTCCCTGGAGGAGAAAGGAGTCCGTGCTCACAGCAAGGCAAAGCGGGCCCAGGTTTGTGCCCCAAGAGAGGACGAGGGGGCCTGCACTCATCAGGCTGGGGCAGGGACGTGGAGGGGAGTTATTACCAACTGGCAAGCTTGGCTTAATGCTGGCATGCTGACGTGGGGTTCTTGTGTGGAGATGGAAAATGAGAGTCATTCAGATTGCCTCACAAGAGCTGTCAGAGATTTTTGTGTTTTTGGAAACCCATCAAAGTCTGTGACAGCAACAAAAATGCCACATAGCAGATCAGGCTCTTGGCAGAGGATTACAACCCTCAGCGTAACACAGAACTGGAAACAACAAAACTCCCTAGGGTTTGGTCTCCTTGTGTACAAATGTTGTAAAATAGAAGAGTGAAATATTGTTACAACTTAATTGACTGCAACAAGGCAGCTGTAGTTCAAGGTGATTTATAGGATTGGGAGTTACAGAAATCTGTTACCCTTTGCTGCAGGAAGAGGGGGAGGGCAGAGAAATGTGAATGAAAACCCAGGTTTTAAAGAATAAAAAGAGGGTGGAAAAGTCCATGAGAAAAATGTCATGTGTGGTGAGGTCCATCAGTTATTAATGGTCAAAACTTCAAAATGGTACTGTGGTATTTTTTGGGGTATGACTATATCTTAGTAATTCCAAATATTTTTCCTTGAATGTGAAATAACTTCAAGTAAGAACAGAATGTATGGATGCTGTATGGCTGTTAAATTTTATATGTACTTAAACATTTGTGTATGAGCAGTTAATATCTTAAACTGTTTGTGTTGTATATGAAGTTTCTTTATTGCTTTTATCCTATATAAATAATGTCTGAAATGTAGTATGAAAACAGAAGTTATTTGTAGTAGGATCAGAATCATTTTAAAGATTACAAACTGTTCTGTTTGTTCCTGCTTCTTTTTATATTCTAAGAAATGTTAAATGTCTTTAACAAATGTTCAGCAAATCCAGATAAAGGATAAAATTTACAGCTGCATTTGAAATCCCAGAATTTTCTGTTTAACATATTGGTTCCCTCCTTTTTTTTCTGCCTTTTTTTTTTTCTCTCCAGGTGCTCAATACTTGCCTGTAGTGCTTACGTGGCTCTGGCTTTGGGTGATAACCTCATGGCACTGAATCACGCAGATAAACTCCTTCAGCAACCAAAGCTGTCAGGGTCTCTTAAGTAAGTCTGACATGACCGTTTCTTCTTTCTCAGCCCTGCTTTTTGCTGGAGAGTTCTGAGTTGAAGCTTCCCATGTCTGTAGCTGCTTGCCCATTCTGTATCTGATGCAAAGAATTGCTTGGCGTGCTCCTGTTCTTGTTGAAGCTCTGACTAAATGTTCATTGACACGCAGGAACGTGAGTCCCCTTGTTTGTGTGAATTCAGTGTAATTCAGAACCGATTGCTGCTCTTGTTGCTCTTTGTTAATCTTCAGCTGCAGTTCCCCTTCAGTGCAGGACTGTCAGATCTCTGTCCTGGCTCACTGTGGGCAGCACCTACTTGTGTTGGCACAGCACAGGGGGCAGGAGTAAGCAGCTAGGTGCAGACAACTGCCCGAGCCAGCATGCAGCTGAAAACTCACTTAGCAAACTACCACCTCAGAGGGGTGGGTTTGCTCAGACAGCAGGGCACCAGACCTTGGATGTGCAGGATTGTCACTTCACATCTTGCAGTTGCTCATAGAATTTCCATTCTTTAATTTCTGTTCTTCAGTTCTAACTTGGCTTTTATCTTTTTGGAAAGATGCACAAACCTCTTTCTGTTTGTGCTCACCAATTCTGATACGCCTCTGCAAATTCAAAAAAAGGGAGCTCTGGCCCCGTCCTTCTGACCTTGTTTGTGCATTGAGTTCCTGTGTATGACAGGAATGGAATAAAATATACACGAGGCTTTTATGGTACTAATGACATTTGGCAAAACTGGTAACGTACAAGCAGAGAGCAAGCTAACTTGTGTTTATGGATGCTGGCAGCATTCGCTAAAATTGTCCGCGTCAATTAACATCTCTGGCTCCCATGCTTCAAACTACAGTAGAAGCTCATCTTTTTGTGCAATCTTTATAAAAGCAAGATTTTAGAGGATTTGCCAGGTAACACATAATTTTCTAAAGGCAGTGTTACTGCTATGTAATGCAAGGTATTTTACAGACTTAGTTTAACTTTTTATTGAATGTGAAGTCACTTTAACACCTCAAATTTTAGGTGTATCGATATTATGGGGGTGTTTTCGTAACCATTTCTGTTTTTTAATTCTTTGAGATGAAGCCATACTGAGTACTGTCTGTCTAGAATGGCTGTTCCTGTGTATGAATTAGTTGGCATTACTCATGTACAGAATTTTTTGGAACACTGGGGTGTAAAAAGCAGATGTCAGAATGGGGAATTACGCAAGCAAGCTTACTTCATGCGTGTGTATTAAGCAGTTGTTGTCATGTGCTGAAGTTAAAAACTGAATTAATTTTGTCTTGTGTAAGAACAGAGAATTTTGGGGGTTGTTATGCTGACATTTGTACCTGACCCTTTTCTCTTGTAGGTTTCTTGGGCATTTGTATGCAGCAGAAGCTCTCATCTCTCTAGACAGAATATCTGATGCCATCACTCACTTGAACCCTGAGAACGTCACTGATGTTTCCCTCGGGATCTCTTCAAACGAACAGGATCAAGGTTAGTGAATCCACACTTGATTAGAACTGGTCGTGTTCTCGGCTGCTTTCTTGCTGTTAACATTGTGTATAAATATGATGACGATTAGGATCACTTGTTTTAAGATGCAAGATTGTTTGGGGTTGGTCTGTTCCTCCAGGCTTTAGTTCCTGCTTTGATTTTGTTTTGTCTTTTTGCATGCCCGTCCTTCCTTTGGCATGTCTAATTCTGTAATATAAATAGAACTGTATATTGTAGTGGTAAGCATAATGTTGTAAAATTCCTTTTGTTAACTTCTGCTTCGTAGTTTCTCCTCCATTTTTTTTCATCTCTAAGCCAGGGCTTGTGTAAGAGATAGGAGCAGGGAGAATGTAATCTGTATCTTGCAGTGCTTCCAGTTGGGAGTGTGTAGTCTGTGACAAAAATACTTCAAGAGCCCACCTGCATAATTAAGACTACAGCAGCTCTGATTTCAGTCAGATGACTGCAGTTTACACTTCATTGTTCCTATTTGCAAATCTAAAAGTTCTTAGGGAAACAAAACATTAACTATGGGAACGTGTAGCTTAAATTTAGAAAGCAAACTGATATGTTTTCCCTCTGCAATGTCAGACCGTGAAGGAAGAAGCAAATTTGTATCTGTTGACCTGTAACTATAATTTTTTTTTAAATGAGCTTTAAAAAAAAGCTCACAGAAAATGATATCTTTGTGTCTGTTTTTACTTTGTAGGGTCTGACAAAGGAGAGAATGAGGCAATGGAATCTTGTAAGTACCAGCCAGCATGTTCAGCAGAGTACAGGAACTTATTTGTGCAGCTCTGAATAAAGGTTTTAAAAAAATATTTTCTTCAATTGCAGCTGGCAAGCAGACCCCCCAGTGCTATCCCAGTTCAGTCACATCTGCACGAACAATGATGTTGTTCAACCTCGGAAGTGCTTACTGCTTGAGGAGTGAATATGACAAAGCTCGAAAGTGTCTCCATCAGGTATGAAAAACAAATCTTAAGGCAGCTCTAGGGACAAACGTACGTCCTTCAAAGTGCCAGTTAGATCACAGCAAATCCTGGTGATTTCTAAGCTCAACATTTATTTGTGGGCTTTACTGAGATGGCAGCTCTGTTCTGTCTTAATGAACCAACCTCTATTTGTAACATGAAGGAATTCCAAAGTTACTACTTGTAAATAGTTCAGTACTATTTTTAAGGATTTCTTTTAGATTGTGTCAAAACAGTGGAAGATGACTAGGAAGCCATTTTTCTAATTTTTTAACAGTCCAGTAGTAATTGTTATATCCTACAGGAGAAGGTTCTTTAGGGCCTTGCATTTCCTTGTCTTTAATCAGTGAACTCACCATCTAAGCTGTGAAATTTAGGGCTGAGAGAACAGCTACAATCTGCTGGACGTCTGGTTCTTGCTTGCCTGGTCTCCTGGTAAGATCAGGTCGGTTGGGGGCTGCTCACTCCCCTTCTTTCAGTAGAACAGACACAAGTTACTACTGGATGCTGAATTTGAACTGTGTAGAACACTTTCTCTTGAGCAGGTCCAGTGGATGGCTGGACCAGCCCGTATTTTAGCTTGTTAAATAATTGGTTTCTCCTTGGGGAGCATCTCCACCATCTGCTTCTTGTAGAAGGATGCAGATACCAGGTACCACTGCCAGGCAGCCCTGTAGCAAATGATCACCTTGCACCTCTTTTTGATCAGGAATCAGTCCTGTTAGCTTCTCATGTTTTGTGCAGATCCGTCCTCTCTTTCTCAGGAAATGGGTTGATCTCAAACACAATTTACTTCTACAAATGTATAGAGACAAATATGCATTTTTCGTGCCCTCTGGATTGGACCCTTATAGAAAAGATAAAATTTCAGGATTCAGCCTTACTGTCATCACAGGAGTCATCCTTGTACTAGGATTATCGAGTGTTCACATTTGATAAATAATTGAAAACAGTAAGTTTCAGAGGTAGGGACAAATTCTTTATTATTTAGCATTTTTCTTGCTGCTCATGGCTGGGCTTTACCCTGCAGTACTAAACCATACACCAACATGATGCTGACATCCAGTGACCTGGGAAGAGGGAAGGCAAAGGATAGGGAGAAAAATAACATTTTCCTTTGAAGGGCCTGGTAGCTTGCTTTCATCTTCTTATATTCTCCTCCCTTTCCCAGTGAAGTTTCGGAGAGCCCTTCTGTTTGAACTGAAGGGAAGGAGCAGCAGTCTGATACTTGGCATGGCTCCCGACAGAGAAGCTGGTGAGGCAGAAAGCAGGGACTTGTCTGGGGCTTGCTGGAGGCAGTTCTGCAGGGCTGTGTTGTTCCGAAGGCTCTCAGCTTCGGACACGTCTCAGCTGGAGCACAGGGACTTAGCTGCAAGCCAAAGGAAATCAAGGGCATGTACCTGGCGTGCAGGAGATCAAGAGTAGGGAAGTCAGATCTGGAGCTAATACAGAAAACAGCATCACTGACTTCATAGATGAAAAAACGTACATATTTGCTTGTGATGATCCTTGTTAACTTTGTATTCTGAACTTCGGAGCAATGGAGGTTACCTTCACCCATCATCTCAGCAGGAAATCGCAGTCAATTGGCCCAAGAATGACAGACTCGTATTGACATAAGCATACAGCAGATGGTGCTGCTAATTAGTGTGAAACAATCTTGCAAGGCAGACTGTCTTTCAATCTCTCCTTGCATGCATGAATCTAACTGTGTGTATTAGTTTGAAAAATCTTGCCCTACAGATTGTTATGTGGTTTTGTCAGCTAAGATGATGATAATGGTCTTGTCAAGGGGCATTTTTTGAGCTGGATACTTCTCTTAAGCACTCTTTCTCCCCTCTCACCTTCTTTTTCCATAAGGCTGCTTCATTGATCCACCCCAAAGAGATCCCTCCAGAGGCTATTCTGCTGGCTGTATATCTTGAACTACAGAATGGTAAATATTACTCTTCTTCCAATATTAAAATGCTGATTTAATACATAGAATGAATATGTAATGTTGAGTGTAATGTTTGGTATTTATAATACCTTAGGTCTTTCCCTGGAGTTCACAATTAACACAGGGAAAGGATGAGAACACATTTGTAAAGTTGTGAAATGTTCTGTCAATCTAGCTTTGGGATGCATGGGGAAGAACAGTTGTCATCTTTCCTGATCTTTAGAGTTGTGCCAGCATTTTGAAGGACACTCTTTAGGCCCTATCTCTGTTTTTACACTGCCATGGATCTATGTATCTGTACCCTCATTTCTATAGAGCAATTATTTGCAAATGTGTGGGGGCTTTATAACTTCATAGTCGTAAACTGTTTTGACAGAAGGCAGTTTATCTTTTCTGGCTGGCAATTCCTGCTGTTAAACCTGTAAAGCACACGTGTATAAGAGCAGGACTGCAGTAAACACCTGACGTTCTAAACATGCATCTTCTGAGCTGAAATCTCCCATACTTTGTCCAGAAATCAGCAGTCTTGAATAGGCCCAGTAAAACCTGTGATGAGGTTTATACTATAAGAGAGCTTTAAAGGTTTTACAGTAAAAGAAAACTCAAATCCAAGTTCCCAAAGAAGCTACGTCAAAGGCTGTGCAGCAAGTACTCTATGACACAAAGCTTGTACTATTGGTAACTCTTCCAAAACCCATTCTTTTCATGAAAATTCAGTGAACCTTCCAAAAAAAAAAAAAAAACCAAAAAAACTACAAAATGGGAAAATGTACTTGGATTCTGCAGTGTGAGCAGATTGAATCAGCATACTCGTTTTCCTTTCATTACAGGGAAGCAGAGGCCGTGACTTTTTTTATTCTGAAATTAAGTTTTCCTTGCAAAGATATTTCCAAAATTCCAATTTAGAAACACTTCTTTGTGCAACAAAGAAGCACAGAACAGAAGAGAGTACCAAAGGGGCTAAAGCTGTGTCTTGTCCTAAGAATGGCAAGAAAAAGCCACTTCTCTTCTGAAACTAAAACATTAATGAAAGTAAAATATTTGGTAAGAGGAAAAATGTTCTTTTCAGAACTTAACAGGTTTCCTCCTACAATTATATAGGTTTAATTTTTAACAAAGAGCTCCTTTTCCAAGTACATAGATATTTAGTTGATGGGCCATGCATACAATTGGGAAAAAAAACCACGTTTTTTTTCCTTTTAAAAACAGATTTTACGTATATTCTTAACACTTGCATTCCTGTTCCTTAGTGTGATGTTGTGAGGGCATTCTGTGTGAGAGAACCTCTCTGCCCTAGCTGTGGGAGTGAGAAGAGGTGCCTCCAGGAGTTCAGTAGGGGCTCTGGCACCTTCCAGCTACAAGGTTAAAGCTTGATGTCTTCAGCTGAGCAGAGGTGGAATCGAGTCCTAGGAGTCCAGATTTACTTCTGTTAGTGTTTTTAATGGCTGTGTCCTTCAGTGAATAGGAAGCTTGCTTTTGTACGTGGTCTAGCAAGGAAATGATGCCAGGGCTTAGGCATCACTGTTGACACAAAGGAGCTGAAAAGTCATACAAAGCTCTTACAACTCTTTTTATTTTTGCATTGCAGGTAACACTCAGCTGGCGTTGCAGATCATCAAGAGAAACCAGCTTCTCCCCTCTGTGAAAACACTCTCTGACATGCGGAAGAAGCCCGTTTTTCAGCCAGTCCATTCAATCCAGCCCATTCAGATGCCCGCTTTCACCACTGTTCAAAGGAAGTGAGGGTTTGAGTGAGCTTGCTGCTGCCCTTTCTATGAGGGCTTGGGATTTTGTATATTTTTTTAACCTAGGACACCTGCATACCCGGGGTTGCTGGAGTGTGTTCATTTCTGTAAATTTTTAATAAAACACCTAAATGCCTCTAGTCATGTCTTTTTGGTTGTAAAGCTTATTTAAGAGAGGAAGAGATGTTGGGATCTGTTTCGGACATGAATAGCAGTTCACTTAGCAGGAAGGGGGGTGTCCTAAAAGGCCTTGTGCTGCAGCACAGAGTTGCTTTAGTCCATCTGCTTTTGTCCTAGTAGATGGTGCAGGTGAAGAGTGTGGGGTTGTAAGAAAGAGTGGGTTTGTGGATGGTGGTTCTCTTTTTGTTTTTTGTTTGCTTGCTTATAACCTTGGGTTTAGAAGACTGTCTTTCAGAAAAAAATCTGAGCGAAAGGCAGAAACAAAGCAGGTGTACAATAGACAGCAGCATGAACTTTGCTTACTTACCGTGAGCACCAGAAAACAGATGAGCCTTAACCCAGCCCTAAGATAATCAGGGCCCAGTGTGGAATGTAGCCACTCTCTCCCTCCCCCTTTCCTGCCTATTTTGTGTTGTTTCAGCTAATTCTGAGGTGATTTCCCAGGGGGAGCTGGGATAACACCTTATCTCCCTGTGCTGTCTCTGCTGCCATTGTACTTTGTCTTCAGGCCCTTCAGGGCCTTTAACATCGCCCCTCCAGAAGGTCACAGAGCCCAGCGGTTACCGGGAGAGCAGAGCCAGAAAGTCCTGCTCTCTGTAAGGTGAGTTGTGCAAAAGGTGTCCCAGCTTTGCCCCAACAAAACAAACAAACAGCTGTGAGCAGGACAGCAGCTTTATTAAAAAATGTGCGAGTTGCAGACTGAGCATAGACGTTGCTGTCCCTTCAGCAGGAGGGGGTATACATTTTTTAAAAATTGTTTTTTTAAAAAAAGAAAAGATTTCAGGCTCACCTTTCTAAAAAGGCAGGAGCCCAGAAGCTGATCCATCGTTCAAGTCAAAGTAGAGTGACTGATTAAACACAAAAAGGTTCAAGATGCTCGCTGTGTGGTCTCAGGTCGTGAATAGAGCGGATTCTTCTCTGCCCTTCCCAGCCCCCCGAGGAATGCAGGGCATTCACATGCAAAAAATGCTAATGCAGCGCCCGGCTCCACCCCGCGGCATGCAGCGCTGCCCTGCGGCTCGGGGAAGGATGGTGGAGGTGGCCTGCCCCAAGCCCCTGCACCGCTTATCGCAGCTGCATTTGCATGTGAGCAGAACCATTCCTCCCCAGCTCTTCAGAAAGAAGCAACTCTGCCTTTGGGATTTTTTTTTTTTTTTTTTTTTTTTCTTCCCCGTTGCAGGAATGAAGCTGCACAACCACGAGGTGAAAGAAATTATCAGAAAACCTCTCTTCTCTGGCACTGCCGTAATCAGTGGTGGCCTCAGTTTCTTCTTAAAATCCAACACTTGAGCAGTGGCGGCCAACTTACTGTTTCATGCAGGAGCCCAAGCACAGCCTGTAGAAACCCCTAGCCACAGCCCAGGAGAAATGGGTCCCACCTGTTGCTGTACCAGCCCTCTGGAGCTCAGGTGGAGATTCTGTTGTAGCAGCTGTGTTCAAGGGAGCCCAGAGTCCTCCCAGGCTGCCTCTTCAATTTCCCTGTTTTTCTCCACAGCTGTGCCAAGCACAGAGCCCCTGGTGATCTTGAAACTCACCTGTCAGCCTTTTCCTCCTCTGCTGCCAGCTTGCTGTGATCTCTGTGCCCATCATGGTGCCAGCTGCAGAGGGAGGGCCTGGTCAGAGCAAGAGGCTGGAGCCCAAGGCACTGCTGAGCAGTCCTAGAGGTGTATACAGCTCTGAGCATAGAGCATTTCAGCTTGAAAGTATTTTCAAGTCAGTACTTCAGGAGACTAGGATCTACCTCTGCTTCTTTCCACAAGGGGAAGTCAGGCAGTGACCTTAATTCTTGAACCTTTCCTCCTGTTGTGACAATGAGACTGGTCTTTAATAGATCAGACAAATAAGAAGCTGGTACCACATCAGAACCTTTCAGGAACACAAACAAAAAGCCCACCCTGTCCCCTTAGCACCCAATTTCTCCACCCTTTCTACTCAGGCACCTCTAATTTGAACCTGGCTGCCTTCAGCTGATAGCAGCACTTCTTCTTAGAGCCTGGCAGAAAAGAAGACTGTGGTTGATTAATGCAGAATAAAACACAGACAAGTTTGCCATGAAAAAACTCATCACATTTATTTGATTAAACAAAAATAAAATAAACTGCATAGGAACATTTTAAAGTCCAGAGAGACACTGACTTTGTTTTAAGGCTGCCAGTAGCTGATACATCATCTCCTTGCTACATCCTTCAGCCTTCCCTATGGACCACAGAGATACATTCAGAAGCCTCCATTAACACAAAAAGAGTTCTAACATTTTGCTCGCTTACTCTACATAAAAGTTTGCACATAACCTGTTGTGCTTGCCTCTCCGCAGCACTCAACATCCCCCAGCCAGGAATGCTGCTTTTTGTCCAAGTAGAAATGTGATGCCCTTCCCGGAGCATGGCAGCTCTTGTCACAGCCTGTTTCATTATCAATTAGATACAGAAGCTCTGAGCAGCTCATTAAAAGCGAAGCACTGTCTGTCCTGCTGAGACATTTTTATTATTATTAGGAGAGCAGCATGATTAATCGCTTAAGAGAAACAACTGCAGCAGAACAGGAAACCACAAACCCAATTGTCTCAGGATGCCCAACATCCACGGGCTGACAAAATCATTCTGGATCCTGATGTGAGCCTGCATCGAGGCAACACCAGTTATACACTAGTAATGAAGTTTTATAGGATGGGGCCATGCACATACAGGCAATTAAATGAGGGCAGAAAATGCAAGTTTGTCGCACCGGTTTCAAGTGCACGACCTCCATTTTGTCACAGGCTTCCAATTTCTACTTGAGCAAGGCCAGAGCTCCTCACACTGCAGGCACGTGTTTGACACCCTCGCTGCGCCAACCCAGCAGCACTTGACAGGTAATGCACAGCACGAACAAGAGTCACGTACAGTAAGATACCCCCACCAACTTCGGTGACTAACCACACCTTACAACCTAGTTAAAAGCTTCAGTCGTTTTAGAAAAGAAAATAAAAACAAAACCCAGAAACAGACATCTCTCCCTCTGAAGGAAAAAACTACTACATCGTCTGAAAAGTTCTCTACAAACCTATAAAAGGACTTTTTTTTTTTTTTTAACTAGTCTGGTAGCTCAAAAGGAAGTTACTTAACTACGTCACTACACAGACACTTAACATTCAGTCAGTAAGGCTCCATGAAAAGAGCTTAAAAAATTATCTACCTGAGTTTGTAAGTTGATACAATCATTTAATAGAAGGTCTAAGACCATGCAGGTACACAAAGCATTTTTAGAACCATTATTGGTTAAACAATGATGGAAAAAAGATGCCACTCTGGCTTGTTAACCCGTAAGATCACTTAGAGACATCAATGTACATTTTCCACCATAACATTTACCAAACCCAACACAGCCTATCTTTATTAGGGAGTCTCTGTACCCGCTTCTGTCACCCCCGAACATGAGCACGGGAGGAACAAAGATCTTTCAATACAGTGATCTGAAAATGTGCTTCTGCAACTTTACTCCACAGGTAAAACAAGGGGCACGTTGTGTGTCGCCATTAGAGTTGTGTAAAAACCCAACACACTGGTTTTAAATTGCCTCTCCTGAGAATATCTGAACTTAAACCGCCCTCCAGGAATAGGAACTTGGTTGCTTTGTCATGGTGGAAAAAATCCCATTGTGTCAAGAAAGCTACTAATACAATCACCAAGTCAAAAAAATCAGTATCTTATTCCCTTCAAGCATTTGGTACAGCATTGTGTTTACAGCAATCATAACGTTAGTCTTTCCACACAGGAACAGGACATACTCGTAGGCATGCATAAAAGTTTCTCTTGTAGAGAGAAGACCTTTAGGTCTCATCGACATAAGAACACTGCAAATAAATGAAGTATGTCGGCTAGTAGTGTCATAATACTGAAAGGAGGTTACATTTCCATACTTCGTAGTGAAAACGGATCAAACTCAAGTGTTTCAGGTATCTCAGTCCTGTTTGCCAGAGTATACGAACATTTGGTTTTATTTACAGATTCTCTAGCAAGGGCAGCTTAGTATTTCCATGGGCAGGCAGAAAAAAAAAAACAAAACAAAACAAAACCAAAAAACAAAAGCCACCATATTGTACACATTTAATATCTGTTTCAGTTAAATGCTTGTCCAAAAAGCAGGATGAATCCTTCCCCCAGGCAGATTCTCAATTATTTCTCAAACCTGTCTGATGCTAAATTGAGGTAGATGATTAACTTCTGCAAAGTGAGGTAGAACTTCAAGAAAAGATAGATAGTGGCATCTTTAGTTGTGCATTTTGTACCACAAACTGGGTTTCAAACTCCCAAGGACAAAAGACCAAAGGTACAATATTTGTCTAACGCAAGTACCAGTGTTCATTTTTTATACAGCTCCAAACTGTGTCTAAATATCTCTATTTTTAAATACCCTCTTACCTTTTGGCACCATTTGGCTTACACTCCTTTAAAAAAAATAAACAAAACACTTTGGCACAATTTCTTTTAAACCAGAACTGAACAGAAATCTTATGATCAAAGACATGGCCAGATAAGCCGATAAACCTGCTCTCTTCCAAAATTAATTTTGGTGTAACTGTAACAAAACAGACCGGGCCCATTTTCCTGCAATTACAAGGGAAGGCCACATCCAAGTACTTTGCTCTTCTTTCTCCCAACTTGGTTATGTCTGGCCCCAATACACATTCGTTTTCAGGTGTTGTCATCATTCGCTAAATCTCTTTGTAGTTTGGGTTTATGGGCTTCAAGTTATTTAAAGGTACTAAATAAAAGGAGTGAGTTATCTGAAGGACCTGCATTATCAAGTACTGTGTCTGCTGCAGTTTGGGGCTGAAGTTCCTGCTTAACTGAGAAGGGACAAGATCATTTCATAGGCTGAGCCTGGAACAGCCAAACTGACCGCTGATAACACTGTCAAGCAAAAAGTTTGCTGGAGAGCCACTGTTTTAACCTGGCGTGGTGAGATTCCTTTGGGAGTTCTAGCAGACAGGTCTGTTACCCACATCTCATATGCCAACGCTAGAGCTAAGAGAAAGAGGCACAAGCTCACCTTACCCTTCTCCAGGCCATCATCTCCACCGGTTCAGAAGATTACTCCAAACACTTAGGCTTGTTTGGTTTGCAATCAAGCTTCAAAGCCTTGCTTTTTTTTCCCTTTGTACACTTTTTATTATACCAGGCCATTAACCTTAGAAAGTTCATAGCATGAGAACATGTATGGAAAAAACAGGACAAGGTTTGAATCTTGTTCATTAGCTATATCTTACCCTATAAGGAACTTTTAGAAAGTGTCTGATGTTGGCATTGAACTTGTATATTATCGCTACTCATTTTCATTGCATATAAAACTCCATTTTATAAGCTACACTACTGCTTTTCAATGAGACCAAGTGTGCTTAGCACTATCTGTGACAAAGTTAAGGAATTAGTTTGGGTAGCTAAATAGTAGTGTTTTTAAAACAAAAAAGCTCCCCAACACGTGTGAGGTCAAACGCTTGAGGCCTAATGGTTTGGTTTGTGAGCAAGTCCACTGAATTAGGTGGACAGCAAGTTAAAAGTTAGTCATTCTTCTCCCTGACAGAGCTGGACTGGCGGTTTGTGCAATGGCTCCACACCAAACAGCAGAGGGCAACTTCTGTGTGTCACCTTCTACACAGTGCAGGCTGGAAAAAGGCAAGAATATTTCTGTTCAATAACGCTGAACACATGCTTAGCCTTTTCTTTTTCAAAGGCCTGGATAACAACTCCCTTCTCCCAGCCCCAGAGAAGGAACCCAGTAAGCATCAAAGCAGAAGAGCGTTTCTAGCACACTAACATCGACAGCCACTCAGGTCAAGATATTGATAGACCTGGCATTTTCATTAAGACATGATAGGTTAAATGCAAGGACACAGCAAACTAAATATTAAAGCTTTTAAAACCAATTTTCTTTGGTATCTAGATCCTGCAGGTATTACTTTTCACAGCACAAAATTGCAATTAATTCTTGGACTGAATAATACGAAGCAAACACGGACATCTGCCGTAAATGTTGGCCACCCCCAAGACGGGAGGCATGCACACAAGTAGAACTTGAAGCTGAAGGTAAACTAGGTTTCTCTCATACCCATATGTTGAGTGGCCACACAAGTTTAATGACAGACATCTGTATAAAAGATTATCCTTTTGAAGACTGTTTTTTAAAACATGCTATCCTAAGATTAAGCCCAGCTGAAACATACTGCCTTGAAGAGTTTGCTTCCTTGAGGCTTTGGCTGAAAGGCAGCACAGTTATTTAATTTAGGTGTTTTTTCCTCACCCTTCTTTTAAAAGGTTTTGCCATCTCATTGAATTTGTCTGTTTCTTTCTGGTCCTTTAAGTTTAAGCCTCCTCTAAGTGGAGGAAGTCTATATGCAACACATCAGGATTTCTACAAAACCCAGAAAGTTAACACTCCTTGGAGGGGAAAAGCAGCAAGAAGGAAAGTGCACCTTGTGATTTCTCACAAATTTATGAAGAGCCTTTCAATCTCAGGTTACTTTTGTGCATGATAGTTGGCAAAGGGATGAACCCTTTCCGCAGAGGATGGTAAAGGCCCTTCAGACATTGACCATGTTTATGTTTCAGAGATCTTCTCTTGCAAACAGTAATATAAATCCCATAGCATTTCCAAGGCAAAGACTACTGATACATGAATCCTTCCGTCACTGAGTGACAGAAAAGCCCTCTGCTCCCTAACTTTAACCATTGCCACTAAGTGCCTTACCCAGAGGATAAAGCAACAACTCCAGAGGCCATACCTGCACTAACAGCTAAATGTGAATTGAAAATTTTGAATAGAACTAGAACTTCCAGGGCCTCAAAGTCCCTCATTTATTAGAAAGATATCTATTGTCCCAGAAAGTTTCTGCTTCTCAAAAGAGCATTTTTTTTTTTTATATCCCTGAAAGGGCTAATTTCGCCCTGCCTCCAAGCTTTTAAGGATCATTAGTTTATTTTTTTTTTACACAGAATTCTTTGGTACTGCCCTGGGAAAAAAAGAAAAAAAAAGAAAAAGGTTTCATCTTGATATAGTTTGCCTTAGGCTGGAACTAGTAACTTTTCATTTGGATCTGTAGCAAGAGCTACATGGAGCCACAGGCTCACCCCACCTGAAATACTGAATTAGAGCTTCTAGACTATTCCAGTCCAGCTCCCTGGGAAAGCCAGAGGATGAAAAAAGTTTCATCACTGATAGTTATTGCAATCCTCTAAACACAAGAGACTTGATTTTTCCAAAACTCACCCTGAATCTCCAAAGCTGTGCTTATTTCTTACTTTTGGAAATAGGTACCACTTCTAACAAATCCATTGAACTTTTTCCCCCTTAAAGTCTCCCTATGGGGAGGGCCAAAAAAAAAAAAAAAAAAACACGCTAGTCATTTCACAAAAAAATTAAATCAAGGGCTTGATTTTCCCTGTTTCAATGCTCCTCATAACTTCTTATCCAGATTAGGCATACATACTGATAACAGAAAAAACTTTAATACTAAACTTTCAGATGAAAGGAATAAAAAGAAATAACTCAAGGACAGGTTACACTACAGGAAGCCTTGCTTTGTCTAAACTTTTTGACAACTGAACTAAGCCACTAAAAGGAACAATTTGGTTTCAACTCAAAAGAATTTTTGTGCATTTTCATCAGCTTCTCTTTGTGCTGTTGGATTACTGTGTTTCAGAAAAAGTACACAGAAATGCCAAAAAGATGCAAACTTGCTCTTCCTGGCGAATAAATCCCACTCACTTCCACAAAACGTTCAAAGTCTCTGGGAACAAGACACTGTGCTCACCAGTAAATCAAACACACTGAGGTATAAAAAGGAGAACAGGAAAAAGTTCTCTGCTGCAGCAGCAATTCAAAAAAAAAAAATCCCCCTCCCGTGTCCCCACCCACAGAACTGCAGTATGGTCAAGAACACAAATTCTCTACAAATACCTACTACCATTTTCTCCATTAAAAAACTTATAGCGCCTTTTTGGCTTAAGCCTACAGAATATACCACACAAACCACCTAATGTGCACAGCAACACATGTTTGTGCATGAAACCCCATGGGGGGAGAGGTAAAAATTTTCTGAACTGTGAGTGTGTTGGGACGGGGAGGAGGAGAGAAACTGGGGATGGAAGGGAGGACAATGAGGTAGATAGAATTTAACTTTACAGGCTCACTCCCTGCAGAAAAGATAAGTACATTCATCTGTAAAAAAATTAAAGATGAGGTAGGTTTGAATCAACGTTGTATTTTTTCATTTTCTCTTAGAAGAATTTCCCTGAGACAGTTTCTTCCTAATTCAAACACAGATTAGAAGACGAGAATTCGATTGTTTCCAAAGTCGACCACAACAATCATGCCATCAGGGGTGACGGCTATACCTGAAGGACGGTCCATCTGACCAAAGCCGCTTCCCTGAGTGCCAAACTTGCATAAAAAGCTACCATTGGACTCAAATATCTGCACCCGGTGGTTCCTGGAATCGGCCACAATGATGCGCCCCTCTTGATCCACCGCCACTCCCTGCGGGCGCAGGAACTGCCCGTTGCCGCTGCCCTCCGAGCCCAGGAAGCGTGCTGACTGGCAATCTGCGTGGATGACCAGCAGGCGATGGTTGTTGAAGTCTGTCACGACCAAGTGGCCCTCGTGATTGAAAGTCACACCTCTGGGGGAATCAAAGTGCTTCCAGAGTGCCCCTTCAAAGCCATACTTGTTAAGAAACGCACCATCGGGCCCAAACAGCTGAACGCGATGGTTCCTCGTGTCAGAGACCAGGATTTTGCCCTCTGCATTGACGGCCACATCCCACGGGTAATTGAATTGCCCATTCTTCGTTCCTTTCTCCCCAAACTTCAGAATGAACTGCCCTTCGAAGGTGAAGATCTGGATGCGATGATTGTCCTTGTCAGCCACGACGATCCTACGCGAGATGTCACAGGCCACACCAGCAGGACGATCGAACTGGCCGGGCCGGGAGCCCAGCGTGCCGAACTTGTGGTGGAAAGTCCCGCACGGCTTGAACACCTGGATGCGGTTATTGCTGCGGTCAGCCACAATGATGTAGCCTTCTTTGTCTACGCTAACCCCCCAGGGGCGGCACAGCTTGCCGTCGCTATCTCCCTCGCTGCCAAACGAGAGCCCAGGCAGCCCGATACCGATGTAGCTGCGCCCAGATTTCACCATGACTTTGAAGGGACTGTTCTCAATGTGTTGGTTGCACATCATCACGGACACCAGGTGCTCTCCCTCTAGCTGTGGACGGTAGCTGACCAGGTAGGTCCCGTTCTGTTGATCGCTGACGTCTGCCCCAAAAAGGTTTCCATCTGGACCCATCACCACTGCAGAGATCATGTCGCCTCCTGAAAGGCGAGGCTCACCATCGTGGTCATAGCCTATCACTGTGAAAGAGGCTACTTTGCCCTGCAGCGCGCGCTTGAGGCCTTCCCCAGTGGCTTTGGTCAGAGGAGCAAAAGCCCCACTGCTAACAAAGCCCATTGATTTAATGGCCATATACAAGGCCTGGTCAGGGGGCGTGAACATGATCCTGTCATCCTCCTGGGGCTGGAGAAGGCCCCTCACATTCTTCAGCTCCTGCACCTGAGCCAGCATACGGTCCCGGGCCAGAAGAATATCCATGGTACGACCTTCCTCCAGGACCTGCTGAACAGCACTAATGGTGTTGTCCAGCTTATTTAGGTTCTGACGTAACTTTTCAACTTGCAGGTAGAGTGACTTAGCCTTGACTTGACGAATCTTTTCCACCTTGGGGGAGAGGAAGGGGGAAGAAAAGCACACTTATCAGGGAAAGACAACCCGTGACACCCAAACACTTCCTAATGTTCCTTCTACATAAACAGTTACATAGTTATTGCAGGATGCTGACACAGGACGTGATAAGATAAACTGTAGAACAAGCCTTAAGAAACTATGGCATAGAGAACACAAGTGAGAAAAAACAACTATTAAGCCAAATTCAGATGGTTTTCTCCAGTCCTCCAGTTAAAAATCACACATTCTTGCTCTATGGAGCTGCCGCATCAGTATTCTATTTGTTCTATTTGAAAGATTTGCTTGGTTAGTAGCTAATAATGACTTGCTTCCTTAAAAGCTACTCTACCCCCTACCTGCAAGGTACTTGACAGATCATCAGAAGGCACATCTTATTTAGACTCTAAAGACTAAAGTTACCGCAGCTCTCAAAGAGCAGAGTCCAAAGCATCTCTAAGAGGAGAATGGAGAAGAATTTCAGAGGGTGGGCTGTTATCACACAAGGCTGATGCTGAGTTGGCATCAGCCAGTGGATACGGGCTCTCCTCATTTTCTTGCCTGCCCAAACTGTTTTCGTGGGACTGGATAATACCAGACACCTATCTCCAGGACCTTTTAGGATCCAGTTATTTTGATATTTTCTTACAAATACTGGCAGTCATGCTGAGCTACTACTTTACAACAGGATGCCATAATGTCATTTCAAAGGACAGACAGTTGCTGCCAGCCCCTACTAGGGCTGGAAGCTCAACCAACAATAGTTCTGTTTTGTTATTAAAAACATGCCCATGTTTGCATTTACTTGTCAAAATCAGTTTTGACAACTGGAAAAGTACACCTGCTTTGTAAATTTAATTAATTGCTTTATTGTTGTTAAAATGCATTTATTTATGCCTGATACTTGTGTGGCTGCAGAACAATACCAATGTATTTTGGTGAGGGACAAGTCACAGTTTATAACTGAGTCTTCAGACTTCACAAAGTGAGCAGTTAACAGATGTACAAACACGCCATTTCATTTAAAATTAAGGGATATTTTTACACAACTGCTTCCAAACAAGTATCAAACATGCTTCCTCCAATATCTCATTAAAGTCACTAGTTTCCAAAAGATTACCAGTCATGAGTACTTTGACATCAGCTTTAGTACCCAAAATTATTCACTAGCACTCCTCACATCGGGCCTAAACATGCATTCTGCTTTTTCTTTTATGCTAGAATCATTTCTCACACCAGTATGCAATCAAGACCCATCTTTTCCTTCATGAAAATGAAACAGTTTTATAACTTGAAGAAAACTTGTTCTCAGTGTGGGCTTTTTTTTTTTTTTTTTTTTTTTTAAGTGCACCTATGCTGGGATACAAACTCTTGCTTCTGTACTAGTAATACCTCAGAAGAAAAGGCTGCCAAAGTTTCTTGGGCAAGGCCAACAGTGGAAAGTGAACTTCTCCCTCATTCCAAGTACCTCAAGAAAGCAGCCTTCAAACAGTAACTATCAAGTTTGTTCTTATAAGAATGTCTAAAACCAAGAGAACTATAAAAACACAAGCCTCTACTTTAAGAGATTACTCACTGTACCTACAGCAACAGATTAAACCAGAAAATTACTGTTCCATTCTGTTTCAGGAGAAGAGGCAGGGCAGAAATAATTTAGCAGAATGGTACTGCCTCTTGACATCCAGTGCCTCAACCACATGTACAGGCCATCCTGGCCCTTAATAAGGGTAGTAGGCACACAGGACCTTTTTTTTTTTTGCTATACTTCATCCAGTGCACCTGCAGATTTACAGGAGCACTTGAAATTTACTTTTAAGCTTTCTCACCTTTACCATGCATTTTTGCTCCTTCCCCTATACCAATTTCAGCAGTCTTGTGGTCACAGAAAAGTCCATTTGACTGGCTGATCTAAAAGAGCTAAGCCAACAGCAGAAAGAGTGCGTTTCTGCTCAGTTCTGCATTAGGACCCAAAGGACCTCTGCTAGACACTAAAAAAACATGACCATTAAATTACCTTTCTGGGTACTTCCCCCATTGTTGTGTTTCCCCACCCTGCACATTTATCACAGCTGAAGCGAATGCAGGAGTTTGAGATTACTAAAAGTACTTGAATGCAGATACTGCTGCTGGGAAATATTTTCATTCTGCTAGTAAAAACCCCAAACCCTGCCATATTACTTCGTTTCACTAATCAGAAAAGGCAACTACACTTTTTATAGAATAAAGCAAGTTCTTGGGTGTGTCAAGAAAGCTAGTCTTGCCAGATTTATACTGATTTGTTTCTAAGGACACAGCATATACAGCTTTACTCCTTTCCTTTGTGTATGAGAAGTGGATCCTTCTATAAGAACACCCATATACTACATACATAGTTATACGGGAACGTTTTAGAGGTTTTAAAGGGATATTCATTAAACAAAACATGGACATTCTCTTCATCGTTCGGCACTGGAAATGTGATGTATTGCTGCTGAGCCAGCAGGGGGAGCGCCCACCTTACTTGTGATGCTGAGCTTGCCTCAGGATATAGTAGTCCCTACCGAGAACTAGTTTGTGATGCAAAGATACTTCCAAAACAAAATCAACCAGGGCCAGAATCCAGCATCCTGCTTCCTATGAAATAGTATTTCAATTGAAGTGGTATTTCAATTCAGTGTTCCGAGGAAAGACATTTGAATCTAGCCCTGTGCTGTTAAAGAACACATTTCAAGTGTACAAAGCACAAATGTTTAAGTACTTACCTTCCAGAGCAGCTCGCACTCCCGCTCTTCCAAGGCCTTCTTGTGTCTAGTTGTCACTGCTTTGACTTCAGACTGTACCACCTTAGCTTTCATCTCAACTTGCTCTGCCACCGCCTGGGCCTGTTCAATACTCAACTGGAAAGAAAAAGACATATTTCGGGATCAACCAAACCTGTAAGAACTGACATTTAACTACACCTTCAAGAGAAGGCACAAAGTGACATTTCTAAGGTTTTACCAGGCCTTCACCCATTTTGTACTTCAAAGCCTGAAAACAGACGTGATTTTCTTCTTTTAATAAATCTATTAGGCTCCATGTCCTTCTGGTGCTGGGCGCCCCAGAGCTGAATGCAGGGCTTCAGGTGGGGTCTCACAGGAACAGAGTGGAGGGGGAGAATCCCCTCCCTTTTCCTACTGGCCGTGCTTCTTTTGGTGCAGCCCAGGAAATGGTTGGCTTTCCGGCTGCAAGTACACATTGCTGACTCATGTTGAGCTTCTCATCAACTGACACCCCCAAATCCACTCTCCACCCAGCCTGTATTTGTGCTTGGGATTGCCCTGACCCACGTGCAGGACCTTGCACTTGGCCTTATTGAACCTTATGAAGCTCACACAGGGCCACCTCTCAAGCCTGTCCAGGTCCCTCTGGATGGGATCCCTTCCCTCCAGGGTGTCAACTGCACCTCACAGCTTGGTGTCAAAGTTGCTGAGGTAGCACTCAACCCCACCATCCATGTTACCGATAAAGATATTAACATTGACATACCCAAGAAATCCAACACCCTACCAACAATACACACCACTGACAGCTTGACAAGGAAAGATTTTACTTGTTGGCAGATGAGAAAACTCAACTTAATTTTCCACACTGCATACTGAAAGCCATGGAAACATCCATGAATATTTGTTTTTGAACGCAGATTTTTTCTGGTAGATTTTGATTCCTTTTCCTCACTTTGGTTTGAAAGACTGGTACATCTCAGAACTTCCCTAAGCTATTTCAGACTAGGTGGCAAGGGAAAGCTCTGGAAGAAAAATTTTTAAGTTGTACTTTGTGTGTAGTGTTGCTCAAGATACCCTCTGAACTGCAGTCTTGATAGTTGATAAGGAGAACAAATGTAATTTAAGGGCTTCACTTATAGGGTCTTACAGAAGATATCTTCAGTTTGATCAGTCCACAGGCACTTACAGAATTTTTCCAGGTCATGTAGGAATACAGAACTGCAAGGAAAATGAAGACTAACTTTATCAGGTCATTAGCCTTTAGAGAAAAGATGAAGACAAGCCTAAGAACACAAGAGGACAACAGTTCTGATCTTTAATAAGGAGTCTCTTGCAAACTGGCAGAGGAAGACATGAATGCTACTCTACAGCTCCTCTGCAGGACAGGGCTCAGGAAGAGAAGCATGCCTCAGCTGTTCTGCCTTCATGCAGCTAGCTCCAAGTTAGAATCACCCGGGTTGTCCTCAACTTTTTTTTCCCCCCCCTCCAAATTAGAAGGGCCAGCCTGAACATCCCACTCCACCCAGACCTGACATGCCTTCACACGAAGCTAGCAGACAAATTCAATTCACCACTTCAAGTCTACAGAAAGGAGGAAAATCTTGTTACAATTGCAAAGCAGACATTTCACAACTGCCCCCAGACTAGGACTTCATAAAAAGCCAGTAAGTCTCAGTCCTAGCTGAGAAAGTACACGCGCAAGAATTACAGTGCCTCCGTATATCTCTGCTTTACCATCTAAATACAGAACCAGCTTTTACTGTCAGGAAACTTATTTCTTCCAAAGCAGATTTAGTCCTGTCAAGAACAGCAGAATACCCTCCTTTTGCTAAGAGATGGGGATATATCCTTAAGAATGTAAGTGATAGGGAAATGATGTTATCCATACATATTCTAATTCTACAAAGTATTTCTGATAGCAGGAAAGTCTTGATTGAAATGGAGCTTTTTGTACAGCAGTACCCATTAGGGCTGAGCTGTGTGCACATTGCAATTAGCTATAAGGCATGAAGAATCTCAGCTATTCTCAGTTCTTTACCAAAATTACCAAAACCACTCATGAACTCCATCACAATAGGAGATGCTGATTTTTCATCCATAGGAACCAGTTACAGTTTGGCAAAGCATCCTTACAATGCTTTCTGCAAGAACTGCACTCTATAGCTTTAAATTGTCTACCAACAACTCATGGCATGTGGATTTGTTATTAGTCTGAGCCTAAACAGTTCAAAGCAGCTAAGGATGGCAAAGATGCTACAATGCTACAGCTTTAGTATTGACCAGAATATTAACAAAGCTTTAGAAAATTCACATGATCCCATAACACTCTACCCAAACAGGCTGTAACAGCCTGAGAAGGCTAACCAGCAAGCAGGGCAGCAGGTAGTGGTATGTGGGAGAACAGCAATGGGCAAATTACCTACCTGAAGCAGGAACTAGAAGCTTTAAGGATAACTTTCGAGAGCCTTCACTCTGTGGAAATCCCTCACACTAATTACTGTAAGGTATCACAACTCTGCCACAATGAATCTCCCCTTTTGTTTAGCAAGTATTTTTATGCAGAGCTTGTCCTCAGAGAGGTCAGCTTGTTGGGAACAATGTTGAGAAGCAGCATTTCTCGTTCTCGTCAGGCACTTGATCTTTTTACAACAAATCCTTTTAAAGAGCACACTTCATAGCATAATTATTCCAGTGCTTGTGAATGCAATGGTTAACAAGTTCATATGCTTCAGAAACCGGAGACAAGGACTTTGTCTAGGAGACCATCCAGTTCAGTTATCCCTCACAAATTCTGTAACAGCTACTGTGGCTCCTGCTGTTGGTAGATACAGTAAATTGCCTAATTGCAACTTGCACTTATGTGAGTACCCAGGGGCCAGAACATGACCAAGATATTCCCCATTCTACTATGGATGTCACCAGTGTCTTGTGTTGCTTAAAATAAAATTAAGGAAAGGACTTTGCAACATGTCTTGCAAGCTTCAGACTGAAACTAGTACTTCCAATTTGTCATATTAAAATTCAAGTAATGATGGAGTGTGTTTAAGAGCCACAACAAATGGAAGCCTTACAAATCAATGTTCCAGGGGGAAGGCAATCATGTTTTCATGATGGAATGCAATTCAACCCAGCAAACATCCACCACTGGATGCTGTTACCAGCCCATTTCAGAATTTCTTGTTCTTCTCTACAAACCTACCCAAAAAGCGACACAGAACACATGCTTCAGGAGGACAATGGCATGCAGTATTACCTGTACTTTCAGATTACAGAGCGTTTAATGAGGATTATTAAGTGCAAAAGTCTCATGATCTCCAGCTATTTTGTGCAAGCTGAAAACTTGTACAGCTGAAAAATGGACAACTCCATTGAATGTTCAAGGTAGCAATACCTATCAATTCATACAGCATTTTACATCTTATTAGTCCTGGCTCTGCACAAACACGTCAAGTGTCACTGGCAGCCAGGGTGCCAGACCTGCATACAGAATGCCAATTCAACCATTCCTTTTCAGGGCAAGACTAGAAACACTAGAAACCCAGATGTGCCTGGCTAGTTTCTATATGCTCCAGCCCGTTGTAAGAGGCCAAAAGCAGAGTTGTTTTGAACCCTGGTGCCCTTTAGGACACCTCTGTGAGCTCCCCTTTAGTTAACATCTAACAACCTGCAAAAAATTTCCAGTAATGATCTTGCTACTGCAGTTCTGACGTTACAACAGTCAGAAGTAGCAAAGTAGTATTGAGAACTCGGTTGTGTTTCTGGATATCTGGGCTCACTATGGAGGGGCCCAAAGCAGGATTTGCCATTTTCAGTTTTCAACAGTTCTCCAGATTTCTTATCTTCTCTTGGACATCAAGAGCTGGTTCTGCCAGGAACCAGAGCTTCAAGTTAACGAAAAGCCTTCTGGCATTTCATATTTGCTTAACTTAAGTTTTCCTATAACACATTTGGAAGTATTTTTCTAGAAATCACTGCTTGAGTTTTCAGTAGTGCCACTTCCTTAAAAATACAAGTTATGGCCAGAAGTGTGCAACACTCAATAAGAACCCTCACTATGAGTTTCTACAGCTTGCTACCCTAATTATCTGGGTACACTCACAATTCAGTTCACACAGTACACAATTAATCAAAGAGGCCAACCTAGGTCTCAAACAGAAGAGCCTGATAATCCAGATGCTTAACCACGATGTTGCATCTGATCAGTTCAGAAAGTTCTCTATTTGAGTACTGCTGTAGAACATGACTGTGGCAACACCATGCAACATGTAAAGGCGGTTTATGGTGACTGAATCGCCAACCATCGACGCTAAGCTTGCATGAGTGTTTAAAAGGTCCTTTCATAGACAGGGGATAAAGAACCTTAAATACACACTTCCCACCTCAATATGGAAGACTTAAACCTTAAACACTAAGGAACTTAAGAGCAAGTTTATCCTACTTAAGAAGGATGGGGGTGGAGGGGCTTTTTTCTTGGGAAGAAAAGCTTTGAGATACTCTGGCAAGCCCCCTCTAGACTTTAAAAGCAACTTAAATAAAAAAAACTAGAGAAGTCTGTCTGTATATCTCAGGGTAGCCCCCTTCTACCACATGCTAAGGGTGCCCCACCCATAAATATTTTGTTACCATAAGGAAGGGAAAACAAGCAGACAGAGGGCTGGTTTTACAGGATTTTTTCCCCAATTACTTCAGCCATAAGAGCCAGCTTTCTCCATCAAGAACAGGGTATAAACTTCGTAGTGTTCCTCTACTGGAGAAATTAACTGAAGATCTTAGGTAATGTATAGCTACAGTAAGAATGTTAAGATAGACTTTGCAGTTGCTTTGAAGTAATATTGGCATGGCCACAGCACAAATCAGTCATTGGGCCAATTTAAAAGATTTCCGTAAAAAGCGTGAACAAACTAAGATGTTCTCACTTACAGTGGTTATAGAATCTCCAAGAGCTTTGACACAGGGAGGGCTCCAGCCTCATGTTGCTGAGGTTAGCTCATGGCAGACAAATTAAACCGCTTTGGTTTGTACTGCAGGAACGTGATTTTTGCCTAAACTTTAAAGGCAGAGCAGTAGCACGGACTTACAGTGTAAAGTACCATGGACTTAACGTGTGAAAATCTGCCTTCCTAGGTAATTATCTACTTGTGTATTAAACTAAGAAATTCACTAAAACAAGGCACAATATAATTAGAAGTACCTTCAGAAAATCAGCCTCTTGATAGAGAGGCTAGATTTACATTAAGGACTTAACTGACCGTTTGTGGAACTGTATTCTGCTTTATATTTCCTTTCATCTGGGCTGTTGGAAAGAGTCAATTGTGCTTTTCTGTTTTGTTTGCTAGGCTTCATTTTTAGATTCGCCACCCGGCAAGCCTGACTTCAAAGCCATGCACTGGGGTGTTTGAGCTTACTCAGTGTGACAACACCAGAAGGATGCTTTGCAGCACAGCAGTGCCATCCCTCTCAGCTATCGGCCTCCCAGCAGCAGCACAGATTCCATATGGGAACCCACAGGGAAGCTCCAGAGGCTCAGGACAACAGATCAGCTTCCTCCTTTGGAGGACCAAATTTCCTGGTTACCTCTCTCCCTCCTTCTCCAGAGGGAAGGTGCTCAAGGTCCAGCTGATCTACTTCATACCAGTTTATTTCTGCAAGAAGAGGCACTGCCTTACTGGCTGGCCCTCCTTACCAAAGCTTAAACATTTGATGCTGGAAAGCAAGTCACTTCTTTCCACGCTCTGCTAATGACCAGTCGCACGGCAGGCTTCCACTTTTAAATTAAGCCATTGCCAAACACCCCAGCAAACACAGCTGTAGGCTGAGATACAATTTAAAAAACAAAGCTATTTTTAAGACAGCTGACATACAAAAATCAAACCGTATTTTACCATGTTCACCTGGAAATTAACCCTAAACAGAAGCAAGCACTCAATGCTTTACTGTTACTCAAGTGCATTAAATTACACACACATACATATACATATATACAATTACACATGTATAGATGTATTTTAAGAACATGACATTTTGAAGAAGCCATCTATCTATCATCATAACAGATTTACGTTCAGTTTGTGGCCCACTCCCTGGAAAAAATTCTGAAAGAAGATGGCTAAGTGTGCACTCTGATAAGGTAAAAGCAAGTCAACGGGACAAGCTGACTGGTATCAAAAGGGAAGAGTCCCGTGTGACACCCCCACCCCATTAATCTGATGTCAACCGGGGCTTTCAGACCCTTATATGAATCAAGTCACTGAAAATGCTAGAAAATTATCTCCGCAAGGAGGATAGCTTTGTGATGAGATAAGCCTGCTCAGAAAGAGTCCTACAAGCAACAGGGCTGGGGGGGTTCTGCTCTGCTCCTGGCATCACCAGTCCCTGTAGCACTGTAGTGAAGCAGCCTAGGGAGCTGACTCAGCCAAAAGAGTAATCCTACCGAAAGGTTACCCTCTCCGCTGGATCAGCTCACCACTCATCTACACATGCACAAGTTCTTGTGCTGGGGATGGGCTTAGAAATGTACGCTCCAAGCCAGGAGCGGAGCAGCACCAGGCGAGCAGCTTTCCTTTGCTGCAGAATGAATAAGGGGGGGAAAAAACCAAGCCTCGTGTCGCCAGGCTTTCTACTTGTTTTGGGGGGAATTTGAATCCTTTGAGGAGTCAGGTTTGTGCTTTTCAGCATCTTGATTCACTGAAGCTTGATCTGGTCAGTCAATCCTGAAATGTATCCTAACGCACAGCAATTCCCCCCCACCCCACCCCCCCAAGTCTGAAAAACAATCTTTCCTCCAAAGCCACAGGAAGAGTTTAAATAAACATTTCTTCCTAAAAGCCTTCAACTTTGGTTAACCAGATACTCTCCAGCCAGTTGACTCCTGGCTTGATTTCCCCTCTCCTGCAAGGCCCTTCGGAGTCCACCTTTTTCCCTTTCCTCCCAGCCACCCCTCTTCATCCATCCTCAACATTGCATGTCCAAGAGGTATCGCTTTCCTAGCCTATTAGGAAAGTTACGAATACAGCATTATGAAACAATCCCGCTAAGAAGTGTTAGTGCACCATATTACTTTTCAACCTCCCTTCGAACACCAATCTGTTCCTCATATTGCAGCTTATATTGGCATTTAGTTCTACAGACTGCTTCCAAGCTTTAAGAAAAGCATTCAAGCCAATTTATTTTAATTTAGAGTCTAGTTCATTCAGGGTTTGTCCTAAATTCATGCTGACACGCTGTCTCCTCCCTGGGATAAACACATAGCTTCACAGTCCTGCTGTCCCAAGAACAAGGAAAGCTCTGCTCTTTAAAAATTGCCTTGTGTAGCAGGCTCACTGCACCAACCTTTAAGTCAGACACCTCTGCTTTCAACTGTGTCAGTTCTATTTGCTGCTGCTGCTGCTAGCAAGATAGCAATACCAGAGTTGTAGTCTTCCCACATTCACTCACAGATTACTACCTCAACTTCATCACAGATCTGCTCACTCACTACCCGTTTCTGCAGAGTGGTCCAGATTAAAAGAACCACTGCATTAAGAAGTCAGTTCTTGAAAAACTGAGTTTATTTTACAGAATTTTTCATAAAAATTGACTAGTTAGCACTTCCAAGATGCCTCTTAACCTGCATGGACAGTATCTGGACCACGGCAAAACTAGACAAGCATAATTCAATTGAGCTATTTGCTTGAGTTACATGAGCAGCATCAGGACCACCCACCCTTTGCCCGTGCCATCATAAAACAGTCAGCTCACCACAATAGCAGAAGCCTCCAGTAGAAAAGCCAGAAGAGAACTGAGAAGGAGGAGAGTAAACCCAGTAGGAAACAAGGAGGCACAACAGCATGCCTGCAATGCTAGCAGAGTGGTACTCAGTGTTATTCTGCTAGTGTGTGCTCCAAGAGACAGTCGCTACTTAGATGATTTATCCAGACCAGTTAAATGATTAAGAGCCCGGGAGGTCAAAAGCAGTAATTTAATTACTAACAGACAAGCCCTTGTCCAGGACAGCCTGGAGAAATTTAAAACACTGCACTACTGAGGTTCTTTAAACTAGTATAATCCCTTCCTTCTTGCTCATTCTGGGGACATGCTAAATGTTTCAGTATGGATTCTGCTGAAGAGCCTTACAATTCAATTGAAAGCAAGTCTTAGAAGGTAAGGTTTGCAGGATTCTGTGTTGACATGCAGTTTTAAATCAGCCATTCAGTTCCAAAACCTTTGTGTTTGCTGTTCTGATGTATGCAAGCTGTTAACACTGTAAATTGAAGGGAGGTATCAACATTTTAAAAGTCTATATATCATCACAATGCTTATTTCATCCCACAGGTGCAAATGAGATAAAGTTTAGCTGCTCCTGATCCACTAAACAAGTTTACCTAGAAAAGGTTATAGCTATATGTCAGGCTAAAACTTTGGGTTTATTCTCACTTATCAGTGAGGCAGGAAGTTATCACCTCACATCACAGAAAGGGATCCCAACTTCAGAGCAGCCAGCCCTCTAGACACAAGTCCTACACCTACCCAGAGTACACAGGAATTCTGTAGTACCACAAGAAAAGAGCTAGGAAACACCACTATTAGCAGCAACCACTCCCTTCAGAGGATGAGATTTAACAGATTTCGTAAGAAAATTTAAAAGACCCACCCAAATATTCATCTACTGGAAATAAGCAGTGATGAATGGAAAGCTTTTTCCTGTACCATGTATTTGCAAGGAAAGCGCATCCAGTTGGGAATGCTTACTTCCTTCTGCTAGTGTTTACTCAAAAAGTCTTGATGGTTAAGTCTCGCATAGAAGTGTTGAGTATCCAGCTCAAATTTAAAGCATTTAAGGCTGACAAAACTAGATGGTAGTGCAGAGTAGCTTTGCACTACGCCTTGCCTGTCCAAAGACTCTTCATGCAAAGAAAACTACTGGCAATATTACAATGTTTAGTACTAGATACTACACTCAGCACAAGTTAATTATCTACATATCCTCAGCAGGTTAATTCCCTGTGTAAATTCCTTCTGTAGATTGAAGCACTGTGCTACTTTCTTTCTGTTCTCACTCAGAATTTGTATTTGCATTGTAGAATAGCCGAGGTAGTATGCAGCATGCACCTGTGTAGTCAGAGCAATCCTTGTATGGAGGCAACCAACCCCTTCCCCAGGCGGATTAGAAGTTCCACACTAATCCAAACAGCTGATTTTACATTTGGTGGCAATGCTGAACACACATGACCAGACTTATAGGTGGCTTCAGTACAGATGCTGTACAGACAAGACAGACATGTGAAAATAAGCCTCAACTGTAAAAACAAAAACATGCTCAGCACTGCTACATAAGATCAGAACTTGGTTCAAAATGCTTCATGCTCTAGTGTGTTTGGACAGATCTTCATATATGTTATGATTTGCATGACAGGATTACGCTGCAAGAATGCAAAATTCATAACAGCACTCTTTTCACCTACACAGCAACTTCTGTCAGTTCTGGGAGAACAGAAGGGGTGAGAAGACTGACAGAAGAAGCAGAGAGCTTTTTGCCTGACACCTTGCCCTGTAAAGAAAAAGCTGTGGGGGAACAGAAGAGAAAAATTAAGCACTTCATTTGGGAATATCTTACCTGAATAGCCTGTCGTCCTTGCTGAGCATCTGCCAGGAGCTGGATGGTAAGAGTCCTGGAGTCCTGAAGAGCATCTTGGAGGTAGATAAAGCTGTGACCCACATGTCGTCCCATGGTACATTCCCGACATATGGGGACAGAGCAAGTATCACAGTAGAAATGCAGTACCTAGAAGAGAAAAACCTGTATCACTGTCTGGTGAAGACTTGAAGGCAAAAAAAAGTGACAGGAAAAAACAGATAATTTAAAAAGGGTGGTTGAAGGCAGTAGCAATGGGCAAAGACTTCACAATAGTTTCTCCACAGAGGAAGAGCAATCCCTCCTAGTAAGCTCCAAATTGTACTTTAACAGTTAGATGGAAGTGTCATTGTTTTCTTTGCAATACAATACTAGGAAGAATGTCCACATCAGCTCCTCTTAAGAACGGAAGCCATCTGCCAACACTTACAGATTGGAGATGTCATCTATGGCAAGTTTCAGATGAAGACTTTTCCTGCGTACACAACACTACATTCTCTGAAGTGGGTCACAATAATCACTGCAACAGAGAATAAATAGAGCATCCCCACCTTTCCCCCTCCCAGTGGGGACATTACGCATGCTGAGAACCATCTCGTTTTCCCAAAGCACATAAACCACTTATGCTTATTTAGGGCAACGACAGTATTAGGCAGAACTCAATCCTACCACTCCCAACTGCAAAGCAACAAAACCTTTGCTCTGCCACAGTATTTCTACACTGGTGATACTTGGAGATGCTTGAGTTGGAGGAGAACAAGACAAGACAGTAGCGTGCCCAAAGCGTTTGTGTGTTACGGGGAACTCAGAGGAATAACTAAATCTCACTCGACTCACAAAGCACTTGAAAAGTATTTTCACTTCACAATGAAAGCCTTACACAAGGCATCAGCCCAGCCTAATAGTTGGGTCCATTCACTAGCCATAACAATTTCCATTCCATCCAGTAGAGGGAAGTAGCACACAAAAATAGCATCTTCCATGGAACTGCTTTCTTAGAAAAAAACAGATCAGTTGGTTTGTTTCCAAAGATGCAAGTAAGGGAACACAAAACTTCAACACAAGGAAGTCTCTAAGAAAGTGTATGTAGCTGTAGCTAAGAGCAAGACTTTAGAGTAGCGTTAGAAAAAATCTAGGCTACCACAGAAGAGTCAGAAAACCACTGTGGAGCCTTATTTGCAGCTTACAGTACAAATAATTTGTCCATCACCAGCTATTTAAGGTCTACCTCAGAAAAGGCAGCAAGAGTAGAACAAAGCCCGGGCAAGTATTCGATATGGCTGTCTCCTCACAGCTGTCATCCAGCCCCTCTGACTGCAGCTAGCAGCCTGCCATACAGCGCATGACATCCCCATTTCCCTTCTCCCACAAAAGAAAGGGGGAAGGGGGACAGGTGATTCCCTCAGATTTCCTGTGTTGCATGAACTGCCATTTTAAGCTCCTGTAAGTGCAACAGCTGAAGTGGTACACGGATTAATTTCTCAAAGGGGTATGTGTGCATTTGTGCACGTGTCAGATTTTACTAAAACCCTTTTCTTGAAGGTTCAGTTTTGCTGTAGGGAAATTGGAGCAGACTTCGTTTTGCTTCTGTTCAAATACTAAACCCTTAAGCACCGTCTCAGATCCTCAGCCTTTTTTAAGGATGTAAAAGCTGCCTCGGTTCTGGAATGCATTTTTCTATATACATCTTCCTCAACTACAGAGTTCCTTGTCTTTACACTGCGGTTGTCTAAATCTGTATACAATGTTCACTTGCTCATGCCGTTCTGTAATTTTGCTGTTGAAATTACAGGGAATGTTTATTACATGTTGCTGAATGACTCCACTTAAGCAACTGAGAAGTTGAGAGAGAATGAAAACCAAGACAGGGTATCAAGTTAAGTCATATGAATCCGATATACTTTAAAAACATACAAGAGGGATTTGGGGCCTCAATCAAGCAGAGCAGCTGAAAGGAAAATGGTGACCATATGAACAGAAGTCCAAAAGCAAGTTAAATCTGTTGCAAGCCCTCCAAAAGTAGGCAACACCAGAAGCAAAAGCTAGGGTAAACACCACAGACCTGTCCTGCCAGCCAGGCATTCCTGGAAGGTGACGGTGTCCACTGCAAAGAATCATCCTGCTGTTCAAGCCAAAGAGAAACTCAATTTAACATTCACAGTTGCCTCTTGCCACCCACCATCATGTGGTGGAAAACATCCCTCTTCAATTTAGAATGAGGAGTGACAAGAGCCGTAATTTCATTTCAGAAGTGTGCAGATTATGTAGGATGTGGGTTAAAGTATTTTGAGTAAACACTACAAAGTCATTGACAAAGCCTCCTGTTTGTTCCTTTGTAAATAGAAAATTTGTAAATAGAAAAAATGGTGAAGTTACTTAGATTTAAATCAGGGAGCAAAGGAATTACCAAGCTTAGGTAAAAAGAAGGGGAAGAAGCAGACTGATGGACTGATCTCCATCAGTATACTGTTATTTAAAACAGTTCTTAAATACACAGGTGAGAAAGAACAATTGCCTAATATCCCTAGGGCACTCAGTGGGGAATGAAGGTGGTCACCAAAAGACTGGAAGAGCCCCTCAACTCCTAGATGAGCTAAGATCTGCCCAGAAATTCCCCTTTGGGCACACCAACCCCAAATGAGAAAACAAGAACAGGAGCGCCCAATAGGATGTACGTTGGCTCTACCAAGCAGTAGGACTTTCAGCAATCCCAAATTAAATTGGGAAGTACTCAGCTGTGCAGGGCAAAGGGGAATCTGTGCCAGTCAGACCAACAGAGCTTGGAGCACAGCATCCAGTTTGTCTGTGCTCACATCCACAGCCACTCATTTATTGCTACGCTCGAGTCTTTCTGCATCCCAGTCCCTAGGTCAGGGAACAGAGGTTGGGTACTGATAGGTAGAGCTTCTATACATGCTTCTAAGGAGAAGGGGGTAGAAAAGCAAACACACAAACAAGCAACCTATCTAAAAACCAGTGTACTGATTTTGCATTTTCCTGATATAGGTTTTAGGATGATACAGGACTCTGCTCTCTTTTCAGCCTCAATGCAGCTGCAGTGTACCTAGGCTGAAAGGAGCTGGTGGAGCCTCCCCCCTTT
Organism: Netta rufina; assembly: GCF_964035555.1. Taxonomy (NCBI): domain Eukaryota; kingdom Metazoa; phylum Chordata; class Aves; order Anseriformes; family Anatidae; genus Netta; species Netta rufina. The sequence goes on from NC_140124.1 coordinate 43,700,521, forward strand.
CTCAGCAGCAAGGCCACCCTGAATTTCTCTTGCACTGTTAATACAGCAACATACAGCTCCTTCTGGGCCCAGATCACTGCCCTTAAAATAACAAAAAGAGTCTTGAACTGTGGATGGGTGGGGGTAGTGGAAGGGAAGAGCACTACCAAGTCCTCCAAAACAGGATCTGCTTATGACACACAGCCGGGAAAACAGCACTTAAAGAGCAAAGACAAAAAATCCCCCCCTCCACCTGAAGAAGCAGAGACAATACTAAGCAAGCTAACTAAAGAGATCTAAGCTAATCAACCATCGCCCTGTTAATTTCATCATTTTCCTGAATGTACAAAGACATTTTGCAAGTAAAGCCTTCAACCGTATTTTCTTCTCTAACACGGATAGGAAGGAAATAAGCAAGGAGAAAGCAGAAACAGATTGCTTTCAAAGAATTTCTGAATTGTGCTAGTTTGTTGGTTTTTTTTTTTTCCTCTCCTATATAATTACATAAAACCATGATTGTTTTTAGGAGAAAAACTTACCTTATCAACACTCATTTCAGTAAAGCTTTCCAGTAAGAAAAAGATGCATGAGCAAGTTCAGTATATTTTAAGAGAGCTGTTTTGTTACATTAAATTGTATTTTAGAGCTCCATCAAAATTAAATGAAGAGATAAAAGTCAGCAGCAAAAGCAGAATAGTTTCAGAGATAGTTAAAAGTGATTTATTTTAAAATAAATCAGCTATGGGTTGATTATTTCCCAAACAGGAAATATTTCCTGAATTGGTGGCACACAATTTTAGACACAAAACAATAAAGGGAGCCTACTTCAATTTAAACAGAATCAGTGAACCATATTACAGGGCTATTCATCTTTTACAGCCACAGCAGCCCAAGAAATACAACAGCAAGGCCATAAATGTGATTGCTTCAGGAAAGGCTGTACAGTGCACCGTAAAAACATTTTACAACAGCAGGAATTCCTGGGTGTCGCTCTCCCCATTTTTTGGTCCATCTGCTTTCAAAGGGGGCAGGGGGATGGGCGGAGATGTTGTTAAACGTCCCCTGGGACTGCACAGCAATCAATCATCATCTGATGAATGGCCACTAAAGTTAAACCCTGACCCCACTCCACAATTCCCACACCAGCGCTCCTCTCCTCGCTGCTGACCAGCTTCCAGCGCGCTCCCCCCCACCCCCACCTCCCAGCCCTCGCCAAAATTTCCCAAATACCAAGGGCAGACAAAAGCAGTGGAATGTAGTAGGCACCGGGACAGAAGAAAATGCAGCAAAAACAGCAGTTGAGGCGGCTTATCCTTAACCTGCATTTAAATAAGCGGCCTCTCAGCCATCCTGCTGATGCCATTCATCCCCCAGCTTGCCAACACTTGATTTCCCTCATTTTAGAGCCCACAAGAGCATGTATGCACACAACTGGCGGTAAAACATGTGGAACATAGCTGCACTGCACAAAACACGCCGTCATCACGGCATTTCAGAGCCCTGACAAGATTTTTCTTCAAGCCTCCAGCGTTAGGAATTAGCACAAGGCAGCAACACAGGAGGCTATGTTTTAAAACACAAATGAAGTCTGATGCTCTGAAAGCTAGCCTGTAATCTTAAACAAAAAACCCCACAGACAAAACAGTAGTCGCTTGGTTTTACCTTTTGGAAAAAAGTAGCCAGTCTGAAATTTTCCATTAGTAAAGGTGTTTTATTATTTAATTCCCTTGACAATAACTCGAACACCAGTGGCTTTGTTAGGTACTATGCGAGGCTTTGAGCATTATGAATTTAGTATAAACTCATTTTCCAGGGAATTTCAGTCCTTTTCTTCCACTATTTTTTTTTTTCAGAAGATCTAGAAAAAAATGCTTCCCCACATCATTCATGCAGCTCTCTATATATATATTTAAAATACACACAGGCTTTAACAGCATAAATACATCACTCAGGAGAACTGGATTGGAGCCTGATGTAGACAATTCTTGCAGAGTTTAAGTGGAAAGAGGTAATATTGTTCACGCTGCACAAACCTGGTTCTTAGCTCCCATTTTAAATGCAACTTTGGAGAACGGACTTGCAACAATTAGTTTGTTTCACACCAGGATCGGAGTAGCATTTTAGGTACCTTAACTTCTCCACTAATAACCCTTGAAACATGAATACTAAATATAAATACTGAAGATAAGCATCAAATAACTTATGAATACACAGGTAGCTCTCGAGGCCCAGTACATGAAGGGGAAGACCAACCCCTGCTTAACCAGCAGTCCTCCTGGTGGGGAGCCACAGCTCAGGGCTGTTGTTTCACCCTAAAATTAAACCACCCTGGTAGCTGGCAGCCGCTGGAAGAGGAAGCCCTGTACCTCCTGCATTCTCCTTTACCTCCACACCACCCTTCACCACTCACGCCTTCCATCCCAGTTAAGAGATGTGGGGATCTTTACAAGCAGCAGAAAACTCGTTTTAGGAACTGGTTTATTCAATCTGACCTTGTGAACTTGAGATGAGCACTGGCTAACCAGATTTGAGTCTGACAAACTAAAAGAGGTTTTTAAACCAAACCTATCATGCCCCTACATTTTGTGATTTTTTTTTTTTTTTAAACCTTTTCCAGTCTTGCTATTGTGTCATAAAGCCAGTAAAAGCAGCTGCATATTTTAGAGAGCTGATGTGGCAATGTTGGTAGTCAGATCACTTACATTAAAAGGTTTTTTGGAAGATGCATAGTTCCACTAACCAAAGTCAGAAAAAAATCCAGTGGGTATTAGTCAGCTGGGAGTAAGCAAAGAGCATTTAAGTCATCTTTGTAGCAGAAAGCAGCATTTACAAATTCAAAGTGATTTGGGTTAGAAAGGACAACCAAGTTCCACTTTGAAGGGCACATCCTCAGTGGCACAGCAGTCTGCACTAGGAGGCAGGAAGTCACACCCTTGGCAAAGCCAATTTAAGGCTCTTCTGGCTCCAGCATGATAGAAAATTGAATACTGTGCTTTGGACTGAAATCTTACAACTAGAATTTAGTCACCCACCTGAAGCCCCGGAACCTCAGCATCCCAAGTACCTCAGCAGCACCTCTGCCAGCTGCAGGACCCTGGTCATCCACTCCAAACATGGACAGCACTGCACCACTTGCCTGGTGTCTGTCTGGCATTTGGAGATTATCATCTCATCAGCTAGCTTCCTTGAAGCTCTTGGGTGCAGGTTAACTGGGACATCTGATGCAACATACTGCCTCTGAGATTCTGGTCATCGATAGACTGGAAAGAGCATTTCACAGCCACATTGCTCCAATTCTTCCTAAATAGGGATAAGCTAGGCTTAATGTTGTTCTAATATTAATACTGAGTGGCACGGGTACAATTATCACAGTGGGTTATCAGTGTGTAACAGTAAATCTGCATTCCAGAATTTTCTTTTGAAGAAATTGTTTGGGGTAAGAAAACTCCGTTTCTTTTGTCTTAAAAAAAAGTCACAGCATCTGCTTTGGCAGTTAAGCAGGTAAAGTAGCCAGTCTGCTGGCAAATGCAATAGTATCAATAGCTAGTAGATTATGCAGCCAGTGATAAGTCAGCTCTTTTAGAGCTTTCAATAGGGGAGACCAGCCTGTGCTTCAGCATGCAACTCATTAGCTGTTTAAATGCAGTTTCTATGCCAAATCTACATGACACGAGTAGCAGCAGGGTGGTCTTGGCACAGGGGACAGTGGGCGGATCTAAATATTCAACAGTTCAAGAAAGCACATTAATAGCCTGCTGTGGATGCAGATATTAGAGCGGGTCAGGACCCAGTTCCACTTCAAGGCCGTTTTGTCCAAGCCACTGTCATGAGTCCCTACAGGTCACTCGCTCAGCATCCCTGCCTCCTTAGATCTCTTAAAAGAGAGCCTTCTTCTCTGCCAAAGCTTGCCTGCAATTTCAGTGATGCTTTAAGTTGCAATGGATTGACAATTGTTTTGCAATCACACGAACCTTTTTTTTTTTTTTTTTTTTTTTTTTTAAGTGAAAACCAATAAACCTCTACATCCCTATGAACTTCTTCAGCACATTTTCCTCTTTTCACACACAGCTCAACATCAGAGAGCCTTTCAAATTCTCTTCCATGCCCATGAAGAGCTAGAAATGGGAGTCAAGGTATGCTGGAGCTCCCACTTTCTTACCTGTGGGTACCATCAGTAGAGTCCTCACCCCTTCACATCTGTGTTCCTCAGCTCTATCCTGCTCCTTGCCTTACAGAGACCACCACCTCCATTCAGGTCCTTGGCTGGCCATTACAGAGGGTTGACAGCAAGGATGCTATTATTTATATGCCTTGCAAACAAATAGGTAGAAGCTTTGTCTCTTAACATACTGTAGAAACACCTAACCCCTTTTAATTCGATAAGGGAAATTATCGAATTATATTATAAATTATATTATTATGCACAGTTTGCCAGAGCAGTTTCCCAATCCTAGCACAAACAGGTCTTTTGCAGGATTTTTTTTTTTACAGAGCCTGTAGTCAAACCACTGCTACCTAGGAAAATTCTTTGGTGAGCTAAGTCTTATTTACACAACAGATTCCTATTAATATTTTTAGTGGGCTTCACTGGGGGGGGGGTGGGCACACAAGGCAGAGAACCTACCAGGCTAGACATCTTAATTTCATAATGCTCAATTGTTAGGGAGCTGAGAAAACTAGCTGAGGGAAAAGAACATTTACCCAGAGGAACTGTGGCTTTGCAGGTTTTTACTTTTTAAAATACTGACACAGATCCACACCAGTTTTGGGGTGGTTTTGTTTTTAAACAAGCAGTACTAGGAGTCTTGATTCAGAAAAGTTTTTAGAATATTTTGCTTTCTCTTTCAGTGTAACACTTCAACTACAGCATCTAATACTCGTAAGAGAGAATACTGCAGTGCATATTTGAAAAACTGTTTAAACACCACGTGAATTTAACCTTTAACTCAAACTACAGCAGCTAGAGAATACTAGAAAACTACCCAACTATGAATTTCCATCTCCAACTGAATGCTTAGCCTACTTTGCACCTTTTAGTCTAGTGGTTCCCCTCTTTGCTTATGTAGCAAATGATGAGCAAGGGAACCCAGAGTCAAAACTAGAACAGAAATCAGAAGTAACAAGTTTCAGAGATGACATTTCAATATGGAAGTGACATTGATATAAAAATCTAAGTATCAACAGCTTTAATTTCTATCCTGACATTTCTCTCTCCCAATCAGAGGGAGATTTGTCTGTTCCAATTTCTTAACATTTTTTTTAATGTTATATCATCTCTAGAGAATTCAAAAAGCATCTCTGTGCCTTTTTAAAAGGAGAATTTGTGCTAGGATGGATGGAAAAATGCATCGACTTTCAGGCTAGCTAACCTCAAAGCCGTTTTAACAAAGAATTGCAGATAGAAATTTAGCAAAATGAAGCAATTCTGCTATCTAACACCGCCACTACTAAACTCTGCTAAGAGTAACAGCCTTGTAGGCAGTATCAGCCCACATACTTGTGGATGATGCCGTCCCTTCCCCCTTTTCCACTATCAGCTCTCCAACAGATTTACCTAGCATTATGCAAGCTAATATCACTACAGAGATAGCAATTACTGAAGGGATTGGGCTGCTTGCAATGACGCCTTGTGGTAAGGTTCAAACGCTTTTGCATATACAAGAAAGAAATACCTCCATCAGTTTAAATTCACAAACAGCACTCTGTTGCTACCCTATGACAGTTTAAGCTGTGCTGAGCAAAAAAACCAAAGAACAGCACCACTGATTTATGCTTTAGGGCATAAGCTGATCACCTGGATATTAGGAAGGAATTCCTCCTGCCTCTCACATTCTCAGGAAGAAACTGCCTGGTTGGCCAAGTGTGCACATGTTTGAGGTGGACAGGGGAAGGGAAAGTCTCACCCTTCTTTTTCTTCCCCCCAGCATTCGGCATTGTCTGCTACTGCAGGTTGGACACCTGATGGGGAACAGCAATTTGGCTGTTCCTCCTGCTCCTGCCTTCCAGCTCGGCTGTCTTTAGAGGAAAGCTGTAACAAGAATGGCTGTGGTACTGAACTCACACACAGCAAGAGCTGTTAATTTTTTTTTCTTTAATTGTGAAACAATCCATGCCTATTAAACAAGTCCAGTTACCTCCAAGTGCCATATGCACATCAAACTCAGGTCAAAGCAAATATGACCGACTGTAGCCTTTTATTAGGAAATACAGGCAAGACTTGTCTGGGAAAACTGACATATAAACCCATTCCAAGTGTTTTATACTGCAATGTTTTTAGTTACTGCTTATGTGGAACAGGTTTTGTGGAAAGCACAAAGGCAGCACTGAATTGGCCCGCTCTTCTGTTCTTTGCCTTCTCTGCTCCTCTTGCCTCACACTGTCCCAATCACTATTTTTATAGCTGTATACCCACATACAAAAACTCCTTATTGGGTGAGGTCTTTGAAAAAACTTACTGTTCTTTGCTGAAACCTAAAAATTGCTAACATGAACATTTGGAAGAAATCTTCTTTAAAAGCATTCAGACTCTCCCTCTCTACCATCATCCTCCCAAACGCTCACACTAAAAATATGCAAGTGTAAAAACTTTACTAGCTTACGTACACATGTTTCAGAGCAGGAAGAAAGATTACAACATGTTGAGGTTTTGGTTGGGATTCCTCATAAATGAGGAAACTTAATTAAGCAAAAACAAATTTGGACTGCATTGAAAGAAAGAAGTGGTGAGTCGCAGAGCCAGGCAGTAGCTTCTCACAGCATATTATATAGGCACTGTATCGGGGTTCCTCGGCTAATACCACCTAATTGTACCATCCATGTCAAAATAATCATTATCTGCTCTCAGCATATGACTTGGCATGTATGTCTGTGTATATTATTCCCAGAAATTATGTTGAATGTGAGGATCAAAGCTTTGCTGCTAGTAGTAGAAAGCCAAGACCAAATTTATCAGATTAGCATGCTTGTTACAATTCCCCTTAATTTTAGAGAGGATTATACAATCACGTTTTATGAAAGACTCCTCCTGAAAGCGTTATCCTTTGGGTGCTAGTGCACTATTACTTCTAAATGAACTCTAGTATTTAGTGTTTGTTTTGGAAGACCTAGCTGTCTTAACAGCCACAGGGCATTTCAATAATCATATAACAAACATTACTGCAGGTTACTCTTTAATCCCTTGTGAGTGAATGAGTAAATTCTTGTCCATCTATCATATAATGACAGGGCTCTGCAGTTGCTGCCAAAAAGGTACTGTAAATCATAAAAGAAAAACAGATCTAAGAATAAGTAGATCTGTTCCTAGAAGGCAGATGTGTTTACTCAGAATAATTTTATCTCCATTACAGAACCGTAAGAACCGAAACCTTTGTTTACAAGCTGTTAACACAGAATTCAACATATTTCTTTCTGAAGGCTTCAGACAAGTCTTGATAGAGAATTCAAGTACGCCTTTATGTTCCTCTAGCTCCTTGTCTCTCCAGTGACAGAGCAGAAGCAAGACCTCAGAAGTTTCAGAGCTCTAAATTATTCACTTACCTGCCCTCCTCTTCTTTCCAAATTGGTGAAATACAGGAACAAACAAGTTCAAATCCTATGGCTTCCCTTCCCCCCTCCAAGTTTTTTTTTAAACTAACAAGATAATAACTATGACAGAAGGACAGAAAGTAAGTACTGCAATTTTATTTTTATTTGCCCTCATGGAGAGAATTAAGAAAGCTTTCTTTTTGAATTTGGGAAATGAGGGAAGAGAAGCATCCCAGGATGAATATAATTAAACAATGGAAGGAAAGCAGAATAACTCCTTCAAACCACAGAGAAGATTTGAAGTGCTTACAAACAGTAAACAAATCGTATTTTGTCATTGTGTCAGATGCAGTTACTGTGTAGTATGTTCAGTCTAGAGAGACCAAAGACAAGCCTCTGTCCCACTCAAGGTTTAAGTTATGATTCACGCACTATTTTTAACCCATTCCATGAGGCTCCCATGGGTCAAGTATGTAGTGTGGTATACAGTGTATATGTTCACACTGCTGCCAAGTAAATTGTTATGGAGCATTATAGTTTTGTCCTAACCAAGCTAAAACAGGTTTAGGGCCAACCCTGACATGCTTCGGCAATATACATCAGACTAAGAATTGGAAAGCATTCTGGTTTTCTAAAATGCTTAAATACTTTAAAACATTAAGTGAAAGCACCAACCTTCTCACCAGCAACATCAGCTGTTCCACGTAACACTTCCTAGCTTTAGATTGCTTCTGTATTGTGCAGGCAAGTTAACCTTATCTAAACTTCAACTGTAGCCTTGTTTGAGCTTTAAATCAGGATGAATGTAAATATAGAAGGTTTGTTCAATAGGCGACAGTAAAAACAAAAGAAAAGCTATCCAGGCAGAACTAGGGAGGAGAACCAGACGTGGCTCAAAGGAAGAGGGGAGAAGGGATAACTGACATGGTTAACTCCTTGCTCAAGCCTGGGAAGAGAACAGAGGCAGTAGTCTTAACTACAAAAAAAGTTAGTTGTGATTCAAGTGGCACTGCCTTGTTAAATAACGTACTCTTAAGGAAGAGCCCTTTCCTATGAAGCAAAGATGTGGAAGTGCAGCATCCACATTATGTCAAATCTGCTATTGCTGACAAGCACCAGGAGTTCGACTGCATTTGGGGTACACAGTTTCACCAAAAGACTGGGTTTACACAAAGGAGGGTTTTGTCCTGAGGGGGGAACCAGGTAGGCAATGCGAAATATTTTCTTAAAAACTGGGCACAATCAGCAGGAAGTCTTCACAAATGCTCATGTCCACACATCACGCATTACAGCCAGGCATTGCTGGCATTCAGTTACTAAGTTTTTGACAAACGCATCAAATTGTAAAACACGAGTTAAGCAGCAGACAGGTTTCTTTTCAGTGCATTGCCAAGCTAGCCCTTCATGTCCCCTACCTGCTAAAAATCTTTCAGGGGATAGATCAGTTTTTGTACAAAGATTTTCTGCAATCCTGGCAGCAGAACAAAATGTGTTTAACCACATTCCCAAGCACAGGTAAATTAATTTACTAAATTAAGTCTGCTTGGTTAAAAGACTCTCAAGGAAGCTACCTGCCTTCCTCTGCTTCAGCCTATTTATCTGTTTAATCAAGTCTAGCACAGGAACTCCCAAAGACAACATGCTGATGAAAGAAAGGAGGAAGGGAGAGCTCCAGGGTTTTCTGACAAGGTCCTCACGCAGCTCTTTCACAGCAACTGTGTGCATTAAGCACTCCGCTGTGATTCCTCAAGTCAGCTCTGAGGTTAATTTAAGACAAAAGGCTTATTGGGACAGTGTAATGGGGGTGTGTGATCAAAAGTGCAGGGGAGAATTTCAACTCTGCAAATTAACAGATGCCCACAATAGGGATTTCAGGAAACGCTGCGGCTCTACCTTTGTCCCCTACCAAGAGGTTAACTCGCTGCACCCCGCATACCACCTCCACTGTAATCAAAGTAATGGAGCAACTTTAAGAGCCACACACACAGGCAAGTACCTCTGGTAGCTTAGTACCAAGACAGACCTACTGCATCAGGAACATCGCTTCCTGTAACTCCCCTTTCAAGTAATAACCAGACCACTGATTCACTTAGGATTTAATGAGATTACAGCTTGAGGTGATTTGACTGGAGACCATAAAAGTTTTAGGAGCCCATCTGCTCTGCAAAACTAACCTCTCACACACAAGGCCGGGTACGAACCGACCTCTGAAAGCTGAGCTGTAATTCAGGCAAGAAGCAAGTCCTGGTACCTGGTGGGCAGCCGGGCCAGGCAAAACGGATTGTTGAGTGCTTGGAAAGATTCCACTCAAGTACTGATGCATATGGAAATTCCTCTTTTCATTGAAAGAATGGTCACTTCAGGGTACTTTCCCCAACATTATCACACCATTAATAGCAAATTCAAGCTGTGCCCGGTGCGGGGGTTGTAAAGAAACAGCGCAATTTTCACCTCGCCCTATACACCAGAAATCCACGACAAAGTACTGATGCTTGATCAAACATTGCTGTGCTTTGGAAAAAAAAAAAAAAAGGAAATTCCTAATCAGTAAAAGCAAAGGCATCACTGCCTTCCATCTCACTTCACACTTTCCCCCCCACCAAAAAGCAGCACACACGTTTTCATGAGCCAACTGCTCACATTTCTCATGCTTCCCACAATCAGATCAAACATTGATTTTCCTTCCAATCATGGGGAAATAAAACGATTTGAAGAGATTGGGAACAGAATGGGAAAGAGCTACTGTTTTTATTAAGTTACCTTTTACAGACCTGTAAAAAGTGGCACTTTAGAGACTGCAGTTAAAATGCTTTAGGTCTAGATGCAAATGCTGGACAAATATTCGCATTTTGTTATGATAAACCCAACTACAGCCAGCAACGTCAAGCCTCGCTAGGCAGCTGTATTTTGTAGTTTAAAAGAACTTAGGTGCTGTTATTTTTCCTTCCCCTTTTAGGCCGAGATGTTTTGTTGTTTTGTTCTCACTTCAGTAACAGGCCTCAATATGCAAGTTACATCTGGAAACAGACAAAAGCCAACTGCCCAGCAGTATTGGAAAATTAAAACATTGGGTCAGGCTCAAACGGACTAGGAAGCCAAAGGTCAAAGCAGCATTAAATCATTAGTTTCCCAGCTGCCACCAAGGCATGGAGTTGACCTTTGATTTTGTAAGAAGTGGTCCAAGCAATTTTCTGGTGGCAATATGGGCAATCTGGCACAGTGGAATATTATCCTTGAGAGGGGTGGGGGTGGAAAGGAGTTTAGGTTTTGCAGGCAAAGATTAAACAAACCCTTCAATCTCTCCAGACAAAATTTGCTCTGCTAGCTGTAAGCGCAATTAGAAAATTATCAAGCTTTAAGGCAAAGACACTCAAGCATTTGAATCATGCCAGTAACTTCTATTCATCTAGTAGGGAGAGCAAGGAGAAATTAAAACGCAATTAATACATTTTTGAGAATATCCAAAAATTGCATTTTTCCTGGAATGATTTAAATTTAGAAGTCACAGTTTAAAGTCTTGGCTATGTATTTTTAAGCAATACATTTGTGACTGATCATGGTTCTTCAGACTAAAGAGCTAGAACGCTGTTTAACACAGCTGAGGTAGCAAAGATAGAAACAAAGGCTATCATCTCCCTCTAGTCTCCAAGACCTTAAATTTTATCTGCTACTGCCCCCTCTGGTAAGAGTTCCCAACCCAGTCCTTACACACAGCCTTGCTGAACACCAAGGCTGTGCATGCTCATCTCTGGTCCATCAGCTTCCAAGCTCCTAGAATGGAGTTGGGGCTATTGCTGCCTGGCAAAGGGCAGAACAGGTATTTAAAGGGATTTCTGATGCCTAAGAGTCACAGCATTGTCTCCAGGCATGGACTGAATCACATCCACAACCCTTCACGGCATGGGAGAAATATTTTTCAGAAAACTGCAAGTAGGCATTGATGACTTGAGTTGAAAACATCCCCTGTGCTGCCAGCTACCTTGTTCTTTTTGTAATCAGGGAAAAGCACACCACCTGAGCAACTAAGGGTGGGCACAACAACCCCTCTGCTCACACCCTTTATTTCTAGGAAATGTTCACTTTCAGACAGCCAACATGCATATAACTGGTTGTGAACGCAGATTTGTGTATGCAGGTCACACAGCTCATCGCAAGAAGTGAAACTTCTGTCCAAACCTACTGTTAACTTTAAGTCTGCTTTAGTAACAAATCCTACCAGAATAGAATGCAGGAAGACCGTACCAGCAATTTCTTAAACAACCTCAAAGTTCATCCAGCTGGTAAATTGAAGGGCTACAGATGGGCTGTTTATCCTTCAAACCTTTCTGCAGGTACCCAATCCAGGCAGCACTTAACAGAAAAACACAACAGATGTCTCCTATACAGAGACTTGAAGACACAACTTTGTCAGGATATCTCAGAGAAAAGTCATCTGAGATTCTTACTTGGTCAGCACTCTAGTTTGACCACATTAGCACATACTCCAACCCACTCCTGAGACACCATGGTAGGCTGCTTGAAGCAAGGGTAATGTGTACCCACTGTTTGCTAGAGGATAGGTTCTACCACCGCTGCTTTCCTTACAAGAGGGGCAGAGCAACATTTGCATCAGGTCTGCAAGCTACAGCTTTAGAAAGTTGGCTGTTGCTGCACTGCCTTCCCGTGCCATGGTCCTGAGAAGAGGGTACAGTACTCAAAGCTAGAAGAGGCCTTGCTAAAAATAGCCATTCCCCACTTTCCTAGCTTTCCAACCCATAGTTCTGTTAAGTTTTCTCATATAAAGAGATCGAATGATGTTAAACTAGGACTGGATAATATGGCTATTTTAGAACTGTAATTTTGGAAGTGGGTACTATACCGTGATGCAGCTTCTCATCAGCCTGGAAGAAAAGGACCTGGGGGTGTTGGTTGATGAGAAGCTCAACATGAAGCAGCAATGTGTGCTTGCAGCCCAGAAAGCTAACTGTGTCCCAGGCTGCACCAAAAGCAGTGTGGCCAGCAGTACAAGGAAGGGGATTGTCCCCTTCTGCTCTGCCTTCATAAGACCCCACCTGGAGCTCTGCATTCAGCACTGGGGTCTCCAGCACAAGAAGGATGTGGACCTGCTGGAGAGTCCAGGAGGGCCCCAAGGATGCTCAGATGGCTGGAGCACCTCTCTTGTGAGGACAGGCTGAGGGACTTGGTTGTTAAGCCTGAAGAGGAAGACTCTGGAGAGACTTTAGAGCAGCTTTCCAGTGCCTAAATGGGGCTATAGAAAAGCTAGTGAGAGACTCTTTGTTGGGGGTGTACTGATGGGACAAGGGGTAATGATTTTAAGAGGTAAATTTATATTACATATAAGGAAGATGTTCTTTACTCTGAGGGCAGTGAGGCCCTGGAACAGGCTGCCCAGAGAAGCTGTGGATGCCCCATCGCTGGAGGTGTTCAAGGCCAGGCTGGATGGGGCTTTGGGCAACCTGGGCTGGTGGGAGGCATCCTGTCCATGGCAAGGGGGGTTGGAACAAGGTGATCTTTAAGGTCCCTTCCAACCCAAGCTATTCTGATTCTATGGTTCTGTCAAAAACCTATGAAATCCAGCTACTTGATATACTTTCCTGAGAAGGCCCTTCTGTTTGAGCTAGAAGCAAGACAGATCTATGCCCAAGAGCTCTCCAGGGACTCAAGTATACCTTCTGAACCATAAGGAGCAGCCTAATATTACAGACAGCCATTTGCTCTTAAGCAGGAAGAAGAGTGCTATGGGAATGCAATTAGATGGTAGTTATCCAGGTGACCAATTGCCCTGACCTTACCTCAGCCCCATTCTGGCTGCTATGGGGAAGATAACTTTTCTAGTTCCACTAGAAAGATTTGCTACCCATTACACCTCCATTCTCACCTCTACAAAGGGATCAGAACTGTTAGTTTCGAATTAATATTTCAAGCTTACAGTGGGAGAAAACACCCTAACACTTCAACTTCATCAACAAGGAACTCCCAGAGAACCACTAATATGACTTTCTCAAGCACTCGGTCTGAAGGATGGAAATAATCTATGCATACCCCTACAGCAGTTGCTCTGAAAGAAAAAAAATAGAAAAGCCAATAGGAAATTCTTAGATCATCTTAGATTGACCGATGATAGCAATGACTGCCAATACAGGCCATCAAGATAACACATGACAAAGGCACAACGTTATGCGGTATCCCCACGTGCTCCTCAGCTGAAGCAGTCCATTATCACTGAATGACAACAAAGGACCTTGGAGCCTTCTACAGGAGAAGCACAAAGAGAAGGCAGACAGGCCTGTGGGAGTTACACCAGGGGTGACCAAAGAGGCCCCCTTTCTGCAACTGCACGTTCCTCTTTGCTACTGTGCCTCTTATCACTACAGCCAGATACCGGGGAGCTGCTGGAGAGAACAACAGGCAGCAGAAGCTGGGGACAATAGCCTGGATGTTTGGGTGTGGTGGCCAACAGCAGCCAAAACCAACTATTTAAAGCAAAGTCTTGGGCATGGCTGAAAGCTCCCTCCATTCACACACTCTTAACACCTTCTGCAAGAAGCTGGAAAGGTGCAGCTCCCCCAGAGCTCCTATGCACAGCGATCAGCCTGAACTCTTTCAGTGCAGGTAGCTTGTTTTACTTGGGCTATTACCAAGCAGGCAGCAGGCCCACTTCCTCCTCCACAGAGGTGCTTTTATGAAAGGACCTCTTACCTCTAATTCCTTTGTGAATGCACACAAAGCAACAAAAAATTTGGTTTTGTAACGTGGTCTTCTTGCTTGGTCCAGATTTGCTGCTTATTTGAAGTGAGAAGACAGTTTTTTGGGTTTTGTTGCCTTTTTTTTTTTTTTTTTTTTTTTTTACTGGAAGGACAATCCATAACCCTACCTCAGGGCAGGAACCGAAGTGGAATTCAGAGATTCCTCCAAAACAAATGGTTAATAAAAGCTAATAACCCCCACAGTTTCAGGAACACAGGGCTATTGTCTCAGCCTCAGCAGACTCCATGGGCTTAGTGGATGGGCTTTCTAGTCACACTGACCTCTCTTGCTCCATGGGAGTAACAGTTTCACTAGAGACAGAGTTTACAGTCTGTTTTTATTAGAAACACACTGAGTTACTTCCCAGCTCATGATCCACTCCTGGCACTCTCATTTCCAACATTCAGAAATGCAAAGTCTTCAGATATATGCTTTGTCACATTTCTCAGTCTTCTAGAGCCACTCCCCTGAGTGACTCCAACCTGGAGTACCAAGACTGATCCCCACACAGCCCGGGCAGCACAAAGTGCTCCTGGGAGTGGCACTGGCATCTAGCACTGCCCCGATCTTATCAGGGCCGTGAACTTAACAGCTTACCAGCTGGCATCACTATTCACACAAACGCAGTAACTTATTTCCAGGAAGTGTTAAATCCTACCTTGCCTTCTTTCCTGCTTGGAGAAAAGCAAAAGCTGAGATGCTTTCACCTCAAGGGTGAAGAGTAGAAGAGTACCTTGGACATTATAGCTGCACAAAGAGGCCTGATGAGGAGCAGAACTTTGTTTTTAACCACAACAGCTTTTTTCAGCCTCCTTCTTCCATGAAGCTGCCATTAACACTTCAGACAGTGGGCCAGAACAACTAGCTCAGCCAGGAAGTCTTGAGCCTTGAGAGGACCGCTCCTGGGAGCTCAGTTTGGCCACTGATAACAGGCAGTAGGGGAAGACAGGGACCCTTGGTCATTTTGGACAGAGCAAGTATTCCTTCCTGCTCCTGATGTAATTGGGACTGGCTGGCAGCAGACCTTTGTATCTGAGTCAACAGCTCCGTTGAAGGCCTAACAGATGCCAGCAAAAACAAACATGGAATTTTCTGTTAAGATGTACCCTATATGACCTCATTAATACCCTTCTCTGCTGGCATAAATAAAACAGAGTCACATGCAGTATTTTCTTGATGCTGGCTTACCTAGGGTAGAAATACTGCAGATAGAGAACATTAACAGTGCTCTAATCTGGTAGATCAGCAGCGGATAGCCTCAGCTAGGTGAAGTTTAACTGTGACCTCTATAAGCAAAACTGATCTTGCAGGAAGTTGCATGCTCAGAAAACATAATTCTAGTGAAACAGAGGCACTCAAGATGCTTGAGATCTGGAGCTAATACAGACCAGGAAGGGATTTCTTTTCTTGGGGGAAGAAGGGAGGAGTCAAGAAAAAAGGAAAAAAAGCTTACTAAGAATGTTAACAGCAGACATTATATCTAATTTCTTTGCATTCCTTCCCCCCCTCCTTTTCCTCCCATTTTTAAAAAACAGGAGCAAACTTGCGAGTTAAGGATTCTGATCAATGCAACATGTTAGGAAAAGAGAGCAGGAGGTCAAGAGGAAATGATTAATCCTGTGCAGAAGACTGGCAGGATGGGTCCTGGAATGGCTTACCAGAACAATGCCCCCACTAATAAAGCAGGTCAAAAGACCCTTACAGTGAACAGAAGCCCCAGTTACACTGTACATTAATATTCTTCCCTTAGCCCAAAGTTACATTTGTTCTTTAAAGCCTGTTTCAAAAAAAAAATAAAGCAAGTGTTGACTTAGAAGACAGGTGAAAAGCTGTGGTGCCAGACACAAGCAACAAATCTAAAAGATAAAGGACAACAACTTAACAACCAAGCGTTAATAGCTACATTGTAAGACCGTATTTATAGAGAGCCTATGTAAATAGAGGAATGGGGGAAAACCCACCCGTACAGATTTCAGTTGTAACACTTCTCTGGTCATGCACTGGACCAATGCTGCTGCTTGATAAAGACTGAACTTGTGCTAACTGCGTAGCTTCATGTGGAAGAAAAGAGGCCAAGCAAATTCACTGCAGGCAATGCTTTGGCTATGAAGGTGAATGTGGTTCAAGGTTTACTCTAAGAGATAGTTATTCATCCTGTGGTTTCGTGGTGTCAAGCAGATCCAACGCAGCCCTGAGTGATTCTTAGCCCCTGGTAATCACCCCAGTCCCACAGTTTCTTCTGTCTAGTTTCATCAGCATTGCACGTTCCTAGGGCTGCTATGTAGGAACAGCCAGGGAAGTCAGCTTTACTTTCAGATTATGAACCTATTAAAACATTCATCTATTTTATGGTGAAAGTATGACCTCAGATTTATGCTTGCAAATACTCAGCTGAAGTTTCACAACTGTTTCGAGGTAACACTCTCCTATTAAAGAGCAGCCCCCCAGTTCTTAGTGAATCCCCTCACGCAGGCATTAGCACATTGCAATGCCATCAAAGAACCGATCTGGCTGAAAGCTGCCCCAAATCTCAGAATTGCTGACAAGCCAGCTCCATTCCCTGATACAGCATGTTGTACTGATTGCTGGAAGCACTGGGAATACTACTGAAGGTACAAAAAGCTGCCAGAGCAAAGGCAAGTTGTGTGAACAGGCAGCTAGGAGCCAGGGGCCAGCCTGCCCTGCCCCTCCTCCCAGCAGCATGCACTTCGCTCTGGCCACTGCAGAACCACAGCCCGAAGGAGCAAAGTGGTGGGGAGGGAACGCCCTCCGGCAGCATTGCTGATTGCCTTTGTATCAGCAAACAGCCTCCATTTTGAGGAGCTGGAGGCTTTGGGGGCAGCCTGCAGAGGCCAAACATCAGCTTTCGGTGGCTAGGAATACAAATGGCAGGTCCGTGTTCACGCTTCCCCTCACGGGCTATCACTAATGCCAGCGGTGTTCTCTCCAGCCACATGCTGCCCCTGTGCACAGGGAACATTTACCTTTTGGGTCCTCTTCTCCAGCAACCTGGGTGCTGAGCCCCTCCTCCCACCCCACACCAGGGGAAAGAGGGCAGCACACAGGGCTAAGGGACAAGGAGAGCAGGATTCCTGCAGCCAGACCAGCCCTTACAGCATCCTCTTGCTAAGTCAGGACACTCAAAACATCACTAAATTGAAAATGAAAGCAAGCGCTAATCATTTTAATTTATACACACCATTTTAATCTGCACTCTCTACCCCATCCCACTGTTTCTGCAGGGGAAAGCCACAGATTGTAAAAACAGCGCACAAGTCTCAAACTGGGGAGGTCCTGGGGATTAACAGGTCGTTTCAGCTGGGGAAATCCACTCCTCTTAAGAGCAGTCAGGACAAAGCTCCAGTTTATTTACAAGCATGTTTGACTCTGTGGGCTCCACAGGTCTCTTGGTCACGATAAAATCCAGGTAGTATACACAGCAGTTTGTGCCAGCACCTGAGTCCTGCCAGTTTGGTGGGCACAGCCCATTATTCTAGTGTGTGGCCACCCAGGTCTGCTGAGAATTAGATGTTGGGCCACAGATTTGTTTATTAAATCAGTGAATGAAGTTGAAATTTACCCCCTTCAAGTCAAAAGGACTCAGTTATTAAATTCTTTCGCGTGTGTGTCAGCCTAATTCCCTATTTAATCCACATTTAGGAAAGTGTTTTTTAAAAAAACTATGCCTGAACTACTAGTTCACATTATTCTGCACCATATATTAGGAGAGGCTGCCTTTTTTAAACACATCCTAGTCACAAATTTCAGAGTCTGTTCACCAAAGCAAGAAGCCTCAGAGCAAGGTTATGTTACACACCAGCACAGAATCACAAGCTATTTTTCAGCAGCACATGGCAACAAAAGGTAAAGCACCTGTGAGCTGACAGAGTTATTTTTCCTATGCCCAGAGTGCCAATACACAGACAGCCCTGCACTGCTGGTTCAACACACCAAACACACAGATGTTAAAAAGCCAAATTGTTATCTGAAGCTCGGTGCACGTGCTGAGTTCAGTGCAAACATCCATTTTGCTCTGCCTCCCCACACAAAAGCAGGGAAAGTGGGTTCCAAAGTTCAAGCACTTACTACAGATGAAACCCAGAAGAGTCTCACCCTTGCAATGGCTCATGCAAAGTTTAAAGAGCCAAGTAACACACCAACCATTTAGGCTGCATCTCCTAACCCTTTGCAATTTGTTCTTACTCCATGAGTAACACACTAACAAGTGACCTCTAACCAAAAACTGGCACCTCAGCAGAGCCAGGCTAACATGCAAGTTGGGAGGTAAATAAATGCTTGAGAGGCTTGTACTAAAACCTCCTATTTTATATTACAAGATACTGTCACAAGAACAAATCCATTTCAACTATAAATGCATTTCATGGAGATGCATTGTTTCCCTTTCCCAACCCCAGCTGGTTACCTTTAAAAAACAGACCCACCAGCCCAAGATTTAACACCATTCTTGACTGCCACAGATTGTCATGTCCCAGCCTTCATCCTCCACTTCAAAAATCAGAAGACTCCCCCAAAAAAGGAACCACACTGTCCTCCATCAGCCCCTACAGTTATTTTCTTGACAGCCACCATCTTTCTTACAACACAACCCCCACAAAACATCAAGCAGTGTTCGGACCCCAAATCACCTTTTAATCCATCCCTTTTAATGCCCATACAAAAGCCCAGCCTACTGGTAAGTGCAAACATTTTGTGGCTTTCCAGACCTCCCAGTCCCACCCCACTCCACTTTCAAGCTTTCCCCAATGGCTGTCTCAAAGAGAGCCCTTAAAAAGGGTTTATTTCATCCGATTGGAAGTGGTACAAGGGGAAATGGCCTGTGAACACCACCATACTTAACTCGTTAGGATCTAAGCGTTTCAGAGTTTGAGAGAGGGAAGAGAAGGCATTTACCAGCCCTAGCTGTGATTGATTTAAAAACAGTTTAGGCAAACAGGCAGAAGCAAGTGCAGGGCTTCCTTTCAGATCTGAAAAGAAACATATCTTGTTGTTGGCCCTCTGGTCATGCTCTGTGTTGTTTTTCCTTAGGACCATCTAAACAAGACAGATGTAGCCAGTATCCGGGCAGCAGCTGAAGCCTAAACACTAGAAAGGCACTCTGGGGTGGGGGGTGGAAGGGAAAAGAGGGAGAAGAGAAGAGGAAGCCATTTGGCTATAAAAAGGATCTTTCTTTCCTGTTGAAATGCAGTGGGGTAAAGACTGTCAGAATAGCTTAAGGGTGGGGAGGTCAAACGTGTTTTGAGATGTTAAAAAACTCTTAAGCTTTGCCAGAGCACTGCAAAGAAACCTTAAGGTAGGTTTTTGTTCTTCCATTCAGAGGACTTGCCACCAGAATAGCTGCAAGCAATTCTGAAGTTTCTGTGGTCTGTTTACTTGCACAAACGAACCAGAATTATCCAGTTAAGATTTTATCCTAATGAATTTTTCAGTACAAAATCATTTCCAGAAAAATAGTTTTTAATGCATTTTTGCCAATTCTCCATTTCAAAAATCAGTCCGTCCTGCTTATACAGTGTGCCAGACTCAGCAATAAGCATGCTGGTAAATGCACACTGAAAAACAGATTTTATTCAGGACGTGGCAACAGTACTCTGCATAATGCACTTTTACTCTATGCCATCAAAACTTAACATACTTCTGCTACTGAACACAATACAAATATTTTAGGAACCATTGGGACCTTTGTATGACATACCATTTAAATCCAAGAATGAAATTTCAGAGCTCTCCTACACCTTATGACTCATGAAGACAGACAATTAAGTTCTTAATGAAAGTTGAGATATAAGGGAAGGCTTAGTAGAACATGTTATCTTTTACCCTTTTCAATTTGCTTACTCTAAAATCTGCAAAAAGCATACAGCTTGGGGTGAAAAGAGATTTGCTATGCCATAGCATTTTTTAAATAGCAACTCCTGCTTATTTTCTAGTTTGTACTGTAGTAACATGCTTTTTGCTTAACTCAAGACAAAGAATTTAATGATGTGAAATAAGAGCCATTGGAGCAGAGTGCCATCCTAGACCCCCTTTTTTCCTACTGGAAGGAGAGCCAGGCTCATTCCTTGTTCTCTCTTGGGCCAGTTCCTGAGGTTCTGCTCTACAATACTGAAAAGACCCCAACAACATCCCAGAAGTTGGGCTTGAAGGTTCATTCACAGAACAGGAAATTTGATTTATGCCCGTCCCATCTTTGACAAGTGCATGCAATCAGGATACAAAAGAGCAAAGCTGCTTCTCCACCATGACCTTCCACCAGCAAGCCCCACACTTGAAGGGGATGGGAGTATAAGAAGGAGACCTGACTACCTTTGGGACAGGGATTGAGACGCAACTTCTGAACAGATGCTGGAAACCCATACCCGCTATTCCCCATCCCAGAGCTTAAGTTACACATCAAGAAATTAATTCCATTTGCTAATACAGAAGGCAGGGTGTTGTTAGCAACCTGACAATCCCACTCCACCACTGCTGTCCTCTCATGTTCTGTAAGCACCTTGTCTCTTTCTCAAGTTTCTGCATTCCCCTAAGACTTTCTACACGGGGTGGGGATTGCACTAACTGGTATTATAGCCTTCAAGCCTATCCCCATTGGGACATGGGCATTACTGCTCTCTGCATAGAAGAGCTAGCAGAGAGTCCTCAGAAGTGGTATGTCACACTTCTCCCTCACTTGGGCAAGCATTACGCATGAAGTCTTCCCAGCACCCAGCTGGATGGGCTTGTCAGGATTAAGAACCAGTGTTGGGTGTTCCTCAAGGCTGGTTTCAGATCTGGAAGACTGACTGGCCTGAAGTCACCCTTTTCTACATATTTTCAGGAAGAAGGCTCACCACAACCAAACAGTTGGGTCAGCAAAACGCTGGACATGTACAGGAAAAGATGCTGCTGCTCACAGCAACAAAGGCATTTGGGTAGAAGTGCTGCTTCCCTCTCACCTGGGGAAACTTCAAGAATGAAGAGACAATTAACGTAACCCCACTCACCATACGCAATACTAAAATTGTTCCATACTTAACCACTCAAGAGGTTCCAATGAAGCTGGCCATAAGAAACAATTAGAACCTAACACATCCCTCCTTCCCCGACTCTAAGGAATTCAGAATTTAGTATTAGATCAACACTATTTGAATCTGGTCAAAAGAACACGACTGAAAAATATTGTTAATCCCTTTTGTAGGGAATAAAGACCGTATCCCCTTACACCAGACATCATTACTTTCAGACGCCAGCACTACTGCCAAAATTATTTGGTCATCTAGTTTAGCAAGAACACAGCCCATCCTCACCTAATGTTTTTAAAGGAGATAACAGGTATGCCAGAAGTTGAATTACTAGAGGTGACATTCCCTCTTTCCTTTTATTCCAGGGTAAGATAAGTAAAGCAATTAGAATTTCCATACAAAATCTCAGGTTTGTAGTATACATGTATGTTAAGCCTTCCACAGTCATCCTCATCCAATCACTCAAATCATATCAGAAAACATTGAAAGAAATTAGAAAAATATATTTAAAAGGTCAGAACAAAGAATAGCCAAGAGATGGCAGTGTTTCTATCTGGGAAAGAAGAATACTAATTGTTGTTAGTATTCTAGTAGGTTAGGAAGACCAGCAACATAATGCTGTGAGTACATGAGCTGTGAGTCTTAAACTTCTCTTCTCCTACTCCTTTCACCCACAAACCAGTTAACCAAGAACTGGGTATAGAGCCTGAAGAGACTAGTCAGATTAGAGTAATTGTTTCAAGTAGCAGCAGTAGTATATCACTACAAACATCTAGGTTTATAGTAACTGGATGCTTCTAGACATGACAGTGATATTTTAAGTTTTAGCATGTACCAATAAATTAGAGCTACAAAAGGCCATCAGTGTAGTTTTAACATGACAAAATTATGTTTGATAAGTAATCTGATTTTACTTTTTCATTTTTGACTTGGTTACAAAAAGAGGAACTGTATAAATCAGTACTTAAATTTCACTCGGCATTTAAGCTAGCCTAAGGAAATCCCAAGACTGCCTCACCTCTGAATTTTTAACATGGTTATTGAACACTGGAAGATGAAGTTTCAGTTCACATGTTCAGTGCAAAGGTCACAAGCTCTGCAAGACCATGATCAGAAACATTCCAGGGCAGTGTTGCTTAATTCATGGCAACAGCTTTATTTAACAAAAGCACTCAAGGAATGGTTTCCCTCCGTAACTCCATATGGGATCAAACATGAAACAAGTCAGCTTACTCCAAGAAGTGGCATCTTTCACCACATGAGAGCTGGGTGTTTTGAGAATTTGTTTGGTTGGTTTTGATATTTTTTTTTTTTTATTTGTTTAAACTTTGATTTGTAGAGATCTTTCATGCTAAAAGCATTTATACATACCTAATCGTAATAAAAAAGCTATGCCATACACATTTGGCAGGAACTTCTCCCCTGCTTGGAGAAAAACAGATACATGAAATAGGAAAAAAAACAACCCGCACACCATGATATTCTCTCACTGATTTAGAGTATCTTTCAATAACAGCCATTTGCTCTTAGTGAACTGTTGGCAGCAGTTTGCCTGGGTCAGACAGGGGTCTCTGAAGACGGGAGTTTCCTTTCTTAGATTGCATGTGTAGTACTTTATATCTTTGCACATCATACTGCTCAAGGGGCACGTGCTACTTCACTAGAATACATGCACCCAAACCAAGTAACTAGATCTACAGCTGTGGAAGTCACCTTGGATATTTCCCCTTCTTTAAGGGCAAGGAACTATATAGCTGTCTATCAAACCCAGTCTCTGCCACGGAAGCCAACTGGAAAACTGCCAGCACATTTCTAAAATGAGAATCCACTAATACAGGTGGCGACTATTTCTTTACACGCATACCTTCAGTTTTCCTAAGAAAATCATAAGCCACAACATAGAAGGCGATTTTTCTTCATAGCAAGGAACAAACCAAGTTGTCAGAAGTGACAGGACTGATAATCAGAGCATATTTTCATTAGAATGAGTAGTTTGGCAGACTTTCATGCCAAAGCCATATCCAAATGCAGGTGAATTTCAGGAAGGCAGTAACTGCTCTTTCATATGCTAAGGATTACCTGGAAGAATAAACAATTTCCAAGACAGCACAGCATTTCTGCAAATCTCTCACCTGCTGATAGCATATTTGGATAGCACATAGTCATCTCAGCTGGGAAGCATCTCTCTACTCATTCTTTATTTTGGTGTTTGTTTTTACATACAACACTTCCTCTTTCCAATCTACCCCCTAGCTTATGAGAAATGTTTCCATTTATGTTTCCACCTTACATGGCATTAAAAGGAATTTAAATTTCAAAGTAAAAACAGATGAAAATGCTGTCTTCTAGAAGAGATAAAATTTCATTTGCTGTATGGTATTTTCAGGTTGAGACTTTTGCTATTACTCAGAAAACCGATACAAAAATATTATTTTAGGATATTAATGCAATAATATAATATTATATTATTAATATAGTAATAATATTAATAATATTAATATTATTAATATTAATTAATAATATATTTTTAATATTAATAAGTTAATATTAATTTAGGATACAAATAAGTTATAGCAGAAGGACACCTTGTGAACTCTTTTCTTTAGAACTGTGTACTTCACAGCTTCACATATTTTTTTTCCTGAAGCATCCGCATTGAACACTTAAGACAGAAGGGTGGTTCTAACAGGACTCTGGTTCAATACACTACTCTTAGATTGATTAGCTATCAAATTTTATCTTTTCTTCAAGAAAAGCCAGCCTGCCTTACTATGCTAGCCAAATCCTCATGAATACTGTATAAAATATTTACATAGGTATACTGATAATATACAATAAACAAATTAACAAAAGCATGTTGCTCAATAGAAGTGATGGTGTCCTTGCTTAGGCAGTGCCCAAACCTAACAAATAGTGATACTTGATCACAAGAATACTTTATAACAAAAGGCGAGTTACAGCTTTCAACAAAAATCCATGCAAAGCATACTAGCTATTTAATTCCATTTCAGTGTTTGGGTGGCTAAACTTATGGAAGAGCCAGGGAAGAAGAGCAAGTTTGGACAAGAGACAGGGAACAACTTCAGTACTTATTTGTCCCGCTTCCATACTGCATTTACAGCTGCAGGGTTTTCCTACCTCTGTTGTCCAGTGAGTTCAGCCAGCCTGGCATTTGCTTCCTTCCTCCTAGTTTTCAGCCAGCTCACCCTGCTGCTTTTTGCCAATGAATGGGTAAAGGGATCAGATACAGGATATACAGACTGAAAGAGGCTGAAGCACAGGAAGTTCAGATTTAGATGACAGGAGATACCTGTGCCAAGTGATGCAACTGGCTGGTTCTGTGTAGGTCTTCTTGCTTTGCCTGCATGTTAAACACCAATTCATTTTTTCCTCCCCAGAAAAATATGCAGCTTCCTCTTCCCACACTCTGCTTAGAGTCCACTCATCAAGTAGTTTCATCAGCTTGAATGCCTCAGCAGTCCTGTTCTTTGCTGAATGCATACACTGGTACCAAAAACAGGCTTCAAAATTGTTGGCATTTATGGAATGAAGATATCCTCATTGTCTTTACCAATAAAACAAAGCTATTAAGTTATTCAACTTAGTCACTTCTTAAACTAAAATAAGGTCCTTTCTGCCAATACAAGACATTCAATTACTGTGCAGCATTTACAAACTGCGGTATAAAAGTGAAGCTATTAACTGAAACAGTGGTTCAAGGTGAATTTGCATTCTAGTGACAAAAAAAACATACTTTTGCAATACCTGTACTTATAAAATTAAGGTTCTCCCCTTTCTGCTCTCAGTGTCACAAGTTTTTTTTTTTTTTGGCATCATTGCCAGGAGACCAAGCTATGAGGAACACCAATAAGTAATTGAAGTACTCTGTGATTACAGACTTTGCTAGCTCAGAGACAGAGGAGCCATAATGAAAGAACAGACATGGAAGTGATCAGGTAGAAGAGCAGCCTTTGGATCTGATCCAGACCTGAGCATATAGTATGCCACTAGAAGCTCCAGTGGCCAGAGAACACAACTACTCAAGTCTTCACAAAGACAAGCCCACCTTACCTATATCCAGTCAATGCCAAGGGCTCTTGAAAGGGAAAATGAATGTGTGCACTGTTAATTCAGTGCTGTACAGCTTCCAGCAGATTCTCTAACACTCCTTTGAAGGCTTATCATCTTGGATCGTACAGGAATTATTATAACAGCACCACACTCAGTTAAAACCTACAATTACTCCCTGAAAAATATTTCACACCAAAGTGACTCCCTCACATCTATTTTGGCTGTTTTAATGACAGTGATGTAAGATGCCAACACTGTTAATTCTCAAGCTGCTGTTTTTGTGGTAACTGGATACCCTCAACCTAAAGACAAAAAAAAAAAATAAATAAGGAGAAGAGTAGGTACCTGGCCACAGTTACACATACTTTGCAAGCAAACCCCAAGGATTCAGTCACTTTGTTTCACCTTAAGACTGCAGCAACCCCTGCCACAAGCAGCTCTTCCCTCCCTTCAAGCCCACATGGAGGAGAGGTTTCCTACCCTTGGTACAAAGACATAGCTTACTAGAGCATGTCTGATCCCTTCAGCTGGCTTCACTCAACTGCTGCAGTTAGCAGCTCAAATTCAGAGGTGCTTACTGAACTACTTTTTGACAAGATGTGTAGATAACGTATTTACTAATAAGGCAACAACATGAAGATAAATTATGCTTTTTTGACAAGTGACAGTTCTCCAAAACCTATCCCAGCAAGTATATCAAATTCATAAGTATCTGTATGCAGTTTCTCCCTGGCAAAAGTAAACCTTAAGAGTGGCCTGAGGTTTGGAGCAGGTAGCCTTCCAACAGCATGCCAGATATGCAGAAAGAGTCAGTTCAAGACCCTCCAGGCTTGTTTCCTTTCACAGCAGCCTGCCAACCTCTGTATTAGCCCTTTCACCTACAGCCATACAGCATACCTCAAGTAAAGGAGCCATGCCTCACACCAACAGAGAGCTCTAGGGTCATACACATCAGTTATCAGTTATTTCTGCTCTGGTAAGAGACCCACAGTCTTTGAGAAAACAGATGATGCTAGAAAAACCACCATGAAACAGTATTGTCAGTTAAAATAGACAGTCTGGAATGTAGAAAGCAGCAGACACCTCAACTTTAAGAAAGAGCACAGTTACCTTTCTGGACATCACCAACAGCCCCTGCTTTAACCTTGACCTCATGCCTAACTCTCAGTACCTCCACAATACTCCAAAGGGAGGAAGAAGGGAAGCAAGGAAGTATTACAGTCCCTCCCAACCATCCTCAGTTGCCATTTTATTAAGTAAAAGCAGCACTGGAAAAACAGGGACCTCACTGTTTCAGTAGTTTTCTTATTTTGTTTTCTGCAATTTTAAGGCTGTTAGTTTGGTTATTTCTTCCAGAGAAATTCATCTACTCCTGACCACTGCCAGCTCTCTAGTTCTGCTTTAGAGTTTGTTTTTTTAAATAACAGTCCCTCCCTTCTCTTCCAAAAATATTTGCCCATCCACTTAAACCCCTGTAGCAGAAGTTGACACCAAAGGCATTGTGTTGGGACACCTTTGTCATGTTGCAGCTGCTTCTACAATAACTAGGAATGCTATTTGTTATTTCTTTCATCTTTTACTCAGTTGATTCAATATAACTCAAGAATTTATCCATGCAACAGTTTCTGGAACTTGCAAACATGTCAGCGGCAGAAGCAGGGTTTTTATTACCCCTGCAAATAGTGACTTCTCTGCAAAGATGGTTCTCACCAGAATTTGGGCTGCCCTTCCTATTTATGGCCAGCCACAGAAAGCCTGGCTGCCAAGCTGCCCACGTAGTGTGTCTGACCCACTGGGGCAGCTCCTTTGGCAACCCGTTTCTCGCCGAGAAGTGCCTTTCTCAAGTAACATCCTTGTATGGATCAAGTATTCCTGAAATCTGAGTGACTTTGTCTAGCAGGCTGCAGACCCCCTTCACGCTCCGACTTCAATGTATTAAATCCCCAGCGCCTTTGGGCACACCATATATAGCAGTGGGGGCGGGGGCGCTGCTGGGGGAGCTTAACCCTTTACCAGCAGGCCCTGGAAAGGGGAGTCCTTTTGTTCTGAGGTTCTTCCTCAAGGGAAGAGATGCACTCTGCTCCACATGTCTGTGCACTTACCAAGGCATTTGAGAACCCGGTAGTTCTGTAGTGGACTTCCAAATGACAAAGACACAGCAAAACGCTGGAAGCAACCTGATTTTTATCTTGCATCCCTCATCACCTGATGTGACATTACTCAATGTAAGGGAAGATCAGGAATGGTTACCTGCTCAGGTGACAGGGACTGGTGCCAGCTAGTTCCCAGTAGGAGGGCAGCATCCTCTCGCTCCTTGGTGCGACACTGGCTTGGGTTCCAAAGCTTAAAGGCATCTACAGAGCAGACAGCTTTCAAGCTTTGCTTACACCAAACATTTAGGGAATTTTATATTGTACACTTTACTGACAGTATGGATGGCACAAGCAATAAGCAGCAATTAAATGAAGAGAAAGGAGGTGTTTTGAAGTTGATAGCTGGCATTTTCCCCTAAATAAGTTTGCCTTTTGCTCACCAAGATCAGCTGAAGAAAAAGTTGCATAAAGTTAGTCTTCTAGCATATGCCTGCCACTCTCTATGCTTAGGTACTTGCTGTCCAAACAGAACCCAGGACAGCACAGAACAAGGGGAAGGTACAGCAACAAGCTGGAACACTGCTATCCGATAATGCCACCAGTTTGATTTCTGAATGAGAAGTCCCTCACAGCCCTTTAACTCAGCTGAACACATCCTTTAGTAGTTAGGTATGTTGACAACACCTTAACCAGGGAAAGGAAATATTTACAGTAATTGGCAGTTTATAGCAACATTGCCTACCCACAAAATGCATGGGATGAACATGTAAGACCAACAGAAAAACAGAAAAAGATAAGGTTCAGCAAACTTAAAATACCTTTAAATATTTTGGCTATGCACGCAGGACAACATTAAAGGGAAGATGATGCAACACGAGCTTAGCTATTACCTCTAGCTCAGAGCTATCACCAGAGACCATACATGTTTTTCCTCCTAGAGCACCAAGACCCTTGCAAGGGCTGGCAGTTGCTACTCAGCAGTCCTGGAAAGCATTGGGACCAGCCTTGGTGGTGATAGTGTGAGCTTGGTGAGGATCATACCACAGAGTAACTGACAGGAGGAAGATAACTACTCAGGTAGCTACAGGAAGGCAGCAGCCTTTGACTATTAATCTGCTGCTTATTTCAAACACAAGGTTTTTCCACTTCTCTTTGATTAGAAGAAACTATTTTCACAACAGATACCATCTTAGAAATACCATTTTAGAAATGCATGCTATACACAAGTGAAACAGAGGGCTGGACCTCTTATTTCCTGCAGCTGAACATGTAACTATGAATTAATTGTTCTGAAGTGTCTGTATTGTCCACATAGCCAAAATGTAGCACAGCAATACAACACAGAACATACATTCATAAGCCTCATCTGTGGGTACCAAGTTTTTCACTCCTTTTCATGCTGAAGAACTAGAGCATTCAGAACTGTTCAGCATTTTTCATCCACAAATGAAGTGATTAGCTATAGATGCCATAGTTGACAAATTATTTGAAGGTTGGTAAAAGGAAAGAAAAAGGGAGAAGTAGCTTAGACACAGAATTTTAGCAAAAGGACTACTGTACCAACTACAAACCATTTTTCTTTAAAGAAAAAGAAAGAAAGAAGAACAAAAGCTAAAATTGTCCAATGTCATATTGCTCTGTAAAGGAGCTTTTGAACTCCAGTTAGTATTCAGATAGTATCGCTGATTCTTTATTAATCTTTTTTCTATTTCTATGAATTGCAAAGTTGATTTGGATGCACAAACAATTCATTAGACAAGAGGACAATACCATCCCATCCCCACAGCCCTTCAACAAGCACAGGAATGGAAATTAGAGAGTAGGTCAATGGATTTGTACATGCACTTGGCTGCAGCTCCTTCCATGTACAACACAACCCCACTCTTAGTGTTTAGAATCAGGGATGTCCATTCATTAAATTTAAAGAGTTCTTGCATTACCAAGCAGTATTTCCATTCCCATCCAGTATTTCTACACTTTCAAGTTTAGTGACATGGTAAAAGCATTTTTAAGAACTATGTACTACATATTTATGATCCAATATTATATTTTTAATTGCTCTATTGAAAGATTACAGGTAAAGACAATAAGCCTGTGAAATCTTATCTTTGGTAACACCAGTTATGTTTTCAGCACATCAATCATGCAAATTAAGATCTGTGCTCTCAACACATCAAGATCTTTTGTCTGATGGAAAGACACAAACAGCATTGCAGGAAGGAAGGGAGCATGGCAGGAGAACTAACAGGGCCAAGACAGTACCAAAAGAAGAGTGATACCTTCTTAACTTTAAAAGGGATAACTAAGTAGTTTTCCTCTAAGGAAGCATGGCCTGGCACACATGTTTACACACTGAAAATTTAGCTGAAAGGATACTCCTAAACACACAAGATTTTTTTGCCAAATTGATACAAAATTCAGACAGACCCTCTCTTGAAGTGATACTGTAACCATGATGTCTCCAAGTGTGAAAGTGAAATTACAATAAGAACTTTCCTTTCCCCTCAGTATAGAGGAGATTAGTTTCATGCCTTTCTGTATGCACATATTCAGCCATATTTTATAAAGTTATTATAACTTCATAAGTCTATGCTGTGGTCTGCATGCAAGCTTCTACTGTACTGATACTGTTGGATTCTAAGTTTTCCAAGTAAAAAGAGCTCATGAAAGTCCCTCAAACAGATAAGGCATTTATATTTCTTCCAGTTAACTCACTGGAAACCATCTGAAGTCATGCTTAATTAGGCCAGGAACATAATGGTATCAAATTATCACCAGGAAAAGCTTCACTGTATTTTCCCTAAATGTTGTGAGTATTTGAATGTCAGTTGTACCAAATGAGAGGAGTAGAAGGTAGGTTTTTGTTCTGTCCCATATGGTATTGCTAACTGATTTTTATTCTATCTAGTATGATATTGCTAACTTGAACGGACTTACATTCTCTTACAAAATAGGACTTACATTCTCTTACAAAATAAAAAAATTGAAGAAAATACCTTTTCATACAGGGAAGAGCCAGAAGTTAAACGCTTACTGGAGGAAAGCAAGGCAATTTAAGAGGTGAGCTGCTTAGCACCAGGTATCTGAACACTGTCCAGAAGTAAGAAGCTAGATATATGTCAAATTAGAGGTTTATAAAGCCCTTCATCATCCAGAAGCTATGTCCCCATTCCATGGGCCATGTATGAACAAAGTAACTCAGTGTTCTGCTTTTTTTACCAGGTAAAAACCAAAAAAAAAAAGGAAAACAAATGTCAGAACTTGAATTCAAAGTACTGTCTTTAGAATGGACACTTGCACATGCATTTGATATACAAAAAGATGCAGCAAATATGATAAACAAAGCAGCAATATTTAAAGAAGTCTGTGCACAATTTATATACTGGAAATACACATTTGTCTAGATCATGTAGAAGTTGTCCTATAAAGCTAAAGGTATAGGAGGCACTACTATGAAGTACATATGAAAACTGATGCCTCCAGAATGTACTCCTAAGAGTTTAATTATTTGTTTGGAGGTAAAAAAAATAAAAATAAAAATAAAAAAATCCCAATGATCAGAAAAAAAAAAGATAGGAAAACCCTGCATTTGAATCACGTACTGCAGTTTCATACAAATAGCCTTTAAGATAGAACTAAGGGGACAGGCATATTTCCCCTTATGCCAGCTGTTTTGGTGAGACATTAGGGTGGACAACATAAAGAGTGCCATAGAGCAAAGCTCAACGTTGGCAGCAGTGGCAAACCATTACAAAAGGGGACCATATCTAACCTACGCTTCCTTCCCAGAAACACTCTTCCTCCTTTTCCCTTGTAAAGTTTCGGTTTTAACCAGGTTCTTCTGCAACTAAAATTTGCAGTAATGCTAGGAGGAGGAAGACAAGTTTCCTACCACATTAATCAGCTAAACTGGCTCAGACTCATCTGCTGAGCACATACAACCAAGCCTGGTGGGAAGAGGAAGAGATGAGATTCTCTTCTTTGAAGAGCCATGAGATGTCACCACACAGCTTGCTCTTGCTGTGGAACCAGAGAAGCACACTATGAAGAGCAGCTTAGGTATGAATTCAGTCAGCAATTTCAGCCAAGGTACCAGACTTTCAGCTGAGATGGCAGATGTTTGTATTCCTTCTCCTAGGGACACACAAGTTTTCAAAGTTTTCTTTTACAACCTGCAGAACAATAAGTGCAATTTGTTGTCTAAAAAGACAAATAGGGAATATATGCAACTCTAGGATTCAAAATAGCTGTCTGATTTCAGCCAGTCTTGCCCAAGGGCACTGATATCCCCATGAATCCATTTCAACTCACTGACCCAATAAGAAACTGCTAAAGAGTTTGTGAATTAATCTAAATCATTGAAGAACTTGACCATAATCAAACCATAATTGATACAAGAAAAAAAAAAGGAAAAAAAATTGAAACCCTTTCTTGCAGCAGGGGTAAACCATGGTACTATAGGATTTTGCCTATGGTCTCTGAACCACTTTAGAGATGGAACCTGTAAAGCAATATGAGAACTATGGGGTCACAGACCATTAAGCTGACTGAGTTTATCCACTCTGCACTTTCCCTAGAAAGTGTTAGAAGTCTGCTATTGTAGTCTTTTGACCAAGTACCAAGTGATACTAACTAAACCATGTAGCACAGCTGAGGACTGGCACACAAAGGAAACTCCACGTCATTTAACTTGATACTTGCTGTGTTTTCCACTCCTTGCAATAGTGAAGTTATTTGAATCCAGTTACTTTCTTTCATCTCAACAAGCCAAACATCCTACAGCAATTCCAGCATTTTCTAAGCACCTAGTTCGGTTTGCAGTCTCTGATAATTCTACAGAAAGAAAAACAGATCTTTCATGCCAAGATATGAGACAATCAGGTACGCTGAAAAACAATCAGCTCATTTGATTTAATTATGGATTGCGGTAGAACCTTTTCCATGGTAAAGTCCTATTCGACTAGCTTTTATCACAGCATCATCCAGTTACTACTGCAACAGTTTTATCCATACAAACATGGTCACACAGATGAAAACTTCAGGGCTGCAACAGAAGTATTGGTACCTTTGTAGAATGCTCTGAAATATCTGACTGAAATTAAGTATTCCCCTTGCTGTCCCAAAAACATTTTATACCAGGCAATGAGGTTCCAGGTGTTAACTAGCCCAACTGGACCAGGTATCAGCAGAAGCTCTGTTAACAAACACAGAAAGATTGGCCTTTACTTTTTCCCCAGCAACACAGTTCACTTTCCTTTCATGCATCTCTAGTATTTACAGGCACTATCCACCTTGAACGCAGTGCCTGGAGTTTTGTTTTCCCTAAGGAAAACAAATATTTGCCTCCAAACAATATGTTGTTATTGTTATTATTGTGAGTGAAGTTGAGCTGTTAAACTGTATTCTGTGAGTGCCCGCAGTCACTAATTACCATCAGTGAGAGCTGAATTCTTCATTTTTCTGCACTGAAAGGATGAGCAGCTATGTTGATTTCATCCAGCAAACATGTTTCAGTAGCCTTGTTCTGAGACTTGGAACACACCCAGCAAGCAGCCATCAGCAGTGCTGTTTCCCCCCCTTTCATTTGAGGGGGTCTCAAAATGGGGATGTGGGAAGGGGGGAGGATTGGAACTACACAGAACTTCCCAGGAGGAGGGGAGGAAAAAAAAAAACACTGAAAACTAGAACCAAAAGGTGACAAGTGATATAGTGATGGTGGAAGGACAGAGGAATATCACGTTAAGAGAGGAAGAAGATAAGGAAGCCAGCTGCTTTGGCCCAGAGAAGCTGCAGGAACAGGGTCAAACTCTTTGCAACTTATCTCAAATAGGATGAGGAGGATATATCCTAGGGAAGCAGCGCTCTACATCTGAGAACTACTGTTCTAGCAGCTTACAGATTAGATTGCCTGTGCCTGAACTTACCTGCGGGACACACGCCTGTGAGGAAATATCCTGCTCTGTCACCAGCTTTTTCTACTTGCATACCAAGTAGAACCACATTTTATAACTGCGCAGACTAACATTTCGAGCTACCATTCCAGCCTTGCATTTTAGGTTTGCTTTTACTTTGTTTGGCTGTCTAATAATGCGTTTAGTGCATCACTTAAGCACTCTCTTGGAAGGCTGCCTTTCTATTTATCATACCTTTTATGAGGCTGTAAATAGCATTCTTTGAATTAAACAAGCAATAACCCTCACTGTTTTGCAGCCACCCTCTCTCAAAAGTTGTACATCTTGCATCCCATGTGTTGTTTTTCTTTTTTAATTGAGAAAGATTTACAGTATAAACTGTTCTCATAGTCTCTCCCAAATGTTTCCCCTTGAGTTAATAAATACTTGCAAATACTAATCAGGCACACCCACATTAAGAAACCACCAAAACTCACCAATCAAGAACAGCCGTAGATCATTAATTTGCAGAATAAAAGCTTCTCAACAGGAGCTGAAGGCTTGAAAACACTCACTTGTTTTAAAACAATTTCTCGGTCTACAGGACACAAGGACACCCAAGACTGATCTTGATGCATACACCCTTTTCCAAGCACACTTTTGAAAATAAAGTTACATAGAATAAGTTAACAAGCCTCTTTAGAGGTCACTTCTAGTTAAGCTGTACATTTGGAGCCAGCCTAGGATGTCTTCCCTTTGGTGTTTATACTTAAGAAGTCTACAAAATAACTTGAAGCTCCTGCCCCTGCCACTTCTTTGTTGGGTGGTAAGGACTACTCAACATCTACTCTAGGAGCTGCGCACTTGTGATATGGCCACAGCTCATGCTCCACCACGTCACTTAACACACTCCAACAAGAAGTTTTGGGTTCTGCAAACACAACAATGAGAAGTTTTTAGCCCAAAGGTGTAGTCCAAAATGAGGGTAAACCACAATTTTTTTAGCATCTTAAGAATCCTGTGTCCCTTCACTCCTGCATTCCCTGTTACGTATAGCAAGAAATCCACAAGCAGAAAGATACCATAAAAAGCTGTAAAAACAGCCCAATGGCCAGTAAGATGGGTTTTGAAAACAAAACCTAAAAAGTTTCCTTGCCCCTCGAGCACACCCTCTGACCTCCAGTGCTATTTTAAGTTTTTTCCCCTTTCTCCACTGAACTCCTACTCTCCCTCCTCAGTCACTGGGAGCTTTAACAAACAAGAAGAGGTCTTCCAGAGCTTTCTAGAAAGTTCAAGACACAGGAGAGTTAGAGGAGGTAGAAGTGCCTCTGCTTTCAGTTTGCCCTTAAGGACATCACCACGTTTCACTACGTTAAATGCTTTTGAGCATTTATTAAACCAGCATCCCACAGAAAACTCTTACACCTCTCACACTACCCTGTCTTCAGCCAGTGTTTCCCTCTGAAGCAGCTTATGCTGATACGGTACGGGGAGGAAACTATTTCTAGCACTGAGGCAACTGGAAAATTCGAGCAAAGCCCCCCATCCTGACCCCCAGAAGGGGGGGGACACAGCAAGCCACCATTTCCCACTTGGAGAAGAAAAATCAAGTTGCGAGTTATCACAGCGAGAAGCCACATCCCAAGAGGACTGAACACACTTCCAGCACATTTTGAAGAAGGAGCGGTCTCTTTGAGAGCGCTTGAAATCATTTGGAGGGCAGCTTTCAGGCAACAAGAGAGACCATATAGAGCAAATTTTTTTTCCCCCCCCCAAGAAACTCTGTTAGCCACTGGCGGGAGACGGAGGTGGGATGCACAGGGGCGGACAACTTTGGGTCAAAAATATGAATCATTTTACCGACTTCACAAGGAAGAAAAGATGTATTTTATTTATTTTGAGTCGAAGGGTTAAAAAAAAAAAAAAAAAAAACCTTCACTCTCTCGGTTTCGGGTCTGCTCCGTGCCCACCACCCCCCCGAGGGGCTCGGGGAGGCTCCGCGGCCATTTTCCCCCACCCTTCCCTCCCTTCCTCCCTCCCTCCCTCCTCGCCCACCGCACCCCTCGGGGGGGCCCCATACCGACCCTTAACGGCACTCAGCACCCCGGGAGGGGCCCCACAGCCCTACACCCAGCCTCACCTCATCGTCGTGGTGCTGGCAGTAGCTGGCCCGGTCGGGGAAGACGGAGAGGATGTTGTAGGGCGAGGCGGGGTAGGGCGGGCTGAGGGCGAGCGGGGCAGCCGGCCCGGCGGCGGCAGCAGCAGCAGCAGCAGCAGAGGGGGGCGGCCCGGCGGCGAAGCGCTCGATGAAGTGGTCCTTGGTGAGGCGGACCCGCTGGTGAGCCCGCACGCAGTTGTCGCACAGGTGCTCCTGGCAGTCGAGGCAGCGGGAGCTGGCGGCGTTGCCCTCGTCGCAGGAGCTGCAGCGCGGCTCGCCCTGCCGGCTGTGCGGCCGCCGCAGCAGCAGCGCGGCCGTGGAGGAGCCGCCGCCGCCCCCCGACGACGAGGAGGAGGACGAGGACGTCGAGGAAGGCGCTGCGGACGACGAGGAGGAGGAGGACGACGACGAGGAGGCGGCGGCGGCGGGCGAGGAGCCCGGCGGAGCCGAGCGGTGCGGCGGGGGGCGGCCGTGGTGCCGGTTGTTGCCGCCGCCCACCCCGGGGGCCGAGCCGGCGGCGGAGGGGCCGGGGGCGACGGGGCGGCCGTTCTTGTGCTCGTCGGCGGCCGCCGCCACCACCACGACGTCCAGCAGGTTGCTGAGGAGGAAGTTGGAGGAGGGCAGCGCGTCCATGCCCGACGGCTCCGAGATCACCACCTTCTGGTCGCAGATGGGGCAGCGCAGCTTGAGCGCGTCCCCCGCGCCGGGGTGCCGCTGCGCCTCCAGGCACTGGCGGCAGAAGGCGTGCAGGCAGGGCAGGACGTGCAGCCGCCTCGGAGGGCCCCCCCCGCAGGACGAGGAGCCGCCACCTCCTCCTCCTCCTCCTCCACCCCCCCCGGAGGAGCTGGAGGTCTGCGAGGAAGACGACGAGGTGGAGGAGTTGGAGGAGAGGGGAGCCGGCGAGCCGCACATCTCCTTGCAGAGCGGGCAGATCTGGAAGTCGGCCTCCGGGAACGAAGCCATTTGCGAGGGGCCTGATCCGGGTGGAACTGAAGGCGGGGGGGGGGGGGGGACGGGGACGGAGAAAAGCCGATCTCCCCCTCAACACGCAAAAAAGAAATAAAAGAAAAGGAAAAGTGAGGCGAGGGGTGGGTGGGGGGGGCGTGCCGAAGGTAGTTTTGCAAAGGGCTTTACGAGCACGCTGGCATCGATCAGTCGTTTTGCCAAGTGGGATCGATTGGCCGGGTTTGCAAATAGGGTGTCATCGATCCGGCGGTCCGCAGGGAGCTGCTGGATCCTCGCCTCGTACCTCGCCGCCGTGGGGATGAGGGGGGTAAGGGGGGGGGTATTTTTGGTATCAAGGTGTAGCCGACGCGCTCTCCCTCAGCAAATGGATCCTCTCTTCCCTTCCATGTACTTAACCCCCGATCCCCCGCTGCATTAGCCGAATTGTATCGATCCCCGCAGCAGTCAATACCTCACGCAGTCCTCTCATTTCCCCCCCTCGGGTCAGCAGTTTGACAAGGCGCTTTGGTTACCCGTCTTCTCCCTCGACGGAAAGTGCATGGGCGCCGGGCGCCAGGTCCCCCCCCCGTGGCCGCCGGGGCCCGGGCTCAGCTCAGCTCAGCTTTGCTCTGTCCTGGCTCTTTTGCTTTGCTCTCCTCCGGCCGCTGCGGCTCCCTCCGGGCTGGGGGCAGCGGGGCTTAGCGCGACTTTCGCTCTTTCTTCTTGGGGCGTTGGGTTTTGTCCTCTTTTCCTTTAAACCTGTGCTTGGCGGGGGGGAAGGGGAAATTTCGTTTCAGTTCCCCCCTCCACTTTTGCAATCCAGAGCAGCTCTAGGAGAGAGAGAGGCACTGAAACACAGCGGCCGGGCAGACTTCTCCGGCTCCAGTCCTCCCCCGCCGACGCCTGCTCCGCCACCGCATGACTGGGGGTGGGGATGGAGGGCGGCCTCGGTGCCCACCCCACCGGCGGGACCCAGGGGAGGAGGAGATGGATGGGGCAGGGAGGGAAGAAAAAAATTCAAGAAAAGGCTGCGGGGACGGCGAGGGGACGGGATCCGGAGGCTGCTCGGAGCAGCCCCCCTGGGCTGGGCTCGCACACGCCGCGGCCGGGCAGAGGAGCAGCGGCAGGTCCCCGCCGGCCGCCCTGAATTATTCATGGGGGGTGGATTATATTCGCTCGCACAAATTGGAGCCGCTGTGCAATGCTATCCGAGAGCGCTCCGCTCGCCCCCCTCCTCCTCCTCCTCCTCCTCTCCTCGGTTCTCGCTCGCTCGGAGCCCCTGCAGCGCCTGGGATCACGTTTCCTTTGTCATCGCGCCTCTTCGCGTGGGGTTTTATTGAGAAAACAAAAATAATATAAAACCCGGGCGGAGGGAGCGAAGAGGAGGAGGGGGAGGAAGAAAAAAAAAAAAAAAAAAAAAAAAAAAAAAGCAAAGCAGCCAACCCACCCCCCTCCCCCCTTTTAAAACCCACCTCCCCCTGCAAAACGCCTGGCCGGAGCCCGGCGGCCCCGGGGGGCGAATTAGCAGCAATTACTCACTGATGCGGCGGCACCGTCCCGGCAGCCGGGGAGAGCCATCGCGCCGGGCGCCTTCCCCGGCCCGGCGGGGGTGCGGCGGGGCCGAGCCCGGCCCCGGCGGCGCGGCTGGGAGGTGGGGAAGGGTCCGGGGAAGGGGTTCAAGGCGGGGGGCAGCGCATGGCCCGGCCTCGGCAGGGCTGGCGGCGCTGCCTCTGGCCCCGCTGCGGCCGCCGGCACTGGGGCTGGGCGGCGTGCGGGAGCCTTTTAAGCTCCGACGGCGCGGGCTGACTTCCGCCCGGCTCCGGGGGGCGGCCGGGGGGCGGCGGCGGCGGGCAGGAAACATTCGCCCTCCTCCTCCTCCTCCTCCATCTCCTCCTCCTCCTCCTTCTCCTCTTGCTGCCCGACCTGCCCCCATCCGCCCTGCCGGACCCCCCGCCCTTTGCCGTGGCTCCTTTCGGAGCCGGGAACCCCCAGCCGCCTTCACCCCCCACCCCCTTTATTTTTATCTTTTTTCCCTTTTAATTTATTTATTCCTTTTCGTCTGGGGGCTTTGCGAAAGCGTCGGGGCGCTAAGGTGGCTTCAAACCTGCCGCATCCTTGCGCCCAGCCCGTTTTGCGCCGCTGCGGCCGGCCCCGGCTCTGCTGCTCTTTCCCCTCCCGACCACGAAGCCAGCAAAAAATCGGCGTCCATCCCCCTCGCACCGCCGCGAAATCCCGGCTGTGACAGCAGCAGGGCGAGGGGGGCTCGCATCCATCCCAACTGGCTGCCGCGGCGCCGCGCCCCTCGCGAGGGGAGATGTTGGAGAGCGAAGAGCTGAGATTGGGAAGGGTACGTGGAGGATTGTGCATGGAAGAGGTGGTTAAACAAACAAACAAAAAAAGCCAAATGAACTCAAAACAAATGCACATCAAGTAGTGATAATAAATAAGGGAAAAAAGAGTGAAAAGGAAAACAGGCTATTGAACTACACAGAATGAGGTTCCTCCTCTCTTTAGGCCCTAGACATACAAAAAACTAGGCACTGACTGAAACCATCTACTTAGAAATAAAAATGCCTTTTGCCTTTTGCTGACAGGTACTAAACCCAGCAATGAGCCATGCCTGCGAGCATCTCCAAAAGCTCTTCAGAGACCCGAGAAACTCAAGAGCACAGCGTCCTTATGCCAGACCGCGCACTGGGAATCGCTGAAGAAGTCCACGGGGCAGCTCCTGTGCATTAGGTTATAAACAAGCATGAATATTTATCGTGCCCCTCAGTAGTGTATGCAGCTGGGAACTTGCGTTATTTATCAGTAAAGGATTCGGCTCCGGGGCTCTGTTCTTTGTATCCTGTATCCATATGTTCACAGCGGAGCGTGCAGGTGAAACCCACCACGGCTTTGACTAGCAGAGGTTAAAAAATCATTGAGCCTTGACTCGACTCTGTTTATTTGTACTGTGGTTGACGCAGAGGATTATGATGCTGTGGAGCTTGTCCTTTTCCAGATGAAGCCAGTTAGTTGCGAAGAGCGGTAACTCCCCGAACAACAAACGCCCAGCCGGGCTGTTTGGGTTTCCCAGATAACGCCTTCCGCTAGCCCCTTTGCTTGAAATCCTCGCCTTTTGCATTCAGAAATATTTTAATTGGGCAGAAATCCCCTGATGCGTGTCTCCAGGCATATCTGACACCCCTGCCTTCCTCGGTGACAGCTGTTTGCTTTTCAGCTAGCCGGCTGAGGGGGGAAATGCTGCGCCTCCATGCTTCAAATGGCTCCTGCGGGTTCACGAGGCTACCTGCCTGTGGAAGGTCCTTTTTTGCTGACAGGATCCACTGTGCTTGTGCCAAAGCTCCTGCACCTCCTGTACCACTTAAACCCTCCCCGAGCTTGTAAAAACCTATAAGCATTCCCTGTCCCCAGACAGTGGGTCCTTATTCCCCGACTGTCATCCCCGTGTTTGGGCACCTCTGTCTTTCTAGATCTAAGTCCCTCTTTTCTCCTCCTTCCACCACCCCGAAGGAATGCAGCATTTTGAGGCTTTCAAGTATGGATGCCTTTCTGTTTTCATTATGAAAAGCACTGAAATAAAGCTAAAGGGAATACACCGATCTCACGCTCGCTTCTGAAACATCAGCTGCTGGAGCACTCGTGTGCTCGGCGACACTGCAGACAGTGCTGAGCATTTTTCTGCTTAGTGCATTGACTCGATGCTTTTCGATCCAATTAACTTCTTCTGCTATAAAAAAACCCTCGGCTCTCCTCAGACAGAGCAAGGCCTTGATATATTTCATTTGTTTTCTAAGCCGACAAACACAGGGGTGAGTAACAGCGTGAGGGTGATAGGTGAAGTACGGGGGTCCACTGGTTCCTCGGTAGACAGCAGGATGAGAACTTATTTTTATGATTTTTCCCTGGGAAGCTCATGCTTCGCATCTACCCTTTTTGTTTCCTAAAAACAAAAGAACAATAGCTATCCTGGTTAGCAGGGCTATTGTCCCTCCGTGCCAAATAAATGAAATCTTACTGCTTACGTGAGCGTCTGAAGCATTTCTTGGCATTCTCCTTTGTGTCACTCTGCTGAGGTTTCTCGCATTTCTTCCCTTCTCTCCTGTATTTTTCACGCCTGTTTCTCCCATCTTTCTTTTGTCCCCCATTCATACGCTGTTGCCATCTGAATTTGAAACGGCATAGCTTGTTCTCGAGGCAAGTCCCTCACTTAGACTGCGGCGAAATCACAACTCTGCTGCGATCGCATCGGAGCTGTGTTAAGATATGAAATGTTAAAACGTTCTGACAATGTGAAAATCTGGGCACAACTGGCCAGATCTTCGGAGACACCTACCTAGCCTCAAAATAGCTCCGAGGATTTGGGCCAGCTCCTGCCTAATTGGAAAATCTCTATTTGGCAACGTTTGTCTGCCCTTGACTAACCGCTCAGCCACTGCAGCTGACCTGTGCATTAAAAATACATTATTATTTTTTTTCCTTTTCCCCTTTTATTTCAGAGAAAAATAAGGCTTTAGGATGGAAGACTGCACCTGAATCATTCCCTAGCATCTGCTTCAAATGTCGGGATGTGCTTTCCACACTGTCCGTGCTTGGAAACTTTGTCTGCTTGAAGGAAAGCATCTGCTTTCTGCCAGCAGCACGACAGGACAAACAGAACAGTGTTCCTGCCAAAAGCAATACAGCTGGAAAAGCCAGGGGTCTGAAGGTTAAAAGCTTTGTTAAATAGAACCAGGTACAGTAATTGTGGGTTTGGGGATATTTTACTGTAATTTTAGAGGCAAACACTCACATAAGGAGCTCTCCCCTATACCACCTGCGTGAAACGGTCCAGCAGCCGGGCGGTTTTTGCCCTGCTGTGTTGAGTACTGCGGCAGCACACAAGCTCAAAGCTCATTATGGTGTGTGAACAGAAGAGGATGAGTAGCTGGTAAAAGTCCCTGAACACACACACACATAAGAATAATAAACATAGGAGCAAACTTCTCTGTCATTGTGGCTTTTTTTTTGCACCTAAAGACCTGGAAAACATTTCCATCCCTGATATCGCTATACCAAAGGAGCCCACAGATATAAAAAATAAAAAACAAGCCAGTAGTTCATCAATTTAAGTGTTGTGTAACATTTTCTATGAATTATAAAAGCCTAAAACTCTCCCTGTCCTGGTGCACCTGAGAATCCCCTTCCTTCTCCATTTGTTATCAGTGAGGAAGAGGCAAGAGATGCAGCGCTGCATCCTCCTTGGACCTTTGCCTCCCCCACTCAATCCGTGTGTGAGGGGGTCACTTCCAGCAGATTTATCCCAGTAAAGGCTTCAGCAAGGCTTTGATGCTGCCTCCATCTTTGGGGATTTCACATTTGTCGAATAGTCCCAAATAAGTGAAAGAGGAAGGGTTTGCTGTTGTTCCTTAGCTTGCTGTTGGCCGCTTTTTCATTACACTCAGAGGAATATCCATCTTTTTTTTTTGGCTTTCACCATGACAGTACTCCATGGACAACTGTGCCACTTAAGTCCAGCCACTTTAGCACTGATTTGTGCTTTTTTCCCCCCCTTTCCTCATTTTTCCTCTCGCAAGCACAAACTTCTAAATTTGCCTCAGATTCCAAATTTGCCATGCCTGCTCTTGCGCACTGACTCTCGCTCAACCATATATCTGTCATTGGATCCATTAGTAAGTACAGTAGTAAGTTCAACTTTCTGCATGTGTTGCTGAGCTTCCTGTATGGTATGCTGGGTCTCGAGCAGGGTGGAGCGCTGGGGAGTAAAGGAGCGGTGAAGTGTTGTCCCCATGGTATAAATCACGGGGAACTGGCTTGCGCAGCAATTTAATTCAAGCTCTTGATGCCCCCTCCTCCACCCATCCATCTCCCCTCCAGCAGGGTCACCTTGAGTTTAAGGATGTGCTTGTTGGGATGTGGTAGGATCCAGAGGGGAACAGAGAGCCTCCCTGTTCACACGTGCAAGTGAAATCTCTAGACCGTGTTGGCGTACATGCAACTTTGCATCTTTGCACCCTTCAAGGGCTGTTGGCAAGCAGGGATATTGTGCTCGAGCAGCTGACAACGCTTTTAACCCCAGACACAACCAGGTTAGGGGATCGATGCTCTTCTCTCCATTCCCGAGAGCAGTAAGCCCCTGCTGTCATGCCTGACAGCACAGAGCCGATGCAAAGGTGTCGATTTTTGGATGTGCTAAAGTAAGTTTTTTTCACTTATGTTGATAGTCTCACCTTTTATGCTTAAGCCTCTCTCTAGCTCTCCTGCTCCTCAGTATGCACCTGAGAACTATTTTTTTCCCTGTGCATTCTTATTCTTTTCTTCTTCCTTTCAGAAATTCTGGCTGAAAATCATATATTTCTAACCACTGAGAGGGATTTACATCTCAAGGACTTTTAGCACCTTTTTCTCCCAGTAACTGCGTCTCAAAAACTAGTTTCCAGA
This sequence comes from Netta rufina, assembly GCF_964035555.1. Lineage (NCBI taxonomy): Eukaryota > Metazoa > Chordata > Aves > Anseriformes > Anatidae > Netta > Netta rufina. The sequence goes on from NC_140124.1 coordinate 43,743,392, forward strand.
CCTCTCAAATCTCTCCGTATTCACCATCTGTTCAATCAGATCCCTTGCTCCACTAAGTACCTGCGTTGGCTTTAATCTCATGCTGACAGCACAACTATTGCCCTCCAGGATGGGCTCAAGGCCAGAAGATGAAAATGTCTGTTCTCCTCACCCCAGCCCTGCCCTAATCCTGTCATGGTTTTCAGAAGTGATGCTTGCCTTTAAGAACGCTCTAAATCCAGGTTTGGGAGCACAGGCAAGTGACTGGATGTTGGGCTATATAAAACACACACAAAAACTGATGCTGGAGTGGTATTAAAAAGGGCTCTCAACTCACCTTCAAAGAAAAGTCCCATCGGGTCCCCTTTCCCTTCAGGAAAAGCTTGGCAGAGTAGACACATCTTGTAAACACGCTCTGCAGGTCAAGGAACACAAGCTCGGCGCAGCTGGGGGCAGCAAGCAGGTGCCAACATTACGGGCTAATAATTGCAAACGTTTCGTTATTAGTCTCCTGTTTCATGACAGCGCCACTGCCCCGATACCTCCCTCAGCGTTTATCCTCTCTGCGTGCTTAACTCGGCTGTAACTCCCGAGTCAGCCCCACCTTTACTGTCCTCCACCCCCCCAGGACCCTTTTACAGGGCTGGGGGGAGCACATTTAGCTGCAGGAGGTGGTACACGCTGCCGCTCGGGGGAGAAAGGCTTGCCAGCTGCTAACGCTTCCACGCAGCTGTGTAAACTCAGGGTGCAAGCAGCTGCTCCCTCCAGACCTGCTGGAGGGAGCCAAAATGCTTGGGCACCTCGGTTCTTTGCTAGCAGCCCCTGGTTTGGCCCCAAACACCCCGCAGCACCGCCACGGCCAGCCCTGTGCGGGGCAGGATACGGCCCTTGTGCATGTCTTCAGGATAGCTGAGACAGAGTGCTGCCCTTACACCTCCTCCTCATTCCCCAGGGACCACAATTCCTGGAGCACGGGTGGACCATGACCCATGCAAGCACTTGTGGCACCGATCCTAACCCTGCTCTCTAGCACAGGAGCAGCTCTGACCAAGGTAGGTCTGGTCCAGGGGTGTGAATTGGATGCTGAGAGAGAAAAGCAGAGGCATTTTTGCAGTGTCCTTAGCAGAAAAATAGTCTCAGAGCTAACCCAGACCTCAAATGTTTAGGGTTTTATGTGTTGAAACCGACTGGTCAGTGAGAGTACAGCAATGGTAACATGTTCCTTTACCAGAGGGAATACACAAGCCAGTAGCCCTGCAGAGTGATAATCGAAGTTTCGGGTTCGCTCGAGTATTGTAATTGGCTATAATTGCATTTCCTGCAGGGAAAGCCATAAGGTGGGCTCAGAGGAAGCTTTTGCTACCTCGCTACCTCCAGACTCAGGTTACAGGATGAGGCTCTTGTGCACCCGTGGGACATGCGAGAGGTTCAAGTCTCAGACCCCAATTCCACTTGGCTCCACAAGGCAGCCAAGGAGGGAGAAACTCTTGCTCAGACAGCTCTCCCTGGCCATGAGAAGCTCTTGGGGTGGCTCCTCTCCTACACGGGACCCTGACAGCACTTGTATGGTCCTTCGTAAATGCCCTTCTTGCACGCTGATGGCACAACACTCAGCTGAATCCCTTTTTGCTACAGCCTCCTTCCCAAAAATGCACCTCAAGGACCCTCTGGTTTCTCAGAGGCTCTCCGGTGTCCCTTTGCAGTGTGCCTCGTGTCCGCACGCAGAAGGGCACATTGGTTTAAATCCTTCCCAGTATACCTCCACCACAGGAGCCACAAATAGGCCAGGGGATAAGACAAAGGGAAGCTTTCTTCAAGCAGAGGATGCCACAGAAACTGTTTGCAAGAGCGGGAACTTTAAAGGGAAGGCGGCGACTCGGGGAAATTTTAGAGCCATTGAGCCAGGACTTGGCTGATGCTGAAGGTCTCACACAGGGGAACCCCACAGCTCCGAGTATCTTTTCCCTTTTTCTGCTCTGCTGAAGCAGGGCGTTGTCTCTCCTTCCAAATAAAACCCACGTACGTTAGGATGATGGATGGCAGCTGGGAAGAGAAGTTTGTGTGTCTTCTGTTTGCTCGCCGCGGAGCGCCGGAGTTGTGTTGAGGCTGACAGCCCCTTTTGTGAGCCACGGCCTCGCCGTACAGATGCTCATTTGTTTCGATAAAAGCAGCCAAGGGGCTTGTGTGGTCTCTGCGGTGCGGACCCTTCCTTTCCTCAGCATTTCAGAGCTACCAGCCTCTGGATGCTACCGCGAGGCGGAGAGGTAAAAATAAGGAAGGAGGGAGCGAGCCTCAGGAAGCCAACTCAAACGGCGGAGGCAGCATCTCAGGAAGCTCTCCCAAGACGCTGGGGTGCAGGGCAGGTGAAGAAGATCAGAAGCGTAGGAAATCAGGGAAACAGATGTGGCCGTGCCAGGCTTAGGGGAGGGAGCTCCCGAGATGCGGGGACGGCATTCCCATGCCTTCCCATCTGGCGGCGAAGGAAATTATGTAAAGTGGAGGGGCGAGGGGCCCCCTTTCTTTTTTTTTTTTTTTTCTTTTTCTTTTTTCTCCCAATTCTTTTCTCCCCTCACTTCCCATGATGCAATTAAGCATCCATTGCTGACATCACCATGCATGCACGCTGAATGCAGCCATTGTGTCTCGGCCGTGGTGCTGTACTATATATAGATTAGTTGCCAATCTCTGCTCTCTATCAGCAGGGAAGACACCCAAGGAATTAAGCGAGCGGTTGCGCTGGAGGGCCCCTGGCTTCTGTCCCGTGCCCTCAAGACACGACGGACTGCACGGTGGAACCAGAAATAATCAAAGATAAGTGATTTGGGGGCCGCGCCAGGAAACTTTTTCGAAGGATTGATTTGCAGCAGCTCTTCTGTGGCGGTAGGAAGGCAGCCTTCGAGGTGGCGGTGCAGGAAGCAGAGAGACAGCTTGACCTGCAGGTAAAAGTAAATGGCTAGTCAGTAATCTCCCCTGGCCAGTCGCTGTGCCAGGCATCAACACGTAGTTGCAGATCCTGCTTCTTCAGTGCCAAGTGGATGGAGGAAAACCAGCTGCCTGGGGATTCGCAGGAGGTGATAGGAGGTGGAGGGCTGGAGTCCCGGGCTGGGGTCCCCGGGCCACGCAGCCCCTCCCTGCTCAGCAGCGAGCTGTTAGATTGACACACGTTGGCGGCAGACAACTCCAAGGTGTAAATTGACCCCGAGAGGAAAGCTTTGATGTTGGGGTTTTTATTCCTTCTTTCTTGTTGACTTCACTCCAGGCCAAATTCCAGCTATGCCGTGGCCACTAGCAGCTTTCTCCATCATTTCGTAAAGTCCCATTCCAAGGTGATGAGACCGAGTGTTGTCTCAGCCCTAGGCACTCACCTTCCTGCCCTTGTGCCACCCTTGGGCCAGCCACAGCTTCTCCATTCCCCAGAGGTGTTCAGCTCGTCACTCGGCACTTTTGGTTGCTCTGCTCTGGCTAAGCATTTAAGAATATGCTGGGTAAAATTGTTTGCTTCTTGTAGTCCCTGGAAGAGCAATGTTATATAGGTAGCAGGCAGAGAAAAAGCTGTGAGGGCATTTTTGAAAATATCCATGACAGAAATCCCCAGCCTCTCTGCCCCCTGCTGCCTCCCCTCCACCAAGAAAGAATTTTTCCTTATGTCCAGGCATGATTTCCTTCCCTGCAGCTCATGACTTCTGCCAGTCTTTTCAGGCAATGCAAACCCAGTTCCCTTACCCTTTCTTCACACATCACACTCCAGTCCTCTAACCACCTCAGAGACCCCTCAGAGACGTCAATAAGTCCATATCCTTTTTTGTACTGGGAGCCCCAAGCTGGACATGGTACCCCACCTGCAGTTTCACTAATGCTGAAAACAGGGAAAGGATCCCTCCCTGGAAAGAGTCCCTCAGGGCTTGCTTCATAATTTTCCTTGGCACAAGGATGAGGCTTGTCGGCTGCTCCTTCCCCACATTGTCCTTTCTACCTTTCTTTTGAAGGCAGGCATCTTTCTCTGGTCATCAGGTTGCCATGACCTTCCAGATATGAGAGAGTGGTCTCACAGCAACATGGACCAACGTCCCCAGCATCCTCAGGTCCCATGGACTTGCCTCCATCCAACTTACTTCTCTGGTGCTTAGCCTGACCATCCTCCACTGTGGCACTGAGGCAAAGAAAGTATTGAACGAGTTTTTTCCAAGTCCATTGTCAGATGGCAATGGAAGGTAGGAAGCCGTGTGCCTGGGCACATCACAGCTTGGTGGGGTTGGTGCTCGCCCCATATGAAAGACAGAAAATTAGATATTTAAATACAGAGCAACTCCTTGCAGTTCTTGTTGACCAGGTGAACTCTGCCTTTCTTTTAGGTGGTAGTAAAATCTGCTGCTGTGGAACAAAAACATCTCATACATGGGCTGAGGGCATTCAGTAGCAAGCTGGTCTAGCACCAGGGGATTCATTACTTGGGTCTCACCCCGGCAGCCATTCCCTCTCGCTGTGTGCTCAGATGCTGGGGCACAGCAGAGCGGTCCCCAGCTTTGCTCCAAGCTGTGGTGACAGCTAATGACCACAATTAAGATGGCAGAAGATGGAAAAGTTTTAAGTTTTAAACTTCCTGTACTGTTAGGCACCTCTCAAAGATACTTTAAATATTGGTCAAAGGCCTGGCTGGGGGAAGGCTGACTATGTGTCTGTCAAAACAAAACTCCCGGTGCCCCTGGGAACCTGTGAAACTCAGAAAAAAATAAAACTTCCAAGCCCTCCAGCAGTGGCTGAGAGTCCTGGCAGTTTCTGCCCTGTCCTGACTGCCCTTGGGCGTCTTGCCATGGGGGCCCTGGCATGGAGAGGCTCTGAACTGAACTCGTGTATTTGTCTTTTATGATGAAGTTTTGTTGGATTTCTATCACTGCGTGGATGCAAACTGCAGCAGAAACCCCAGTACAAGTGGTGGTTCCTCAGTGGCTAAAGAGAAAAGCCCTACCTTTTAGCAAAGCCTGAAGTGCTGATTCTCTCCTGACATGACAGACTGAGGCTGTCTCAAGAAAAGGTAGATAATTATCTGATCCCAGCACCAGTGATCTGCAAGGCTCTGAAGCCATCTCTGCTTTGCAGGTTTCTGATAAAAGCCCGTTGTGTAATACCCCTGGCTCGCAGGTATAGGAACCGTGGCCAGCCCGTGAGGCCGAATGCATATCTTATCCACCTTGAGGCCAAAATAGCCTGACCTTTAGATGATCTTCGGAAGATGATGAATAATGTATTGCATCTCCCAGAAGGCCAGTTCCTGCCCATGCACTAACTGACGGTTTTCCTGACATCAACCAAGCATGCCAGCTCATATCTTGTCAAAAAGGGTTCTGACATTACTGAGGGGAAAAACCTGCACAGAGGGGGAGGACCACTGCGAAAAGAAGTCAAAAACTACTGCAGTTATAAAACAGGAGTGAGTCTTGGGGCAGCCTTGCTGTTATGCAGCGTCTGCAGAGCTGGGATTCTCCCGAGGACAGTAAAATCTATCAAAGAATCATCAGCAGGCCTAGAGAGAGACAGCAGGGACAGAGGGCTACAAGAGCACTTTGGAGAAGTTAATTAGTCTTCTGCTTGTGATTGTGGCTGAGCAGACCTGTGAGTAAGGGTACTGATGAGATCAAGTAGAAACTCCTGTTGGCAAATGACAGCACTGAGCCACTGCTGACAAACCTACTCGCTGCTACAAAGGGTAATTTAGATGCCACCCGTGATGGAGAAGACAACTTTACGAGGCAAAGTCCAAGTCCCGTGGTTCGAGGTGATCTCCAGAGCTGCTTCATCCTCCCATCACCAGCCATTTCCTGCTGGGGCCAGGGCTGTGCCCAGGAGCCCTGGTGTGCCTGGGACAAGAGAAATGTGTCCGTGTGAGGGAACATCCCTGTGGGTGGAGGGTGAGCAGTCTCCTGAGCCAGGCAAGGCTCCTTCCCTGGGCTGCCACTAGCAGGGTCCAGGAACAGAGGCTTCCTGTCACGAGGCAAATTCTCAAAAGCACCAAAGTGACTTTTAAGCCTAGAGGGAATTTTCAAAGTGATTTAATGCTTAGAAGTTTACACCTGTTCAGGGGACGGGTAAAGCTCCTAAGCCTTGCTTTGGTGCCTTTGAAAGCGCTGTGCCGTGCCAATTAGCCCCAGACGTGTTTGCAGGGTAAGAAAGACGCTGCTGGAGTTTCACCTGCTTCTCCAGGCTAGACAACTTCCTGCAAAATGCCTGAGCTCTCACCCTCAAAGCATGGGGAGATGTCGTGGTGGCAGCAATGGGCACAGTTTTGGGGCACTGTAGCCCTTTGATGCTCTGCCCTGCTCCCCTTGCCATCCCTCATGGTGCTCATCTCTGCTCCTCACGCCTCCACCACCAGCTCTTCCTAAAAAATTCTCCTAAAAAAATTTCTCCTAAAAAAGCCTGTGTGCAGGGGCTTGTATCTATCAGCAGGACTGGAACAACTTGGAAGTGATAGCAGTCTTCTTTCAAAGAGTAATAAAAAGAGTGCTTCTCTGTGCCTTATTACATATTCCTTTTGCCTAAGCTGACACCACTCGTAATCCTTACACGCTTTGCTCAATTACCATCTTAAGCACTTGCATGATTTTAAGCACCTGGAGAGCTTGGCTGGCTTCACGGGGTGGTGTTTGTGTTTAACGCAACGCCTGGGTTATGCTGCTGACATGCTACAGTGCAACCAAGGCAAACTGCTGGTTTTGACTCGAGCATAGGTGGTCTCTTACTTCTCTTGGGGCTTTATCTTCCAGCGAGGCTCTCTGAACTGAGCATCGCTCCGAGGACTTCTCCACGCCTTTGGAAGATAACATCCATCCTGCTGGGACTTGCTGCTCGGGCTGTGTGGGAACGAAGGGTCATCTGCCCCAGGGCTGCTGCCATCCCTCAGCACGGCAGCTTGGGTGACAAACCAAGAGCTCCTGGGGCATCCCGTGTCTGTGCTGCTCTGCTGAGAAGCAAAATGTGTAACTGGAGCAAAGTGGGCACCAGGGAGCTGGGAGAGCAAAGTCTCACCACCAAGGCTGGTGGGCAGGAGGACAGCCCCAGAAATAAGGCTCTGAATACGATGAGTGGTGATGGCAGAAGGTCACTGAATGGGCTGGGGAAAAGCACACTTTTGGGGAGGGGGCAAGGTGGACACGAACCTGCTCACAGCCACTCTTCAGCCAGCATCTCCCATCACAAGAAAAGCTGACAAATTGTTTGTTAAATTATTTAAGATGTTGCTGGCTGGTTATGAATTATTAAAGTGTTTAGTACTTACCATTGGGATGGCAACTCGGCCCAGAAAATCGCAAGCCTTTCAAGAAACCCGAGGCTGGCTGTGGCTTGCCAGGCCTCGCGGGGGTGGCCCGAGGTGGTCGGCACAGCAGTTTCAGCACGAGAAAAGGCACGGCTGATGCCTGGAGCGTGTTGCAGCCTGCGCTGCTGCAGCCGGCTCTGCTGCAGTCTCACAACCTCCCACCACTCCTCCCAGTGCTATTTTTATTTAATATTCACATGCTGGCAGTGCTAAGAGCCAAGAGCCCATGGCACCATGTGCCGTATACCACAGAGACGATCCTTGTTCAGTAGTTAGCTTCTACTACTGTGATTTGCTTCCAAAATTATCTTGAGGGAAGAGAGGCGCTAAAGCAAGAATATGACAATTCCCACCCTTAAATGCATGTTTGTCTTACGTTTCTGCTCCGTTGAAGATATCTGAAGTTTTCTATACTGGCCCTTTTTCCTCCCTTTCCACCCTCCCCCATGTTTGGGGCTCTTCCTTTCTCTTTTAGTTTTCCCATTCCTTGAAACCGTAATCATGTGCTGGCCATTACAACTTCTGTTCAATGCATACTTATCCTTTGTGGTCACCCTTCAAGAGACGGAGATTACTGATCAAAGAAAGAGTGTACCTTATCTTCCAATGTTATTTTGAGAAAGACAAAGCAAGGAGATAAATGCAGCCCATTTTGACTCGCAGCTCTGCTTAACAATACCCTCCATCAGTGTTGAGACAGAAAGGATTGGGCATGCGGTTAAAATATAACTCTTTGGAACAAAAAATCTGCTAATGAGTTCTGACTACACAACACGGCTGTTAAATAACGAGAAGAAGTTCACAATTACACTTGTGAATGAGCAACACGAGTTTGATTTGCAGGCACACGTACTATCATGGCATCCAGCATCCACAATCTAGTCGGCGATGGCTGGAAATCTCTGAAAGTGTTTGTGACTACAGTCAGCTTAATATGTTTGTCCTTGAAACGCACTGTTTCTTATTTAGTATCCTGTGTTCGTTTTTCCTCCCTTGCAAACATTTCAGTCATGCAGCCCAGGAACTGATTAAACCTCCCAATAAACACAGTACAGATGTCAAAGTGAAAAATTCACAAGCTATTCATAACAAGCCATCTGCTGAAAATAATTTGTCTAAACTATTTGGTGAAAATTGACAAAGTAATGAAAATGCTTAGAGATATTTGGGAAATTTCTAATTATCAAAAATCGATAGAAGGCCTAATTACGTGTTTTGGATATGACTGAAATCTTCACAGCTTTTTGCAGGATTTTAGATAATTATTACTCCTCGACCTGCCTTGCTAGTTTTGCAATTTTGAAGCAGATAAGTGCATTTCAAGTTCATGCTTACCCTATGGGAACGAGCAGTTTAGGTGTAGCCAGACCATGGTCTGATTTATTGTCCCAGGGCAATAAAAGGCAGAACTCCCACTCATGCTCTATTTGGACTATTTGGTAACTACAGCCTTCAGAAATTCAGACAACCCAAACAATAGCATTCATTTTTCCTCAGGAAAAGGAATACCTAATCTTCAATATACTTTATTCTTCTTATTATCATTATTCAGGTAAATAATTTTTTCTGTGGTCTTTCAAACCGCTCTTGGTGGTGTTTTCACTAGTGCCATGTCCTGGCTTTCAGAGCTCCTTGCTGAGCCCCAGAGGTGGGCTTTTTCGTCTGCCTTAGCTCCAGGAGCACATTTTTTCAGTTCTCTGTATCTCTTCTTTTACCTGGTTTACATACTGAGATAGCTAAAGCGTTTTTTTGTGGGTAAGGTGCAGATTCTGGCCACTGTGAGATGTATTTTTTGGTAGATCTGAGATCTCACCTTAAAATCACAAGCTATTTCCTGAAGAAGGCTTAAAGCAAAACATGGCAAGAAAAATAAAGGAGAAAGATCAGTGTCTTCAGGAGGCAAAATTTTCCAGCACATTGCTTAAACCCTCCTCTCCCCCACAGGGGCTGAGTAGAGATTAATTTCACAGCATATGAAATCCCATACAATCCACATTCCCTCAATATTCACATTTCCAGGAGGGATTCATCTGACTGAGCATAGCCCGCAGACACGCAGAAAGGTGTCTCGGAGTTTTATGGCTAGAAGTCAGTGGAGACCTAGGTCCATCCATCTCCAGTGGTCATAAAAGCAACATGGGGACATTGCTGCGGGCTATGGGGACGCTGCTGCTGTGCACATGTGGGACGGGGTCTTCCTTTGTGGGGGACCATGCGGCACAAGGAGAAAGACTGCTCTGAAAGCCTGCATGGAGATGTAGTTGTCAGGGCTTTCACTCTGGGATTAATAGTCTTGGGGTCAAACAGAGAGGTAGGTAGGTACCAATGAATTTTTCAGTAGAGGTTAAATCTGAAATCTGTACTTACAGAGTCATTCCCATGTCTTGTTTCTTTTTTTCTTTTCAACCATCAGTGTAAATGTCCTAAATAGCCTGAAATTTCTGTGTATACTGCTGGTAGGCATAGAACTTAACAATAATTACCACAAGACACTTGATTTGACGGTTGCAGTAAGCGCTTGCTTCCCATTTTTTAGTGTGAATTCTGATATTGTGGTCTCAGTTATGTACTTTCAGTAGGAACTGTGGGTGCTGCGTGGAAAACACGAGGTGCAAACCTGGCGGTGCTCTCAGCTTGACGAGGCGATGTCCACCCCACACAGCAAGGCAGACAGCAGGCACATTGCAGACCGCAGTCTGTGCATCCTTGTGAGGAGACAGAGTGCTTTTTTACCCATTTGTGCAGATTTATAAGCTACAGCAGGGTGGGTAGCTTCTCCCTGATCACACCAGACACCACAGCACTGAGCACACGAGAGCCCTTTGGGATGGTGGTCGCAGGAATCTCCTCAAGGAAAGCATCTCCTGGCGGCATATGCCTCAGCACCTCACGTCCCTCATGGGCAGGCCCACCGCCTGCCCCCTGCCATCCTGAGGAGAAGAAGGTGCCTCCATCCATGCCTTGCCACCTCACACCCGGTGGGCATGGCGGCCCCACAGGCTACTTTTGGGGTTTTCCTCCTCCTCGGCAGCTGTTCCGGCGGGGTTTGGTAGGACAAGAGTGGCACCCAGTGGCTGGTTCCTCCATCACACTGATCTTCCCCTCACCGCCTCTCCAGGCGGTGGGCGAGGGGGGACCATCGTTGCAAACACCAGAAGGAGAGGTTTTCCCAGCCCTGGGTTTTGTTCTGAGGGAGCCCACATTAGACGAGGATGCGGGATTGCAAGAGACAAAGTGAAATTTTGTCTGGCAAGACTGAGAAGTGGAAGAGGAGGTAGCTGCAAAGAACCTCTGTCAGACTTAACCCCAACTCCTGATCCTCATCAGGAGCTGCTGATCGCTGAGCCTGCTGCCTGTAAGAACAGATGTTTGGCAAAAAACATGTAGCCCCTTGCCTTAGAGTAACAAAGACCACATTAATCATGTCTAGCAAGCGATGGTCTGCAAGTCCACGTGAACCAGCCCCAAAGCCCGCAGCAAGCACTGGTGGTATCTGCTGGAGGTGTGGAAAACAAGCAGAGCAATGCAGCCATGGGAGCCCATGGGCCACCAAGCCCAGGCAGGAGGGAGAGCTGGAGCTGGCCCATCACTCGTCTCTCTCTGTGGGTCTGATCCACAAGACAGCTCCAACAGAAACACTGCCAAATTCTGCCTTTTTTAATTCCTGCTGAACCCATAGGGTGAGCAGATCTCAGCCCTACCCCTATTTAGTGCACGGGATGTTGCTGTCTTTGTAAGGACAGACTCTTGATAAGGATGATCCGGCTGTGTTGTTAGAAGTGTGATAAATAAATGGTGCTCAAATGGCTACGTTTCAATACAAGTGGGGTTTGGTGGAAAAAATGTTTTAAGAAAAGCTATATTTATTATTGGTTTTAATCTTTTTAGCGTGATTACAGAGCAGCAGACAATCTACTTTTCTTGTGGTGTAAGAGAATCCTCCTAAATGAATAAAATATGGGGTATGTTAGAACTCAGCTTAAAAACTAGAGAACAGAGCAAAGGAAAAAGGAGAGAGAACACAGTCAGGTCCCTGTCTCAGTTCTCATTGCCATCTGAGAACTCATGGCTGGAATCCTATGAAAGAACAACCCCTGGTGGGACAAGAATTAAAATTAGAAGAAGAAGAAAAAAAAATAATACAAAGTGACCCATGAAACCTAGCAGAGAAACAAGGAGGGCCACCAGAGGAAATGAAGTTAAGGATATGTTTGGAGGGAGTTTGTTTTCTCAAAGCCTTCCGTTTCACTGCAGCCGATTTAAAGCGAGGGTTGTGTTTCAGCAGAACCACTGGTAGGAGGGCAAGAGGGGAGCCTGCCACCTCAGCCTCCACCGGCACGCGTTGCACGTAGCTCTTTCTGGGACCAGGCTCAGAAGATGTTCCTGGGACCAGACCCAGAGCAAAAGCTGCTCCAGCGGGTTTCATTGCCTGCAGAAATGTCCCTGAGCACAGCGATTTGAGCTGCACAGAAACCCAAGCAGATTTCATGTGCCTGAGGAGCTGGTGCCAGCCATTGAAACCTCTCACATGATAATCGTCATCGTCTCAGCTTTGTCCCTCCCAAATTAATGGTCTCACACATGTGCCCAAGTGCTTATTTAATGAAGGTACTGGGTCAAGGCATGGTGGTGCCTGCTGCCCCATCATGATGCAGGGACCTTTGTTTGCTTGTCCATGGCTCTGCTGCTGCCCCGGGTTCCGGCCCTTCTCGGGGGCATGATGGGGGTCCTAGCGGTGGAGGTTGCTGACACCACTAAGGAAACACATTTCAAGGGATGGTTTAAATCATAGATAAATTATGGAAAACTTTCTGCTTAACAAGGATCTTTACACTTGAAATACCGGCACTAACTGGGTCTGAAAATAGCAGCGTGGATGGGGAAAAGTAAATTACGCTGTCAGAAGCTGAGCTGAGTAAATGCTGCAGTGGGGATGTTTCAAGTTCATTAGCTCTTTACAAAACCATACTTATACTGAACAGAGTAGAAAAATATCTCCAGTGAAGGGCACAATCCTGCCAGCGTCGTCTAGGGACCCGAGAGCCTGGTTGTCCCTCTCCACAGCACAGGTGCCTGGGTGCTGAGCGTTCGCTCTGCCTCCGGAGCACAACATCTTACTGCATGTCATGGCTGAGGACACTTTATTGCTTTCTGTCAACACCCTAGCACCGAGCTAGGAAGTAATATGTGCTTCTAGTGATGCGATCCCTCAGATGACATTTTAAATCAAGCTCCTGTCTGCAGGGAGGCATGAAAGATCCCATGGCACCATTTTTATTTCAAGAAGAATAAAGGCATTCATCTCTGCAACATTGGCGAGATTCACTGTGTTGTCCCAATAGGGCATCTTCACATAAACTCTTGAATTAAACTTCAGTCTGGAATAGCAGTCAGGGGTAGGAAGCGGGCTGTATCAGGCCAGAAACTCATGAACTAATTTTACTTCTTCACTAAAACTATCTGTGTTTTATTACTCTGAAGGAGGGCAACCGGCAGTTTTTGGTACAGCTTCCAAATAATGGCTGCATTTTTCCTCGGACTCCAGAGTCATTTTTATTTGAATGTGGATGGCTGGTATTTATGTTTTCAAACCCAGCTGTGGCCAGGAGTGTGAGAAGAAAATCAAATGCAAGCTCCAAGCCTTGTTTTCAAGGAATCTGGCCAAGTTGTGAAGGTCAAATTGCAGTTTAGAGCTTTAAAATGCAGTTTTAGTTCTAAAAGGAGAAAGATTACACCCAGACAGCTTAAAGATGTGATAACGATTCTAATACCAGTGGAGACAGCTGATTTTACTTAAGCCTTTTCTCTCAAGGGAGAGATAGCAGCCCTTATAAGGCCCACATCTCCCAGCAGTGGAGCTTCTTGTGACCATTAATAGTCACTATCCTCCCAATAGCCATTCAAGCTTTGAAAGTGTTACCCCCATTTTACAGCTCTGGAACAGTGGCCCAGAACCTCCCCAGAACACTCAGCAGTTTTGCAGCTGAGCCAATGCTGAAACTCAGGGGAGTTGCTCCCATGTCCTTGCCCTCCATGAGCATCTTCTGAACCTCACACCCTGCCCCTTGGACGGCTCAGAGCCACCAGCTCTTCTTCTTCTCTCCAGAAGACTGCTTTGTGCCAGGGCAGAAGAGCCAGAAAGCTTATTTGGCCCAACTGATTTCAGTCTCCACATAGCAGAAATCAAAAATAAGGAGGAAAAAGAAATCAGTGTGAGAGTTAGAAAGCAAAGTTGTTGAAGGATGTAGATATGTATGCTAACCACAGACTATGGAGTACTTAAATAATGCAGCAAGGATTTAAAAAAACACAATCTTGATTCTATTATTTTGAAAGTAAGCATCACTTGTGAACATATGGCTGGATGAGTTAATCATTTTGTGTTATTTTTAGTTCTTTGAGTTGTTTATACGTTTTTAAAGATGTTTCAGCCTCAGTGGGTCTAAACAACTCAAGAGGACAGGGAAATGCAAAGCACATTATTCTTATTTCTTTTCTCCTTTCAAATTCTGCATTGGTTTGACTGATTTTTTGTTTCAGGTCAGTTGATATTGTTGTTAGTTCAGATCTGCATGTATGCATCCCCACATTATAAAGATCCAAAGCAGAGATCCGCTACTCTACAAGCCTACATTTAAGAACCATTTTGATTTTTTTCATCTTGCCTTTTCACAGACTCATCAATATCCCTAGCTGTTGGCAGCAAATGGGGAACAACATCTCCAGATGAACTGCACACAGCATGGCCTGCCCTGTTCCCTGCACGGGACAGGGCTTCCCTGCCTTCCTCCCTGTGCTGGGTGCTCAGGACATCGTGTTCCTCCTGGATCCTAGGAGGTCCAACATTTGGGGTACAGGAGACCTCTCCTTTGTGCAACCACTTTTCCCCTTTCCCAAGCAATGCTGCTGGAGGGAAACAGAGGTTTAGCATCCCCCACCTGGCACCAAGGAGAGATGCTTACATGAAATATTCCTTCTCCATTCTTCCAGAAAGCCACATCCCTCCCTCCCCAATGTCTGGGGTGGCCCCCAGGAGCAGAAACCCAACCCTGGGGTGCCAGTCCCATAGAAACTGTACCTTGCCGGAGACGAGCGCTGCAGATCGCAGCTGTTGGAGCCAACTGGGAAGCAGCCGCCGGCCCCCACGCGCCAGCCCCGCGTCTCAGGTGTCCTCAGGAAGGAGAGAATTAGCCAGGACTTTAATGCTGGATTAGGCTGCCCCAAGTCTTCCCCTCCTCTCCTACCGCCGGCTCAGGCCGGGAAAGCGAGCAGGCGGTCTCCGGTGTGGGTTACAGCCTGGGGCTGCCCCTCGGGCTGGCCACGTCCTCTCCTTGACCTGCCTTGCTGGCATTTTCAGGCATTTCCTCTGCCTACAAAAAAAATTAGGGATGCTTAACCCAGCTGCAGCAATCCCTGCAGCCATTACTTGTCCTTTAGCCCCTGAGGATGGAGCAACACGAGGCTGCGGCCTTGCTCTCACACCGCAGAGGAACACGCGCCATTCAGCCTGTGGTCACTGTCGCAACCATTAATGTAACCACTAGGAAGCTGGAGTTAGCGTGACTTGTTGAGTGGTGTTTCGTGGGCTTCCTGGCTGGATTTGGGTAGCCTGGCAGGCTGCCCTCTCACAGCAGTCATGTGGCAAGCCGCACAGAAGATCTGGCTATTGCGATAATGCCGTCTTTCTGAAAAGCCTGCTCGGTGGCTGAATGAGCTCATGTGGATTCGGGACAAAAATCCCACATTCATGCATCACAGAAAGAAGAATTAGAGAAGATCTCATATATATGTTTTCCCCTGGCACTCACAACTTTGCCAAAAGCACTGTGTGCTGAAAGCTGGGAGGACGTATAAGGAGAAGATCACTTTGCATTTACCCTGCTTCTCATCTTTCCTTAAACATCTGCTACTCGTTGTTGCTAGAGAGAGGGTTGGGGTGAGGAGAC
Source organism: Netta rufina (assembly GCF_964035555.1). Classification (NCBI taxonomy): domain Eukaryota; kingdom Metazoa; phylum Chordata; class Aves; order Anseriformes; family Anatidae; genus Netta; species Netta rufina. Next base: position 43,758,629 of record NC_140124.1, read on the forward strand.
ACATCAGATCGGTCCCACAGTCACCACTCTTTTGCTTTCTGCTATGTATTCTTCGTGTTTTACCCCATTTCACTTTCTGAGAACAGCCAGATGAGATGTTTTCTCCCAGGTAATTCATCAGCATTCCTAAAAGGTAATTAAAAAGCTTCTGTTAAATTATGCCAGGTCTCTCTTGCTGGACTGAACAAACATTAGAGGTATCAATTTGTTGCACTGTGGTTTGCAAAACATATCCATGTCAAACAAATGGAGCATGATGACCTTGCTTTTGCAGAGTTACCCATCCAAAGTGGATATTTTCCCCGGTCCCTCTCCTAAACGCCCTTCACTACTGGATCCTTTTCTGCCCTATTCCTCCGATCAGGTCCAACATGAGGAACAAAGTACACCAAATCCCATTTTAATTTGCTGAGCAAGGGTCTCTGCCCGTGGTTAAAGCCAAGTTGCCTGCAGGAGGGTATGGAAACTGAGGCAAAACACCCATACGGACATGGGTCATACTCTGTGCCACACCACCCAGCTGCTGAAGGGTGAAATTTCTCAAGAGCAACCAGTGCAAGATACATAGCTTGGCAAGCTGGTGGAGCTTAAGGCGCTCACACCAAAATGCCACGAGGAATCAGTGTTGTTCACAGCAAAAAAACGTTTCCAAGTGCACCCAATTCCCTTTAGCTGGTGTGGTTTATCTCTGATCCCACACCACGACCATTCCCAGTCTTGTCTAAACCAGGCTCCTCTTGGGAGGATTTTATTTTCAGCACTCGCTCTCTTCTTAGGAAGAATGAGAGGAGGTAGGGAAGCCTCACACTACAGGCCCTGGGCTGAGCTGCAGGATACAGGAATCAACTGGTAGCTCGGGCTGTCTGTCTGTCCCTGTCTGTACAACCGTGCCACTTGGAGCAGAAATTCACACACAAATGAAGCCAGCCAGCGCTGTGGAAAAAGCCCTGAGAAAAGCATCCTGAGCTCAGTTCCCTTCATGGCTCCTCATCGGCCTGCAGAGGTCACACCACATATCATGAGGTTTGGGTCTGGCCTCCTCACGTAGGCTCAGCGTCCATGTTTGAGCTGCCCAAGGTGCTCAGTTGGGGCAGACAGAGAGGGATTTTTCCTTATGTGAACAAGTCAGAGTCAGGATGAAATTTTTCTCAGCTTTCAGGAAATGTTGCAGTCTGTGCTTGTATAAATCCTCATTTTTTTTTGAGGGGCTGAACACATGATAACCCTGTGACTGCCACAGCACCGTGCATTTCAGCCGTTGCATGGCCAATACAGTGCAGTTTTGTGGGTGCTTGCTGACACCAGCTGGAAAGGAGAGCCTATGGCAGCCCCACCAGCTTGCTGAAAGCAGGATTTCAACCCAAAATGGCATTTCCTGCTAACCAGCACTACACCAGGACATGGTAATCCAACACACAGGAGAGCTCGAGGGCATCGAGGCAGCAGCCAACGTCTTCCTGCAGGCAGCCCAGGGCACTGCTGTCCTTGGGGGACCTGGGGAACTGCAGGGTCTGGTTTTGGGTGTCCCTACATGGCTGAGGGAGAGAACTTTGGTCCCTCAAAGGCTTTGAGGGAAGACTTTGGTGCAATAAGCCTCAGAAAGGGCCCTCAGTCACTCAAGATGCCCAGCAGTTCCCCACGGGGTTTCACCAGGCCCAGGTGGTGGCAAGGCCACATGTGAGCCCCTAGCAAGGGCAGGAATTTTGCAGCCCCACAGAGCCCACCATGAGCCTGGATTTGAGGATGCCCATGGCCTCATGTCATGCTTAACCACAGCACCAAAAGCTCGTGCCACACGCCTGGTCTCCAGGCTGTCACTCTCCAGGTGTCAGCTGAAGTGACACAGCCTCCTACAGAGATTTTTGTTACCAGTTTGCACGGCAGATCCCATCAGGGTCAGTGAAGCTTCCCACTGGAAGAGCTTGGATTTTTTTTTTTTTTTTAAAGCAGTTCTTCGATTTATTTGCAGAGCTGAAGTCTTTTCAGGACCCTAAGGCAAATCGCGCCTCAGATGGTGGATCCTGGTTTTGCAGAGGAAGCAAATAAACATCAAAATGACACGCACCAAGTTTTCCACACTTCATTACAGATACAGGCACGTGCCCGGAATAGATTTAAAACATACAGAAGCAGAAAAATGCAGAAGTGCAGCTTTCAGCTGATGAATGTTTTACGCAGGGAATGTGCCCGCTAAGAAGATATTTCCTCTTGTGTCAATAAAAAGGGATATTACTCTAAATATAGTATTTTAGAGTGATTTTGCAGTATTAACACTGTGAATATTAAATAAGTATTGACTATCTTGTTGATATATGTGCTATGTATGTTGACCTACTGTACCCACACAATCGAAATGTAGCTGAAGAGCACATGGCTCCACACTGCTCCTGGAAAGTTTTTTCTTCTGTAGGCCGGCCACCACCTCCCTGTGTGGCCCGGTTATTTTGGGAGAGGATGGGTGGACTGGCATGGAGACGCCTGTCTTTGAAATCCTCCGCCGTGTTTTACAGGAAAGGATCGCAGGTATGCAGGATGCGGGAGGAGGCTGGACACAGGCAAGCGAGAGTGGAGCGCCGGGAATGTGGCGGCCGGGGCTTTTAGGACAAAACAAGGGACAAGGACAAAGCGAGGGGACAGCAAACACTGATGGCAGTGGTTAAGATAACCGTTCAGACCTCAGAAATACTGCTGCAGTAAAATCAAACCATGGAGTGAAATGCTAGCAGACATGAAGATCTGCAAATGAAAAAAACAACACGTCCTGTTTTGTTACTATGCCAGGCCGCTGTGCACCTCCCTGCACTGCTGCAGAAGGAACCATAAAGCAAAGCACGTTAAAAACAATCACCCCAACATTTTAGAAGTTATTTGAGCAGGGAAAAAGCTAAGGAAGGTGAAGTTATTTCTCACCAGCTGGGAAAAACAAGGCCGCAATTGCCAAGACACTGCCCTCTGCATTCCCCATGCCGGGTCCTGAGTTCCCAACACCACTTCAGTATTTTATGACTTTTATGGCTGATTTTATTTTGATTTTATGGCTGTACAGGCATGCTCAACCATCTGACCCTACAAATGGACGGGCTGGCTTTAGGAACCCGCTGCTTGTGTGCTTGCAAAGGGAAAGACCCTGCACGGCGCGGGGCTCCAGCGCCCCAAAACCCAACCGGCTCCGGCAGGGCTGGGTCGCAGCTGCGGGCAAGGAAGGAGCGGCTGCAGGCGGCAGGAAAGCGGATGGGGAGCTGGGGAAAGGGGGATAAAAAGGAGGAAGCCCCTGACCAGAGGTCACTGCTGACGGCCGTGCCCAGGGCACGCAGCTCGGCCACTTCTGGTCCGGAAACGGCGCCGGGAGGCCCAGCAGAGGAGAGCCAGGGCGGGAGAAAAGCAGCCTCGGAGCATGCCTGAGGTCACGACACTTGACCCGTTCGCTTCGCTTCCTCTTTGAAACCTGATTATGTCTATTTTTAGGCCCGTGCTCTGGTAAGGAGGGGGCCGGGGTGGCTGGACCCTGCTCGGCCGTGCGGCTGGCCTGGCGTCCATCCCCTGCGGGTGCCCCCCGTTGCATGCCGAGCATCTCCAGGCCTGGGTGCACTCCTATACCAGCGGCCATCTCGTGCTGGTTCGTTGGGCTTCAGTCCTTGTGACCATCACCGGTTTTCAGGGAAATGCAAAATCACATCCTAAAGGGATCCTTCAAACCCAAGAAAGTGCTGTTTGCCCTCACAGACATGGCAGAGTCTCTCTCTGGCTCCTTCTCTCCATCCTTACTTTTATTTTAAAGCACGGGTTATTCTGTCTGCTTGGGACCTGGCATCACCCATGCAGTAGCACCTCCCAAACACATTCATCAAAAAAAAAAAAAACAACCAACCTCACAAATCACAGTTCTGCAATCTAACACAACATGTACATGTTATTTAACATGCTCCTAACACATGCACGTGGACACACAAACACACACAAAGCTTTCTGCTTTTTCTTTTTTTTTTTTTTAAAAAAAAAAAAAAAAAAAGGACAAGGGTATGGTCAACCAATTCTCCTGGCTGCTTAGCAACAGGCAATTGAGACTGCCTATCAATTCTCAGTTTATAATAACCTGAGGCAGACCTAGATTTTTGTTTTCCCTTGAGCTTTTGTCTTCCCGTCCCTCCGTAATAAATACCAGAAATCTACGGGCAGCGTGTGTCAGAGACGCCCCAGTGGAATATCTTTCATCGCACTCGCTGGGCTGCTGCTCCAGCAGGACACAGCTCTGGTCTCAAGTGCCATTCCCTTTGTTAAAGCATTTGAAAGGTTCGTTCTGCACTGGACCTCTAAGTAGATTTATGTTCAACATAGCTAAATAAATGTTAAAAATAAGCATTTTCTGTTTTGTATTAAAAAAAAAATAAACATATAGACCCAAAGAGTTTATCCATAGAGGCAGACTGAACACAATCCTCAATCATCAGGATATACAGATAATCCAGGTATTTTTCTTTTTGAATGCACCATAAAAAGAGTCAGAATATAACTCATTTTACCAGCTAATGAAGCCTTGCTGGTCCCTAGGCAGTGTCCCCACAGCTGGAGCTGGTGGGGCTGGTCTGGGTGTGCTCCTGGGCAACGCAGCGGTGGTGGCAGGCAAAGGCAGGAGGCGCAACAAGGAACACTTTGCCGCCTGTGTTGGCCCCAAACTGAGCTGAATTTGGTCCACACTCTCTGCTAGCAGGTAGAAAATAAAAGCTTAAATAATAAAAGACCCCCAGTTCAACCCTCCTGGTGAGCCAGGTGCTCATGGGGATGGTGAGAAGCTCTGTCCTGCAGATGGATGCTGATCATTGCCTGCTCTCTGCTGTACCCTGTAGGACCAAGGGCTGCTACTCCTCAGAGCTCACAGCCCGAATGATGGCCAGAAACCCAATGGCTTTGCTTTCTTGATCGTTGTGTACAGATCAATGGGTACTTCAAACGCTGGGTCATGCTCTCCCAAGAGGCGACAGAGGTGAAAGATGAGGGAGACTTGGAAATCCAATAATATGCACGAATCCCCTCCCACAAGGGCCAGACTGAAGGATCATCAAAACCTTCCCCTCGCAGCAAGAACAGAGGGGAGGACCAAGGTTTTTGAGCCATTTGCAAAGCTGAAAGGGACTAAGCATGGTCAGGAATATTGAAAACTCCCTCCCAATTTGAAAAGATACACATGGGAAGTGGGAGGACTGTGCGGGCAGCAGGTCATCATGAACCATACTAACTTCTAACATGAAAGTATGGGATCTACAAACTCAGAGCTTCTTCCAGAAATACAGTGAGGGCAGGTGCCCTGGCACTAGAAAGCAACAAACATCATGTTTGCTGAGGAGAAAAAAACACGGAGGTCATCTAAGATGTATGCAGAGGTTACACATGTTCCTCTGGGTCACAAACTCAAGCAAGGCATGGTCACTGCAGCCAGACTGCCTCCAATCTTAACCTCTTTAATGAGTTCATCTGCACCAGGCCCAGTAGCATTTGTCCTCAGGTTGGTTTGTCCTGGAAGTTATCCTCAATTCACCCTAGGAGTTTCCTGGATTGCGTACAGCCTGCTGTGTAGCTTTTCCAGCAGATGCCTGGGTGGCTGAAGATGAGGATGAGAGCACACGAGTGCAATGCTTCTTGTAGCTGAAGCAAGAAAGCCTCAAGAAGCTCTGAGCTCCCAGCTTCTCCGGCTTAAAAGCTGGGAGCTTGCCAGGAGGCGATGCTCTGGGGGAAGCACAGCACAGCCCCTGCCACATCCTGCCTCTCTTTACGTCCCCTTGGGCTGCACAGCCTGTGCATTATCACCTTGCCACTATTGATCTGCAGATGCTGTGGTGAAGGAGGTGGATAAAAGCAAACCCACAGGAGAAATGAAACACCAGCTGTGCCAGCCTCCACATCTGCCTCCGGTGGCCTGAGGCTCACCCTGGCAGCACCCTGCATCGACCCAGCCCTCCTGCCTCCTTCCTGATGGAGACCCCGCTGATCCGTGCTCCCCCAGGCCAGCACTAAGATGTCACCAGGCTGTCACCTTGTGGCACCAGGAGAGGAGCAGGCCAGCAGAAGCAGGGCTGCAGTTCAGCTGGGTTTGGACGCATCAGCTTTCAGCTGAACACCAAGCAAATACCCAGAGGACATGTAAAGGGAAGGGGCTCAGAGGGCTGAGCTCTACGCTCGTGGCAGCAGCTATCTCTGGCAATGTGAACAGCAAGACCCTTTTCCAGCAGCCCTGCAGGAAAGCTGCACTGAAGCACCAAGGGCCAGGGTCAAGTGACAGTGGAGTTTCCTAATGACGATCCTTGCCTGCACAGGGGGAGCTCACCGGTGTGAAGTTCAGGGCACGATGCTCTCCTCTGAACCTTGTTGTGGTTGGGAGGGAAAGGTCACTTTTGTAGAAAGTCCAGTAATAAGTGTGCTGAGAATTGCACCGATCTGTGCCCTCCCTCCATTAGGGCAGTAAAATCACAGGGAAAAGAGAAAGCGCTGCCCTACAAAATAAGAGGTTAAAAAATAGATATATTTCACAAAACCTGTGCATCAGATCTGCTTGTAGCAGGAGTTACAGATCTTTTAGATTAAAAATGAAATCTACAAAGAGAAATCCAGGACATTTGGTGTTGTATTGTTTGAGCAGAGATTGCTGAATGCGAAGCATCCAGCGGGGATCGCAGCAGCGCTGCACTCTAATGCCACGCTTGAGGAATGGGGAGGTATTTTAGAACACATCAGCTGTGGTGTAAATCAAACACCTTCGCTGAAGCCACATAAGGGCTCATCTATGCAAAATTTACAGCATTTTAAGCGTACATTTAACTTCTGATAACTCTGGTGCAGTTCTGGCTGGGAACAGTATTAGAGCAGTTAACACTTTTTCAGCTTGGTTATGACAAAACATATATGTTTAAGGAAATACAGCAACAAAAAAGAAATACCAGAGCGAGTATCCATACAAAGTTTCACTGGTTTGGCTATCCTGAATTCGACCCTGGCTCTCAAAACCTTTTTTTGCCAGATAAACTCTTCCTATAGAGCCCTTTGCACCTGTACCTCTGGCAAACCAGGTGGAACGAGGCCCTTACCCAGGGTGAAGATGCAGCTCCGTAATTAAACAGTTTCCTTGAGGAAAACAGGTTTGCTTTTCAAAGCAGTCTCAACAACAACAGGGTCTAAACCAGAACAACACCGAAGATAAAAGAAACGCAATTAGCAGTGCAAAGAGACGAGGAAATGGCTCTAGTGCGCAGGAAAATGATTCATAACGCTGCTGGGTAATTTGTGCTGGGCTATTTATTATGCTCACACACATGGTGATATATTAAAATTCTTGTTGGCAAAACGTCCTTTCAAAATTAAATGATGCTTTAGCCTCACCACCAGGATTTTTCTCGTCCCAAGTCATGTTTGTAATAAACTTTATTAAATGTGATAAAATATTACACAGTTCAAACAGAGAAACCCAATGGGGAAATCATGTCCATTTCTGTGAAACTAAGTAGCGGAGCTTTGTTGCTGGCATTAGGAGAACAGCTTTGTGCTTTGCTAGAGATATGTTCTAGAAAATCCCCATAGTTCTCCATGAATAATTGAAGACAATATATAACCGAGATGCTTGTTTGCTACCTCCAGAGTTGGATCCTCGAGGACCATTAAATTAATTTTTAATAACGTAGGCTACGGCTAAAGTTACGGGACACGAAATTTCACTCTAAATATGTTCATCGTAAAAAATAAAGTAAAATTAAATCTCAAGGTTGCAACCTGGGTAGCAGGAGGTTTACAATGACTAATAAAGCAGAAAGGGAGACATTAGGAGAGCTTACTGTTACTCCAATTTGTTTCTCACATCTCATTTGTTATGCCCTAGGTAAGAGGGACGCCTCTATAGACTTCACTCCACAACTTTAACAGTATGCAGCGTGATTGTAACACTCACATTTTCCAGTCTTCTTCACTTACACAGGCCCTTTTTATTTTTTATTTTTTCCCCCCAGAAGCAAGGAACCGTGCAGACCTTTCAAGTGTGCCGGGCACCTGCCTGATCCCATCCGCGTTGGTTATTTGTCATACACGGGCAGCGACAAGGCAATTTCTGCCAGCGCCTCGGGGCGATGCTGCAAACGTTTCAGAAATTCATTAACCGAGAAGAACTCGCTGTAATAAATTGTCTGCAGAATAAATTTGCACAGAACAAAATAATCATTAGGAAACCCGGCCCACTTGAAGTAGTCGCTAACTGCACCTAGGCTGCCATTAATCGCTGCATAATAGCATTTCACCTAGTATTAACTCTACCCTCAAGAAAGGCTGGTTTATCTTTGGAAAGAAAGGTAATAAAGCAAAGTAACAAGGAAAAATGTATCTTCAGAACAAAAAGAGAACTTTTCAAACATCCTGTGTCACGGAGAAATCACCATTTCTACAGACTCTCTCTAGAGATGTATTTAAACGCAAGCACATTTTGTAAAGCTGTGGTGGAGTTTTCTGATGTTATTTGGGCATGAGGTTTTAAGGCTCAGGATGACAGCCTGTACCCAGAGCAGCTTTTATTTCACCAGAAGCAGAAAGCAGCTCTGGAAACTGTAATTTTTCAATGATCTTTGTTCCAGGGGATGGTCCCTGTTCACTCAAGACATACAAGCCTTTGCCCAGGAGCAACGGTGCTGAAGGAGGCAAATGGAAGGGAGAGGAAGGAGCAAGACAGAGATGTGCTCAGCAACTAATCCCTTCCACTCTATTCTTAAACACTGTTCTGTTTGGACACGGATATTTAGAGTAAACTCGTCCATTATCAATACCTCCCAAGAATAATCTTCTGAGGGAGAAAATCAGCAGCCACTCACCTGGTCAGAGCTGTGCTGCTTTTCTCCAGAAGGAATTTCTAGAAGCCATACAGCGAGTTCATTATATGCTCTAGTGGTTTACTTGATGAGAGAGGAGCTTTTCAGAAGTGACCTTTGAAATTAAGACATAATTAGGTTTTAAGGCTTCCAAGAGAGATCTGTGAGGACTGGTTCGAGACATTTGAAGATATCGCCAAAGGCAGTAAGGTCTCAGTGGCTGCTAGAGGGCTGGCCACCCAGGTAGCATCACCAAGAACAACCATATTTCTTTGGAAAGCCCTACCTATGGCACATGGCCCCATGGCCAACCAGTGACAAAGGGAGATTACTAGGCAAGAGGAAGGAAATGTATATATGGTAACACACGGATAAAAGGTTGATTCAATTATCACTAGATATAATCTGGGATGAATTCATCTATTTGTGATCTTCTTGGTGTTTCTTAAAATGTTTGTAGTTTCTATTTTCATGCCATGTCTTTCTTGACTTATTACGTACCTATATCTTTAATTTAAATAATGCCTCATACCAACACTTCGAGTAGAAGCTTTAAGTAGTTTTTAGAAGTCTCTCGTCCAGATGTGTATTAGGCTGATGAATTTACAGAACGTAAATAATTTGTTGGAGGTGGATCTGGTCTCAGCCAAAAATCTGGTCTCAGCAGGGCCTTTTGGTCCACCCACTTTTTACCATTCCAAAATTGATATAGGGGATTTCTGGCCAAAACCAGAAGGCATGTACATCCCGATTTACAGCACAGATTATTTTTACTCCAGAATCTGTCATATCAGGACGGCAGAGATCTGGACAGTAATAATACATTTGCAAACATACAGTCTTTTAAATTTTGGTTCATTCATTTGATTTTTGATTAATTAATTTGACTTTTCTGGTAACACAGGCTCTAAGAGATCCAGCTCTTAGACTGTTCCAGGCATCATATGAATACAATCCAAGGCAAGATTCCCTCTTGCTAAAAGCTTTGTAAACTGGTTAGTCATATTAAAGCTTCGTGACCTTTACAGAAAGGTCTCACCAGCTCAAAGATTAAACAGAGAACATGCACGTGATCATGCAATGCACCAACTGCCCTGTCTTTAAATACCACCTGTTGGAGGGATTGTCCGTTTTGATAACATCACCCAGGAATTTTCCCTTGTGTGAAACTGAAATTTATGGATCTGCATTTACTCTTAAAAAATGTTTTTTTTTTTTTTTGAGCATTCTTTGTGTAGAAGTCATAGCTCTGGCTCGATGGACTGCTTGAAATGAACGCGGGTGGAAAACTGGAGTCATCTACGCCCTTACAGTACAAAACAAGCACAATTCAAAAACAGCCTAGAACTATGACCCACTGACTTAATGAACTAGAAACATGACATTAAAAAACCAGTCCCGAATGAGAGGTTCCCAGGAGCATGACAAACTGATGGGTAAAATAACGTGCGGGTTGGACAAAGCGCTATCAAGGAAATGCCTTGATCTTGAACTGTGGCTGTCAGATCACAGGGCAGTCTTGAGGGAGGACATCAGGTTCTCATCCGATCGCTGCTTTTAGTAAATGGTCCCAGAATATCCAGTTACAGGCGGAGGGTGTGCACAGCCACCGCAGGCATGAGCTGACTGCTCAGCTATGGCCCTACAACAATCCAACAGCAAAGTGGATGATTAAGGAGAATTAATCAAAAAAAAATTAAAGCGGACTGTGATCTTCAACTACATCAGATTGCCTTTTGTTCTCCACAGCAGCTAGGTGGGGATGTTGGAAACGAATTAACAAGAAAATTATAACCCTGCTCTTTTATCTAACCTCTATGTTAAACATCATTTCATGCTGTTGTTGCAGCCAGCACACCTTCGGCCTCTACCATGGTTCCAAAACCTTTTTACTTCTGCTGTTGAAATCCAAGAGAAGCTTGAAAAGGGGTTGGCAGCAGAGTCTGGGGGGAGTGGGGCTACAGTTAGCACAACTCACAGCATAGACAGAGCCAATCTAAGCCTCTTCTCTTATGATAAACACATTAGGAAAAGCAAAAGTGTTCAAAAAATATTTAAGTTTATCAACAGATGGTGACACACAATATCCAAAAGCTGGAAACAAGATTGTAAGGAGACTTTCAGAATGTAAAAGCTAGCAAGAAAATACTAAATTTCATCTCTACTAAATAAAATATCGTCAAAAGCCTTTTTTTTTTTTTTTTTTTTTTTTTTTTAAGACATTACCGAGATCGCAATCAATCAGTCTGGCTACTTAGACATACAGCGCCCTATCAGAGGATTTAGCAAAAATGAAGTACTAAATTATTCAGTATTTAAGCAATCGTGTAAGGAATATGTAGCTGTAAAGGACAAACTGCAAAAGAATATTTTTCTGTTACTTCAATATATACTGTAGTTTCAACAGGACAAGGTAAAAATCTGAACATTTTTTCCACACACAGAATTGAGATCCCAATTTAGCCTCATATCTCAGTCAAATTCTTCCTGTATTTATATGCAACAGAAGAAGAGCACAATCTGTATCTCTGAATTTAACTTAGTATTTTTACAGCCATGCTCTCTCACAGCTGTGTTGCATTTGATTTTTATTTATTTATTTTAAGCCTCCTCTGTTACAAATTCCCACACTGTTATGCTTATAAAGAAATACTAGGGAAGTCTCGTCTTTGGATCCATGTACTACAGACATACAGCATGTGTGTAAGCCCAAGGAATCACAAAAATAACCCTGTTCAGATGCATGCTGTATTCTCAGAATGACAATTTTAAATGAATGAGCTTTAAAATTTCACCATTTTCCCAATAAAAAAGCTTTTTAGCTATAACGTACACAATCTCGATCAGAACCATTCAAATTCTCCAAGAAAAGCTCTGATGCATTTTGAAACACGCTTAAATACATCAGCTCTAACCTTCTGCGATATTTACCAGTTTAAAGTCTTTTTCCAGATTCATAAACAACATTTTGAGTGTCTTGCAGAATGTGAACACAAGCCAATCGGTCCCTGAAAGCATATCACAGCAATTAATATCCAGAAGAACAGTGACCAGATGGGTATTATTTCACTTATTTCATACAATTTTTATATATAGCTCAGAGAATCAAAACTGCATGTTAAGCTGTTAAAACACACGTAGGAAACTGTAGCACTGGAATCCATACAGAACTGATGCCATAAAACGTTAAGCATACACCTGACAAAATGGAAATTGTTGTTTGCCACTGCATGCATCTCCAGATCAAAGTATTAAACAGCATCAAAATAACGCATTAAAGGTGATTTTAATTTATTTTCCTTAAGTCCCCGTGTCTTTTATTCTAGCACTGAGTCTTTGAATTTCCTTCTGGCAACTGCACTAAAAGAATAAACCTTCCGGAGAGGCTGAATGACACGATCTGGGCACCGTGGTTTATTAACTCACGACGGATGACCAGCACACGTTTCAAGTCTTTGATCACTGGGAAAGATTTTTACTTATCTTTCAAACATTTATTGCAGATTTCTAAACAGGAGGAGGAAAACTCCAATTAAGCCAAACATTAATGACTGAAACAGCAAGACACCAACTCCACCTAATTTAACATTAGAATTTGTTTTCAAAACAAACACTTCTTGAAACTTCATACTGAGCGTGTTTTCACTTGTTGGTCACAGAGCAAGCAGGAATTCTGTACCAAAAACCACCACGGTAGATGTTAACACTCATTTAAAACTATCAGCACGACGAGCCGACAGCATACAGTCTGTTGAGCAGAAGGCGAGGTGTTCTGCCCCATTTAAAAGCAGGTCACAGTTTCAAATTCCCATTTCCACTCTGCCATTGTGATGAAAGGCTTTCAGAACTCTAGCCCCATTTCTCTCTTCCCCCCCCCCCCCCCCATTAAAATACTGTAACATAAAATATAATTCTGACAGATTTAAACCATACACACAGCTACCTAAACGGACAGTTCTGTTACTTTCAGGACAGTGTTCAAAATAAATCAAACCTGTCAAAATAAAATAATACCTATGACATGCACATTAAGTTCAGGTTTTTTCCCCGCTGCTTTCCTACATATATTTAAGAAAAAGAAGGTTGGGAGGACAGCATGTTTGTAAACTCAACCGTTCTGCAGTAAAATTGAACCACAGAAAGTGTGCTATAATTCAGCTAAGATACAGACCTCACAATGTTGAATTACTGAACTAGAAAGAATCTTAATTTTTGCTGCTGCTCAATTTTTGAGCAGTTTTTAGAGATTGTAGCATGCAGCCCCTTTCTCTGGGAAGACAGCAGCAGAACCGTGACTGGCTTATTGCACAAGCCCAAGAACTCAGCCAGGCAGTGAGCACCCAAGGAGCAGGCTGCCGGCCTTTTGGGGGCTGACATGTTTTGTCAGAGGATTTTCGCTACTTCCCTGCTAAACGGAATGGCGAGACTCATGAGATGTATTCCAGACTGGAAGCGTCTAATTGCAATTATTTTCATTACTTCCACATTTAAACTCCATCATCCGATACCCTCTCGCCCGTCCTTGCCTACTCCTATCAGGCCGGGGTCCTGACAGACCCTTTACACTTGCTGAAAGATCCCACATCATTTCATAAGGGCTCTTTACAGCTTACTTCTCCTTCCCCAGCCACTTCTAGCTGCCTTCTTTAAGACTCAGAGAAGGTCCATAAGTCTTTTCACTGTTTTTTTATGACATTAATGTCAGCCTCACTCAATCCCTAGCGGGATTCCTGTCACAATCACATCTAGACCCTCGATCGAGTCTACTAACCTTCCCTCATCAAACATTTTCTCTCTTCTACAGAGAAATTGGAGAGCTGCTTCTTGCCTGAATGCCTCTAAAGGGGCATTCAATTCAAGGAAGAAGAAGAAAATTGCTATGCAGCTTTTATTACAGGAGCTGCCCCACTTTCAAAGAGCTACAGGTGACAGGACTGGCTCAGTGGCTTAGTTCAAATGGGACACAAACATTATTGTCAATACTAGGTGGAGGGAGGGGAAGTAACAGGCATTAGAAAATTAATTGTTTAGTCAGAAGAAACTATCAACTGAACTTTATGACCTATGCAGGAATTGCTAAACATTTGGCTGAACTAAAGGCCCAAGAAACTCCAGTTCTGCCTCTCCATTTTAAGAGACACATTTGAGATCACAGTGTTGCAAACTTAACAACAACGATGACAAAAAAAACATCATAATTTGAAATTGAACCTTTCAACTGAAAAACTAGAGAAACCCAACAATTTCCCTCCTCGATACAGATGTAAATATAAGGCAGGTAAACATCAGAAAAATCCTTTTTTTTTTTTTTGCCAGTTGTTATCGGTGAAGTCCATAAATATTAAGCTGTTGGATTTTCCTCAAAGCATATTTTGCAAAGTAGTAACCCAGATACAAAACACATCTTGGCACGTATTACAATGAAAAAGCGTTGACAAATTCATACACTTTCATTTTGTTTAAGCAATAAAGTACCAGTATAGACACGTTTGCTCTACAGAGCCTTACTGCAAGCTCCTTGCTCTCACTGAGAAGTACTTAACACTTGCAGACAACCCCACTCAAATCAATGCTTCCTTCCCTTAGATGTCACGTTAAACTACTCAGGCACTAAGTGCCATGAATGGGATTTGCAATCTGGTAGTAGTGTACATAAAGATAAGTCTTCACAAAATTTGAATCATATTTGCTTCACAAATACAGGAAAATAAAAATAGAATGACATCTCCTCTACAGTAAGTGCAGACAGTACAACTGGCATGTTTTGAAATTCTAAGGCAACAATATGGGACCAGCATATGAAACTGTACTATAGAGACCAAGTTAATGTACTGCTTTCTTCTGCAGAGTAGAAGTAATTTTTTTTTTTTTAAATTCATTAAGAGGTAGCAATATGAAATGCCAATATTGCCACCAGATAACTTACATACTCAATTTCTGCATTGAAAAAATCCATTAAGGTGATATGTAGTGTCTGGTTTGAGTACTATACTCTATATTCATGGAAGTCTGTCTGGCAATATTCGTGTGTATTAAAAACACACATGCACATTTTTGCAGACTTGCAATTTAATATCTTTTCACCGTTAACTACAAAAATGCAGTGTGGCAACTGCTTTCATACACTGGGACTCCTACAGCAGTACAGAGAACGTACAGATGCTTCACCTAGAACTTGCAATACTATGCATTGTGCAAATTGCCTAGGACCCCAATCCTTTCTGAGCAGCAGTTAGAAGAAAATTTGAGGGTTGAGTACAGATATCAAAATACAGATTTAAATAATTTACTCTTAAAAACACTCATATTTATAGCCTCTTACAGAAAATAAACAATTCATCTGATTATCAGATAGGTCCTCAGCTTTTCCAGTTCCAAGGTATACACAGGTCTCCATCCTGCAGCACGGAGTAGAAGTGTGAAATGCAAAGGTGCATGCCTTGTAGGTAGGGTAACGATTCTTCCAGCAGCCGCTTACAGCAATCTATCATCTGTGCACTGGAAACGCTGGGTTCCTTATACAGCCGGTCCAAAGAAAACTTCTCAGTGGAAGTACCAATGAGCTCTTTTTCCGTAATCATCATCCTAGCAAACAAAGACAACATATGAGGACAAAATTAGAGCTTTCAAAAACCATTAACTTGAACCAACCTTTAAATAAGTACATTTACAGATTACACACATGTAAACAAAGGTAACGCTTCTTCATGTACAGGTATGGTACAGCTGTAATTTTGGTGCAGGACAATACCCACATCTGCCTCAGAAGCTAAACTGCGTATTCTTCCATGACCATGGGCAACACCATGCCTACACACTTGAAAGCCTGCATCATTAAATTTTTATTTTTTTTTTGCTAACAAGGTAATCGGAAAAATACCAAAAGAAAAATCCTGTGAGGTCTATTTCTAATATAAGGCATGGAAGTACTCAAATAACCTTGGAAGTATGAAGTTTAAGAGTAAAACTGTGTAACTACTCTGTCTTCTTAACAGTACTCCGCATGCCATCAAATCTAAGGGATGACAGATACAGTCACTTGATGTGTATTAAGTGTGGTAGTAACTTACTAATTGTAGGAAGTATACAGAATAACAAATTCATAGCTTGCAGATGATGATTTCCATTTACTCCAAACAAAGAGTAGTAAGACAGATCACACAAATTCAAGCTCCTCAGAAGTAAAGTTAATTTGCAGAATTAATTAAGATCACTGAAACTGTGGATTGCATGATGCAGATTCAGATCGGATTCAGCAGGCTTATACCTCTACCACAATACAAAACAGCTACTTTCTGAAAGTGAGGAAGTGGATTCATACTAGAAGACTGACATTATCCACACAAATAACACAATTTTGTGGAACAGCAATGTCCAAACTCTCCAGCACATCAGGTCATACAGAATTCC
This sequence comes from Netta rufina, assembly GCF_964035555.1. Classification (NCBI taxonomy): domain Eukaryota; kingdom Metazoa; phylum Chordata; class Aves; order Anseriformes; family Anatidae; genus Netta; species Netta rufina. The sequence continues at coordinate 43,774,873 of NC_140124.1, forward strand.
AGCTACGCTATGCTATTTACCACACATAAAACATTCACCTGCATGTTCAAAGTGTATCTAGTACATCTCAAAATATTTTCCTTTATCTCAAATCCCCGTTACAGCCACAAGATGCTAAAGAAAATCAGAAGTACAGAAAGGGTTCTTTTCAAGGAACCATTAAAAGGAAAAAGGGGTTTTCAGCTTCAATAAAGAGACACTAACAGAGAAATATGACATATCCACACACAAAAAGAAGAGGTGGTAAATACAGAGTGACTGTTTTGTATTACCTACAGCATAAGAACAAGAACACCAAATGAAATCATCAGGCCATGGTCTATAAAATAAAGAATACCTCTTCCCTCCTTCAATCTCCTTCAATACACACGTGGTTAACCTAATTCAACTCCGCAATTTGCTGCCACAGGATATTTTGAAGCCACGAAGTGTAAGCTGGCTCAAAAAATAATTAGACAATTAAGAAGGGAATAAAGATCTAGTGAATGCTTTTAACATGAGATAACACTTCCAGCTTCAAGTACTTAGTCAAGTACAGACTGTCAGAAACTGGAGAGGAGTACAGAGTAAAAAGAACACCATAATTTTGCCCCATTCACATAGCCTTTCCATAAGCTAACAGATGATGGGGTTTCAACAGACCTTTGATATGACCGAGTATAGCTGTTCTCAACTGTTTCATACAAACCAGCAATCATGCAACACACAGAAGAGCTGAGATATTTAGCTTGCCTCTTACATTGTTACAACACAGCTGCTTATACTCTGAGGGGAGCCCCACAGTTCTTTCACTGTTAACCTAAAGATGTCATTATTCCTGGATGAGTGTCTTTATGATGTGGGGTAACGTGAGGGTTTTGGGGGGGAGTGAGTTACCAGATGCAAATGCATATATTTGCTACAACATCCCTCCCAACCTCTATAGACAACACTTTTCCAGCTGTCACATACAGAAAGCTGGATAGAGAGCTATTCAACAGTTATCTCTGGCAAAAATAACCAACCCTTCATAGCTGTGCTTGGATTATGGAAAAACTCCAAAGAACCTCCATGCTGTACCAAGGTCCTCCCAAATGAGTCCTCCCAAGGAATGAGATCTTAACAGAGCTAAAACCATAAAAGCTTTCAGTAAGGCTTATTCCTAAAATAACCTTCATAAAACTAGCTGGATCTTAGAGATCATAGATACGCTCATGACAAAGTGTGAGGTTTCAGCAATTCATTAAAAGCTTTTGAAAGCAGAAAGATAAACTTGCAGTAATGACCTGTAAAAGGATAGTAACACCCAGTTATCCATCACAGTGTTTTATTCAAAATAAAATCGGTATCTCTACTTCACACTCGTCTTAATCCTCAAAGAGGCATAGAACATACAAGGTCAACAACAAAATTCACAAGTGTGCTGGATATTACATACTATGGACTTAATGTTAAGTGCTGGTACTGAGACTCACTGTAGTCACTCTCATCTCACAAGCACCCGTGAAAAAGTACCAAGGATGTATTTTTTTCCATCATTATATCCCTAGTTTTTCTCTTCCCCTTACTATGTGCTACCTAATCTTTTCCTCATCTAACTGACAAACAACTAGATATAACAACTCTCTAGTCAGTCTCAGCGGTTTTTAGTTTTATTTTGTCATTTTCTTGTTGCAATTTAAGTAGCGTTAAGTAGAAGTATGTTGCTTTTCTTACTCCATAGAAGAGCAAGAGTTTTCTTTTGTTAACAAAAAAAGAAAAACTCATCTTTTGGGATGTCATTAAAAAAAATGTCTTGTAGGCAAGGATCTGAATTTCTGAATAAAATTTCTGAATAAAGTACAATTTCTGAATAAAGTACAATTTCTGAATAAAGTACAATTTCTGAATAAAGTACAACTACTTCTATCAGCTGAAGGATGGGTATTTTCTGACAACTGCTTGTTCACAGAACATTTGAATTTTTAGCTTAGTAAAGCTGGTAAGTACAGTTTTACTTTAGAAACAGAAGTTATTTCCACCAGAAGAGCACAAATACTTTCTTCAAAGTTCTATAACAGCTACAAGTATACAAACATTTTCGAAAGCTAAGCATACTGAGTCATATAAAAACTTACTCTTCCTTTCTTTTCAGGTTCTCTCTTGCTTCCTGTGCTTTGGCAACAATAAACCATTGAAGGGTTGCTGGATCACAGACTGTTGGGATAGTAAAATGTCCAAATTCATGTAAGCTTGGTGTATATCTATCACTGTAATGAAACATGATGGAAATAAAAACCAAGGTATTTTTTTCATATAAACATTGACATGAATTACTTTCAGAATGAATTCTAACTATGAGTAAGAATATCACTAAATCATATTCAGAATAGCTGGTAAAAATTAATCAGTTTTGGCTTATGAGAACATAGAAGCATCATACATAAATCTTTTCATTACTTTTTATAAGCAACTCAGTCAAAAAGCATCAAAAAAAATACACCAACACCTTTATACTTAACTGCGTTGTTCTAATGGTGCAAACCCTTTTACTGGTGGAGTTACTCTTTATGTGAGAGAACAACTGGAATGTATGGAGCTCTACCTCAGGGTGGATTATGAGCGAGTTGAGAGCTTGAAGGTAAGGATAAAAGGGCAGGGTAACATGGGTGACACCACTGTGGGTGTTTACTACAGGCCACCTGATCAGGAAGTCACCAAGACTTCTACAGACAGCTGGAGGTAGCCTCACAATCACAGGCCCTGGTTCTCCTGGGAGACTTCAACCACCCTGTTGTCTGCTGGAAAGACAACACAGCTAGGCACAAACAGTCCAGGAGGTTCCCCCAGAGCACTGATGACAACTGATTTACAGGTGGTGGATGGGCCAACGAGGAGACGTGTGCTGCTGGACCTTGTGCTAACAAGAAAAGTCGGAGACGTAGAGGTTGGTGGCAGCCTTGCTGCAGTGGCCATGAGATGGGGGAGTTCAGGATCCTATGTGGAGGAAGCAGGAAAAGAAGTAGGATTGGAGCCCTGGACTTCAGGAGAGCAAACTGGCATCTTCAGGATCCTACTACTTGGAGGGATCCCACTGGATAGGGCCCTAGAAGGAACATGGGTCTGAGAACTGGTTAATATTCAAGTGTAACTTCCTTCAAGCTCAAGACTGGTGTACCCTACAAGTCAGAAGCCAAGCAAAGGGGGCAGAAGACCTGGGCACAGATGAGCAATGAGCTCCTGGAAAAACTCAAAACAGAAAAAGGAAGTAAAGAGCATGTGGAAGAAGGGACAGGCCACATGGGAGGAATATAGGAATGCCATCAGGGTATGCAGGGATGCAATGAGGAAGGCTACGGCCCATCTGGATGTGAATCTGGTGCTGTGTGCTCTATATGAACCTGCTTGAGCAGGGGGGTCAGACTAGATCTCCAGTGATCACTTCCAACCTCAACCATTCTGTGATTTAAACCAGCACAACACTGTAAGATAAAAACTCTAATTTTGACTCTGAAGTTGATTAAAACATGCAGAAGGTCTTTCAGTCCAACTCCTTCTGAACCCACAAAAAGGCGTACAAAACCTTGAGAACTAAAAGACTGACATGAAAATCTGAAATTTAGTTTTCTTCTTAGTGAAAGCAATAATCAGTGTAACAAAAAAATAAACAAAAAAACCCACCACAGCAGTAAAAGCTCTAGAAGGAAGAAATCTTCCCTATAAATACCTACCTTTCTAGAATCATTTGCAAGCCTCGCAGACTGTGAGGATGAAAACGTAGCCTACTGTCAAGTAATTTATTACAGAAAGAGTCCAGCGTCTCGTAGTACTCTTCTAGAGTCAACAGCGGTTGCAGCTCTTCTATGTACATAACTTGTATGCCTCCCAGAAGTTGGCTTATCCGATCTTCCAAAAACAGCAGCCTTTTCTGAAGTTTGTAATAATTTGGCAGTCTTTCAAAAATCTGTGCAGGCACACACACAAACAAACATTTCCTATGTTACACAGAACATTGTAATTGTAAGAAATTAAAAAAAAAATAAAAAAGGAGCCACTGAGCAGTGCAAACACGTGATCCAAGGGAAAAAAATCAATCAAACCATATAAAAAAATGAGAAATATTATATATATACACATTTTGGTGCAAGATATAACAGAAAATGTTTGTAAGTATTTTCAGTATTTACACTATAAAGGCACCAAAAGGCCATAACAAGATAGATGGATGTCCTTTATCTCTCTATCTATGGAAATTAATACTCCCAGATCCCTAAACAATTATAATTTAAGGCCTACGTAAAATGTTTATCAGCACAGTTACGGTGATAGAGGTATTCTACATACTGTTAACGAGAGTGGTTTTGACAGAATAATTTATATCAACTCTAAAAAAAAAAAAAAAAAGGCAGTCTCTGTTGCTGGAACAAGCTCTTTCTAAGAATTTGGTTCGTAACATATTTTGTCTGGAGTCTGAAGGGAGGGGAGGGAAGAATGAGGCTCCTGATTTACAAATCTACACCAGAAAAGATTAAGAAACGTTCAGACTTGTGAGTCAATACACAGAAGGTAGGTGACAGGGAGAAGGCTGGAACAGGGAAGAAAGTGAAAAAGGAAAAGTCCATAGTAGTCACTTCCTACCACCTACCCAATTATTACTAGAATGCAGCTTTTCATATAAAAAATACTGCCACTGTTCTGAAATTGTTCCAATCTCTCTAGAAATGACGGAGCAGCGGAATCCAAGCAGCTTTTGGCATAACTTCCATTGGTTCAGCATTCGCATTTCTTGTATGGAAAAACTGCAAAAATCCTCTAGGTATCATTATGATGAACCATTTTACAGACCGACGTGGACATTATTTTATTACTTCCTTTTCTTTTTGGTTTTTGTAATTCCTAAATAAAGCACTAGAACATAGGAACGCTTCCTAAAATGGGTTAGAATGTGACAGAAGTTTCTACTCTCTGAAAAACAAGTAGCTAACCAGACTCATGAAGATCTTCATCAACTTTTCCTGTGTATTTAATCTTTGGTGCACTTTTAAATAAAAAGCCCTTGTTTTCAGGTTTGAATACAGACCTCTTTAACTTCCAAAGCAAATACCATCACCACGCTTGCTTTGCATAACAAATTAGTTTGATTTACATCTAATCAGGAATACAACTTTGTTCGTTAGCAGGAGCAGCAGTAAAGATCTGACAGAGATTGTTAGTAAAAATACATCACAGGATTAAATTTGGGATGCAATATACACAGTTATGCTAAACATAGCAGCTGCATTATTTCCTTTAAATTACTCATCAGTGATCTGCAACAATTAATATTTTGGTTACAGTTTAAGAAAGGATGTCATAGCAAACAGCATCACTTGCTTTGAAATCTTACTTTGGTCCAGTGATGGTGAACATCCATGGTCCCCAGCATTATGTGGCCTGCCGCACTCATACCTGAACGGTCTGTGAACACCACTGTGCGCCCTGAAGATTGAAGAAAGCTCTTTACTAAGTTTGGTTATTGTAATGATTCCCACAATTATTTAAGGTCTAGCCATGTATGTCATAAGCAACACATTTTCACTGCACAAAAATAAACCGGTGCTTTCCTTCTGTTCAGAATCTGAAAAAGTGATTCTTAAGAACTCTGGTTCCAGAATTTTTCCATGCCAACCTCAACTAGCTTTTATTTTCTCTGTTTGAACAGACAGATTTGATAGATTTTTTAGTTAAGCAGACTTTTTCTTACAAAGACAGTTCTTAAAAAAAGAAAATTGCAGCAGACTGCATCTTCAAAGAATCTGTACAAATAATACATACCCAAAGAAATATATGCTGTGTACTTAAAGTATGTGGAAAAGGTTGGTCAAAGAACTATTAGCACAATCATTCAACGCTATTTCCACAAAGCTATCTGCAGCATTCAAGCCATCAGGAATGCCTTCGTATTAAGTTTTTTATTGGCTTGCTTTTAAGAAAGAATAAAAGCAACATAAAAGTCTAATGCTATTTTTAAGTGTAGCACAAAGATTCTCAAGTATTCTTGAGGGAAATAGCAGAGGCAACTACTTATCAAAATAAACTTCCAACAGATGTCTTCAGTGTGATGTATTAGTCTGCAAGACAAGGCTTAAATAGAAGATCTGGAAAGTACCAGACACCAAACCTAAAGAGTGTAAAAACCAAAACCAAATAAAGCCACTTAATTTCGCTGCCGTAAAACAATAGATGGCAATTTCTATGTTATGCAGCATTAACATTACATGGCTGGAACTGTCTAAAATCACTAAATATAATGCTGCGTGCTGAACCAGCTGTAAGTTAAAGTAATGCTACTAGTAACTCCACAATAACTCATTTTTGAGATCAAAAGGGCAGGCGTTGTCTTTGTAACGAAGCATACTGGACAACTGTAAAAAGGGAGCATCATTCCATTTTTGATGTTAAGCTCTGCAAGAACTACAAGGATGAGATTGAAATAATTAGGAATCTCTAAGACAGGAAAAAATGGACAAAAGCATAGAACATAATGGCTTCCAATTATGAGACCAGTTATTACTCTTCAAGAGTCTAGATGGAAAAGGCAGCTAATTATGTTGAAAACATACCTAGGGGAAGAAAAAAAGCTTCTCCTGAACCCATCTCTCTACCTCAGCATACAGACACTTCAACCTGCTCTCAGCAATCGTGTTTCCAAAATACTTAAGAGCAAGCAACACTGACTTCAAGACATCTAGTCCATCCTCTTACCCCAAGGCAAGACCAACTGTACTTTTAGGTACTCACAATTATTTGTCCAGTATATGATTAAAAACATTTGAAAATGGAGACTACAACAGGGTCACAGGACAGACCTCTCTAGCACTTTACATCCTTACCATGCTTAGGTAAAGAAACTAACTTGAAATCTGACACAGTTTATACCTATTGTTTTACTCACTCTGTCTTTTGACAAAGGATTAAGTGAACCCTCAAATGAAAGCCACTCAAAACTGAGTATCTGGAAACAGGCAAAAAATGTGGAGCTACAATTACAGCAAACAGCTACTGCCAAGACCAAACAGCTATATCAAAAAAAATAGTATGTCAGATTTACAGAATATTTTATTTTTTTCCTGAGAAGGGACTTAATTGTGAGTATTTTATTGAACACACACGATAATACGATTTTGAAGGGATTCTGTGAAGTCCTCCTTATATTGAACGTTTAGAAAACCACTAGTATTTTTTTCTTGAATCTACCATGAGTAACAACCTGTCGTTCCCCACTATCCTTTCAAATACAGTCTGAATTTTTTGCATTTGTTTGTAGTACTTAGTCTTGTGCCTTCACCTCACTCCTCTTGCATTTATCAAGAAGTAAAAAGCTGAGTGTAGAGAATGCACTGTAAGGAAGGGTCACTGAAAACAACCAGTAGCTTAAAATGTAAATTCTCATCACCCTTTTAGTAAGCCTACAAGTTTTTTTTGCAGTTATCAAAAGCACTCATGAAAAAATACTACAGCTCCCTTGTCAGAGAAGAGTCATGCTAACCTTTGAATCAATACTCTTTAGGATATATGGAACAAGCAGTGGAAATATACCTTTAACATTCTTTACTACTTCAGGTCTCTGTTGGACTAAGCGACCTAGGCTGTGCAGTTGGCTACAGCGATGAGCAATACCCCAGCTTCTTTGCCACCTGGATAAAAATACAAATGCGAGCATTTCATTTTCAGCTTTATAAAAAAAAAAAAAAAAAAAAAAAAAAAACAACAACACACAGGCTGAGATACAGACAAGAACCTTACAACTCAAATGACTCAAAGTAACACTTCTTCGACAGTGATAAAAGCAAAGACCTATCAAAAAGCTGTCCATGTCATGCTATTTGAAGAGATAAAAGTCTAAATAAAATTTCACAATCTCCCTTGAAATAAGTGCCAAGAACAATATGGGATAAAAACAGATAAGAGTAAACTCGTCTAAGAAAAATAAATATAAAAGCTGGTGGATGGAACAGAATTTGAAAATTAAACCTCTTGCCTAATAAGAAGGGGTTAGTTAGCAAATAGTAACATACGAGCCAGGATTCGGTCCACTCATGTGGCATGCAGCTTCTGTTTGCACACTGTGTAATGTTTGTCTAGAGCAGCAAATATTGTATATAAAGGAAGTTGTCCTTTAAGTTCCTAGCTCAAAATATCATGATTCTAGCAGTAAATTGCCCTTTTCTTTTTTTTAAACCACATTTGGAGTGGAATAAGTTTTGCTTCTATAATATCATCTTTGTTAAACCACTCAGTAGCCAGGTGTTTTATTAGTGACTTTAATAAACATAGTTTTGACATCTCTTTCCATCATGCAGAAGAGACAAGCTAGTAATTAATAATTTCAAAAAATGTTTAAATTAAAAAGTTCCCAGTATATCAAAAAATGATGTTTTTCATCTTTGGAAAAATTGCTGGCTGATATTGAACTATCTCAGAATGGGAAATTGGCATTCCAGGATTGTGCTGTGCCTGGCCGGGATGGATTTCCTTATCTTCATAGCAGCCCTGCGCTTTGGATTTTTGACTAAGACCAAGGACAACATGCTGATGTTTTGGCTATTGCTGTGCAGCACTGGCACAGCACTGAGGTTCTTTTTTTTTCCTACTCTGCCCCCATCAGGGAGCAGACTGGGGGTGGGCAAGGTGGGAGGAAACAGCCAGGACAGGTGACTCCAGATGACCAGAGGGACACGGCCATATGGCATTTGTCTTCCCAAGCAACCATTATGAGTGCTGAGGTCTAAACGCCTGCCTCTCGATAGAAAGTACTGAATTAACATTCAATTAACAAAGCTAACATTCTCATTCAACCTTGAAACACCAGAGCATTAGGCTGGAGTATCACAAATAGTAGCTTCCTATTAATATATTTATTTTTCAGACCTCCTGAAACTTGAATTCTTTCCTAAATGATGGAAGGTTAATGTAACTCCTGGAAGGCTCCTAACTTCTCAAAACATAGCAAACCTATGTATTTAGTTTCAAATGTTAGGTCTTTCAGAGCAGATTGTAACAGGGAACTTTTGTCCTGCTACAATTCTTCCAGAGAAATCTTGTTCAATGCAATAACAGTATCATACATGAAATACAGCTGCTTTGCCAGAATAGGCCTTTAAAACTCATGGCACACAATGCCTCACTTTGGCTGTCCTAATGCAAATCCAGATAAGGTAATTTATTACCTGATATCTGAGAGCTGGAGTTGATGAGAAAGTTCAAATTTTAAACGTTCAAGTTCTTTTCTAAGTGGCAAACTCTTCTTTAGTTTTTTAACTGCACTTGCTTCATTATCATCTAGCCAGGATCTGAAGAAAAAAAAAAAAAAAAAAAAGGAAAAAAGTAGAACATTGAATTTTCTCTCTCATAAAAATAGTACATCTTACTGCTAACATTAATGTTTTATTTCAAGTTACAAGGTAAAGAGATTTTTTCTTTCTAAAGTAGAGGTCAGAAACTGAAAGCACTAACTGCTTGCCATTAAAATATTTACAAAGGTAAACCCGCTGCTCTGTATCTTCAGGGGGACTAGGCAATCAGATTGAACGGAAAGACTTTGACAACATTGCAACTATAAAACTTTGAGAGGTGTGAAATGTGTAGAGCAGCAGATTAGTGCTATTTATTTAGGCGAGCTGCTTCAGACATCAGTGCTTTAATGAAAGAAGTACCCAATCATCTGTCTTTAATAAATAAATTATCCTAAGAGACTGTCAAATAAAGGAGGTGGTACTAAAGGGCCAAGTTACACAACTCTTACAGAGCTGGAATGAGCACGGATTATACAGGTCAAAGTTTTACCGTTCTTTTGTCAGTAATCACAACCCTGGAAACACGACTTACAGTGCACATCTAAAGCCTTGAATAAACAGTTCATTCTATTTTTAGGAGAAAGCTACTCTTTAAGAGATTTAGCCTTGGCTGATAGCATGAGCTTATTCCCACACACTCATTTTTTACAAACGAATACTTCAATTCTTATAAAGTATTCTAAGGGAATAAAGCAAACAAAAAAAAGGAGCCCAGCACCAAACGGCTAGGTATTAAAACCAGACTGTTAATAGATAACTGCAATGTGTCATTTCTTGTCAATGTGTAAAAACAAGTAAAAATGTTATACACTTGCTAAATCCCAGTTAATAAATGTTTTACAGTAGTACGTAGTATAGTGATTTTCGTTGTGGAATGCTAGGTAGGATAACAAGTATTTTTTATTTTCCAATGACAGAAGTCTCAACATTATAAAAAAAAGTTTTTGATACGCTGATTTTAACCCTGCCCCCAAAAGGAGCACATACAGTTTATAAACAACCAGCTTCTAAATTATAACATGCTGCATATAACACAAGTTTAGTATTTGTAACTGATGGTAGACCCTTAGAAGCACAATGCTATGCCATCTGGCAACTTGAAACACTCTAACCTTAATTTTCATGTATTACCTCCTTTCACGTATTATTAGGTTACAAAAATAAAATCAAATACAAGCCTTACATACGTTAAAGTAGTTTCCACTCTTTGGGCTTGTTCTAGGTCTTCCTCAGGATCCTTGAATCCAGTAAACGAATAGTAAGTTTTATCCCATTTGATCGGTCTGTTCAGTGTGCTTTTTGCTTCCTTGTGGGGCTGAGAGTTCACATTCAAACTCTGAACATGCTCCGTAGACAAACTGCAGGAGTTGAGAATATCTAATACTGTGCTCAGGAGATCTCTAGTATGTAGTGTAAAACTGACGGCTCGAAACCCTAAAAAATACAAGTCATAAAAATTAGCATTATTTAACTGAATTACTTTAACCGCATTCACATTTCTCTCATCTTAAAAAATTAAAAACAAGGGTGCGAATACGCAGAAATTATTATGGCCTTGTTTTTTCAATATTCACTGCAAAATTCAAAGCAGTTTAACCTTTACAGTCATCTATCTCCAGAACTATAAACATTTTTAAGTATCTGAATCATTGGTCAAATCAGAAATCTAGCCGCAGATGCAGCAAAATCCAAGAAAATATTATTTTGCTTTAGCAGTGGCAGTGCAACAAAGAATTCATATTATTACTGATCATCAATTTGCATGGAATTTGCACTTACACACTGGCTAAAATTAAGGTCCAGTAGTTAAATGATTGGACTAACTGCCCAATAAGAAAGCAAGCCAGTTCTGGAGTCAGAAGCAGAATGCTGCTGACAGTTCAACTGGCATAAATAGACTGGACATACTGCTACTATTTTCTTGAAACACAGTTATAATTTTGTTTTCTGGCAGTAAGGTCCCTCACAATTTGCTCAAGTTTTTGACTAGCAGAATACAGAACATAAAACTCATCTGTTAGATAAGGCATTCTGGTTCATGAGAGACAAATACGTAAACCAAAATTAACCAAAACCTCTATTCTGAGCTTGGCAATATTGACTGTAGTCACAAAGCTAAGAGAACATGTGGTAAATTAAAGCTTCAGATACTACATACGGCATCTGCTTTCAGAAGAAATTCCTGCTGATCCTACAGGCACCCTGATATTGAGTACTACATATTGTCTGCAAAACAAGGACCCTCTTGTTGTTCAAGTTAAACATAAATAACATATTTAAAGCACAACAATTATCACTTACATCAAACTGTGTTTTTTTTTTTTTTTTTTTTTTTTTTTTTTTTTTACTTCATCATACTGCAATTTAACCTCAACCTCAAATTCTCATTCTTTCAGTACTTTTAAAAGTTCAAGATGTTTAATTAAGATGGTCTTAGCTGGTCTGATCTAATACACGTTTTCATGGTTTGACAGCATTTTATTCAGTTGAAAAGTCATCATGACTGCACAAGGCATCAAAGACTGCACAAAATTCTTTCAAGATTTTTAATACAGTAAGATACATTCTGCATGATATAAAAGCACCTGAAGTACTGAAGGATTCTTGAACATTAGAAGAGTTTGGTTCTCTTTCTCTTACATAAAAAGTAAGCTGAGTTGGTTTAAAAGAGCGAAATCCTGGTTTCTGCAGATTCTCCAAGTAGCCATTTAACCTCTTCAGAGAGTTTTCATTTACTTCCTGTTAAAAAAAAAAAAAAAAAAAACACACACACAAATGGGCCAGTTCTCATCTAAACCTTTTTAATCTCAAACGCAAAATTAGCATTTTGCTAATTTTGTCTGAACGACACAGTTCATATTCTCAGCTTAAATGAATAATTACCTTGCATGAATGCACCGTATGATGCACATACTTGTACATTCCTGTGACAGATTCCCCAAGCCCGTTTTTAGGGCTTTCAAAAAAGGACTTAAGAAAATAATCCATTGATTTCAAATATGATGCACAGCATTTCAAGCAATATTATAAGTTAAATTGAAAAGACTCCATGTGTTCATTACAAGAATTAAACAGAAAATATGACTAATAAAAAAAATGTTTAAGGATCTATCTTTGCTAAAAATAAATTAAGCAGTGCATTTTTTTGTTCTTTTGTAACTATATTCAGCTGTAATGCTACCCCACCCCAAAAGCAAGGAAAACAGCACACTTCCATCCTTGATGCACGCCACATTTACAAAGAAATCCAACTGTAAGATTTTTACCCTTTCTTTGGGATGCTGGCCAAAGAAATCCGGATGCACAGCAAAATAGAAAGGTCTGAGAGCATTGATGGCATCAGCTCCTGACAACGTTCTTGACTGAATAATGCATTGTAGCAATATCTTCTCCAGACATAACCTAACAAAATAATAAAATGTTTATGTATGATGCAACCAATCAAGTGACAAACTGGTATAAATTACATTAGAATGTGACAGAATGGAGTAAACATTCTCAATTGCAAGTGTAATCATTTAAAAGTGTTATTAGAAGTCTGAGTGCTGTTTTTTTTTTTCCCCTTGGGACTCACAAAACTGCATTTATACAGAGCAAACCTAACAGGTTCCAGACACGGTGGATGCTAATGGCTGATTAAAGACATTTAAGTACAATAACATTTTCCTCTAAAGTAGGCTCAAATGATAATTTCCCAGTCAAGTAGTTAGAATGATAAAGACTGGCTTTAGTGGTATTTTTTGCAGCTGTTCCTGAAGCTGTTCCTAAAAACCAACCCTTGCATACTTTTGAACCTCCAAGTTAAAAACCCAGCCCCCCATTTTTTCTTCAAGCAGTGCCAAGGAGTATTAAATTTTTCCCAGATATAATAACCACAATTCAACCAAGAAGTTCTGCATTTGTTTGAGGGTCACATAGTCATGTCAGTTTTGAAGCAGATTCAATCTAATTTCCCAAACATTTACTCCTTTATAGGAGATGTCTAGTAAGATGACAGCACTTTTTTGTCCTTTGATCTTCACTGAAAGACAACAAAACCAAATTTCAGTGGTAGAAAAGAAGATTGTTTCAAGTAAGACCACAAAGAAAAGTCAAATTAAAGTTCTAGGAAGTAGAGAAAGTGCAAAAGATTGACTACCTCCAATTACGCATAAATTAAACAACAGTTCTGCAAACTGCACATTTGTGCAACAGAAGACTGAAATGGAAGAAAAAGCAAGCTCTGAATTAAAGACCACCATTTCCTGCCATAGCTTAAAGCTGATATTCAAGTCAGCATACACTACAGTGTATTTAAAAATGGCAAGAAGAGGCAAAGCGTGAATATTGAATGATATATTTCTCCTTCACCTGATTTCACAGGGTAACAAATTCAACTGGCTAATCATTTCCTCTGTGATTAACGTTAATTTTGTTTTGCAACTCAGAAGGGTAGGGATTATGCTCTGTTAAGCAATACAATACTGTTTCACTCCTCACAGTAACATTCATTCAAACTGCAAGCCCCAGTAAGAAATATACGGAAGGTAAGAAACAAAGCTGCTTCCAATTCATATAAAAAAAAAAAAACAACCACCAAAACTATGTTAGTAATATTAAGCAAGACTGTTTGTACATAGAGCTATTTGCTCAGCATCCTATACCAAAAAGCCAACCTTGGACTCAGAAACACGTGAGACTGTTTCTGACTGCTCTCATTAATTAAAACCCACCCCCAAAAAGCCCTAAGTCTGTGCTCAGACAGTATTTCTCATACTGGCAAATGAAACAGCCGAGTTGCTAAGCTGATGCTGTGACCCTTACTTTACCTTTCTTCTGTCAACCTTTTGAGCTCTTCAATTAGAAACATAAAAGCAGTTAAAGCTAATGGTTTCTGCCTCTAAGAGGAAGGCAAATATTGAATTAGCAGGTCTTAAAAGTCAGCTTGCTGAAAACAGGAAAAGTTTGTGTAGCGAAATGGAAAGGAAAACCTGTAACATAAGAAGAGTGATGAAATTTCCAACTGCTAATGACTAAAGATAATTTTTGTGAGTGTGATTTAAACAGAAGACAGAAGTCTGTCATTTATTACTGGCAAACATTTCTACCTCCTTGCTGGACACGTCTGAGGAAGGCTCTAAGATTAGTCATCACTATAGCACACGATCCTACTCGAAACAGCAGGAGATGGTGAAGTACTCTGGCAATATCATGCTTTTATGGAGAGCAAAAGCTCTCAAAAAGAACGTGCCAGAGGTGCTCGGTGACACAGGAAAAAAAACCTCTGCCTGTCCTGGCAAAAAGGAAACAAAGCACACCAGATGGGAAATCCACTTGGTCATAGGCTTTATTATTTTTAACACGAAAAGACAAATGCAACTGTTTTGCTGAGAAAAAAAAAATCTTTCATATTTGTCTTTTGTAGCAAGTGGACACAACGGTGAAAAAAATTATTTCCAGCAAGAACAATAAAAAAGCAAATCCAACCAGTTACCCATCTGATGGCAGATTTTCATTAACAGCCACATAAGAAACCCACATCCTACTAGGCCTGGCTGCTGGGAAGGAAGAAGTAAAGGGTTCAGTTCTCTCTTCACCTTGTTTGTACACTGTATCCCACATTTACCTTCCAGCTACATTGCACGCTGCTTCCAGTACTTTGGGGAAAAGTTCCAACGCACCTGGAAATTATTAATCATTTCCATCTGCTATTCTACAAGAAAAATGTCCAAGTATGGACAACTTCAGTGCACTTGTTTTGTATCTAAACAACTCTGTCATGCTAGTAGGAAGGCTCAGGATGCCAGCCAAAAGTCTATTTTGAACTTGCTTAAAAGAGAAACGCTCAAAGGCCAAAATTAGTCTGCGTGACAGGAGGAAGAATTCATTCACCGAAAATGAAAGACAGAACTCTGAGACATCCTTCAAGTGAAGTGACAAAATATATGAATCGAAATGAATTTAGGGAGAGAAAATGCAAGGAAGATGCTTATGGCTTCTTGCAGAAGGGGCAACAGATTGTTCCCAGAGCTTCATGCTGATTTGAAGAGCAGAGAAAGGCTTCATGTTAAAATCAAGGTCATAACCACTTCGAGGGCAGCCGTCTCCGCTCCGTGAAAGACGTGAAACACAATCTCTCTTAGAATACATTATGCAATCGTATGCTAGAGTAGATTTAATTTATTGATTAATTCCCTTCAGCTTTCTTTCTACTTTTTCTTCACATCTCCCTGAAGCCTAACTTTTTGCACTGAAAAGCTTTGTTAAATTAAGCTCGCTCCTACAGATACATTCACTCTTTTTTAAACACTGAGCTTTAATAACTCGGTAATACAATAACATATTGGATACTGTATTCAGGTTTAGAATACCACTTTCTCATAATTAAGCTATTTAGGCCTTGCTTTGTTTAGAGCCTTTTTAGCATCTTGCTTGAGGACAAGCACATAGCTTTTGGGCATTTTTCAACTCTGGATGCTCTGTTGATAGCTTCAGGCTGTACAGATGAAAAAGCCAAAGAAGTAAGGATTAAACAAAAAACACCTCATCAATTTTACATGCATGCAAGTCATAAGCAAACTTTTAAACACATGCTAATTAAGTCAGCAACATGCCTTACCTTCTCACGACTCTCAAGCAGCAAAACATTTCAACGACTCAATGCTCAAGAAAGCTTTTGGCCATCCATTCACTTAAAAAAAAGAAAAGAAAAAAACTGTTTAGTAGTGAACATGAGCATAGACCAGCATTTCTCTAAATCTTGGGTGATAACCTTTAAAGTGAGAATAGCAGTACAAAACTGAGAAATCGCACAAAAAAAAAGTTTCACAGAGAACAGTTTCCTGTTTGCTCTGCAAACAGACTGCAAGGAGTCTAACAAACATTAAGAGTTTCTACTGTGTTTTGATTAGAAGATGAATAAAGATGTTCTAGTTAGGGGAAAAAAAAATTGTACTGAAAGTGTTTCCCATTTCTCCTGATGTTCAGTTTTTGTCTTAAGTATGGAAAAGAAAAAAAATAAACCTTTTCAAGCATTAGCCTGTCCAATTAATGGAATTCCAGGTTATTTTTCACTCCACTAAGTCCAAAACTTTCAAACAAGTGATGGTATTTTAAAACTTATTTGCCAAGTATTTTATTGGACCGAGACATAGAAGCAAAGGGAAGGCCTGTTATGCAATAACGCCTGTTAGCCTTCTGAAAAGTTTGCTGGCACTCACAAAAGTTAATCAGCATTTTCTACCAGAGAGAAGGATCCATATTTCTGGATTATCCATCAGTAAACTGAGTGTTTTCAAACAGGAGATAAAACACTTAGCATGTCAGACTGCAGCCACGCACCTGATTGATTATTGGGGATTAAGAGGGAAGATCCATATGGGCAATGTTTCCTCGTAGGTTTTCGGTGCACTTTTAAGAATACTTTATTGAAAAAACTTGGCTTTTACAGCTTACAAAGTAGTAAGCACCCCAAGTGTGTTATTTCACCCGGGGTGAGGCATTACCTGAGGGACACCACCCTGGCTTCCAATGGAGCATCAAAGTTACTTTGTTTAGCAAAACAGCTGAAGTTTGAGAAGTGCATCTTGCTGAGATAAATACAGTTTATTAAGAGTATGTTATTACGTGCAGGTAGAGGCGAGATATGTTGAGCTAAAATTTCTCCAGCTTTTAAGTTACCTTCTGATTATCATCCAGGAGAGCAGGACAATGGTCCCTTTGCTTCTTGGTACCTGTGGCAATAGTATTAAGTGAGGATTTTCCCCAGGAGCAGCAGCAGCAGGCTCCCCGGTGCTGGGACAGCTCTCCCCCTGCAAGTTTACCTCCGGTTATTTGGACAGGGGATGGAAAAAAAAAAAAAAAAAACACAACAAAATCTCCCTAATCTGCGGCGACGCTTTACATAACCAGACAAAAGCATCATTGTTCCTGCTCCAAACGCTCCGCTAACTGCTCGGAAGCCGTCCCAAATTAAAGCCTCAGCCTCCAGGAGGGGGGGGGGATTCGCCCCCTAAGGACACCTCAGGAGCACGGGGCGCACCCCGCAGCCCCCCGAGCAGGACTCGGGGGTCGCCGCCGCTGCTTCCACCGCCTTGTGTCGGGGCTTACCTGCGCCTGGCTCCTCGGGCAGCCCTCGGAGAGCCGGCAACGAGCACGGGGCGAGGCGGCCCGGCTGCTGCAGCCCGAGCAGCCCCGGCCCTGCCCGGCCCGGCCGCACGGCGCCCCCCGCTCCTGCCCCTGCCCGCCCAGCCGCCCGCCGGGGCCCGGCCCCCATCGCCCGGCGCAGCCCCGGCCCCGGAAACGGCGCCAGGGGGCGGGGCCCGGCGGCCGCTCAGGGGGGTTCCCGCTGCGGGCGGGGGCTGCGCATGCGCAGCGCGGATGCGCTGAGGGGAGGCGATGGCTGCCCCGCCCCATGGGGGGGAGCGGGAAGGGGGTTGAGGTGTGTGGGGGTAGCGGCACGTTTTGGATGGTGGTTTTGAGTAAAATGCACTGTAAACAACACAATTATGCATTTTTTTTTCTTCCACAAAACTAGAATGGTGTGGAATTTGGTGGTGGCGTTGAGCGTTTTTTGACAATAAGTTGGGGCCAGGTGAAGTGCACACAAGGGGTTATGGCTACCACACTCCACCTGGCACCGGTGCCTTGGTCACAAACTGCATCCCACCCTGTAACCTCCATGATAACACTCCATCCATTCCGCCCTGTAACACACAACGCAAAGATGCTGTCCCTTCTGATGTGCAGGGTATCCTCAGCTCTTCCCTTTCCCATTGGAGGAATACCCCTGAAACAAGAAAAGTGCTCTTTCCCAAAGCACACGTAGGAGTTACCAAAGTACTCACGTGCACCTCCAATTTCCTTAATTCCACAGAAAGACAATACCGAGTGGGCAGAGAATCAGCCACGAGCTCTGCAGTCACCAGAGGAAAAGCAAAAAGCTGTTCTCCTGCAACTCCCAACAGCAAACACGTTTATACACCTATTTCGCTTCCGAGGTACTTCATGCTGCTATGGAGACATTCAACCCCAGAGCAAAAACATCTACGGCTGATGAGTATAAGAACAAAAAGAGATTAACTATTACGGACTGTCACTATTCGCATACACTCTTGCATTTCTGGGCAGAAAAAGCTAAAAAGAGGGCTGACAAGGTTTAGGAACTACGTGTAGTTCAGTGAAGCTTTAAATCAAGTTAACACTCGCACAACCCTTGGGGGATTTGCATAATTTTCATAATGTGCAGCATGTTTTTGCCTCCTGATAGAAGCCATCCGTTATGTAAGCAAATTGGTTGCATAATTATGCAGATGGGAAAATAATTTTAATTGATTCAACAGAAAAGTGTGCTGTTCATTTGTTCTTTTCACCTGGGATTTCTTTTTACTCTGTGAGGAAAAAAATAAATTGGGAGAGATAATCAGGAGGTGATGCTGCCAGATACCAGCTCCATTGCACGGGGTACCTGTTTTCTAACAGATCCAGGACAACAATCTCCTCCCACCCTTCTGAACACAGGAAGGAAATTCCTCCTTCTTAGCCAAAAGCTCTCACCATTTATTGTTTATGAATATTGTCACAATAGTCTGTGCAAGTAGTACTGTGACTTTATCTGGTATCATTCTCCTTTATAGGTTGGGCTTACCTGTCATTCTGCACGGTTCCTCCCACTGGCTCAGCAGGAATGGCCTTCAGGTGTGAATGTATTTCAGCAGAAAGGCCAGAAGTCCATAAAAACAAATGGGTAATCTACACCTTCAAATAATTTCTATAAGTGGCACACATTTCTGAATGGAAAGATTACTTTACAACAAAGTGTAAACATCTATACATCTGAAAAAGTAGGTATTTTGACTACTTCTTGACCCCTAACAGAAGGAAACATAAGCATCACAATGTGAGAATTGTGAGAATTCAAGTTGTGTTTTTGCAGTGGAAAATTCCACTAACCTTGCATATTCCAAAGTGATTGTGGAGGCGTAACAGTGGCATAACAGTGGGGAGAGAGTATGTTAAGCAGATAAGGGGACAGTAGAAGGTCCCACTGTCCCCAGATGAAGGAAAATAGCTAAGAAAAACAAGATGAGCAGTGCAAAATCAGTAAAAACAAAAAATCACAAGCCCTCTAGTCACAAGAAAAGAAAGAGAAAAAAAAAAGAAGGAGAAATAAATTGTTTCTCACAATAAAGTTGCTAGGAACAGCTACAGAGCCCTTTTCTCCTTGTTCCTTTATTTCTTTCCTCATCCTCAGTCTGCAGGGAAGTCAAGAAGTGGTATCAGTTTCTCCAGTCCCATTACACCCCAAAGCACAGAAGCTCTGAGGCCAACAACGTCACTAGTAGCTTTTGGTACTAGATGTGATACCGGTCATTTTAGAGGAGATGCAGAAGGGTTAAGACTGAAAAACGTAGACCTGAGATTTGCCACGAGACAAAGACACAAGACACATCCAGAGAAATGTGAAAGGACAAAAACGTGAACCAGCAATCGCTCTTAATGTGGCCATATTTTCCTAAGCTGAGTAGTATGGCACTAAGATTTTGGTAATTAAATGCTTGATTGCTACACCAGAGACGTTTCATTTTACTCTCTCCCCCCATGTGCGAAGTCTCACTAGCATCCCATTAGGATTCCTCAGCGAGCTGAGCGCAGCACACAGGCCGTTCCCCCAGATCCTCCACTCGAGCCTGCAGTTAAAACTGGAAGCTGGCCATGTCCACAGCTGGGAGCTTCAGCCCAATTTATTCATGAGCATTTGCTACATTATGTGCTATGGCATGGTGAAAAAATGCATAATCGGACTGATTTCACACATTCTTAACCTCCTCACACAGTATATCGTACTTGAGATCCTTGTAGTAGTTACTAGATATTAAAGTCTCTACGTCACTGGCCTATGCTTTTGCATACCTATGAATATTAATTATAGAGATCTGAATAGAATTAAATATTTTAATGACTGATTCTCAGGTGTTTTGGGTATTTCACATAAAGAATAATACCCAACATTTATTACCATCTTAAAAATTCCTCCAGAACGATACCTCCCTTTACTACGTTATAAAACACCGTAAAACTATCAAGCTTCTATCTCCAGCTTCTCACCTCCATCCGAGAGGTGGGTTAAAAAACTCTCAAAACTATCAACGCTTCGAAATAAAATTATTGCAAGTCTTCCAAACTACATTATTCTGTTTTAGTTACAAGAAACTGTCCATACCTAACAAAAGTCATCTTTCCAAGAGCATACCTTGTAATCAGTGAAAATTGAAGATTTCCATAAAGAGCAAGGGCATTTCTCATACGTTATTAACTAACAGCATACTGAATTAGAATAGCTTTGTCTAGATTTAGCTACTGAGTGCAGCATAGGATTATTATTAATAGCGATACGGTTTAGTGGAGGACTGTTAGTGTTAGGTCAGAGGTTGGAATCGATGATCTTGAGGTCTCTTCCAACCTACACAATTCTGTGATTCTGTGATTTTTTTTGAAGCACTGTCTCTGTCTGCAAACACCTAACTGTACCTTTTGTCTCCTATATGAGAAAAAAAATCTAACAAATGAGTTGCTAGTCTCTAACAGAGAAGTTCTTTCAGCTATTAAGAAACAGGAACTTGTATAAGGGGAAAAGCAAAAAGAGGGATATTTTCCAGCGGTGGCTAACTGCAAAAATGCATCTTCTCTGTTGTCCTTAACTTTAATCTTTGAAATATTTCTCCATCTTTTCAGGAGCATTTCCATTCCACAATGAAGTTTTCCTCACTTGCTACGTCCTTTTAGCACGTGGAATTTCTGTCACCAAAAGGGTACTAAGAACACTGATCAAGAAACTTTTCTGAAATTTTGATACACAACAAAATGACCAGATTTATGCAGTCTTTCAAAGACCCAGAAAGTATGAAAGTGTGAGATATAAGACTTATCAGTAAAACTATTGAAATTGCCTACTGGTTTATCATGGTGATAGGGAGAAACAGCTGGATCCTGATGCACCCACCGGTTTTAACAGAACTTCTTAGCAGTGATGTGGGGAGGCTGCTTTGCCTGTTAATATAAAATATGACTGAGATTGCATCACATCAGCTGAAGATGGTACTCAGGGGCTGGAGCCAAAACATTGCACAAACTTTCCACAGTTCCAAGCTAACCTGGAAAGTCGATGGCTAATCTCTGAAGAATAAATCAACATTTGGATTTTTTTTTTTTTTTTCTGGGGCTGATCTAAGCAAAAATTCAAGGTTACTTATATTGGAAAAATAATGCTGTCTCTAGAACATCCCAAACTTTGAAGCCGTAAGGATTACTCAGAGAATTTTGTCCTCCTGCATCTCTCAAACACAGTATTAGCCACATCTGGTACTGCTTACAGAAATGTGGGATTTAGCTGAAGTTCAGATAGCTTCCGACTAATTCCAAGGAAGATTAAGCTACAAAGGCTCTTACAAGACGTAATTAGCAAAAATGACTTAGTTTCTTACTGTTGACTACATTGCCAGTTTTAATTTGTTGAAGTCTCCAAAATTGCTCTTGCCTGTAATGCTGGAGTGGCTGGCAGAACGTCAGTTCAGATTTCTCATCTGAAACCTCATATCCATCATATCCAGCACTCAGCTACTAGGGAACAAAGCACCAGAACGCTACTGGATTTGCCTAAGTGAGTAGCCTTGCAAATGGGAGAGCCATCTCAGAGAACACCGAGTGGTAGAACCTAAACTCTGTCAGAACTAGTGCCAACTGTTTCTCAAGGACACAGATTTTAAAGAAATGCCATCTGATTGTTACTAACGAACCTGCTAGTTTTTATGAGGAAAGCAGGTGAGATCCTGACAGAAGAATGATAAGCTGCAAAAACGTAAGAACTTCTACCCCTGTATTTTTCTGTACAGGTGGGACAGGGATCTCAGAGGTCATCAGACTCGAATCTTCCTTCCTCCAGCAGCAATTCTGAGACAGACTGGATGAGCAGTGGTATCAGATGGAAGAATTCCTGAAGAAATAGGAATGCTACAAGCAGCTTGCTACAAGCCTCCAGCTCATCATACAGTTGGCAAAAAACTTAAAACGGTGAAGTCAATTATCAGATGTGAAGGCAGAAAACACTTTTCTCTAAGAGCACCATCAAGGGAGAGAGAAAGTTTTCCTTTTCAGTGAAAATGCACAGATACACAAATGGGAAGCCATATACAAGCTGTTATCTAGACACAGCTAAACCTTCAGCTGTGAGCGACTTGTATAGAATCTCAGTTCTGTGAAGGAAAGGTATCCTAAGTCAGGCACGTCTCATGTGGGAAATGATTTTGAAGGTATTTTATTCTCACTGCTTTTTACTGGGTGTAAAATGCTCTTTTTGTCCTACTATCTGCATCATCAACGATATTAAGTACATAAATATACAACTTGAGTTTTGAAGCCCTGCTCTGAGTCAGTAAGGCTGAACACAGTGGCAAACACCTTTAGTAATTTTTATTAGTTTTAACAATGATCGCTTAAACCACTGAACCCCCTCCCCCAAAGTCTTTATTTTTATTTATTAATTAATGACTACTGAAACAGCCAGACCTTTCCAGCCCATTTCATATTCTCCTGAAGCCACTTTAGAGCAGATGTATGCTCCAAGCTGTAAACTTCTTCCATATTAACATTCACTGTCATACGTTTAAGAAAAAGCTTTGGATCAGACACATGAGCAGCCAGGCTAAGTCTCTCCATTCCTGCTTGATAGTCACTGTTACTCTGAACTGTCTGGTCTTCACATCTGTAAGTGAATTTTCACAAATACAAAATTATGCAACGTGCAGGCCCTCCCTCTGCCATTTGCCTCATGGTTTATACTGGCAACAAGATCACAAAAACATTAAACTAATGCCTTGCATTCACTTATGATAGATGTTAACTTCTAGACAAATTTTAGCTGATTATTTTGAAGAATTTAATAAGTTAGACTTTAGAATTTAAGAAGTTAAATTTAATAAGTTAGAATTTAATAAGTTAGACATCTTCTTAACGTATTTTGCAGTACTGAAACGTAATAGGATTTAATGCCAGTGCAAAGCAGGTCTGCAATATTCACATTTCATGAAGAAATGCTCTAGTCTGGGCTGGCAAATTCAGTAAAGGAATGTAAACCATTTTATGAATTGGATATTCCAAGAATTTATATAACATGCTTGAATCCAAAAGGATTACTCATGCTTGGCATGTAATCACTTTTGGAATAAGGATGTGCCTAAGTGACATGCCTATGTTTTTGCAAGAGCAGAATTTACTCTTTAAGCAGACAAGCAGAGGTATGACAGCATACTAGCAAAACTGTCATCTAGTATAGGCTGCAACCTCTACATCAACAAATATTCATAAAAAATAAATCCCTCTATGGAGTTTTATTTCCTTGGGTGTCAAATTAGCTGAAGAATATATCCCAAGCATAATCAGAAAAATTCTTCTGGTGACAAAAATTCTCTAAATGATACTGTTGTTCTGGCCAGCACTGTTTTCCTAATAATCTGATCATACTTAAAACTGAGTGTGATTTGTCTTTTCTGCTGCATGTAACATATACGCTTCTTATTTTACAGGACATGATTATTTTGACCTGAAGTAACCACTGTTCCAAACATAAATTTAACATTCCATTAAAAGATAGCACAAAAACTTAAAGAAAACAAATTGTGTGTCTTTAAAGGTAAGATTTTCAAAAAAGACAGGGTAAAAAAAAAACACACAACAACAACAACAAAAAACAACCACCATCTAATTTATCCAAAAAAGCCCACAAAATTAAGAAATGTATTTCTCAGGATGGGTAGAGCTGAAAGAAGACACAGCACTCAAGTTTGAGATGCCCTCATTCATCCTTCTTAACAAATGCAGCTTTGCTATGCAGTTTCACATCTTGATTCTGAGCCAAACACTCCCAGAGAAAATAGGGTCTTGAAAAATAAATTACAGGCATAATCCAGTGACAGTGGTTGGTGGTTTATGGACAAGAGGGAGAAGCAATGAAACAAATTTTTATCTTGCAGTTACTCAGTCTCACAGGAAGGGAAAAAAATCACACTTAATACCAAGATACTCCCTAGAGAGAGAATCAAATAAAATGGTTCCAAGCACTTGCCAAAGAACAGCCAAAAAAGTTGCATTTGCTTTATGAAAGGAGTTAACATTTTGACTGTGCCTTTCTCCTCCGATGCTTAACCACAACCCAAGACTCTATAGTGAACTTATCCTGTTTTTGAAAATACAGGAGTACACATTCAGCTAGGGAACAGAGGCCAGTATCACTCAGGAACACAAGCTACACATGTAAAAAATAAAACCAGAAACATTTACTGTTACATCATCAGTTTGTACAAAAAGGATTAAAAACAAGTTTTTAAACAATTCTCTTTCCTAACCAATAGAAAATAAACTCTCTCATTAATTACATGTTTAGACTGATAAGTACAATAAATAAGGTACATGTCTGACACAAACCTTTTCAGTATTATTTGAAGAGACTGAGTAGTAGCCCCTGGACTTTGAATATCGCTGGCATTTGAAACGAGGAATAATTCAATGGCCAACAGCATCTCAATCTCAGACACGTAAAAAGGAATTGGTAAGATTTTGTGATGTAAATTTCCCTCTAGTGGTGGGTAGCAACCCAGTGACAAAGCAGCTGTGAGTAAATGCAGAAACATAAGAAATTAAGATTACCAATACTGAACATGGATCTGTTTTCTTCATGCCCCATAATAGCCACTGATTCATATTCCCTACTGTCACTATATCCCAATAAGTATTTTGGTTACAAATAAATTCCTGACACTGACAAAGAAAGTGCTCGTCTTACAAGGAAGAGCCATTTCTCTCACCCTTTTCTCCCCAAAACTCTGTGCTGCTAATGTTATCCAAAGAAAATCTTGGAAAGATTTTTAAAAAGCAACTTACTTTTGTAGTAGGTTCTAGCTTTACTCCACAAACAACTTCTTCCCAAACCTGTGATTAATCCCCTCAGTAAAAAAAAATCAACAGCTATATTTTTTGAAAGCATGAAGTCTACTGCAGAAGATGAGACCCCAAGGTTCTTGCTCTCAAAACAGGCTTTTATCAGCAGGTTAAAAATGCAGCCATACTGAGAAACATCAACAGTATCTGAAATGAAAAGAAGAATATTTACTACTCAGTTCAAATCAAATCAAAGCCTACTTGCAGAATCGCTTCTCAATGTTGGGGACCAGCCCCAAGATCAGGCTTTTTGCTTCTAGGAGCAAGATGGCACAAGGTTGAGATGATTTATTCATCAAAATTCTTTCCATACAGTTATACTCATTTCATTTACATTGTGAGAGAGGAAGTATTAACGTCCAAGTAATGATTTGCTCTGAAAACCAAGAGGATCAGATAAAAATACATTCACTTGCCTAAGTCTACAAATAAAATCCTCACTTGATCTCTCAAAATTTGCACCAATAAAAAAACATTTTGGTCTCTGAAGATCTGCTTCTACTCTAGATGGTCTTCCACTAAAGCAATACCTAAAAGCACACACTGATAATAGGACTGAGACCTCCAGACAGGAGTCAGCTGAGGCTTCCTCAGTGGAGCCTAAGTAACTACCCATCTCAAGCTGAAGTACACATCGGAAGTGTCAGATAAATTGAGCCCAAAAGAGCACTCGATTCAACGTATAAAAGTCTAGGATGGCTTGCTCAGTTTTCTATCCTATTGTACAGGCTGTGTATGCTCTTTAAAAATTTAGTGGATCTTCCTTGTGGGCCTGTGTAACTGAGCTAACTGGAGAACAGGACAGGCAGACAAACTGTGTGCGAGTGCACATCTGTGAGACAAAAGCTACAGAGTTCACTGACACTACTCTCTTTGGAAAAGAATGAGCTTGTATAAATCCATCTTCTTCAAGAAATGTGACAAGGAAAACAAAGAAAAAAAAACAGTACAGAAAAATCTGTTACGTTTTTAGCTCTTAACACAGTACCTCTCCTTACTTACCGGTACTATTTTGGAAACCTGGTAAATTCTGCAGAACTTCCAGTGCCTGCCTGTATAAACTCTGCCTCATGTAGTTGTGCACTAGTGAATATAACAGGTTATGCCGATTGAGGATGTCCTCTTCATCACAGGGCCACTGTGGTGTATTTGTGGTCCATTCTGACTCTGCAGCAAAGAATGGCATAGTGTCACTTCTATGAATTAAAACTGCTGGATGCTGTGACTTCTGGCCTTTAAGGGTATGCTGTAAGCTGTAGCAGAAAACAAACTTCAAAAGTTATCATAAAATGCAGTTTTTAATAACTTCTTCCTTATCACTAAGACTTCTCAGATGGATTCTCAGAACCCTTTAATTTTAAATAATCCCTTTTATTAAATATCACAATAGTAAAATGAACTGTCAGGGGCATATCTAACTATATCTGTATACAGATATTGATGTATTTATTTAATAATATAAAACAAACATGAATAGACCATTTTAGATCCTCCATGTTACTTTATAGAACACCTCCTATTCTTGTTTATACACTTCTGAGTTTCTTCTTTCAGTAGGTCAGAATTCCAAAAAGCCAACAATTATGTATTACTTTAATTTATTTTAATAACACAGACCAACTTGTAACTTGTAGCTGAAAGCTTTCACCAAATGGGGCAGTTCAAATTTGAACGTCAAAACTCTGTTCTTTGTAAGCCCAGCTTACCTCTCAATACCCATGTCGCTCCATCCAAACTTCCAGTTTTAAGAAAAATTTCTGCAGCATTATTAACAATTTGGCATCTTGATGCTAAGTTCTCTGCACCCATAAGTCCTTTCAAGACTGTAAAATTTATCTGTAGCTTATGCAATTTATCCAAAACCTTCCTTCCCTAGCACAAGAGTGAGAAAGGAAACATGGAAGGTCTGAGAAAGCAATGACATTAATACCTACACATTATACAGCACATTTAATTTGGTGACAAAGTTTTGTACACATCAGTTTAGTGACATTATCCAAACTAGGGGGGAGCGAGAAAAGGATCACATTGTAAAAATTCTAATGAATAACAGCAGATTTTTTTATTCATGATTCTGTAGACAAAATAAAACAGTCATTGTTCAACAGCTCCCAGCACACTATTCTTTTTAGTATGTTTACAGTATATGTTCCCAGACAGTATTTTAATATGCTTTGTAATTTATTTGCATTTGCTTGCTTTAGCATATTAATATTTTCACTCTTTTGATTCTGTTCAGCCCTGTATAACTTATGTAATTCCAAGAATATCGTATAAGGACTTTTCTTTTTGCAGTAGAGACATAATAGTTAACCTGAAATAATTCATCCAGCATAAGCCAAACAGAACTGATAATTCTACCCAGCAGGACAAAAAAAAAAAAAAAGGAAGAAGTTGTGCCCATCTGACCAACAGTAAAACAACCAACAACTTTATCATCATATACCAAGCTGAGTTTTAGTCTGGTTTCCTAGAAAAGTTTCCTGTCAAGCTTCTTTTTCTTCCGCTTTTTGGCTTGCTTTCTCAGTCAAAGATAAAAGAAAGGTAGCAGTCTCAAAGATAATGAAGATGTGACCAACCTAAAAAAGTGCTGATGAAGCTGAAAAGGGATACTAAATTAATGTCCCCAGCAAGGCAAAGACAGGCAGGGTTTAGCACGTTAGAGGGAAAGGGAGGTTTAGAAAAACAGAGATGTTGACAGAAAATGAAACATACTTATTAGGAAGCTAGCTTTCTGAAAATGCCTTGTGTGTATGCATGTAAGTACCGTGAGCTGGCATATGCCCCAAATTGGAGACTTTTAGATACCTACAGGAATCTGCAATGGTTTATCTCAACATAACCTGTAGAAGAATACAAACAAAATGATTGCAGTTATCATCTACGGTTAGATCACATCCTTCATCCTGTCTTATTTTCTGGACCACTTTTTTGAAGAAGCAAGACAGGGCATCAGGAAGATAGCCCATAATCTCAGGATTACGGACTTATTTCATAGCTACAATGGAGCAAAGCTGGTTGGAAAGAAGTAGTAATGACAGTTCTAGTACATCCCTGAAGCAGAGATCAATTTGGAGGTTGTCAGTTCTGATAAGAATCACTCAGAGCACCACCTCATTCACACTCCAATATGGTCATCACAGGTTGTCTGTGAGGCTATTTGAGGATCTCGGAGAGCAGTCTATTGAGAGAGGGAATTGACACCCTGTCAAAGGAGTGATGATCTTTTGCTCTACACATATATATAAAAAAAAAAAGTAGTAACATAAGAACTGCCTGCTCTTAGTAACCTCTATCATACAAGAGAAACAATACGCGTGCTTTTGGCACCTTGCGCCTCTGATGTCAGGAAATGAAGATGAACTTCCTGGGAATATGAGATCCCAGAACCAAGTATCAAGATCTCCCTCACAGGAGATCTTGGAAAATAGCTCAGTATGAAGGTATTTCCCTGCAAATACTGACTATACGCTGTCTCTGCTGAAGATGACAGCCAGAAAACAAACCAAACTAAGCTCTTAAATGAGAAACAAGAGCACTGAACACTTCTCAATGGCAAGAATTTAGACCACCTCAACAGAATCCAGGAATCTCCCAATGATTCTACAAGCGAGTACTGTGGAACAAAAACACTTTAAAAATTCTAGTGCAGTATTAAAAATCTGCTAGTGCAAAGAATCCTTTCTTCCCTTTACTCTCAAAACAGTGTCACACTTGATCAGGACGTGTTAGAGACCCTTCTTCTCAACAAACAGATGCTGCAAAACTTCTGATTCATCAAAATGAGTGCACTGTGTCTAAACCAAAAACCTTTATCAGCTATCCCCTGGGACTTGGGGTGGCCCTGGAAACAGACAGCAGTGCATGAGTTTCATGTAACAGAATCCTTCATGGTCATGCCCTATAGGCAGTAGTTCAAAAGACATTTTATCTCCTTAATGCAGACTAGAAAGGTATCCCCAAGAATAAAAAGACAAAAGGAGACAGGCAGAGTTTGCTTTTGTTCATGAAAATACATCCTTGAAATCACGTTTGGGATGAGAAGTGTCCCAGTACAGAGTAATTATTACTTGTAAGGATCAGCCCTAATGACAGAAAGGCAAGTTCAGAATACAATCACTGACCAAAATACATCCCAGAAGCACTGGTGCTTCAAATTCTCCCTTCCATGATGAAAAGGAAGAATTTAACATCAGAGCAGAGCTTGCTGCAGTGAACTTATGATCAATTAGTGAATGAGTCCTAAGGAGTGGAAAACATCTGGTGAAAGGTCTAGTCTGAACACTGGCTCATTGTAATATTGGACTGTAAAGGGTATTTCTTGGTGAGGTCCAACTCTTTGAGAGATTCATGCAACTCATAAATCCAAATCTGACAGGATGTGTGAAATGAAAAAGAACCCCAGAGTCAACAGAAGAAAAGCACTTTCAGCTGCATTCTGGGGAATGAGCACTATGAAGTGCAGCAGGAGGAGCCCTGCTATGCCTCTCTTCTGTCTTCTCGACCTTAGCCGTTCCATCTCAGGTCAGGCTCAGAAGAATCAGTGCAGGAAATATTTCTTGAGTTGGGTGGTCTTGGAATACAGCAGTATTACCAGACGGAGGAAAATGGCATTTGTGGGAAACCATCACCAGCTTGGTCCAGAACCTCAGGAAGCCCAGTCTCTTAACCCTCATTCATCCCTAGCTCAGGAAAGGCAAAGCTGACCCTGAACAATCAAGTTTCTAGGTTTCAAGACAAAATTATGACAGACTTCACCAGACAGAAACATTCTCATTTACGTGCTTTTGTCTTGAACCATGCTGCATTCTTCTACCAGGCAGTACAAATACCTCGTACATCCATCACTAAAAGGAAAACAATTTCCACAAAAAAAAGCCTCCTGTAATTACATAATGTATGAAAAATCAAAAGTGTATTCATTCTCACAAGCAACTCCCTCCACCCTAACCAACAAAGCAAGCAAGAAGAAATCCCCACACATGCAAGGCTCAGAAGACTACTGCCCAGAAAGGCACAATGAAACACTTTGATCCAGCTGGACAATTAAGAAGCATTAAGAAGATTGTGGGGAGGCAGGTGGCACATCCACATACTCAACTAGAGAAACAGTTTGGCACCAAGTAAGATAAAGACAAATTCTTTTTCTTCCAAACAGGTTACTATAGCGCAGCGTACCTTTCTCCACTGTAGCACTTTGCGATAAGAATTCATCATGCTAATCCCAGTCCTTCCAATGAAAACCCTGTCTGCTTCATTACATGTCGGGTTTGTTATTACTAGAAAGAAAAAATGTGTGTTATTTTTCTTTTCACATGTAAATGCTGTTTCAAAGAACTTGATCACAGATCACAGAACTTACACTTGAAAAACGACAGTCATTGTGAAATATTAAATACATTTTCCAAGATACTTGGCATTAAATGGAATTATTTGCTAAGTCTGACAATAACAGTAGTTTATTCAGACATTATTTTCTCTAGTTTATCCATAAGATGCTTGGACAAGTCATGGCATAACTTAGTAACACCATAACTTAGCAACATCATTACTTGTAAAGTAAGCTCTCAATTTTCTGGCACTGTGAAGTAACGATGGCAGTTATAGAACTGGATAATTTAAAGTTTTTTCAAGCCATATTATTTAACTATTTTGGAAGCATTGTTAGTACTATAGGACAGTGGTTTCCAGTGTGGGATGGTACACAGACAATTATTCCCACACAAGTGTGGGAAAGTATTTTCTGTGCATTGATAAATTTTAAAAAATAAAATAGTGTTCATTTCATCTTTATTAAAATTTTTAAATTACTGTTTTATGTTTTATAATGCACGTAATGTATTAGTGCAGTACTGCATGTATATAATTTGTAAATAAATACACATAGCTTGGGGGTAAGTGTTCACAAATTTGTTACTGATAGGGTGTCTGTCAGTTTGGAGACCACTGCTCTACAGAAGACAGACCAAGTTTCAAGCCCCATCAAAGCCTTTTGTCCGTGTCATAAATGGAAGCTGTTTTATACTCTGAAAGTCTGTAATCAGAAAGGTCGTGTCACGTAACTGAAATACATATTCATCAGGTTTTAGTAGTTAATACAGGTTGAAAAAGATGTGAGTCATCCCTTATACAAAGCTGTAATATCCCACTGACACTTACTTCACTGAGCCTCCGTCTTCTACAATCTTATTAGGAGGAAGGATGCAGATAAGTAAATGAAGAGGCATAGAGAGGAAAGTAGAAAGAAAACCTGCCAGAAATATTAAAGAACTAGGTGCTTTGAGGACCCTGCCCTTGCAGAAATTCTTGGTTCTTTAGGAGACTGAGAAATTCTGAAAATCCAAATTGCTAAAAACCAAAGAAACCAAGCTAACCAACCAAATGATACATACCTGATGTAACCCTGTCCAATATGTTTTTGAATGTACAAGTACATGCAGCCGTATTTATAGCTCTGAAGTTTATTTATGCTATGAAGAGTGTTGCACTTCAGACAATAATTAAACATGCTCGCCTTTGTCCTGAGAACAGGACATTCTTCCTTAAAGACCAAGAGTTTTGGTTTCTCTTCATAATCTGACAGAGCTCAAGTGTGCTTTTTTCAGAGCAAGTAGCTCTTTCAGTGTAAGCACCACAGGTTTCACTTCTACCAGAAAATGATGTCTGTTGATAATTTAATCTGACTGTATTTGTGCCTAAAGAAATTCTGAATGCTGTATTAGATAAAAGTAACTGATGTGAAGAAAACAGTCAGTACACGATTTTATTTTTGACCTCATAAAAACCCTACCAAGAATAGGATGAGCAATAAAGCAGTTTCTCCATCTTAATTTTACCTGCATCAGCAAAATCGCAAAAAGGAACTCCTGGTCTGTCTTTCTCAGAATCTCTTGTTAGTATTTCAGTAATACATAAAGACAATTTCTGAAGATCATCAAAATGTTCACATCCAGTTCTTGCGTTAACATACAAAGTTCCCATCTTACTCCAATCATTTTTTTCCTTGCAATGCTATGAAGAAGACGAGTGACAAATATAAGCAAGCCTGCTTCCAGAACACCACAGAAAATATACTGAAATTCTAGAGATAATCCTGAGACAGACTTAAAGCAGAAAACAATGCAGCTAATACATACCCTGTGTCCTGTGACATTACTGAATGTATTCTGATTTATGACATTTTACTTTAACAGAGTATCACCCATTTCTTAAAGGAACAGATCTGAGAGTCTAGAGAAGTTAATCTGCAGAGATTATAACCAAATACAGACATTTCTAATGACATGACGATTAAACCTCAATGTTTTATATTCTTCTCTCTCAACACTTTTATTTTTATAACATATTACATATTTTTATAATATATATCATAAAAAATTTGTTAGCATCACCAAAACCGTTTTCTTTCATCAAGGATTAAGTTAACTTGAATCCTCCTATCACTGCAGGCTAGGACTAATCAATGTCTCCTCATGAGACATTCAGTACTCTGGTGCAACTTTTCTGAGAGGTTTAGGGCTCAGGCTACATTTCTGTACTGTAATCTAGCACAGGCTGCATATGCACATGCACGTAGAATAGTTAAATTTAAACCACGTGCGTCAGGATTCTACTGATAACAGCACAGGGCTGTGCTGCAGGGTCTGCAGGTACGCCAATCGAGATGAGGTATGTGACACACAAATGCCAACAAGGAATTACAGAGGTTTTCAGGAACTGGCTGGACAAAATTGTGACCAGTCCTGGTCACAGTCCAGGTTCTTGCCTTCTTAAATTTAGGTTTCAGGATCTGTGCAATGAGTCTAATAATATGTAAACTATACTATAGTTGTTCATAAAAAATAATTTGTCCCTCAGGGTGAAAAATGAAGTAGCCTATTAAAGAAGTTATGCTGTAGTATTTTCTTATTCTTCAAAATAACCTGCATTTCACAATTATGCCTTTTTATATAAGGTATTGATTCTGCTGAAGTATTAAGTAATTTTTGGTGAGGAATGATACATCATTACCAATTAAAAGCACAACAAAAAATGCTGACAATTCTAAGATTTTTGAAGTAGATGCAAAACTAGGATAAAAGCTACAAGTATGTAAATTAAAACAAGTACAGACATCACAGAAAAGCCAGGCAGTTTTTCCCCGCATGTTAATCTTTCCCCAAAACTGTTTTACATAGAAATGTATTATCATCACATTAATTTAAAATGATGCAAAAATTGTTATTTTATGTAGGTTTAAAAAAGTCGTGGTTTACACACTCCAAAAGGCTTGAAAAATGCACACTGTACCTGAATTTCAGCCATTATCAAATTGAAGTCAAAGAGCCAGCTGCTTTTAAAATGTCTTTCCTGATATCTTCAGGGGGAAAAAAATATTAAAACTTAATTTTAACACACCCTATTGAACTAAAATATGAACTAGCAGGTGATCAACAATTCATCGTATTTGGATCGAAAACTGATGTAATTTTTTATTTGATTTACATATAATATGCAAAATGGACACTGAAAACAGACATTCACGATCATGCCAAAGGGAGTTAGTACATATGTTATGCAAATAACTGAAGAGCAATATTTTCAACAGGTAATATTCCCTTCTCTTGGTATAAATGTAACTGAACAAGCAGGAATAAGACTTGCAATACATTAAGTAAATGCAGACCTCACTGTACATGTGTCTGACAAAAAGGTTAAAAAAAAAAAAAAAGTTAATTACATGAATCAAAGTGTAATTCAGCTTCAAATACCTCAGAATGTAATGGTTTGTTCTGATGCTGCCACTGGAATAGTGAATCCACCTACCCAGTGTGATGCTATCATGTAGATACACTTCACCTACACATGAATGAGCTAGCACACGTAGTTGAAGTGGTAAAGCTGCTCAGACTTCCCAGATGCAAACTCTTTCTCAGTTTGTGCTGAAAACACAATACATACTGAGGCAACTTGGAAAGGGTCATTCCTTTGTGGAATGTGATTCCTGGTCTGAAAAGTGAAATCACCTCTAACACAGGTGGTAAACTGCACGTATAAAACACTGAAATCCATAGTTGAAAGGTATTGTACGGGAAAAGTATGAAAAGCAGCAAACAATTTCTGGAGTGCTTTTCCTTGAAACAGTGATGGCTTGGTTTTACAAAGCAGATGCCTGCTGCATGTTTGGTTTCCCTTAAGAATCAAATCTTCCTTTATGAACCACAAATTTAGTTTCTCAACTTGTGCGTGCATGTATGATGCAGAAAATTTAAACAAAAAAAGTCGGGCAAGAGATGGGGAACATCAACAGTTTTGGAAGAGGTTTGGGCTCTGATTTCACATTTTGTCCAGCATAAACTAGTGGTACTAAAAAATAAAATCACCCTCCTTGACACTTGTCTTGTGGAGGCACATATGTTTAAGATGCACAGCAAATGAAACTAGAAGACTACTTCAGATTATAACTAACAATTTTACTGCCTACATGATTTTTATTGCAGAAGTGCTGCTTGCTTATGCTGGCCTAAAATATGCATTAAATAATTACATTTCTAATTTGACTACACTTGTACAAATTTCTCCAAATAGTTGGGAACAGCAACCCATCAAACTGTACCATGACAATATTCAAAACGCTGATCAGAACGGCAGCCTGAACCTAAGGTTTAAGTAATGATCCTTGATCTTTGAAGCATGGCAAATTGACAGCATTTGAAAATACAATTAGGCACAATATGGTTGTATTTTCCTCCAAACTCCTAAATTTATACTTTCTAGTCACCTTTTACGTTTTTACATAAATTTATGAAATAGAACCTGAAAAAGGAACTAGACAGATATAATTATAGAAATAGCTTCTTAAAGGCATACCTGGATTTTATATTCAAAACAACATTTATTTCCTGGCTGGAAACTTGCAATTGTTGAAGGAGTTTAGTAATGTAATTAAAATGTTCAAACTCAAGAAACATACCAGCGTCAATGAGCTGTAATATCAAACAGGGGGAAGAAAAGTAAGCATGCAAGAATTGTCATCGTGGATATCCACAGGCAAGCATCAGTGAAAAACACGTCACATCGAATCTCAGTCAAAAACCCATATCAAACATTCAGCTAGCCACAATTTAACTTTTACAAAATACCATTGAAAAAATATTTAAGAACTACCTTGCATTTTAAAACAGGCAAGCTATTTTCAGAAATTCCTTTAAATAGTAGTACAATCAAATTCATACCTTACGAAAGGTACTGATTAATGTAGGCACAGCATTTCTTATATTCAAAGAAGCCACGTGCTCAAAAACTTTCAGAAGAACATCCACAGCCGGCTATAATTTAGACAAAAAAAGCACAATTAGTTTTATGACTTTGTTCAACTAGAAAGGTTTGAATTTTTAAAATAGGAGCTTACATTTTTTTTTCTTCAAGAATTAAGTACCGAAGTAAAAACAAACTTATTACTACAAATGGTATTGCCCCCCAAAACTGAGAAACTA
Organism: Netta rufina; assembly: GCF_964035555.1. Lineage (NCBI taxonomy): Eukaryota > Metazoa > Chordata > Aves > Anseriformes > Anatidae > Netta > Netta rufina. Next base: position 43,810,610 of record NC_140124.1, read on the forward strand.
TGGATCAAAAATGTTCAAAATATTTCAAGGTGACCTACCAGTGTATTAATCTGTACAGCTACCCGCAGTATCTGAAACACTTCTTGCAACAAACAGTTCTTGAGCAAACAAATGAGAAGATCGTTCAGCACTTGAAAAGCAAAATCCTCACCAGGAGTAACTTCTCTGTAATACCTGACAAATATTTGGACTGAAAAAGCAATTAAAATCATTTTACTTTGGGGGCACTGATGCTTTCTAAACAGGTTATTACCTTAAATTTTAAAAGCAGTGTAACAACTCTTAATTATCCAGAATATTATGGCACTGGGATATGGGGAAAAATAGGTAAAAGGAAAGTTTGAATGCAATGTTAACGTTACTAAACCAAGACTGACTGTTCTGAAATACCTCATATCATTGAGCTGAGCTGAAGGTTTCAGGAAAGCTTGGCTAGTTTAGTGCAGCACAAGAATGCACAAAAAACAGGTTAGATGTGGTAGCACATGTGTTACCTGCATTTCAGTACTCAGTATTTCAGTAAGGCAACATTACTACACAGGGTGCAACAGGATCCCCTGTTCATACTATACTACATCCTAGTAAGCTTTCAAAAACGTAGGTAAAAAGAGAATGACTGTCCAGACTAAAGTTTAGCCCTTTATTACTCAACTCATAGGCTCCCATGGATTTATATCAACTCTGGTCTCTAAAATGTGTTGATTTTAATTGTCTGCATATATAGCAGTGTGAAAGGACTAAATTAAAGCTGTTTGGATGCTGTAACAGCACTTCCTTTAAAGAGCTTAATTCTAAAGTTTTTGGATATGTAGTATTTAGTCAGGGTGTTGTTCAAAACTGCCTTAACAAAATCTTGGTCCTGTTAAACCTTTCCTCTTGCCCCAATATCTATTCTAAAGTCTAGATCATTTTCTAGGGAAGTAAGATTTTTAACAACCTCCTGAGATAACTGCCTATCTAAACACACATCCTCAATGGGAAACTGATATATGAAAAGCACATGGATTCCTACTAAATAAGAACTTTATTCATTGTTGGAAGTCATCTATTTTTCTCCCAAGTCTACTTGTTTTAAATAAGCTAAATATCAGATATAGATAAAAAGATACTTATCATACCTGCACGTTTTAGAAGACCTGATTCGTTGATACTAATGTATGTCTTAAGTATTGCCATGCAAATCTAGAGAAAGAGAAAAAAAAAGTAAAACATTACCTCAGTTTATGCCAAACAAACTACCCACAAACATGAGTTGTATAAGGAAACAATCTTTACATTGCTTCTATTTGACCCATACGTACCAACATAAGCTATAAGAAGGTAATTGGGCCTGAAGGCAAAGGCAGCATCAAAGGACAGTAAATCAAATAGAAAATAACATACATGAAATGTTTGGGAGAGGAGCTGCTGGAATCACAGCTGTATGCACGTGTGTGTACACTTGTAGCAAATGAAAAAAGGATTTTGAAAATACTTGGAATTAGTAAAAGTGTGGCACACTAAACAAACAGAACAGCAAAGAGGTGAAAGGGAAAACATGATAAAAATTACACAAATGCACCAAGTAGTAAGTCATAAAATCATCGAGAACTGAAGTTGCTAACACTAAGACAAAAACGTTTCAGCAATCAATGTCTTAAGCTGCTTTAAAAATACATTAACCTCAGCTTTGTGATACACATTCTGCTATAGCTCTGCAGATGAAAAGTAAAAACTACGCAGATTAAATCTTAAAATTCCAAGCTAGGAAAAAAAAGAACAACACAAAAACAAGAACCTTTCGCATCCCCTTTGTCACTTCTGAAAAATTTACAGTCTCTCTGCAAAACAATTTAAAATGGGTCTTACATCTAATACTATTTTGTGAAATAACAAACAATGAAGGGACACAATCCCCCCCCCGACTGTAGATGTGTTATTGCAGAATTGAATTGGGTTTATTTTTAAACGAAACTTCAAGATTAGACAGGATCCACTCACCGAGTCTGTTACAGTGAATGAATTACCATGAAAGCACTGGCTTGTGGCCAAGACATCTTTCTTTAAAGACTATTAACCTTTTCAGATCCCCAAGGCAAACAACACAAAAATTGTACATTTAAATACACCGACTATAAAGGTTAATATTTTTATTTCCAAACAGCATCACAATGTTGTTGAACTGTGGCCTAAGCCACCCCTTGTGGAAAATCACGTCGAATGTTTGATCTTTGCTATGTGTGTGCTGTCACTCTTGCAAGGGGTTAACTCTTCTAATCCAAATCCAAAATCCCAGGTGGCTGAGGGCATTTCCAAAACAAACTTTAGCACATGCTTACAGTATGTAAATTAGTTTGCTTTCTTTAGGAATCTGTTTTCCTCCTCCTTTGGACTGACTGCCAAAAAAAGCCAAGATTGCATCTGGAGCTCTGACTGTTCCAACTATTAGTGAAATTGCTTGGAAAATCCAGTTGTAGTAGGATTTAATCATGGGACGTGTTACACTACATGCATAAAAGGAGTGAACTGTGTGCTTCAGTTACAGCTTCTAGGAGGCTTCAGTTGATTTAATTGTTTAAATTTAAAGTTAAAACTGAATCTATAGACCACGTAAACTGTGAGAATCTCTAACCTTTGAGTTAATCGTAATAGATTTAAAATAAAGGTGCATGAAACTAGGAAGAGACAAAAACACACTAAAAAAAAGCAGCACAGATCACACTGTTCTGTCACCCACCAGCTGATTCCAGAAATCACTTGGTATGACAATTTAATAAGAAATGTAACAAAATGGCCATTTATATTCTAAAAGCAGCTGGCTGCCCAGTCAAACGGTTTTACTACAGTAACACAGAGGTGCTTAAATTACAAGAACCATCACCAAAATTCATGAAATCTTTCAGCTTCTCTCCGTGTGCGCTCTGATGTTTATCAAGAGGGAAAACCTCATGCTGCAGCCCTTTGCGCAGTGAGATCAAAACCAGGATCCTTTTTACAAGAGGTTCTTTTCTCACAGGATACTAGCACCTGTAAGATGCACATTTCATACTACATGTGGCTGAGGCTGACCAACACAACATTATCTGTTGTCCTCTGTATCTTGGTGACACAAATCCTCTGTCACCACAGGGGACTAAAAGATACATACAGCAAAAAATCTCAACTGTCAAATTAAGGTATCTCATCAGGATGTGATATGCATCTGTTGTCCTTGGAGGCAAATGCTTAATCCCTTTTTTGCAACCAAAGGCAATAAAATTTAAGAAGGAAGTTCAAGCTACTAGGAAAATAAGTTGAAAAGAAGGATGCTGGGAACATTTTCTCCTCCAAATAACATAGCTTTTTTTTGTCTTTCAGTAAGTGGTAACAGAGAACATATCTATACTGCAGAACAAGACACCTGATACAAGAGGAGATACTTCCATGTACTAATAAGTCATTATTTTAATCAACTGGTTTTGCATTTCTGCATAAAAACCACCCCTAACTGATGACAATACTGCCACTCCAATCACACCAAACCAGCACTATTGACTAACTATTTTTGCAATTTAATTTAAATGTCAAAAGCATTCCTTTTTACTAACAAAATTGTAAATTGGAGTGAGATGCCTTTGGACAAACACAGAACCTTTTATTTTTTTATTTTGAAGACAGCAACCCCACTTAGCTTTCTGAAAATGCCTGCAACTACTGAAGCTGTTAGAGCTGCAGAGACACTGATGGTCCAGAGAGACGTATGAAAACCTCAGCAAAAGAATATCATCATTCAGTGCCGAACGATGCTCCAAAACCCTTTAGATTTATCAGACATCTGAATCAATAAATTATTTAGTTTTGTATGATCTTTTAAATATTAAGTGATTGGGATTTTTCAGCCTTATTTCCTGTAACTGCTGAATGGACAGGATGAACCAAGCTGTAAACTCTCTGATAGACAGCTATTCTTGGAAGGCTAACTGATGTCTAAACCTAGTTAAAACCATGACCTTACCTCTGGGGAGTATTAAAACAGTCTTAATAGTCTTGTTTACTTTGCCTAATATAAAAGAGATTTCACTGTGTGAAACTACAGTCAACTTTCTTTAAATAAATAAAACTGGTAACTTGCAGAAGGTGCTGAGCACAAGACTATGCTGATTTTCAAAACAAACAATGTTTTCATGAATTAGATCACTGCTTTGCTGTGTGACTAATCACAACTGTGAAGAGTATTAAATCCTAGTGGGTTAGGCCATCAGGCATCAACACGTTACCTGATGAAAATGAAGGAAGCTCCATTATGGGGAAAGATAATTCTCTTCAAAAATTCTGCTAACAATCATCATTGGAAACTTAATACTGAACAAGTGGACTGCTGGTCTCCTTAACAGTTCCTAAAGAGATTTATTTTTGCCCTAAAACTGAGCAGATGACTTCTTTGTTGCTGCTGTACCTGTCTTCCATTTATGTACTTTGGTGCCACCATGAGGTGTACGGCCTATTATCATTTTACAATGTTCCAAAAAAAATAAATAAATAAAGCAAAACAAAACAAAATGAAAATATGCTTCCAGACTACCACCAAAGTTAGGCTACGTTAGGTGGGCAGAACTGTACTTGTGCTGGGGTGCTACACCATAAATAAAATCATATGGAAAGGATTTTAATAGCTTAGCACAAAAATTATGGTTTTGCAATGTATATAGGTAAAAAGAAGCTTTACAAACCATGGTAATTCACACAAACTAGCTGGAAATCATTGATATTCACTACAGCCTGCCAAAAACATTTCACAACTGAGGCAAAAGGAAAACATACCATAAAGAATTATTTTCAAATGATCTTAGTATTTTTAAGCTGTCATATAAACTTTCAAAGAGGTTGCAGAACATCAGAAAAAAAGGCAGCTTTTTTCAAAACATAAAAAGGAAGGAAACAACATCAAGAAAACACCAAATTACAGGGACTTATTTTTAAAGTTCTGACACAGTACATTTATTTATTAATTTAATATTTTTAATATTATTTGCCTCTATCAGGTTTGATTAAAAACATACATCAAATTATTTTTTACATGCTTATTTTGTAATTTCTTACTTAAGGTAAAAAACACTAATGATAAAATTCTAACTCGTAACAAATTATCTTGTATGACCTGATGAGGACAAGTTTAGGCATTTGTCTTTGTTGTTTTAATGTTTTATTTCCTACTAAGTGACTTACATAACTGCCAAAGTCTCAGCTAATGCCAAAATCTTATTACATGACAGCACAATGAGCTTGCCTTGCACAGTTCTTGGAAGTAGAATTTTTTTGTTAGGGGGTTTGAAAACACATTTACTTTGCTCGCCACCAGCAAAGTAATATTGCCTGCAAATACGGGAATTTCTGCTCCGTTGGAGGAGATCACAGCATCTTTAAATAGACATGCACCTGTTCCACAAAACTTGCAGAAAGTTATATATCATATATGGCTTCTGAGTTTAAGAACTTATACAAAGTTTGTGTTTGCTTACAGGGCTCTGATGCTTGGCATGGAAATGTCTCAGAACCTTCCCATTCTACCAGTCCTCATTGGTATGGCCTAATTCTTGCTCTTTTGTTGATGTCTGCACTCAAAAAGTCTGCAAGTTCACAATTCTAGCATATTTTTAAATGAACTTCAAAAGATGAACATCTTTTGATCCATCAGTCTCTGACATTTACTCTCTCTCAATATATAAATGAACACAGGAGATGTTGTTTGGCTTAAAAAAGTGTTCACATTTACAATCTGCTTCTTTCTTCAATAAATCTCTTTACCTTTTCATGTCTTTGTTCAGGAACGTGCCGAAACCAACATTTTGCCCTTTCACAGCCACGCAAACTCATGAAATAATATCTGCAATATTTACGGGGCAAATCAATCATCTCCAGGATCTGCTGGACCGAATGAGAAGCCTAGAAATAAAATTAAAACAAGCAGAAAGAAACCAACAAATATTTTTGAAAGCATGCGTTTGTTTGTTTGTTTTTGTTTTTGTTTTGTTTAAAGAATTTCAAAATATCAAAGTATTAGAAGAAGAAAGATGAAAAACTACTGCACTGCATGGCTCTGGATAACAAGATGATAATTCTGGGCGGGTCAGATTCCTTTACCCTTTTCAGTGCCCAGCATAATGGATAATGCAGTTTCTCCTAAACATATGAAACTTTGCTTTTCACTTCTACAAAAACAGTAAAACAAAAAGCCTTCTTCATTTTTGTTTAAGCTGGAAACAGAAATCAGCAAATCTCTAGTGTGAACATATCACTGGTTTTGCTCTCAGAAATTGTATTTACTCATTTTTAATATTTTTAGAGGAGTAGAAACATAAATCTAACAGGTTTGTAATTTCTTACTGGACCTGTGGAGAATTGTCTCGATATCCCTAATAAATTTAGTGCCGAAGTATCTGAAATCACTACAGATTCTGCAACTCACTTTTGCATTTCTGTCTGTCATCCATGGCTCGGAATCTCCATTGTTTTGCAATGGCAGTGAAAGGTCTTTTCCTGAAAATGTACAATCTAAAAATTAGGATGAAGACAATAAATGGATCATGTAATAAAGTGAACCATACTGAAACCATTCTCATTTATCTTATTTTTCCTTATATTTAGAAATCTGTCAAGTCATGGCAATGATTAATGAAAATTTGATTAATACAATTTAAAACCAGTAATGGAACTTGTACTTTTCTTAGTTATCCTAAAACTGAGACTTTAACCAAACTTCAAGAGTAAGGACCTAATTGCAAACATTCACAATTAAACTTCACAACGTTATGCAAAGTTTCTTATCTAACTTACAGAGATGAGAAAAGAAATGGAATGAAAATATCCAGAAGTTTTAATTTTAAAAGGAAAAAAAAAAAAAGACTTTACCAGTAATCTTTGCACAGCCACATCACTAACAAAAAGTTTAAGCTATCTTTCTGAAATGAAATAAAACCTTTCATAAACTGTATGTTTCAAGCAGTGCAATATCAAGCTCAAGCCCAATGGAAGTTACTGGCTTCTTAAACATGAAACTTGGGTTTAGATCTTTAATTACTGCCGATAATGGAGATTTCTTTTTCTGAAGAATGAATAATGTTAATAGAGGATACGAGTTCAATTTCTTAAACTTCACATATAAAGAGAAGTAAAAGCTTTTGAATGCCTTGCTTTCTACGGTGCCCATCTGGCATCTTGAAAGAACTGGGTATTCAAAAGGCAGGGTGCTTAGTGCTTTCTGAAAAACTACAGTTTAAATAAAGAATATCCAATAAAGAGGCACGTTCTAGTAGAGATTTGCACTAGGCTCTTCATTGGTATGTCATTCTAAGCAGACAGGGCCATCACAGGATGGGAAGTAGAAATGGAACAATTAAATATGCAAATGTTAAGTACTGTCATGGCTGCACGATTCTGTGCAGAGATGATGGGGAATTCAGTAAATTTAGGAAGGAACGGATTTAGTGACAGGAACAAGACTGCGAAAACAGCCAGCAGCTGCAGAAAAATGCCACGGTGAACTTCAGCTCAGAAGTCTTTCCTCTAGATTCTTGCTGTCCCCACAGCCTAGAGTTTCTGGCCAGGTCCTTTCAACAACAGTTTGTACTCTCCCTGCCGCCATATGCCAAGTTCATAGGGGAGCAGGCACTAGGAAGTGAAACAGCTTGATCCTGCCTGCACTTTTCTGGGGGAGAAAAGGGCTGTTTTACTCTTTCCCAGCACAGAAGCTCTTGCTTTGGTAACCATTTCAACTGATACCAAGGAAGGTTTACAAGAACTCTTCAGAATATGAGTACACTTTTAAGGCCAAAGACATGAGCAATTTTAAACCACTGTAGTCTGGAGACATATTTCACAGCTGCTTTTTATAGCATTTATGTTTCTTGCACTTCCTAAACATACTGTTAAGTGATGTGATGATAAAATTGTTCTACAAACTCTGACTGGCAGTGTAATCTGAAATTAAGCAAGAACGTCTGCCACTGATCTCAATTCAGAAAATCCGCATTTATAAACATCCACATTAACCAATCATTCTAAAAACATCAATTCCCAAAACAGCTGTTGCAAAGGAACAGAATGCCTATCTATCCATAAGTAATCAAGTCCTGGTTTTTCTCTATCTCGTCTGCCAAATAAAACTATGCATTTATGTAAGGCTAAACATCAGAGTTCTCATGTGCAGGGAAAAAGATACAGAAACTATGAGTATGGTTCCATTACATTATGATTTCTCTGGTAGCAGAAACCCTTCAGCGGTACCTGTCCCAGTTGTGAAATATATCAGGTCAAAATGAGGTGCTGCTTATTAAATCTAGATCATTTCCTTGATGCACTTTAGCAAATGCTTCAGAAACGTTTGAGTTGGCATACACAAGAAATTTCTGATCTTCGGCAAGGTGGGCAAATTCCTTTGCCAAGCATTGCTGACAGATAACAATCAATCAAGAAAACCTGTTGTCACATTCTCCGACCACAAATAAAGAAAAATAAGTTATTTGCTAAAAACACAAGCTGTCAAAATACTAAGAATACAGACATTATTGTACCAGTAAAGTATTTGAGAACTATAAATAACAAGATAAAATGATTGATATTTCATCCAACCTAATAGGAATCTGCTAAAAAATCCAAAACAAGAATCAAGAAAACAAACCTAAACAAACAAAACCCTAACCTTTTACATGAGCGTGTTTATTTTTGCTTCCATGTATAAAAATAAAACAAATTTCGGCCAATGACTTCTGAAATTGGAGAAAATCCTTATGACTTTATAGGCAGATAACACAACTGCAAAAATTAATTCTGGAGGGTTCACTAATACAGCATACGATACCATTCTTCCTGGGTTTCAGCACTGTACTTTCATTGAGGACATCTATTTTCGGGTCATGCAATGGAGATCTTGAGAGCAGCTCACAGTTCATAAGGTCTGTGTATTTACAGTCACTGTTAAGTGTTAAAAAACAAACGTTTAGTTAGCCAAATTAAACACGCGCTTTTCTCATATATTAAACACCTATAAAGACGGATTAAGTATTTAAAAGATGAGAATTTCTGCAAAAATTAAAGCAACGCTTAAAAACTCACTGTATATTTAAATGGCTAGCAGTCCCAACAACTTTATTAAGGGGGTATTATATTAAATCCCCTTTTACCAGATCTTCCCTTCAGTTAAGAATCTAGGTTCAGCATGAACAACATTTCAGCACACTTGCTGTTTGGAGAAAGCAATAGTCTTGCTATCCCCTATGAGAGGCATGTTCTAGCTATTTATTACTTCTTATAGCAAGGATAATACAAACCTTTTTGAAACTTCACACTGTTTTTAATACAGTCTGAAGCAAAAGTGTTAATGCAGAGAAGAATAAATTCCATAGAATAAGACCAAATTCATTAATATCAATCTTCACTTTTATTCCAGTCAATATATTGCATTAGTCCTCAGAGGAAAAAAAAAAAATTAAAAAATCTGTGGATCTCATCGCCCAGAATTTTCAAGTTATCATGTAAAAAATTTTTTATGCTTCTTCACCACACCAGCCTCAGATGTGTTACAACAGGATTTTCATAGCAGCCTACCTTCAGGATAACAATCTCAGATTGCTTTTTAATCTAGACGTCAAACTACACAATTCAGTCAAGAACGCTGAACTATGTAGCTGAACAATCAAATTATTTTTTTAACTGACATCATCACTAGAGGCAGAATTTGCTAAAAAGGGACAGTAACCGTGTCTTCTCCTAGGTGAAACTTTGCAATACTGACATTTTTGAGTAAGACTAGAGAAGAGTTTTGCTCCAAATGAAGGATTGGAGTAAGCACAGAGTGCTGTGTTGCAACTAAGGAAGTTTATCTCAGCTCTACTGCTCTGTTAAGGAAAGAGATGGATTAATGTGCTACAACTTGCACAAATATTTTTATCCAGCATAATCTATTTTTTTTCTGTAGCATAAAGAGCCATTTATGGCATATAGTAAATCTAAAATATTTTAACAGGAGGAAGAGCTTGAAGCTTCTAGCCGATTAAAGAAAAGACGTAATATTCTGGGTATAATGTACTTCTGGTACACTTCAAGTCTGTCACAGGAATGTGACTGGTACTGGAAAAAAACAGTTCTTCTATGCCAGCTATACTTTCTTGACTATTGTGAAAATGACTCCGAACGTCTGTGACTCACTTTCTCTCTTATTTACCTGAGTATTCCATGAGTTCAGTTTATTTTTTCTACAAAGTTGTCTTCTGCTTCATTTTTGGGCTGATGTTGAATGGAAGCATATGACTTTGACGCTTCGAGTTGTAAGTACAATAAACAAAGTAAGCACAGCTTGAAGCCAGCGTAGCAGTTGAGCACATGCTTAACTCCATGTGCCATGTTTTTAAGCGCCTTTTTCCACTGCTGCTCAAATATTTGTCCGTCTGAGTTTGAGTGAAATCTTTAAATGGTCTCATGAATTTATAAAGTCCCAAGAGGCAGAAAAGAAAGCTGAGAGTTTCTTTTATGTTCTAGTAAATGCTATTGTGGCTGGAAATCTATCTTGCATTGTATTTATATAGAGATGCCAACACAGGTGAGACACTGGCACAAGGTGGCTATATTTAGTCACAAGTCAGAAAACAAAATACCAACTGTTGTCTGTTAGGCTACTGCTGTAATATGGGTGTAATATTCTTGTACTTAGCACTACGAATTATGCTATTTGACACTTTTTTTTTTAAATCAGTCATAAAAGAAAAAAATGAATGAAAATGCCAGTGGTGTTTTGGCAAAAACATCACCTTTCATTTGCAAAGTGACTGGGGAACATCACAGGTTACCTGAAGGACACAGTATATTTACCTTTTTTCTGCTTCACCTTTTTCCTCTGGTTTAAGAGCAGCCACTCCATCTTCAAACCTGAACTGTGAAGATATTTAAAATGTACTTTATGGCTTAACTTTGGTTAAGATTGAGGTTTGGGTGAGATTAGCTGGAGATATTTATTGTTGTCCAACACGGCACAGAAGAGCACACATATTAGGACACTGATTTTATAAAGCCACAACACCATGAAGTAGCCCATCTGGGGATTGGCCTGGCAATACTGCAGCAAGTACTGCTCCTCCAGCAACCTACACAATTTGACAGACCCTTTCATCCTCTCTAACACACTAGGGACAAAAGAGTGCTGTTCACTTTATGAATCATGTGTTAGGAGCACCAATTCCACTGCTGAAGGAAATGCTTCTATTCTGCTTTTAAAAATCGTTTTTGCCAGGGAAACCCATTCCTTACTGTTCGATTACCTCGTAATTGCACTTACCAATTCTTAGCCATCTGAACTGAGTAGTTTAACTTACCCAGTTAAAATCATTATCCACTCCAGATGTAATGGAAAACAGTAGGCACTATCAGCACCTACATCTGAGTGGCAGTGAAACACAAATTCCAATCCATTATCAAATAGCATAAAACTTCAGCAACTCTTAAAATACCTAGACTTATTATCTTGAGGAAGGAGGTGAGAGAGTATAAAGGTCAAATAAAGTCGCTGAGCATGAAAATTGCTTAACATTCCCTCAGAACTGCAAGGAAATCAGTATGGTACTGTCGTGGCACTTCTGCCCAAGTAATCAGTCACAAAATGCTTCTCCTTAGAGGCAGGATGGCTGTGCAGCTCCCCAGGGTTCAAACACCATCCTTTCCTTCTGAGGCTGTGCAGTGAGAAATACTTGACACCTACTTTTACTAAGTATGTTATCTAAAAACATTACATATGCACAGTGGTGCTCTCATGTGTCCATTGAAACAGTATTTTTCATACAACCGGTAAACCAGAATTACCTTAACAACTGAGATGACAGCATCTTGTTTCACTTCAAATTTGAAGATAAATTATTGATGTCATGTTAAAACCAAAAAAAAACGAGTTCCATCAAGCAAAACTTAAAATGTTAACAGCATGCAGTAATTGTAAAACTCCTGATGTAATATCTCTTAAATTCAGGAATTTAAAAATTAGCGATGAAAACTATCCAAATACATGGATTACCATTTCTTAAACTGCTCAGTGACAGAAAGAATGATTTCTCGGTACCTTTTCATTAATTTCAAAACTCTTTAGAAATCCATCTTGCTTTCTCAGTTGCCCATCTTCAAAAGAGCCCTCTGTAACACCTCGCAAAGGACTGTTTCTACTGGATGAATTATGGGTTTTAATATCTGTAGCTGAAAATGTACAAACACATTACTTTATATTTCCCGTACTACAAGACAACAAAACTTTTATTTCCTAGATATTACAAAGACTTACAACCTATGACATTTAAGAACTTGTAGGACTTCCTAAATGCAGAATTTACATGTAAAGTTATTTCACTTTAAAGCACAAACCCTTTCAAATAAACATTAAACTGAATCTGCAATTAAAATTCCAACCAAGCTGTATGTTCTGCAGTAGTCCCTGTAGAACAGTGTAACAGGTTTATTTATATCACATTGAATTCAATATTTTAAAAATAAATTCAGTTAGGATTTATTATTAAAACACAGCCAAAGATATGTATGTTAATTTGCTATTCAAATAAAGACTTAAGTCTCTGCTGGAGAAGAGGCTAAGTTTATCATAATGACATGATGGAACTCAGCAGTAAATACAGACAGCTCTGAAAAAAATCAAATTCCTGTGATACAGTGAACTTGATGAGAATTCAGTGCAAGGGAATTTAGCACCTTTTGCAAGTGCCACAGGAAATGAAGAGGCCACCTCACTGCAGCTCTCTGAAGCGGTTCTTTAAGCACAATAAAAGGAAAGAAATTCACTATTTCAGCATGTCACAGAGTCACTGGTGTCTGTATCATCATCAGGTCATTTATCTTTTTAGAAGGTTATAGTCAAGAGTCATCAAGGACAGATCAACACGCATGTGGTAAGTTAAGTGCGCGACTGGATCCTAAGTTACTCAGGCTTGTGAAGAACGAGCTGCTTAAACCTTTTTCTTTATTTTAAGCCCCACAAGAAGACCCAAAGACTTTGAATTCCATTAGAACATGCTGTAAAACAACAAACAGATTATTCGAAGTAGATATTACCAAAGAGTACAGGACTGGCTTCCAGGTTTTTGTTCATAGACGTCAGTACTGCAGGTGCCATGCTCTATCATCTGGCCCTTTCTCTTTACATAACAAGAGGCTTAGCTGTACACTTGCTGCCTATTGTACCTGAGCAGTCTTGGTATCTGAGCTCTTACACCCCCATTAACTATTATTTTGCCTTGTAATCATTGAAGCTTGAAACCTTTTCTCCCACAAATGCTCACTATTCCCATAGGGAAATTCAATCCTTTTTCTCCAAGACGCTACTTCTGCCCAAACCACTCACTCTTCCTACACGAACGTTAACACGTTAATATAAAAACACTCAATGTCTTACTATTGTCTCATCAACGAATAGAGTTCCTTTCCCAAAGTGCCAGAGATGTCAAAAGACAGAAAAGAAAAAAAAGGACAGAAAAAAGAAAAAGACAGAAAAAAGACAGTACTATCAACAGACAAGAACTACAGGGAAAGACATGTTCCCTGTAAGAGGTTTGTACCATCTCAAAAGACATGCACTTTACATAATTAGGAAATAAATCACTGTTACAGTAAAACATTATTACTGACAAGTTCTCATTTTATGTGGAAAGCACAAATCCCAGATTTTCCCACTGAACATCTTTGTGGTTCCTTCCTCAGACGCTTACCTTTTATTGCCAAATCCTGTGAATTTCCAGCATGATTCAACATCCCAGACTCCTTTATGGTAAGGTCTCTGTTTTGAACAAAAAGTACATTTAAGATCTCCATCTTGCAAAAAGAGAATTCATCTAACCAGCTGTGTAAAATTAAAGTTCTCAGTAATACTTTTAGCTACAGACAGAATCCTTACTTCCAATACGCTACCCTCATTAGAGTGTTCTTAAATCTCTTTTGACTATGTGTCCATTCCTACAGACAGACACCTAGACATGTTAAGTAAAAACAAGAGATTTCTAAATCCAAATTTTCTCATAAAAGCTCATCATCTCATTTCCCCTTTGCTTAAAGTAGGGGGAAAGGGAATTTTCTCTGTACAGCAAATTATGGAAATACTGGACTAATAAACCAATTCGTAAGTATCTATAAAATGTGATTTATAGCAACTTTACACTCAAGACACTTTGCAGAACGATGAATCCCAAAGACAATAAGAAAAAGGTTCACAGAAAGTTACTTAGTTCACCTGTTTAAAGCTAAGTTAGAAAAATATTGTGTGTTTCTCCTTAAAATTAAAAATCATATACAGAATAAATAAAACAACGAAGTCATCATCGCAGATTTTGGAAGCTTATACCCGGTGAATGAGACCAAGTGTAACAGCAGCAAGCTACCCAGAAAAATGGAACAATGGGAGTTTGCAAGAACCTAATGGAAACGAAAGCTTCCCAGCATGTGTAACTTTGAACTACCCGATATGCAGGCACAGGCACCTATGCAGGTCTACAAGAAATACCACAAAACAGAGTTTAATCAAGTTAGAGCAAGTCTGCAGAGATAAGATGGATTTTTACTAGAAGCTCTCGGCAGGCTTATTTCATCTCTTTCCCACATGACCATACATTTCTATGAAATGAAGAGCTTGAGTGATTTTGCCTACAATTGACTTTTTTTTTGTTGTTGTAAAATCGCAGTGCAGACATTTCCAGAAAGCTGTCATCTTCATACAGGTTTTTTTTAAAATGGAAAATATATAACAACATCAAGAGACTGCAATCTTCATGTTCAGGTCAAATGCCATTTCCAAATCCTTACCAGATTCTGCTGTGTAGGCTGAAATATTTATGAGAACCACTTTTCAAGTTCTTGCAAAGAAGGTGCCTCAAACATCTACAGAAAGCTACGTTTATTACAACACTTGGCTTCTGCTCACCAGCCTGCCAAATCTAGGAGCACTGACAGAACCTGCAGAAGTCAATGCATTTTTGAGTTCAGAAATGGAAACAGACTGATCACGTCAGAATTTTTTTGAGTAGTGAATGCAGGATGCTCTTGTATGCTGTTGATGATCAAGTTTAAACAAACCTCTCTTTACAGAACAAGTTACATGAACCAGAGTGCTGTTCAATTTGCTATTTCACATTTGAAAAGGGAATAAAGTTTACAGATCTGATTTGAAAGGAAAAAAATAAAATGCACAAGTGTCCTCAGAGCAAGAATGGCTGCTATGCTCCTCCAAAGCTAGCCACCACATCTTCCGGCTCTGAGCTGCTAGATCTCAGATTTTTGTGTTTGGAGGAAGAGCACAAATTAATGCACCAATGGTGTCCTTTCCAGTTGCAATTTTAATATTATTAAACTCCTAAGTAACACTCAACATGATTTGAAAAGCTTTAACAACCTAGCTATGTGCTTTCAGAGTAATTTGCTGCTAGCAGACATCCAGCTCTCCCTGTTCTGTATCAACGACAGAGCGAAACACCAACATACAAAAATTAATCTACCGAAGTCCATCCCCATGCACGCACGCAGTGAAACAATTTTAGCAAAGATCCAGATCCTTTCTCTTATCATCTGCCCATCATCAGTCTGAAGGGAAATCAGAGCAATGTTCTGATACAGGTAGAGAAAACAGTCAGCAACAGCCACCACCTGCAGGCATCCAGTTCTAGTTAAAAGCATTTCGATTATATTTTTCTAGAGTGTAATGGTTAGTATTAACCAAACACGAAGCAAAACATGCATATACTAGAATTTACACGAGCTCGAGATGGCTGACAACAGTGCAGTTCTGACTCACTGCTCTATGCGGACAGATGGAAGCAGCTTTCCAAACTGATGTTGCTGCAAAGCAAAATTGAGTATGCATAAAATAAAAAGCCAAACAATTAAATATATACAATACCAGGATATTTCTAAGGAGAGACCATGAACAAAAACAGCATTTTGTTTTAAAATATGTAGTACAGTATAAACAGAACTCAAGGTCAGTCTTCATCTAATGGTTTAATAATGTTACTCCAACTCAATGTCATTACTAAGTAAGGGGAGTATTTATCCTCCCTGTGAACTAATTACAAGACCCAACAGACCTTCAGATAGTACTGTACAAATAGCAAACTTCGCACTCACATGTTGGTTACAGTAGTAAAGGGCTCAGAAGGTCTTTGTTCTTCAGGTTTTGTTTTGTTTTGTTTTAGTAAAAAGTATTATTCTATTTTTTTTTTAAATATATTCTCATGTCTAAAACCCGCTTAGCACATTGAAGAAGATTCCCTTCCACTTTCGCACAAGTTTAATGAAAGGGAAGGATAAAGAAGGGAATAAAAAAAAAGGGAAGAAGGGAAGGATAAAGAAGGGAAGGATAAAGGGAAGCAAAGAGTCAAAAAATGAATGTTGTTGTAAGATGGTGCAACTTTGAAAATAATAATTATTATTTTTTTTAATAAAGGTAACATAAAACAACCCATAAGGTGCCAAGGAAGAAAATCAAACACCATCCAATTAAAAACAACAACAACAACAACAAACTTATCTTCAGAAGAAACAAAATCTCATACAATTGCTTTCTAAACTTTGGTTTTCTAAGATAAAAAATTCAAACTCAAAAGTCATTTATCAAACAGAGTTATCAGAGCCTCGAGAAAAGAAAATGGACTGGTGAGTAGACGAATTCATCTATTCCACGAGAGAATACTGCTTGTTTTATAAAAGCTTGTGGCTACTTTAAAGTGACTTTTATTATCACCTCAAAACCCAGAAAAAAAAATAAATGCCTGATAATGTGTACTCGGCTTCTGCTGAATGAAGATGCAGGCTTATAAACATCCCAAACTTGTTAGCCAAATTACAGATCTGAAGACTATTCACATGTCCAGGGGTAGAAGAGAAGTGGGGAAGGAGAAAGACAATGGAGGGCTGCTGCAGAGACAGCCACTAACTCAAACACAGACAACAAAAGTATAAGCTACACCTGGAAAACAAAGAGTATTTGTAAGTATAGTACCACTTTACAACTAAAAAACTGCCCTCAAAGGGATACTGCTTAAGCCAGATAATTAAAAATACTGTTATTTACTAAGAATATTACTCTTAATGATTAGCTTTCCTTATACTTTCGTATTTCACATCATTGAGACAAATTCTTGAGGACTAGGTTTTCCTTCCATTCAGGGTTTATCCTTGTTCTTACAAGGAAACCAGAGCACAGTTTATCTGCACTCAGAACCGTACCATACCTCAAACTTCTAACCCTAAAGCCAGCCCAAACATTAGCCGAATTCTCTAAGGAAACCTACAACTGCAACCAAAGTATACTGATAGGAGATCAAAGTAATTGGGATTACTGTCATCAAAAAGAATGATAGGCATACCTAAAATTAGCATTTACTGAACCTCTATTTTCTGAAATCACAGCACACTCAGGCTTAAGATTCTGCTTCTCTTCTTTAATGAAGATGCTACCACAGGATGCCTTCGCGGGCCAATTTTCACAGGCTGTGAGTGCAAGCTCTTCTTCCTCACTGGCTCCAAAAAGATCAGGGTCGTCCTGAATCACATCAATGACAAGAACATCTTCTTTGTAAGCTTCCAGAACATCTGGAAAAAAATCACTTTTGGGCTGTGAATGATTCACTCCTGATTTGTCACCATCACGTATTTCTAAGGCAGCAGGAGGGTCAACTGCATTCCCTGAACGCTCTGGAAAATTCGGCTTCCACCCACAGTCAGTAGCACTGAAGCCACGTGGAGATGACTCCTGCTGCCTCTCAGGAGCAGGACACGGGTATGAGGAGGCGTGTTCAGGGAGCGGGGGCATCTCCTTTGAAAGAGTTTCAGAGCCATCGTGATGCAAGTCCTTCCTGTTGACCTTACCAGCATTTTTCTTCATGGGAGCTGTAGATGTAGCATCACTAGCCACAGGAAGAGGCTGCTGCTCAGGATTTACTGAAGTCTCCTCATCTGTTTTCTGTCTTTGCGAACCACCAGAGCTGTCAAGGAGCTCTAGTGGGCTACAGGCTTTTCTTCCTGATGAACTGACACATTCCCATTTCCTGGATTCGGGTTTGTTTCTGCGTAAGGGAATTTTGAAATTTGTCAGGTTTCTGGTGTTCAATGCTTTCACTAGTTTTACGTCAGGAAGCGCCTGGTTCACAACCGGTGCCTTAGGGCTGAAGTTTATTCTGCTTTTGTTACTTCTATATGGATTATTCTGGACTGTCACAGACGGGCTTCTCTTTGTTACAGCTCCTTTGTTTTTATTTTTTGGTTTTGCTGGAAAATTTGAGGTCGCTTTAACTTCTTGCATATCATCAGGGTTAAAAGCCAGAGCACTTCTAACCGTATCAACTGGTGATTCCACATTTTCATTGCTCATTCCACAACTCTCATCGATATCCATAGAAGAGGATTCTGGGGCTTCAACCGAAGTCAGGCATTTGGCATTTAGGTCTACTGCTTCATCTGCACATTCCTTAACTTCTGCCAGTGATGTACACAAATCCAACTGCCTTGAATTTTCTGTCACGGCACTGTTTCCTACAGCTTTGACACTGCTTGGATCAGAGGATCCCTTAAAGACTGGACTTAGAAGTCTGTTTCCTTCTGAGATGGACCAGTGATTTTTGGGAACCCATTCAGAAGTCCTGGCGCAAGATTCACGAGGCCAAACATTTTTACCAGTCATAGGCAGTGTTCTTTGACAGGTAAACTGACGCAGTTTCTTATTAGCTTTATTCACTTTTCCATCTGTCATGCTTTTGAGACAATTAGAAACACCAGGGGCTTGAGTTAGTGCCCTCAGACTACCTGAAGTAGCAGAGTGCTGCTGTGCTGCCTCACAGCTTGAAACTTCTCCTTTTGCTACTACAGAGAGCCTGGATGTCTTCTTCAAGCCACCTTCAAATGCAAGTGATTTGGTACAGTTCTTGCTCTGTACTGATGCCTCTTGTGCTTCACGAGTATTGTTTCCTGTATGAAGATCTGCTGTACAATCCCACGAATCTGACAGAGTCATTTCTTTATGGTTTCGTCCTAAGACAGCAGAGGAGCCTGACGTGGCAACGTCTCCCTTTAATTCACACTTGGTGCATTCATTAGGCATATTTGTGAAAACATTCTGCACGGCTGACATCTCACTGATTTTCATCTTTTTTGCACGCTTTCTACCAACGTTCATTTTTTTTTCACTCAAAAACTTACTGCCTCGACTCTGACGGCATGGAAGATGCCCTTCTTTATGTTGAGGTTTTACTTCTTCATTCAACAACGAACTACTTTTTATGGGTGAGCTTTCTTTTTGCATTGTGTTAGTGCTGCGATTCACTTCACTCTGTTCTACTGTACTGTCAGGACAAGCAGCTTTTCTCTTACGCTGGGCTAAATGGAAGAATCTACTTAAATCAAAAGTGCTGGCAGTTCCACCAAGAAAAGATTTTACAAATGTATTGATGTAACTACAAGCCTCTAATCTCACAACTGGATTCTTTCTTGTTATGCAGAGCAAGCTGTTGCAATGCTTTCGGGTGTTTCTGCAATGGTCAGCAACACGTTCTGCAGATTTATTTATCACTTTTTCTGCTGCAGTTACACTCGATATGCACGCGATACTATCAACTCTGGCTTTTCTTTTTTTAAGCTGTGTAACAGACCTTTTTGCTTCAGGATGACAAAGAAAACTCTTGTTTTGAGTCCCACCTAAAGCAACAGCTGCAGGAGATTCAGAGTAGCGAGGTTCCTTCTCATTGGGATCTTCTGACTTAGTTAGATTTGCCTTACAACTCTTCACAGCCTGTGTACCTGAGTCTTGCTCATTTTTTTTCCATTTTTTCTTGGCTGCTTAAAAACAAAGTAGTCTCATTAAAGAATACACTAAGGGAAAAAAACACCCTAATGCGTTATTTTATAAAGAGGACAAAAACATTCAAGGCTAGCAAAGCACATGACACTGTATAAGCCTTAAACATTTGTTACAATTCACCAAATCTTATTTTTTCATTTTTAATGAGCACTATTAGCAGACGTGAGAGTACCAAATTGTCTGGTCTTCAGAAAATGTATATAAAAAAAAAAAGGAACAGAACCTGAAGATGTCACAGGGTTATTGGAAGTTGTGTATTTAAAACAGGCAGAAACCAATTAGAGCAAGTTTGGCAAGGAAACACCAAGGTTATTTGCACCATCAGCCTTAAAAACTTTTGTTTACAAAGTACATTCTCCATAATAGGAAAGCTTGTTTATAACAATGCAATAATTTATTTCTGATATATTGTCCAATTAAATCCTGGAAAATTCCAAGACTTGCATTTTTCTAAAATGCTACTTTTTATTTGAGAGCACACACAGATTATGTAAACTGTACATGTGAACATTTCATATGGAGAATGAACTTGAGAAAGTATTGGTAAAACTTGGTTTTATAAGACCTCAGTTTTCAAAGTCAAACATAATTTTAGTATCTCAAATTTTTCAGGAATTGTTATCTAGATGAAATATTCATTAATAACCTGCAGCAAGTATTTGTCATTTAAATATACTCATTTTGGAAGTAAAAAGAATGCCTTACAGACAACTGCATTGAAGATAATGAGAATTCTTTAAAAATCCTCCTTCAAAATTGTTCATTTGATACAATATTCTCTTCATACACCAAAATGAAATCTTTGTTTCGGCATCTTTTAGGACTTTGCAGAGAACAGTGACTAAAAAAGCAGAAAGTTCTGACAACAAAACCCAGCATTACACACAGGCAAGCACTAATGACTGCATGATACACATTTGAAAATAATCAAATAATATAAAATTGCAGAATTCACTATCTTTTATTTTAGCTTTGCTGAAACTACTGCCTCTTCCTGCTTGTGCCTTACCTTCTACATGTAACCACGTACACTATGTTGGAGGAGAAAACAAAATAAATTCTTACTCAGGGCCTGCTGCTGATACCCCTTCTCTCTTCCTCTTCTGCCCCCAACCAGTTTATGTGGTCTCCTCTCCTTTGTGCTAGAGAACTGCTTTTCTACTTCAACAAAAGCCTCTCCTCTTCCTAAAAATTTCGTCCAAGACTGGTATTCACCGTTCTGTAAAGTCCCTAGCCCAAGAAGCAGCGAGGTAAGAGCCAAGTTACCAGCCACATGCTGACGGCCACGTTGAGATAGGCCACAGACCACCCCTTCCTGCCTGCAGGACATTGCCCCACACATACACTTACCCACAGGAAGAAAAACAAATAAATCTGATTTTTCACTTTCTAACGAGGTCTTACTGCAGCACCATGCCCTCGTCCTGGAAGCCCAGATTCTCCACCTGTATTTCCACAAATGCTTACCACTTTCCCCCAGGCTATCTGCTCCTTTCTGAGGGTCTGAGCTCTGCTGCTGCTCTATCATGCAGCGCTTGTGCAGCTTTCCTCTGGCTGTTGGTTGTTCTTGGCCACTTATACCCTGTATGTGCAGCGAGTCCCTGTTCTTCAGACTCACAGCCCTCTTCTTGGACTCCAGACACTTTGCAACCAAGGCAGATCCACCTCTCTTTCTTGGTTCTTGTAGTTTTGATTTCCCCAAAGATGTACTGCTTTTCTTTCTCAAGCATTTATTTCCTTGTTCCTTGGGCTTTTCTGAACCTTTTAAAGAACACCGATTCATCTTCCCTGGGTTATCTACCACTTCCCAAGGTTGCGGTTCAGACAAGGACGATTCCTCGTTCCCCAAACTCTTTTTAAGATCTGGGATTTGCAGTTTCAGTATCATTAAGGAGCCAATGCCTTTAATTCCAGTACTACATGCGCTGTTCCTAGGCTGCAGCACCTCTGCTTCTGGCAAACGGGGGATAATACTCTCTGTGCTGTCAAGCTCCTCCTCCGAGGTTGGGATCTGCAATTTCAGTTCCATATAGGAACGTTTGCATTTTTTTCCTGGGCTCCTCAAACCCTCTGGGAAACCTGAGAGGTTCAGCCCTTCTGGGCTACCGGTCTCTGCTGGGACTTTCTTCTGCAGGGTAATTTGTGAGAGAAATGGCTGTTGACCCCGTCCTGTCCTTCTGCTTCCAGTCTTTTCCCAGCAGGTTCCTGCCACCCGATTTTCGCATACGGCTCTGTGGGGTACCTGCACGGTGACACCCTTCTCGCTTGGCGATGCCACCCTGCACTGGATCCCCTGCTTTTTCTTACCGGGGAGTCTCTGACTCTCGACTTGCTCCTTCTGCATGGGCAACAGAAGAGCACGCCACTCAGGGCAAACTCCATCCAGCACAGCAGGGTGTGCAGATGATGGTGAGGATTGCTCGGCTCCTCTCTTTAGTGCCAGGCGAGAGCTCTTCTTGCCTACCAACACCTCCCTGGGCTCACCCCCTACCCCTGCACCCACATTGCTCAGCCTGGCAGCCACCCTCTCCACCACCTCGCCACCAGCCACCACCTTCCCCGACCTTAACTGCGGCATGGCAGCACCCTGGAGAAGCCACCACCGAGCCCACAGCACCCACTCACCTGCACACCCCTACCCTCACGCCGGCCACCCCGGCCCCGCGGGCGGCCACCCCCTCTTCCCGCCTCAGCCCTCACCTCAGCGGGGCGACACCGCCGCCACCCCCCGGCCCCGGCAGCACCGGGAGGGGGATGGAGGCAGCGGCCCCGCACCTCCCCGCCTCACGCCCCCCGCCGCCCCGTGTCCCTCGCCCTCCTCGCAGGGCACCGCCACGGCCCTCGACGCCTCCCCGGCAGCAGCCGCCGCCGAGCCCCCGAGGGAGGCTCCGCAGCCGGGGACGGGGACGGGGACGGGGACGGAGGCGGGCCGGGTGGCGCCCACGCCGCTTGGCTTCGCCCCGCTCCCCCGGCTGGAGGTGCCGAGGGGTCGTGGTGGCGTTGCCAAATGGCGGCAGGGGTCTTGCTCCACCGGGCCTGAGTCACGTAGCCCGAAAAAAAAGCAAACACCAGCCCCCTAACCTCACAGAAAACCACATACATTGCCCACACAAACAACGCCCCCCCACACCCCACCCCCGCCCTTCCCTCCCCAAACCACATTGCCCAGCCCTTTATTATTATCATTATTTTATTATTATTATTATTATTATTTAGGTCTTTCATACATCAGAATAAGCCCTGCAGTTCTTCAAAGTCCCTCCAAAACCGCGAGGGAACGTGCTTGTGTCCGTACCAGCACCTTACATAAGCTTTGTATTTCAAATACGGCGTTTTCTGAGGAGATACTGAAGTCAGAACAAAATAGTCCAAACACTGTGTAGCCAGAAAACTGCAAAAATTGACGTTTGTATTTGAAAATACAGTAGTATTTGCAAATGCAGTAGTAGTTCCAATACAAATGCAGGCCACCCAAGCTTAAAGAGCATTCACGGTGTGTGAACATGAACACATAGAAACGAGTTTACAGAAACAACGTTGTACAAAGATCAAATCTTTGTGTGGTAAATGCTATGAAAACCATAAATGCTGTGGAAATCATAAATGCTGAAACTTAAGTTATTACCAGCAAAGTGTTACTTTAACAGCAGCAATGCTGTCAGCATCATGGCAGGTGTTCATAAATGGCCTCCTCCTTGGGTACAGCCATTTTCCACTCAAAGCAAATGGAGGCAGTCACCTTGACTTAGCTCTCCTTCATGTGAGACCTGGGACCAGAAATAAAGCTTTTTGCGTCTTTCCTTTCCAGAAGTAGAGTGCCGTGGGTGCGAAAGAGGAGCTGAAATTAATAAAGGCATCTTTGGATTTCTAACCAGCTGGCATTGGCCCACTGTGCGACTCTTGCTAAACCACTCATTTTATCTTTCAATCTCCATCTACAGGTAGAGATAATACATCACTATCCTAATAAAGTCAGGAACACTCTTTTATGTTTTATTTTCGAGGGAGAGAGGGGGCAAACCTCTCAATTAGTGAAAAAAAATACAAGGCAGGCTCGAAAACTTCTTAGGTTACGCACATGTTCAAGCACAAAAAAAGTCAGTGAGTGGCCAACTAAAACTTATCAAAGCAGAAAATACAGGGGTTTTTTAGTCACTTTTTACCTCAGCTCAGTATAGTGCTTCATGTCCTCGGGACAGAAAAGACCTGATAAAGGGGAGCCAACTGTACGGCACTTGCCATCCTCAATGTGCTGCGGGGTTCCTGTTACATGAAACGTTTGGCTCTGGCAAAATCTAACCTTCTCTGGTTCAGATGTGTGTAACACAGTCTTTTAAGTTTGGTAGCAAGCCAAGAAAGGAAAAAAAAAAAAAAGAGCCAAAAAGCAGTATTAAAGGAAAGCTGGAAGAACGGCATTTGATTTAGCTTATTGCTCTCTGGTATCATTTTCAAGATTTAGTATCTAGTCAGTTATTTACAATAATAAGAATTTTAGTCAGACCAGATTTTTATGAAATGAATAAAAACTGTACTTGAAATGAATACTAATTAAATACATTCTTCATGCAAGTCCTTTGAAAAAAGAGCTAGAGCCTCAGAAAGGACATTTTGAAGCAGCTGCGGATTATGTTAAAAAACAGACTGCATTCAGTTAAAAATATTGCTAAGAAGAGGTAGTGTAAACATTATCTTACAAAGCAGAGCAATTTAACCTTCTTTTAAAAAATGCTTGAAATAAGAGGCAGAGATTTAATACACAGACGTATTATTTAAGGAAATTCCATGTCAAGCGTTTATTAAAACTGCAGGTTATTAAAGTGTAAGTAACTTAAAAAATCAAATAAACAGCTTTAGGGGAAACATGAATTATTGTCACATTCCAACAACATCTGAATTAGTAATACTACAAGCAGATGTTTAAACTTTATTGTAAAATTCTGTCTTGTTTGGAAAAAAAAAAAAAAAGATAAATGCCTGTTTCTCCTGAGTATTGTAAATTGTGTACCTCAACACAATATCTAAGCTTTAGACTTAATTCAGCTTTTGCTGATCTGTTTCTTTGTTTCACTGGTTTCTTCTTCATGCTAGACACTTAAACAGTCACAGAAATACTAGGTACCCAGTGTATGAAAGTAAAAAGGGAATCCTGGTGCCTAAAAACATTTTTTTCCCCCCAGAATAACCAGTATGTTCAAAGATAACTGGCAATTTCCAAGAAGGAAAATGCAATTTATGTGACTACATTTATGTAAAGTCCATTAAATTTTTCTTTCTTTCTTCTCCCAGAGGAGCAAGTGTTTGCTCTTAGCCTCCCAACCAACTTCATTTTCAATACCAGTGTGGATTCTGTAGCTGCAGATCTAACACTGATACGTTTGACCAATCTTCCAAAAGTTTTTGAAGGGCTGATATTTAGAAACCCGTAAATAACAGCTGCATAGGTGAGCAAATCCTACACAATTTTTACTGGGCTGTATTTTGGACATTGCTGATATACTCACCTAGCAACAAGAATTAAGTATTCTTTGTGAGCTAGGGAACTGGAAACAATTAACTTGAAAATTAATTGTCTTTTTGTATTTTTTGGTGAGGCAATGTGAAAAATGTCCCCCAGGACTGCTTCCTTTTGCATCCTTTCCTTACATCTTCATGCTTGGTTGAGGAATAGATTTGTTATCTCTAGCAAACCTTAGCATAAAGATTTTGTCTGTGCCGTAATAGTTGAGATTGAGCTCTGAAGAATGTTCATAGTCTGTTACATTCTTAAAATATGCCAAATTAAAACAACTAAAACCAAATAGGGAAGGGTTTTAGTCCAACATGTCCACGAAAATGTATTTCTACAGCCTGGAGGGTTATTTAACAGTTCTGATGTATTGGTTTTGTGAAGTTAGCACCCAAAGATACATGTATTACCATAGATATGATTTTTAAGTAACTTTTTTTGCCCCCCTGCCTTCTATTCAAATATATGGCTGTTTTGGAAATAGGTTTATTGCTAGCCTGTTGAACTCAGGAGTTTTGTCTCGTATTATGCATATTATTTGTCTCGTAATATGTGTATTTCCCTCTAAAAATGCCTTTGCTTTCCATTCACCTTTGACATGAGTTGTAATGAGAATCGTGCTACCTTGCCTCATTATGCTGAGGTACAATGTGCATGTTGGGCTGATGTCCTTGGTAGCTCAGCTGTGTAGGTGTTGACCCAGTTTATGCTAGCAGCTTTTCTACCCTGGCACTACAAACTCAGTGAGACAGGGGTCATGTTTGGAAACCGCTGGATACGCTCGGAAACCAAAGAGCTCACTGCTGATATTGTTAGAAACTAATATAGTATTAATACAACGATTAATTGATGTGCAACCAGTATGGTGTTGGGAGCAGAGGCACCTCAGTGGAGGTATGTGATCCGCTTTGCAAAGCGGTTACACTGCATGACATCCTGAGTCATGAATCCAGGGAGTAGCTGGGATTTCAACCTTTATTTTGGTGGCTGTTTTTTTATTATAGGGCTGTACAGAGTAGATTAAAGTAACTGCGTTTTCCACCAGTTTAAAATGAGACATCGGAGGGAAAAGGACAGCTGGTGTATTTCATAATGAACCATCTGGCTTCTTTTGGTAGATCCTCTGATTCCTAATTTATTACTGAATTGTGACAGCATAAAAATCAAAATTATCGATTGTGTGGAATCAGTGTTTCCCTCTGGCACATTTTGTGCTCCTGCAGTTTCTGTCAAAGGATGGTCCTAGGAGGGATAAGGACCTCTCACACTGAGCTTTTGCAAAGCTTGAAAGTCATCTAAACCAATCGCCTTTTTTTTTTTTTTTTTGGTAATCATGCTGCTTGACATTTATTCTGGAAGACCTACTTTCCAGATGATCACATCTGATCTGAACCTTGTAGAAAGTGGCACTAATTAGTTTTAAGTTTCCATGAGGGAATTTCTGCTTTAGGTTCATATTCCGTTTTATTCACATTCATTTCTGTCTTTTTTTTTTTTTTTTCCTTTTTTTTTTTTTTTTTCCTAGCTTACACTGCTAGGAGATTAATAAATTAACTAGAACTTGAAATTCAGAAAATAGAGATACAGTAGAGGAATTAATTATTCAAATAGGAGACCATAAACCAAGTCTCAATTTATTTTAAAATGCTCCAAATAAAGTATATCTTTGCTTGAACTATATAGTACATGTATGTAACCACATACCTACTACTAAATCTGCCTTCAGAATAAACTTGTTTTAGTGGCTGGATGAAAGAGATGTTAGACTTTAGAGGAAAGCATCTGCAAGCCAGCAAGTACATGACGCCTCCATCTCACTGCCAAGAAGGATTTTGAAATGTGATTTCTGAATGAGAAAATTAAAGAAGAAAGGAAAAGTGGAAATGGAAGTTCAGTAAATCAGAGCTAGGAAAGCCGTACAGTAGGGGTGAATGAGACATAGGCAGTGTAATAAAACAGTAAATAAACAGAGGGAAGTGTGCCATGGAGAAATCAGACAAAAAGATTATAAAATTGCTTCAGAAAATCACCCTTAAAATGAAAGAAAGGAGATCTGAAGACAAAACACGGTGAGAATTTCTTTGTGGTTCAGTCTGGAGGAACAGTAGAGGAGCACCTTCAGCAGTGCTCTAAGGAAAAGGAAAGAGCCTTGAAATTTGGATGGTGACATTGATAAGTGGCAAACTAGAATCCAGATCTGAATGCTGATTAATCTTACCACTGGACATTGAGGTATCCTCAGTGACTGGCTCCTAGCTTCAATTTCTTGTTCTGTGGACATCCATTAAGACCTTACATCTGTGTCCATTTAATAGCATCAAGGTGTCTGACATGCTAAGTGTGGAGCCTTATAGTCAGAATAGCTTTCTGTGCCTTTTTTTCTCCTTGGGTGCTTCATCCATAACCATCAGATCACTCCGCATCCACCAATAAATTCTGTAGTTTATATTGCTTTTGAACCTGAGGAGTATATTTACAGTTACTGTATGTTTTCAGAACCTGAATATGACTTTTTCAGAGCTGCAGATCTATGAAATGGCTGCTGTTTGCCTTTTCTTTCTTTCTTTCTTTTTTTTTTTTTTAATTTTCTCCTTGGAGACAGTATTGCTCTCTAACAATGAAAATACCTTTTGCAGCTGAAACGTATTTTTTCAGCCGTGCTGACTGTATTGAACAGTCCTGAGCATGTCCCTGACAAACACAGCATGCAACCTTTTTAAAATGTGGTAGCATCACCACTGCTGAATGCTACATGTGCTGAATGCCACCGGCATAACCAGGGTAACCTATGGAAACAGACACCCTTTCAAAAGCTTACTCTTAGGTATTAAGGCTGGCAATAAGTGATTATTATAAATTCAATGCAGTGTTGTCACCACTCAAAGGACAAGTCAGAACATCAACCCAGTTAATTTCCTTCTTGGTGTTGCACTTAGTGTACGTGTTTCTGTTTATGACAGTCTTTCCTTCCTGGCCTCTGAGTAAGTATTGAACGTTGGGCAGTTTCATCTAAATTTGACTGCGATGGGATGAAGACTTCTGAGATATTAAGTTCCTCCATATTTCATGAAGATATCCATGTAGATGAAAAATGGTCTATGGAAAGAGAAAGGCTAATAGGCTCACCCTTTATTAAACATCAGAGAGCCCAGAGAAGAAAGAAATGTCATATACCAGGTATTCTTGTCCTACAGCTGATAGAGCTATGGGTTTTGAGCTCTGCAGTAGGGTTTCAGGCAGGACTTTCTGTCTGGGGACATCTTGGTTATTAGAAGATCTGCTGGTGCAGAGAGCTTTCACGTGAATTACACTTGGTAACAGAGAACCTTCTGGCCAGAATACACTTCAGAAGTTGTGCCACACAGGATGGTAGCTGCAAAGCGATATTACTCTTTGCAGCCTGCATAAACACCGCCTCTGGATTAGTGGCTTTCTGAGGAAGTGGTGAGGCTGTAAAGGTACCACCCTTGCTGGTGGTACTGCTACCATTTGGGCTGCGCCTGCACCTGACATTTGCCACTGAAATTTGGCATCAGTGAAATAACCTCAGCTTTGTGGGAGGGATTTCAGCGAGCTGGCTGGGACTCCTTTGCTCTGTGCTTTGCTGGCATCTTGTAGCAGGCTGAATGAAGGGGAGGTGAGGGTGAGGTGATAAGATTTTTGCAAGAAGTTTTTTCTTCTCTCATTTTAATTGTAGTTTCTTGTTTATATCCACCACCATCAAAAAATAACTGCATGTGCTCCAAATTTGGGAAAGCTGCCTTGCTTAATCAACAAATACCTGTGTTACATACTACACTGGGTTCCTCAATTTATCCAGATCTGATATGAAGAGATGCCTCGCTTTGTGGCTGGAAGGATCTTAAAAAGACTAACAGCAGGGAACAGATATTGATCACAAAAAGCATAAAAACAAATCTATCTCAGAGTTTGGCTCCTAAATTTTCATTTAAGGAAGAACAAATACAGTTTTATCTGAGACAGTATGATTCAGTGCTAGTTTTATGTACTTTTATATTAGCAGGTAGCTAATGTAGCTGCATTCTGTCCTCTGTTTCCTTCCCGGTGTCATGGGAGATGTCTTTTATTCTGGCCACAATTCTTCATCCTCCCTGTCTACTATGACCTCCCAGTAAAATTGCTCCTTCCAGTCCATGCTGATTGGTATTGACCTGCCTGTTGGAGCTGCTGTGAGCCCTTCTTGCCCATAACCTGTGTGCAGCTGAGAAGGACGCCAGGGGAGACAGTTACAGCACTGAATATTTCTGTGTATCTTGTATTTTTGCTACCAAAATGCATTGTGCATTAAGAACATGGTATGGCGTCCTTGTATTTTTTTGGAGTCACATGAAAATGTTAAAAAAAAATAAAAAATCTACTGGCCATTTTTGCTAGTCAAATCTTATTAACTCTAGACAAGCTATAACATAAGATGAATATAATGTTGATTTTTTCCAAGAAATCAGAATTAAAGTGTGAGGTACTGGACATGTAAACTGGAAGTACTGTGAGGTTTAGAGAAGAAATGTGTCCTGTGGTTTCTATTGTCTTTTAAGCTAATGAAATATATTTGTGGTAATGGAGAGATGAGGTTGGTGGCTTTTCCTATCACTTTTCATATTTTAACTTACAGAACTGATTCATTTGGAAAATATCTCAAGACTTGATGTCCATACAAATTTACCATAAACATGCTTTATGATTCCTAACAATTCCTAATAAAATAATTCATAACAAACTTAGGAAAAGCCACATTCCTTACAGAAGACTTTAAAAAGTGTAAGCCTGAAAGTCTGCTACCTTGAGCCGCACTGGACCACTTCAGGTAAACCTGTGAATGCATCAAGAATCATCCACTGACCACAAGCCATGTCTCCTTAGTCCTGGGGAACTGTTGCTTAAACTCTTACCTGAGCCCAGCTGCTAGGCTTTTTACCTGTCTAAAATCATGGCCTGCCAAAGGGGCAGGAACAAGGCTTGATTTTGGTAGACTTGAAATCAAAAGCCTGAATTGTACCTGTAAACAAAAGAGGAAAGCAACACAGCTCCCAAAGACATACTATTAGTTCTTCTGTGCAGCTAACTTTGATGAGGTGACCGTCTCGTTACCAGATGTGATGTGTCTGAATGACTTTTCAGGGCTCTTCCTAGAAATGAGCCTCTTCCTTGGTCCATGTGAATTTACAGCAAAAGATTTTTTATATGTAGTTTATGTTGTGTAATAAATCCGTATATATTTATTTAACATTTATTAAACTTATTTAATTTGTAGATATTATTTACATTATATAAGTGTCTTCAAATATCTATTCCTGCTTATTGGATATGTTTGAGTTTCATATTCTGTTTTGAACCTTGAAAAGAGCCAGGTAATAGTTCGAATTCATTTTGTATGCTCATCTATCTGTCTGAAAAAGACAAGTGAAATCCCTCTGTTGCCTTCTGTGGGCTAAGAATGATGCTTCAAAAAATCCAGGTGATCAGGGCTAGACAAATGCTGGACCCTGCAATCCTGTGGGGCAGGATTGTCTTGCCTTGTCTTCTCCCCACCATCCCCTAACCTTTAAGCTTCATCTTCAGGTAGTGGTTTGTCACATAAATCCCCAGGGAGTGTCATCTTGTTATTCCTGGTTGTTGAGCAAATTCAAAGGTGTAACCAAAGTCAAATGATTATTCCTAATTGTGAGTGTGTTTGGATATTTCTAACGAACATCTTTACTTCAGTGTAATTATAGACTTCTGTGCACACAATATGTTCCCTTAGTTTAGAGGCTGTATTTGTTAAAACGATGAATTATCACATTGCTGCCTTGTTTGGGAGGTTGGACAAGATGTGCAGCATTTATTTTTGACACCTGTTTTCTGATACCCTCCCCTTTGCCTAAACAAATGTTTTCCACAGAGTGAGATGGAAAGAAGGCCGATGTAAATAGCTGAGACCTTGCTGCCTCTGGGCAATTCTCAGTGCAGCCAAGTGCAATGCATTGCCGAGAGGCTATACATAGGGTCACAGAGAGCAATTTGATGTTTTTTTTT
Source organism: Netta rufina (assembly GCF_964035555.1). Classification (NCBI taxonomy): domain Eukaryota; kingdom Metazoa; phylum Chordata; class Aves; order Anseriformes; family Anatidae; genus Netta; species Netta rufina. Next base: position 43,841,989 of record NC_140124.1, read on the forward strand.
TTGGTATTGGTTGAGTGTAGAAAAATAGCAGTTAAGTGGTCCTGTGCAAGGAGCTGCCTGATATCTCACTAAGACACCCTGGCACGCAGGTTTGCCCTTTTGTCCCTGAGAGTCCTGAGCAGCACAGCTAGACAGAGAGACAGCAATTTCAGTCAGATTCAACTGGGTAGGATCAGCAGGACAAAACCCAATACAAGAATCGCTATAAAGGGTGGAAAGGAGGCAGCAGCCTGAGGCGGCTGTGTGTGACCGGCACAGGCCTCGGGCACGGCCTGAGGCGGCGGCGAGGCTCTGCTCCCACCCCATGCCACCTCAGGGCCCTGAAGCCTGGCTGGCCTGTTGGCTGACCCTGAATGAGAACCCATGTTCCTTGTGTTTGACCACGTTATTCTCTCACTAAAGGCTTAAAAATGACCTGAAAGCTGCCTGAAGTCAATGGCTGGCCAACAATTTCCCTGAGGCCTATGTCTTCCTCTTTTATGTGAGAGTAGATGTGAAAGGCATGCCCCAGCGTGAACGAAAATAGCAGTTCATACAACAAACCCCATACTGCCAAAACCTGTGGCCCTGAACCCTCACCTCAGGTTTTGTGTCTGCTCTCTTTCAAAGCAACAGCTACGCTCCTCGGCCAGCACACACTGGCCCCATCAGCTGGAGCCTGCGCACCTGCAAACCTCTGCATTTGGGGATGACAAGACAAGGAGAAGCAGGAGGCTTTCAAGAGATGATATGAAATACTACATGGCTGACGTGAAATGAAAGCAAATTAAACCAGCACACCTCATTAGTCATGTAGAGATTCAAAGATGTTGCTCTGAAAAGGAGCTGTATTCAGTGCAATAGTATTCACTAGAATGCACAACTCATATATTTTCATTGTCCCCTCTCATATATGCTCCCATTTACATCACTGTTTTGGGGACATTTGCTTTTTAAACTTCAGGCTTTTGGGTCAGAAATCGCTATTCTGACTCCCCACAATGAAGCACCTGCTGGTGGAGGCTGCAGTTCGCCACTGTGCACTCACTGTACATGTGGAAGAACAGCAGGAATGTTTGCAGGGGCAACCGAAGGAAAAGTTTAATCATATATGGCCTTTAAATATTGACTAATTGATTTAGCACTTGAAAAATATTTGGGGCTTGTAGATTTTGTCTTCTAAAACTGTAAATAGCTACTGCTAGCAGTCTCCAGCTGGATTCGGGGAACGCTGTTGGTCAGAGTGACCTTCCCTCCTGTTCATTCGTTGTTACTAACAAGAGCTGGAAAAAGAATTAATCAGAAATGTCATTCAGATTATTCAAACTATAATAATCTTTAGATTAAAATGTACCTTTTGAGAAATGAAGTCGTTTTTATGATGAGGAAACTAAACTATGTTGAATTAAAGTGCCAGAGGTTGTTACAGTTAGGTGTTTATGTAGATTTATGCACTCAATTTTGCCTGCTATTTTATGAAATTCTCATGATATAAATTGTTTTGCAGAATCATAAGATGTTTTAGGAGAAATATAGGTTGTGGAGGGTAGATTGGATTTTTCAGGGCTGAATGGCTGCTCTGCTTGCAGCCTCTGCTGCGGGGAAAATGACACAGCGGCATCGTGGATTTGCAAAGCCATAGACAAACAGTGATGAAATAGTAAAATTTTGATATATATTAATAAGTCCAGACAGGAAGCATTTATTTGAAAAACATAATGGATAACCCTTTCTTGATCATTGAGAACTTATAAAAAGTTAGTTCTCACTCAAAACCTGAAGAGACAAGCAGTTTTGTCTGTTCTAACTCAGTCCATTGGGATTACCAGTAAGAGTGGAAAAGAGTTTCTTTAACAAACTAGATGAATTGGCTCTCCTAAATGCAGCTGCTCTCTCTGTCATCCTGAGCCACTTTACAGCATGCACAGCTGGTTTGCTGATACTAAATAATGCCTACAACTCTCTTGGATTTTTTTTTGTTTTCAAACAAACAAACAAACAGCACAACCACATACCAGCCCACCAAACCCAGCCTGCAGGAGCATCACTAAATAGAGTATTTCTTTATGCAAGCAAAAAGTTTGGCCATTTTTCAGTAATGTCTTTCTGGCCCTGCCTGTGCCCCTCAGCAGGATGGGGTGAGGAAATCCCCAAGGAGGGACAAATGGAGATATTTCCCATAGCAGGAGCAGTGTGGTTATCTCAGCACATTGCCTGAGACAAGCCTAAACCCTATCAGCCCTTCTTGGGGTGGAGAAATTCTGTCCTGGAATACCCTGTCAAGAGAAGAGTTTTCTGATTTCCATTCAAGGTTCAGATTCCTCCAGTGGATGTTTTTCTGAGCAGACAAAAATCTCAGAGAAAAAAAAAATAGCCTGCCAAAATTCTCCAGCTGGCTCTTGCCGTTAATGTGGGGAGGAGGCACGAGGTTTTTCATAGCTAATAAAGATGTTATGTCCTACTTTATCATGAAGCTTAGTTTTGACTGTGGGAATGTGACTAATTCTCCCACAGATTTAACGCTGGCAAAGTAACACAGTGATTTATGCTCATTAGCTCAGATCTCTTACCTAGCAGCTCCTTCTGCTGAATTAACACTTGCTTCTTGGGTTGTCCAGGTACCAGCTAGGGGTCCCACCTCAGGTCTCCAGGCTCATTTTGGCATCAGATACCTGCACCAACCAGCCTCTTGACAATTCCTGCCCACAAAGTCAGCCTGCAGAGATTAGAGGCCAGTGTATCGAGCTGACTTCGTGGACAGGACCTTAAAATGCAAACTTATGGCAGGCTCTGCACTTTTTTTTTTTTTTTTTGCCAGGTCCTTCTAGCTGTCAATTGCCATGGTTAATCATGAAGAAGAAGCAGAGAAATGGAATTTTTCAGGGCACTTGTGTTGAGGAGGGTGGGTGGGGATCTTGTCCAAAGTGTGCTTATTCCCAGCAGATGGTGCTGCGCTGGTGGACCTGAGCGAGGGATGGAGCAGAGGAAAGGGCTCGGGCTGGTTGTCTTCCTAGTGCCAGTAATTGTCCACCAGCTTGATACGCAGCTCCTAGGCCACAGATGTGTACATATATTATCAAAGGAAAGCACTGGGGATCCTGAAGACACTGCAAATTTCTCTGTGCACATGTTGAGTGGAAACAACCTGAATGCCAACAAAGCTGGCTTGCATATCTCCAGCAGGAGGGCACTAGCAAGAGTCAGAAGTCATTTTGCTGACTTCCTCCTGCTTTTAATATTAACTTCTTTTAGTGGGATTTGTCTAATTTTTGGAGCAGACAAACTTTCTAGGGCAGCCTTCATATCACTGGCCTGTTTTGTGCCTCATCAAAACACCTTTCGTAGTGCTTAAAAGCAGAGTTTTGAATATGTAGGAGGAACATAAAGTATATGTGAGACATTTTCCATTTTTCTGTGCTTTGAAGCAGTACCTGATTTTAGGGACCTTGTTATCAAGGTCACGGTAACATTATATTAGAACCCTGAACGTTGTTTAGCAGGAAATTTTTAACCCCGGAGTCAAAAGACTTGATTATCAGTGTTGAGTGTAATCAAGTAGAATGAGCACATAAGAAATCTTCACAAGCAGCACAGCAAAGCAGCTCAGTGTTGTTTCCTTTGCAAGGCCGTGGCCTTTTCATCGCATTGACTGCACAGATATAGCTGGGCTTGCAGTGCTTTCTCCCCTGCCTTTGTGATTATCACTAAGCAACTGGCCCCTTGCTGTTTCTCTGCTCCGAGCTGTTTTATAGAGATTTGCATCATTTCGAACTTTCTCTTTTTTTTTTTTTTTTTTTTACAAGCTACCACAAATTAACGGACAAAAAGAAAAGCGCCTTGGATGAGTGACATTGCTTTGTAGAAGAATTATAGATGATATTCTTTTCTGCAACCCTCTATGGAGAGAACATGAAAAGCGCCTCCGCAGCCCCCACAGCGTCCTGCTGCTGCGGAAACCTTGCAGGTTTGCAGGTGTTTTGGAGGTGTCTACAAACAATGCATCGAACGTGTGTGCTCGTACATAAACGTCCTAGCTCAGCAGCTGAGCAAATCATATGCTGTCAGTGAAATTCACAGGGTTTCCTACTTGGCCACACAAGACCCGAGCTATTTCTGTGCAGAGCTCCAGTTTATATAACCTGTTTACCCTGTGGGGATGCAAAAAGTCTTGGTTCCTGGGTGAAGCTGACCACCTTCAGTAACAAATGTCTTCTAGGGGTGAAGGAAAATTGAGTGACTCCCAGCTCCCTCTTTTTGTGCTTTAATACATTTCTGAATGTCATGGAAGTATGGGCTGGTGTATAGTGAGAGTCTGTATTTTTAATTTTTTATTCCATAACTATCTGGGAGTTTTGGTTCATTCTTATAGTGCACTTTCACTAACAAGTAGTTGGAAATTGTCCCAGCTTAGTTGGCTTTCATTAAAACCTTTACAGCTTCTGATGGTGGATGTCTTGTTTGAACAAACCTCCTTTTCTCGATCAGATATGAGCCATTCTGCAAAGACAGGGTGAAAAATCCCATTTCTGAGCCACGGGCACGGTAGAAAATGCCATTCCCACACCCAGCAGGGCGAGTGTGCTCCTGCCCCACGCAACCGAGCCTTGAAGCGTGAGGTTGGTGGCAATTCATTGCAGCCTACGAGGTGATTTTTTTCCACGGCGCTCACTCCCAACGCTCAGGTCTATCTCCTTTGCCAGCACTTGGCGCCTGCAGTGGACTAAGGTAGCTGTGCTCATGCCTGGAGTCGCAGAACTTCCCCTTCCAGCAGCGCAGCAAGCCACCATTTATTTTTAATTGCTCCCCACCGCGTAGGCCAATTAAGGATGAAGCCAGCAGGGCAAGGATCACTGGCAAACCCTTTGAAGGGAGCAGACCCAGCATTTGCTTCGCCGGAAGGCTGCCATTCACACATTTGTGCAAGAATGCAAACAATTGGGCTCACTCAGTGGGACGGGAGCGCCGCCGCCTTGGGTTTGAAGCACTCGCCTAGTGCAGATGGCAGCGAGAGTGGCAGCATCGCTGAATATTATCCCCGGGGTTAGAAACTTTCCAAATGAGATTTCCATTCGTGACCCTCCCCGTTTCAGCAGGAAACACCTGCTAAGGCAGCTTTAGGAAATGCCTCTCATTGTCAGCTTGTGTTTGAGCTCTGGGTTTCATAGCCCTCGTGGTTCAGCAGGCTTAAGAACTTGATCTTTTGATAGTATGAAAGGGGAAACGTTAGAGGATGCTAGGCACAGGCTTCATTTTTGGCTCGTGTTTCGTGCTACCGTAATTACTCCTTTCAAATTCTCATCTAACACACTTATTTTCTTAGCTTGTGAACCTGAAAGAAAACAGAGTTGCTGGGTACCCTGAATAGGTTGGTCATTTCCAGGGAGTCCTGGGTGGAGGGCTTGCTGGGTAGGTTGGAATTAGCAACCAAATATTTAAGATGATTTGGGAAAGGAGAGAGCCTGCAAATGTGCTCAGTGATGCTGTGAGCTATCTGTGCCTTCCTGGTTTTCTGGAAGAGAGCTGGCACTTATTTTCAGTTTTGCTCGAAACTGGGAAATTTCATTGTACACAAAATCAAAATGTAATGAGGAGAAACAGTAAACCAAAATGTGGTAAACCCAGTTTTATCCTGGGAAAAGTTTTTCACTTTCTCATCCCAGGAGGGCTTGCTGTTCCTTAGTGTGGGCTTGTACCAGCAGCTGGCAGTGGCTCACACATCTGCTCAGCGGTACGGACACACAGACATTGGGCTCAGGACTGGTCTGGTCTCTCCTGTCTGAACCCATGACGTGTAGGCAAATGTTAGTCAAAATAAACCCTAATTCTGGCTTTGTTCTTCTTTTCAACCTTTTTAACAATTATTTGTAAATTCTTTTTTATTGAATTATTATTGTTACTATTATTGTTATTTGGAGAGGAAGACTTGAACTGAGAAATCCTATTTTATTAACAAGAAGCCTTTTGGGAATGGTTTAAAAACTGTGGCCCCAGCTCACATCTGTGTACAGGAGCATTTTCTAGAGAAAGGCATTCTCAAAACATACTCATTATGCCTCTTACCTGGGCATTTGTTTAATCCTCTGTCTGAGGAATCCCTGTCTGTCCAGAGGGCTCACGCTGTATGTGCTTCTCTTTATACAGCAGTAGTGTGAATGATGCAGCTCAACTGAGACTGCAACGCCAGCGTATGTGTAGCTAGCTTTAATTTTATTTGTAAGCCATGTTGCCTTGTCCTCACGCATTATAGAAAACCAGCACCCTCTGGCTTGTGTGTAAATCTTTTTCCCCCAGAAACTCCTGCAGGTGCCCACAAGGGGATTATTCCCAGGAGCTGGGGCTATCCCTGGCTCCCTGGATCCTACAGGGCATCTCCCTGCTCTGCTCCTTCCCTGCATGTCCCCTTCTGGGGATGCTGCGGCTTTCTGTTCCGCTGAAAGTCATTGTGAAGATCGGGTAGCTGATAGCTGCTAGGGCAAGCTAGCTATTAACATTGCTAAGGGGGTGCTTTTTGCTACATTCAATGTGTTCCAGCAGTCAAGTCATGTAAAATTTTAATTATATTTCATCCGTCGTGACAACAAGAAAAGCACTGTTATTTTGCAAAACATTCGCAGCTCTGCTGGGTGTAACTTCGCCCTGATTTTCCAGAAACGGACCATTCTGTACGAAATGAATTAAATGAACTGCTGCAATTTTTTCTCCCCCTTTAGCTACCTCTAATGTTAATATATTATAAAAACGGAAATCCCAAAGCAGTCTTTTCTGGGAAGAAATGCAGCTTCTAAAAAAAAAATTGTATAAGTAATGATGAAGGGAGACATATTTGTATTCATCTGATAATGGAATAATTTGATGCCCGCGTGTATTTTAATCTGGCACGTGGTAACTGTACCGCACGGCGACAGAACAATCCTCGGATTTCAGAGCCGGGATCCTCCAGCAGACGCGGAGTTGTTTTCGGCGTGGCAGGGAATGGTAGCTGGGGAAGAGACAAAGCTGTTCATTGTTAGCCGAGGGTTTATCTCTCTGATTGCCTGTAGTGTATGGCTCGGGAGGTAGGATGTGACTGAATATCTGCTTGTATGGCTGTTATCGAAATATATGTGCGCGCATTTGGAATGCGATTTTTCAGAATAAAGCTGGATGTGCACTTCTGTGTGCAGTTAATCATTCTGCTCTGGTGCTTATATCATGAAAGCTCAACAATTGTGTTACAAATAAAATAAAATAAAATAAAATAAAATAAAATATTGTGATCATTTGTCTTGTTTTCCCCATGATTGATAAATTCTTGGTGTATCGATACATCAAAACCAAGCCTGTATAATATACAGAAGCCTGTTGTATAAGAGGAAAACCAAAACATTAAATAAAAGGAAACTCCTAGCCTATATTCATGAGCACCTAACAGCATTTAATAAGAGCGTCCAATTCAGGCCAAAAGCCATATTTTGCCTTGTATCAACCAAGTTATCTCACGCTGGGGATTTGGCTTGTTAGATTTGCTTCCCCTGTTTTTGCAGCCAGAAGGTCTTTGCGAGAAAAGTTTTGTTCTGATTTCTTAATAAGATCAGAATCATGTTCCGGTGCACGGAGACCAACTGGCTCTGCGGTTCCTGCAGTAGCCTGGATATGTTTATTAAGAGAAAAAAGGTTTTGCCTATGGTTTAGAAAGTGCTCTGTTGCTTCTCCATAGCCTGAATATTCATTAAAAGAGCTGAAATGAGCAGGCAGAAGAGCCAGCCTACCATGACCAGCCATGCTGCTAAAACAGAGTGCAGGAAACACAAGAATGACACCGGGTTTTGGAGCCACCCACAGCAACGGGTGGCCAGGGAGAGGAGGTGGTGGTAGGAATGCAGGCAGGGTCAGCTGGGGGAGAGGCTGGCCAAACTGCAGGAGAGCAGATGGAAAGAAACATCAGGTTTTGGAAATGTGTGATGGGAAAAAAAAAGGATGGCTTTAATTAATTGTGAGCCGAGACTCCAAGGAGACTCCAAGGTTCAAGATTTGCTGTGGTTCAGGGTCCCGGTGTCTCAGCGGGTAAACAACCCAGTGTTTCTGTCTTTCAGTTGCCCACGGGCACCTTCTAGGTACCAGTGTATCTGGTTTTATATATTTGGTGTGCAACACCAAATGTAAGGTGTTCGGCACAGCTGGGAATACAAGTTAAAGTGACCCAAAAGACCACCTCTCCTTAAGATGATCATAATCTAGAAAGGCTTTCGGTCTACGAGATCCAAACAACACCTCGGCGTAGTTCTGTGTTTAGTGGGATTTCCTCGCCAAGTTCTCCCACAGCTTTCTGACCACCTCAAGCCTCTACCACCTTTCCCAGAGGCTGTTGATTTCAACAGGGAGGTCAAAACCTCTGTCCTGTCCTGGCACAAATACTTCCCTTTTATTTGTCATCCGATTGCAGTATAGGGGCAACACCCGGTATTCAAGACATGTTTTTCTGCTGCCAGAGGAATAGCTTTTCTTTCTCCTGTTGACATCAATCACAGTGCAAACATCTTCCTGACCCCGTGATGGGGTTGTGAAGCTGCAAAGCTTCAAAACCAGCACTGCAAAGGAGCTAGCACTGCTCTGAGTCTGTATGGAGATGGGTAGATATTTCACTGTCATACTGGGAAGTAATCATACATGGGATGGCCTTATATTAATTCCACGCCACAAGAACATTCCCATAAGGTTATTTTTTAAAAATCTGTGTATTTTGAATCCCCACTTTTTTGTGTAAACACGAAAATTACGACTGTTCTCTGAAAAATCGTGGTGCCCAAAGCAGAAATTACTCCTTCCTGAAAGTATGGTGCGTTTTGTTCCCCGGGTGCAGCCCATCTGATTAGCCCGGATTTGCATTTGATGAAGCTGCGCGTCACAGATTTTGTCACCGGTGATCCTTCTTTTCAAGGGGCAAGGCTGGTGATTTGGGCTGAAATATGCTCATTACCAAAACCCACCCTCACGTGAAGAGCTCAGCGCCGCTGCCTCCACCCCATGCCACCGAGAGCAGGGAATGTGAGGTGCCAGCCGCCAGGTCGGGCAGGCATTCCCCGGCATCCCATGGAGGGAGAGATGAGGGAAACAACGTGCTGGAGGATGCGATGCTGTTGTTATATCTGTCCTCTGAGCACCTGGAGCCGTGGGCTGGAAGGAGCTCTGTGGCTGACGTACGAAGGCTGAGCTCTCTGGTGCTTCCCATGCAAAAGTGAGAAAGTTTGCATGTGGATTTTTTTTTTGCTGTTGTTTGTTTGTTTCTTTAAAAGCCCATCCTTGGCAAACAGCAGCTTAAACACCCGTGAGAATAACACGGGGGATTATTCTGAAAGTGCTGTAAAAAGATCGCAGCGGAGGGGAGCTGCTGATTGTTCAAAGCGAGGCAAAGCTGGTGCAGCCCATTCATTTCATTCATCCTAAATACCCCGTCGCAGTTTAATTCCTAGATGTACTGTATGCCCTTTCGTATATAATCAGCCTAATTTGTCTTCAGCTGCAAGCAAGTGAACCAAGATTCATTTAGTTAAGCAAGCTAAGCAAAAACATTCTTTGCTCACAGATGGGTGAGGCAGCCGATATCTTAAGATAAATGAAGGGAATTTTGTGTTCTTTTCTTAGCTGGGGGAAGGAGTCCTACGGACAGAAGAATGACAAAACAAATTCTGTCCCTCCACGTTTTTAATTAGTTAAACAGGGGAAAGACTAATAGATCTCATCCTGGAATCTGGAATCCTAATTTGCAATATTGGATGTTGTTTTGACTTAAACTGGCACTTTTAACAAATAGACTTTTCACTAGAGGTTTTCAGAAAGACCATGTGTAATATTAGATGAGAGGTACTTAATTAATGGAGGAAAGCGCCAACAAACTATCAGCCAGCGCTGACTTGTCTTGGATTTGAAATAAAAGGTATTTGCTCTGTGCTGCCTGCCTGGCAATTACCACTAAATGTGGATGGATTTAGGCCAATTCTTAATGAAAAAGGGGCCAGCTCGCAACAAATGTCCCCCATGTTGTCTTGGGTTGCACTGATAGCGCGGTGAATGAATCAAACAGAATGCAAACATCGAATCGGGCTGACCCCGGGGCACCCAGGGGAAGCCGGAGGTTGGCTGTGACCCTCCTCATCCTTGTCCCCTGTCCGAGGGCCCGGGCTGTAGCCAAATCTGCTGTCACATCTCTCTCCTGGATAGCCAGCGGAGCCGCAGAATAGCTGCGAGAAGGCATCGTGTTGTCAAACGGGAGCATATGCAGAGGAAAAGTGCTGAAAATTGAGACCCTTTTAACCCCTGCAATCACGCTGAATATTAGCAGGACCTTCTACCAACAAGACTATATGGGCATTTTCCTGAAATAGCCTTGCTGCTGACTGCAGGCAGGGAGGAGAAAAATGCTCCCAGGCTCTGGTATTAGCTGGGTAAAAGAGCAAACCCTTCAGGACAAGTTGCCTTGTGTCTCAGTGTTGCACTCTCACAGTGACAGAGAAGGGAGCACAAGCAGCCCTTGCTGCTCATCTCCATCTTCCCAGGGAGAATTCAAACAGGTGGAGGAGCAAGGGACGATGCATCCCCCTCTGCCCCTCTACGTGGGGCTGGAAAGAGGCAGCATGTGCTGATCAGCTGCTGGAGAAGGAAACTGTGCAGAGATGAGGTTTTCTGCTTGGTGAGGATCTTCTCCTCCATGCACCTCTCCTCTGTCCTCCCCCTGTCTCTGCCTTGGCCAATCTCTACAAGATGCACATTGTGCATTTTTCTATTAGCAGCACTGTGCAAAATGGGTTAAATCTCCCTGGGGCTGGGTCTCTGTATGCCAAGGTGCTGGGCAGAGCCTCTTCTCCATCAGAAGCTCCTTCAGGACTCTTTTTTTTTTACCTCTTTTATTTGCCTCTGAGATTTCTGTTGTCTCTTTCTCCTCTAACCACTGAAGCTTCCTAATGAGTCCCATCGCTGGCACCAAATGAAAGCAAGCAAGCATTGGGTTTCTGCCTTGGGATGCAAAATGGAGCTTCTGGCTCCTTGCACAAAATTCTCACCACATTTCTGTAAGTACCCACTAAAATCTAGAGGTCTCATCGATAGGAAATCGGTGTCCCAGGAAGAAGAGGGGCACTATCAGGTTGCCCCAGGGCAGGTGGGCTCCTGGAGGAGATGGCAAGCGAGTCCCCCTTGAGTGTGGTCCGTGGGAATTGTCTGGGCTCACCCCGAAGCAGGCTGAGTTATCTGCTTGGAAAATAAACTCTGTTTAGAGACCTTGTTACTTCTTTAGGTTAGCCAGGCATGGCAGCCAAATGAGGATTTCCCTGCCATAATCTTCAGAGCACAAGCGCGGAATAAGCTGCAGCTATCTGGGAAGGGATGATGGTATTCTGTGCTGGACACTCAGCAGTGGCATCACGCTGTCATCTTACAGCCCTCAGCTTTTTTTCCTTGGTAGTGGTGCTCAGCAAGCAGTCCTCTTCCCAGCTGACTCCAGGTACACCAGGGGAGCATCTTTCTACACCCAGCTGCAGCACTGTTTGCTCCCATTTATCCCCTGTCCTGCTGCCAAAAGACAGCCCACAGCCACTATTAGGGATGGCATTTTTTTTTTTTTTTTTAAATCAAACTTTTCATATGCTGAATGACTCTTTCAGAAGCCTGGTCGTGTGTGTAGTTGAAGGAAATGGTTAATTCTGGAGCACAGCTACAACTAGTTTTGCTTTTGTTACACCAGAGATCTATCTACCACTAACGCAGTTAGGGAATGAAACAATATTTATACTAGAGATGAAAAATGCATCGACTGACCAAAACCTTCTGTGCCACTGAACACTGTACGGTGATCTAACCAGCAGTGAAACAAATAACTTATCACAGCATTGGAATTACATGCACGTAGTGGGAAATTCTCTCTCTTTTTTTTTTTTTTTGTTCACAAAAGGACTTGATCACATGCCATTATTCCAAGAGTAGCTGAAATCTCTGCAGGCCTTTGCTCTGTAATCTAAAAAGCCCTTTGCTTTTTACTATCGTAGGCTTTGGCAGCTACAAGAAAATGCAAAATGATGGCTGTGCTTGTATCGATTATCATCCTAATTCTGCTTCCAGTGAAGTCCATCGCAAACCTGCTGCAGCCTCCCATGGGAGTGAGTGCAGGCTGTGTATAATTGCAGTTACTTTAATACAAATTTACCTCCTTGACACTTGAAATTCTGCATGCCTGCTGCAGCTATGCTGTGAGTGGTATTCAATTAACTGGCTCCCAGAAAAAGGCCGAGCCCCCTCTTGCTCCCATGCTCCCACTTTCTTGGAGCGGGTCCTGCGGCACCACGGGGGCTTTTTGCCACTTCCCCATGTGCTTTCCCCGTCTGATCACCTGTGAGGTTCCTCTGAGGCATCACGGCTGTGTGATGGATATGCTGCCCGCTGGCAATTGCTCATTTTGATGCTCTGCGTGACGTCTCTGCTTCACGTCTGGCTCCTTATCCCGTTATTTATTTTATGACCTCTCTGCCGATTCTGATCATCAGTCACTCCGAGTTCTCTTTGCTGCCCACTTCTCCTGCTTGGCTTGCTCAGTTAGCGTCCCTGCGTCTGCTTTCTGGGTCACAGTGAACGAACATGCACTGGCTGAATGCCTCCTTCTTCAGCAGGTTACACCTTTTAATATTTCTAAAGCTGTTCAGAGCCTTTTATCAGTTCTCCCATTGTCCGAATGCCGTACGTGTAGCCATTTAGCCTTGCCAACAGGGCACCTTCAGCAATAGCTTTAATTCAGCCAGCACAAGGGGTGGCCACAAGGCCGTGGCTTTATCCACGGTCTATTTTAGGTGTGTGGGTTGGGTGGAGAAACAGAAATGTAGATGTTTCTATCCTTTCTAAAACCTGGATGACCCTGAAGCTTTGTTATGTAGAGGAGCCACCACCAGGGAAGATTCACCTCCTCCCAGCTTGCTCTATGGTGTGCGACCTGGAGCAAAGCCTGTGGACAATAACCTGACTCTGCTGTAAACCTGGGCAAGGTCAGGACTCCAGTTTAACCTCATATAAGATCCTAGGTGCCTTTATGCACCTACTAATTGCAAACTGGAACCAGGAACGTACTCTCCTTACAAGATGACTTTTGCTTCTGCCTGCAGCCAGTCAGCGTGGCACCGACTGCGGAGCTGCTGAGGGAAGAGCAGCGTATCATCACCAACCTGCCCTTCCTTTCAGAGATATCTCTGCCCTAGAAGAACGGGAAGATTTCAAATGCTAATATGGAGAATGCTGGGTGCAGTTCAGAAATGATGCTTCCACAGAGATTATAAAAATTTATTTTGCCACATGTCCCTCAGTTGTGCTAGAAAGTGATTAAAACAGGTAGATAGGACCAAATTTGCACCAAATTATTTTTTTTTTCACATCTCCTGTGATGGTAAACTCAAAACAGAGTTTCCAGCTTTACAGGTTCAGAAGCAAAGCACTGTGAAGCCCCACAACAGAGCTGCTTTGCAGCCTGGACTGTTCCTGTTTAAACGTGTCAGGAGACAAGATAGTTTGAGAGGGGGTACCAGCCTTACGAGGGCAAGTTACAGGCCTGGGGGCTGTGGGAGGGCTGTGGAGGCCAGGATGAGAAAAGGGAAGTGCACATGGCCATGTGAAACTTGGTGCCTCCATCACGGGGCTGGAGAGGCTTTCGTGGCGATGTGTAGCTTAGAAGGTGTGGAGAATCCACCTGTGCTTACATCTGTGGCAAGCGAGAGGCCGTATGGAGCACTCAGTGAAATATAAGCCCTGATATTTTGATATTAAGATGGCAAAAGGTATCAGCTGAAGCACTACAAGCATTACGTCTTAACTCCCCCCTGAAAACAGGCTACAAAATTCCCTTTAACGTGGCAGTCTGTCAGGGAGAGAGAACCAGGCCGCTTTGCAATTTAACAGACTCTCGGTGGCCAGTTTTCCCTCTTTCCCAACCCAGGTTGGTGGAGGACCACTGTCTCCCCAGAGCTCAGCCCTGCCAGAAAACAAGCACCGACGTGGCTGTAGCTAGGCCGGGAAGCATGGCCTGTCGTCTGTGGAGTCTGGAGAAACTTTTTGTGGTTGAGACTTGTGGGTTTCGTTCAGCTGACAACCAGGAGTGATTGAAAACTCATTTGCATAGCAAGTGTGCATTAAAATGCGCGAGGCGTGCAGGGCTGTGGCTGGTGGAAGAAAAATGCATGCAATTTGTGGAAACTGTGGATTGTTATGACTCCAGAATTGGCATATTTATATGCTTCGTTGTTCTTGGATTTACTATTTTCTATTTGTCAAATCTAACGTGTGTGACATACGTATCATGACAGAGTCTCCTGCTCTTTCACTGCAGACCTTTCAGTGCAACCGATGCCACATCACTGCTTTTTGAAGCAATGACTACTGGGCATGGGCTAGATGACCCAAGAGAGATCCCATCCAGCCTGAGTCATTCATCATGAGAAACACACTTGCCAGCCTAAGATATTTCCCGAGAATTCATTGCACTACAAATCACAATCAGGGAACGAATATAAATCCCGTGTGACGTGTCCGACTGAGACAGTATTCTTAATCCTTCTTTCACAGTTGTCTAAACACAGTAAAATTGAAGGCGAGATTAAGACCTGTTATGCAAAGGATCAAAAAATATTTCTTGAGGCATAACATGAAGAAATTATCTTTTTGATTTGGGGATCCCAAATGTTTTCCAGCAGAGGTGAAGAGCCCTTTGGGGATGTCAGGAATGTAGGCATATATTGAATAACAGACAAGCTTGTTCATCTTAGTCCTTTTCTGCGGGACACTTGGAGGAATTTCACAGATCCTGCAAGACTTTCAGACTCCACTGTGGGTGGAAAAATGATGTTAAGGGAACAGACTTAAAACTTTTAATCAATTTTCTCGTTTTCTAGGACTAAGAATTCAGAATATGTCACGGCATGTAAAATGTTATCTCACTGATGACACAATTGTATTTCCTATGGAGAACTGGAAGTTATGAGACTATATTAAAAGTTGGACGTTCCTACATAAATGTGATCTACCTCCCTGTGAGATGTACTCTGCATCCCTCTCAGCACACAGATTTACTAGACAAGGTCTTTTTGATCCCCAAAATGATGCAGAACAGCCTCATGATTACCCCCATGAGCTCTGCATGTCAGCTGGGTCATCGTAAAGACTGAAATCACGGGGCTATGAGGTGGGTTACAGCACGTCTCCAGTCCTGTGTGAAGAGTGAGCTAATTTAACAGCGTGTGGTTTGGTCCTACAGGCAATGGGACAAGCTGCTGAAGGACGGATTGATTCACTGCTGCTGATGCTGCCTGCTGCTAGCCATGGGCTTCAGTGGTCAGGTAGTGCATGGGGTGTGCAGATCAGTGGGGAGAAGCAGAGCCAGTGAATTCCCTTTTGTTCAGAGGAAGAGGCCAGAACACTGATAGCCTCTGACTTGGCAGAGGTGGTGACAGAAAAGCCCCATTTCTCATGGGGGATAATAGAAAGAGGTTGTACAGCTTCAGGCAAGAATAAGCTCTCTCTGAAAAAAAATAAAAAATAAAATAAAAAAGTAAAAAATACTGTGTGTTTTTAATGTTTGTGTGGCACTTGGAAGCTGGAAATTGTTGTAAGTGCTAAATATTATGTTCCCTAATGTGTAAAACGGTGACTAATACTATTACATTTCTGTCATACAGAAGCCCTTGGGATGCAAATTCAAAGAGGTACAATAAATAACCATAAAAAAATAAGGGTGGAGAACAAACTCCGTCTTCCCATTTTGGTGCGAATGTGCTGACTGGCAGCAGGCTTGCCCAGGCACTTCTCCGCCGTGCTCAGGCTGCAGAGCACAAACCCAGCTCAGTAAAAAGGAACTGCAGGAGCCAAGGGGGCAGAGCAGCCATGGACAGAGACCCAGTCCCCAGGTAGTCCCCACAGATCTGAGGGTTGCAGATCTGACCCTTTTCCTTGATTCTTTCAAAATAGTGAATATGAGTGGCCGTGCTGCCCTGGTAATTTCATTCATACATCTCCGAGCCATTAATGCAGAGCTCTCGGTGTTTCATCCTTCTAGGTTGTGATAACCCTTTAATTTCACCCTCCACTACTGAGACTTTGGGGAAAGAGCTGGATCCCTCTCAACACCACTCTGGCAGCTGACAATCTCTGCAGGCTCCATCACAGGGACAGTCCCAGCTCAGCCACTTCTAACGTCCCATGCAGGTGGGGAAGCCTTGCCCAAGCCCCCCCAAACATCCCTGTGCTCCCACAGGTCCCAACCACAGCTCTGCAGGCAAGGGGCAGGGGCCTGGAGACCACGCGCTGTGTGGAAAGCCCAGCCAACGGAGAGAGAAAAACCCACTGGGTTGTTTCCCTAAGCCTACATATAATAAGCTGAGCTTGATGAAATGTGCTGCATGAATGCATCTTGCGTGTGGCTGTTTCTAGGGGAGCAATTTTTTTTTTTTTCTTTTTCCTTTTAATTAGCCAGGCTTAAATTAGCAGCAACTACTGTTGATATTCCTCCGTGAGCAGCTAGAACACTTTCAATCAGGAGCCTAATTAATATGCAAAAATGTGATTTGTTTTGATTTCAGTCTGGAAGGGCTTCTTTCCCCCCAAGTTTCCATTTCAGAGTCTTCTGCTCTAAATGAAGGTGAAATTACTATGTAGTGGCCATGTAATAGAGCTCATATCATCAGGGGAAACACGTTATAGGGAGTTTCGGGAACTCTTACCTGGGTTTGTAGTTGTTCCGCTTCATTTTTCTGTGCTAAATAATAGCCTGCCATGGGACAAAAGGGGGACTCACCCAGGTTGCTCTGCTCCCTCACAGGGTAACTAAAATGAAAACAAAAGTTTACTTCCCAAAGGCATTGGGACTCTTCTCATGGACCTCTTCCTCACCCAAACCATGGTTTTGAACAAGAGGAAGGTACGAGGTTTTTTTATTAACTCTCATACTGCTTCACCAGTGTATTTGCATCAGTGTATTCATGGTGCAAAAGACCATGCTGGCCTGTCCATAGTAACACAGCCCCAAGCCTCGTGCATGGTGGAGGACCTCACTCTGCAAATCAGTCCTGCTAATAACACCAGGTATGAGGTCTGGTGGCTTGTTGGGAGGTTTGAGGGCTGATGTTGCAGCCAGCTTCTTTTGTTTCCTCTCTCAAGAAAACCTTTCCAACATGGAGACCTGGGTGGCAGAGACAGTTCTGGGCTGCAGCGTGGTGAGGTCTCCTCCCTGGTGGGATTTTGTTGGCCTCTTTGTAGCCGGTGTCCCTGTCCGTGGCACACAATCGGCTAGGAGGTCTTTAAATCTGTTTCTGTGCGACCCTCAGTTGGGATGGTTGGGGCTGTGTCATTGTTCCTCGTAAGCATGCTTAGCAACCCTGCTGTGTGTCATAACCCCTCTGTGGTATGTGCTGGGCATAGATAGAGAAAGCCAGGGAAATGCTGAAAGAAAATGTGAAAAGGTCTGAATTTCTTGTCCCTTTGAGCCCCCTTGACATGGCAGGAAAAGCAGGAGGAGAGCACCGTGCCTGGCCCAAAGCTCGCTCCTTCCCCTGCTGCTGCACCTCATGTACATAAATGCCTTTAGCAGCTGCAAGTACCACTAGCCGTGGGTTTTTCCTTACATTCAACAAAAGAAAACTTTAATTTCAGCACACCAGAATTTTTGCTCACTGCCATTTAGTGCTATTTTTATAGGATTTTTTTTTTTTTTAAAGTGGTTTGGGTATTTTTTTCCCTCTGAGAAAATCCCAGCATTTCTCACTGCTGATCTCAGTTATATTCAGGAACACTCTGATTTTTTTCAATTAAGCTGTTTCCAAACTTGGACTTTTCCTTCCATGAATGTATGGGGAAAAGTGTATTTTTTTTTCCCTGACCAACTTTAAGAGGCCCAGTAGACTCCAGTCATGTGCTTAAATTAGAAGAAGAGACCTGATTCTTCAGATGTAGGGTAAACTGATTCACGTCAGCTTTGAGCCACAAGGATTGTGCACAAGAGTGATTTACACTGTGTAAATCATCCGGTATGGCACCATTTGCCTTAGGCCGCTTATGTGGTTAGAAATGAGCCATGATTCCTCCTCTGGATGGGTGGTTCAAAAGCAGAGGATGTGTTTGAGCTCCAGAATGGGGTGTGCAGGATCGGGACACACTGCTTTGAAGGGGCTCGGTCCCCTCTTCCACCCCACAGTGGGGTTGTGAGGAACCTGGAGAGAGGAGTGATGGGACAGATTGATGGACTGAAGACAGACAGGAGGCTGTGGGGCTGGCACGCAGGGAGCATGCTGTGGTGCTACAGCCCTTGGAAGTGATCACAAAGCCTGTGAAGATTCACCAGATATTGCCCTCAAAAGGAATAGTCTTGTGATTATGGGGGGAACAGTCATGCCTCTGAAAGACGTTTGCTTCTGTGGGTTAGGACAGACTTTTGATGTGTGTTTCCAACATGCCTTTCTTCTGCTGTGGTTCCTCATATCTCTAGGGTTTTATGGTGAAGGAATTAGAGCCCTGCATGTCCCCGGAAATTAAAACAAAAACTGGCTTCAGTGGTATTTCCCCAAATGCGTTTTCATCTCATTGAATCTGTCCTACCAGCAGCCCTGAAGCATCAAAGATTTCATTTTCATCTAGTAGCGATCAAAAGCAACATCAGCAAGGAATAAATACACAAAGCCATGCTGCAGGGATACGAGCTCCCATGACAAGGCGGTGCTGTTCAGTTTATTAAAATAGAAAGCTCATGTGAGGCTGCTCTTGGTCACTGAATGTTTCAGTCATTTTGAACATCTGTGTTTTGCAATCTGGGATTTTTCTGGATCTTACCTTTGAGGGAGTCAGTCTTTGGGCAGGGTGAGTGAAGATGTGGCCCCAGTGAAGGCGTCTGAGTTTGTGAAGCACCCAGGACATGGGCAGCCCTGGCAGGGGAGCCGAGGCTGGAGGCATTGGTGTTAAAGGGTTACTTTCCCCTGAAAACACATGCTTTTCCCCCATGACAGGATAATGCTGTTCCTTTGGCAGGGCCAGTGGCAGGGAGCATCAGCTCTGCTTCCCCGACCTGCGTTCAGGCTGCCAGGATGCTGCCATTTTGATTTCCAGGCTTGAGGACAACATGGTTTTAATTCATAGAATAAAACTAGAAGGGCTTTTTCAGCAACACGGCTGTCAGAATGCAATGAAACACTTTTGGATTTAGATTAGCAGAAAGTGGGAAGGGACCAAAACCCACTCCTGGAGGGAAACAGCCGTTTCTTGTCACTGGAGAGCTATCACAGGAGATGCCGCCGTCGTACCACAGCTCAGGCTGGCGGTCCCCGAGGTAGGACAAAACAAACCACAAGTTTAGATGGAACAACCAAATAATGAATTAGATAAATTAGACTCTGACGAAGGGCAAGGCTGTGCAGAGTGGGAGTGCTGCCCTGGAAACCAGCAGCTGCAGTGCCGAGGTTCCTGGGGCGCACGGGGATTTGTATCCTCAGAGAGTTTTCCGTAACGTGTCTCCGGAGTTGGGGTAAGTGCCGGGCCATGTGGCTGTCACTATGGAAACTAGTATTTTTACATCCTAAGGAACAGGCACGGAAAAAACCCTCACAAAAGCCCTCTGCCTTTTGCCGCTCCCTGAGGAAGAGGTGCAGGCCCGGCCTTGCGTGCTGCCTTTCACAAGCCCCGGCGCCTCACCTTCTATTTATTTCTCCTCCAGTATTTATTTCTCCTCCTGCTCAAACCTCTGCTGGACTTTTCAGCTCTAAGAGCATGAAACTCAGCCAAAGCTTTTGGTATAAGATGTAACTTGCAGCGTTAGCAGCCGCTTCAGGTGGCAGGAACTCTGTGCACTGAGCTTGCGAATGCAAGCTAGGCTGGGTACTTCTTTCTTGTTAGCGAATGCTTGGAGAACTAGGTCTAATCAAATACAACATAAAAACTCATTTATTGAGGCACACGTAGCTAGCCTTGTTAAAGAATGGCAGCAACTGTCTGCCAAAGAAATGTAATTTGGGAAATTTCCCTTAAAAATAAGGACAAGGAGTATGACACAGCAAAATCTCCTCTGCTTTGGCTTTTAGGCAGGGAGTATCTCCCTGAAGTATAGGTTATAAAACTTCTTTTAGTCTATATGATCTGCAGAGACTGCTTATTCTCATCTCTCATTTATATCAACCTTGGAGTGAAATGGACTTTTAGCTTTACTTTGTGACTTCTACACTATTTGTGGTACAACTTTATTGCACAGTGGGGGTGTTTCAGCCCCATTTATTTGTATTTTTGAGGCCTGACGATCCACTGAAAGGACTCTGATTTCACTGCCGTGTATATATAATACAAATACTTGTATTTGTGAACTATAAACGTTGCTGTCAGTCATTTACCACAGGGAGACCTGGGCAAGGCAGACTGACTTCACATCCTCAGCTTTCGCTGCAGGGATGCTATCCCCATCCCTCTCGGCTTCTTTTTGTTTGCTCATTTTACCTTTTTTCCATTCTTGTGCTCTCTTTGCCGCTGGCCATTGTCTTGCCACGTGCTGAACAAAGTCCAAGTTGTACAGAAGTGATTTTGAAGCACCAAGCCCAGGCGAGGTGTCAGAATAAATAAAGGAGGGTTTCTTAGGTTATTTAATCTGATCAGCCTTTCTATCAAAGACGTGCCTTGGCTTTTAAAATGGTAGCTGTGGAGAAGCCCCCTTCCTTCCTACCTAGTGTCACCTCTTGAGTTAAGATGCCTGAAGACACTTTCCATATTTTCTCCCTCCTATTGAGATGCTTTTATGGCACTGAAATAAAACTTGACTCAGGTTTGTGGATACAACAGTTCAGTCCCACCTCTTTTTTGTTTTTGAATGCTGGTATTTCAATGGTCTGAAATATCATTTTAATTTCATATTAGTTGTTTGCAAAAGAGGAAGCCCTATTAAAGAGTTGAAAAGGAAACCCATTAATGCCACATTTCATGAGGTAGTCCGTGATAACAAAGCAGCATGCATGTGAAAACACAACATGAGAGCTGCTTAGCCCTACTGTGACTGTCAACGTGGCTTTTGCATGCAAGAGAAAGTGCAAAATTCACCAGGATGCTACTCTCTGAAGTGCTGCATGCACTGCTGGCAAGTGGAAGAACGAAACAAGAGTCAGTCATTCAAAATAATAGAAAAACAGCCATAGTACAACACAGATGAACTGAAAAAATAAACCCTTCAGATTTTAAAGGGTTCGAGGGTGAAATTAAGTATTGTTTGCTTAAATATAAAAAGCACTTTCAGTAACAACCCTTTAGAAATAATAATAATCTCACGAGATTACAGCCCCATGTTTCAGTTTTGATAGGCTTTGCTCTAACCCCATCACCGAACTGAAACTACAAAAGTAGGTCTTTAAACAATTCTGATGTGGTACTTTGGGAAGAAACAGACCACAAGTACCAAAAAGGATCCAGAAAGCACCAGGAAGCTCTCCATGGGTATCCACAGACTGCAAGGGCTTCCAGTCTGGGGGGCTACCAGAAACCCAGCACATGTGAGGGTTTTCCATCCCAGCAGCAAGAACTCCTGTTAAAATGAACGGGAACCACAGGGGCTTACTTAAGAATAACACTCACACACATTTAAAACCCATGTTGAGCTATTTATTCTGTGCGTTCACCTTTCATTTGTAGTACATGCTAAAATTAAATACTTCTAACTGCTGAATGGAGCAAACAGAAATTGCTTCCATCATCTAAAGCTGACAGCCGGCTATTCAGCCCACGATCCTCCCTACTGGATGGCACGCTCAGGCTCCTTAATGATGAGCAGGAGCGTTTGATTTTCAGCAGCAGTGCTACATTATGGCACGCATTAATTTGCTAGGAAATCACTTCAGAAGAGCATAAAGTGTGATGGATTCCAGTTAGAAACACAGAGTACAATAAAGGCCCCAAAGGTACCTCTGAAGTGTGACTTCCCAAGAAATTCTTTAACAAAGGGAACCGAAAATGAGCCGTCTTACCCATACTGTGCCTTCACACAGCACACTTAGCGAAGTACGGAGACAGTCTGCCAGGTCACCCGGCAGTGGATATTAAGCACTAGCCTATTTCAAATGTTATGTGTATTTACAGACCAGCTGAATAGGTCGAACAGTTTTCTAGTTCACAGTGTAAGATGAAATGATATTTAATTCCATATTTGAATAGCTGCCGATGTAAATAGAGTGTATGAGCAGGGGTTATTGAGGTTATTTCACTGTCACCTCCCGTTTCTAAAGGCTTGTGTATTTTACCCCATGAAACAAACCTTACAGTGAAAGGTATCTGGCTTTAAAGCAAGGTTATAATAAACAATGAGACTACTACACAGAGGACACATTTTGCATTAACAGAGGACAAGTTTAATAAAACATACTTCTTGCACATCAGATTGACAAATTCATGCTCATTCTTGCCATGGTGCCTGAAATAGAAACGGGGTCTTAATTTCCCTCTCGTCAACGTAAAAGCACCAGTGCTAAGCTGCATCACCAGACTGCCCTCTCCTAATGAATGACAGTGCCTCCCATACATCTCCCGTGTGGCTTTTTGCTATGAAGGGAACGCAAGGTTATTTCTGTGAGAAAGCCCACCTGAAGAGGAAAATTAGGATGTGTCTATCACAACCACCTTTGCCACTTCACACTTGCATTTCCAGGCTGTCCCGTACTATCGCTCATCTTGGGTGTGTCCTGACACCCCACCAGTGAAAAGCACATCTTGGGCCCAAGAGAATGTGGCTGCTTTCAGAGAGAAAACTTGAGCAGAGTTTCTGTTTCACTTACTGGGCGCACACTGCCATCAGCTTTTGTGGACCTCCATGAACACGATGTGGCTCCAGGTGGGAAGTGCTGCCCTGCAGCCCTTAAAGCTAAGGGCATGTGGGCTTTATGGTGTGAGGGAGGAGGTGGAAGAGCCTGAAATTCAGACCTGAAACACAGGGCAAGTGTTATGGGGCCCCTCTGGACAGTGTGGGTCTAATAGCCATTTTTGGGGGGGTTGTCAAGCAATGCAAACTCAAACATTTCCTCCGTTTTAACAACAGCAGACGATGGCACCACTTCTGGCCAACCCCACTCTTTATTTTCCATACTTTGTCGTTCATTACAACGCACCTGGGGCTGCTGCAGTGTCATTTCCAAGGAGCCTGGCTTCTTCCCCGCTGCCTACAGCACCTTTTACAGGACGACACGCCACGAGGTGTCCGCTGGGCTACACGTGGAGCACGCAGGGGCTGTGCTCACCCCGCAGCTTCCCACCACCCACTGCCAGAAGCTGCGACAGGACTGCCCCGCGCCACGCAGCGAGGCCGGGCGCCTTGGGGCCAGACCCGCAGAGATATTTAGGGGCCTAACTTCTATTTCAGACTGCCGTGGGAGGCTGGTGCCTAAATAGGAGTTGAGCACCTGATTACCTTTGCAGGTCTGGGCTGGGGCGGAGGCAGCGAGGCCGTGCTCCCCCTTGCCGTGTGCCCGTCCATCCTGGGGAACCTCCGCTCCTCCCCGGCCGGCGGTCGAAGCGTGGTGCGGTGCCACCCTGGTGTTGTGAAGTAGCCGTTCTCCGACTGGCGACGGCCTGATTCACAACACCAGCTGCTGCACGGCACCCGACGGGGCCCCGGGTCCTCCGCGCTCCATCCATCACGTGCTGGAAAGCAAAGGGACAGAGTTAAGTCCGTCGACCCCACAGGTTACGTGCCCCCACCCGATTACAGTGGTATGAAAGCGTGAAGCGTGCTTCTCCCCCAGCAAGTGCCACTCTCGAGATCTACAGCTCTGTAGAGGTGGTTGCTGCAGTGCGATACGGGTACGGCTGCATCCTTGCTATTCACGTCCTGCCTCCACCTCAGGAGGATGGAGGCTTGCAGGCAGGGGAAGTAACCTAGAAACTCAGCCAAGCCCCAAGAGACACGGAAGAAACAGGCTGCTGCTTCTTCACCAGTGCCAGGGCATTGTCAGAAGGAGAACGGTGCCCCAGGGACTGTGTGGCTTCCTCGGCACCGCTCTGCCACTCAGCCTCACACCCCTCAGCACGCACCTTACCCGAGGCAGGTGAGATGCCTGCACATGCCTGGTCTAATGCCAGGAGCTGCACGGTGTGCTGGCATTTGGGATGGTGCCCCCTGCCCCCAAAAGTCCTGCTGGGACCCACGAATACCCAGTCTGCAGGCCCTTTGTTCCTCTCCATGACCCCATACCTCTGGGGCTGAGAACTAAACGCAGGAGTCCTTCAGCAAACCGGAGAGAAAGCAAGTGATGTGAGGCCTAGCAGCCCTCCAGCTGCTCATTTCCAGTAGTTCTCCTGAAATGTATTTGATGTGGAGGCAATACTTCTGCCTTTGCTGACAAGGAGAGTGCACCCCAAGCCTCCCCACCACGCCATTTAATGCAAAGGAAACCCCATATGTTGTCTTTCCATTGCAGAGATGGGAGCTGTGGTCACGGTAGGCAGACAAGCTATGAACGTACGCGCTAACAGGAGACATCCTGGAGAAACAGGCTCTACAATGGAGCTGCTGGAGGAAATGGAGATGATTCCCCTGAGCAGATCCTTCCCTGCGCGCTGTGGCAGGGAGCACACCGGGTGAAGCACGCCGTGTCACACCCAGGATAAGGCCAAATGCTTTCTGTACATCCCTTCTTCCATGGGAACACCAGAGTCTGCCACTAGGACTGTGGGTGGGAACAGAAAAACAAATGATAGGAGCCTTTTCCAGGGTTGTTTAAAACCTTATCAAAGCTTTCGGGCAACCTGTGCAGAAGTACAGTAGATGAGTGAGAAATGAATGCTTAATCGAAGACTTTCTCTGCCCTTGCTGTACCACAGACGGAGGCTGGTTTTCTGCCTCTTCACCTCCTCGAATAGTCCAACGTGGTTTTAGAGCACAACCTGAAATATCCATATTCTTCCATTTTTATGTAGCATGGCTTTATTCATTCATCTGTGGGGTACAGTTCCCACATTCTCTAACACGACATGGTTGGAAAGCTTTCCTACAATTTCCACTAGGTTACACGTATTTAAGCGTACAATTTCCTCAACAGCTGAGTAACCAACACCTATAGCACTGCGTTCTCCCATGCTGGCTGGCTGGCTGGCTCTATGTGCCCTGAGGAAAAACACCCAAACCAAATATTTATTTTAGGATGACACTAGTTAGGAGAAGAACCTCATCTCCTAGAAAAAGGAAAACTAACTTCTCTGTCTGGGGGGAGACAACCCAATCACCCAGATCATTCTCCCCATGAATCAGCATTTTTCATTTAGAAACAGGAAGGGGTAACGAGAAACCCTGCCAACGAGATGCTTTTTCTACAACAAATTTTTGCCTGGTGAGCCTGGTTCTCTGGGTCTGTGCAGCAAGTGCAGCTCCACCGCCAGGGCTCTGCTATTGCTGTTAATATTCCATGCAAATAGATTTCCTTGCTTTGGTCACAGCAGTCTATTAATTCAGCCCGCTTGTCTGGTACATCTTTATCCTCTGCAGGTTAATCCTGCCAAATTCCTTTGCTGTAGTACATGTCACACAGCATATAATATCCAACAATGCAATTTTGCTAATCCTGTTTTATCAGCTTTGTTGCCCTGTCTGGTCAATCCAATAGTGAAAAAAAACGCACAGAAGGTTTTTGCCAAGATCTCCCTTCTCTTTTTGCCCTCCTCCTCTCCCCCCCCCCCCTAACTTTGTATGGTTTCAATTAAATGGTTTGAGAGCAGAACACAGTGTTTGGATATCTGCCAATGTCCTTCAGATGCAGAATGTCAAGGCACTTAATTATATAGGTCTCCAAACTCTTTCAGATGCCCCACCTACCCAGTCAGCTGAATTTACTGAAGGCAAGTGTAAAAAATTAGCTCAAATCTCTTTTTAAAACACTCTCCACGCATTAAGGACTTGAAGATGGCTGAATAGCGATATATTTATCGCCCATTATCTTACTAAAAGATTAAACAAATGAGTAAAGACTGTCTCATTAACAGCTCTTTGTTGTCTTGTTTACTGTTTAGTGGACTCATTAACATTAATTATTAGAAGAGGAACATCAATTATTGCAATAACCTTTGTCAAGCCTAGTAAACCGGCTGCTGAACAGCCAGCGGATCCCCGTTCATCCGGCAGGATTGGCACGCACAAAGAGAGGGATGTGAGGAAGGACGGCGGCCACGCCGGCTGCAGCTCGGAGGCAGCTCGGGCACCAGCAGGACCCGCTGTCCCGGACCTCGAGGAAGGAAATAAAAGGCCAAGTCAATCCGAAGCTGAACTCCGCCGGACCCAGCGACAGGGGGGGAGATGGGAACAAAGGCAGCCTGCCTTCCCCTTGCGCTCACCGTGCTGTATGTGTTATACCCCTTGTTTTAAAGCCCTTTCCCTACACGCGTGTACAAACGCAACACAGGCTGCAGCATCGATGTCGGGATTCTCCACAAACCTCCAGGGAGGGGTTTTCAGGCCCTTACCAGGTATTAAAGCTGGGGTCCCCCCGCTGGTTTCTTTTGCCTTCCGAGAAAACCAGCCCCAGGTGGGGATCTCCTCCGTCTGAGCAGAGACTCAGCGTTTTATCAATATTTCAAATACTCCGTATACTTCAGCAGCGCTGGCAGGAGTTAAGTATCAGCAGTAGTGCATCTATTATTTAAAACGCTGCCAGGAAGAGGGCTGAGTCACTAAGCTGGATCCCTCACCTTTAACTCTGTTTCTCATCCTAAATGCAAGCACCAGCCTGTGCCCAAGAATGAAAGGAGCCTTTTAGGAAGGACCCCGAGCCAAATCCACGGCTTGTAAGGCTGTATTTATGCACAAACAGAGACAAGGGCAGCTAAGCGCTGCACTTCTTGCAGATGCTTCCACAACTACACGCTGTGAGCCGCTGAAAGAGTACGCAGAGTGCTCCTTACACCAGCCAGGTTTTAAAGGAATAAAAAAAAAAAACAGTATGGTCCCACCAACCTCAGCGACCCACTCGCCACCCCTCCCAGCGCATCGCCTCGGCGTGGGTCTCCCCACTAATAAAAATAATAAAAACGTGCAACAATTAAGCTGTTTGCTCAATTAGTGATTCTGGCCCTACAGCCTCCTGGCCGGAGAGAGGTCCACAGAGATGGCGTAGCCTGTTACCTTGGCAGGAATTGTGCTGACAGGACAGTCCATCCGTCTTGGCGTCTTTAGACAGCTGTGCTTACCTAGCAGAATGTAAACATCTTTGAACTTTGCTTACTGGCTAAAAGGAAGCGTTAGTTTCCTATTGCATTTCCTCCTGCAAGATCAATCATACACACAGGCTAGACACAGCATCCCTATGTTTGTAATTAATCTCGTAAAGGAAGAATATCTCCCCTCCATCGACTGCTGTATTTGTATGCAGTCTTCCTGCGAGAGAGAGGAAGAAGAAAATAAAGGCTGGTAGCAGAATAATAATCAGCTGATCCCCTAATAAAGGCTGGTATGTGCTATACAGACAGAGCGAGATGCTTTTGTAGTGAGCTGGTTCTTTGTTGGAAAAAACACCTTGTACTGGATGCTGATCATTAACACTGAGGACTTCAGGACAGTTTTTAGACGTCCCAATAATACAGATGTTTTACTGCTTCTTACTAAGCACCAGTTCTTACATTTCACGTTTCCTGGAGTGGATATGGAAGCGTTTAAAATCCAGCCTAAGAAAACATTCGTTAAAAAAGCAAAACCAAACAACAAAAAACCACACCCCAACATGCTAGAGTCACCTACTTCATGAAAAATAACTTCTCCCCCCCCCCCGAGGTCCTGCAGGTATGTGTACAGTCACTGCACTTCTGAGGACGATGGGCTCAACCCAGCAGGCAGGGGGACTCGATGCACTCAAAGAAACGAGGAAGCAAGTGCTCTTCAGCAGCTCCTAGGCTCCAGCTCCGACCTGCCGCAGCTTCAGATCTACCCATTTCATTGCACTAAAGGCGCCGAGTTCACTGACATTTACATTGGGCCAGCATACTCTCCGTAATGAGAAAATAAATAGTCTCTGGGATACATTTAGAGTGAATGTACCATTCTGGTAGGCGCTACATTAGTTTAGGGTGTCACTGCCTGTTTTGATTTGAAGGAATAATACACAGATTTGCTTGCTGAATGCACTCCTTGGACAAGTCAGAGCTGTTCCCCTATCATCCTAGCAGCAGCAGGACAGGGCTGTTACGGTTCATCGCAGAGCTCACCCTGTGGTACCTCACACATCCTGGCTTAGAGGCTGGGAGACTGGGGTCTAGTGCCTCAAAAAACAGCTATTGAGGAGTATTGAACTGCATTTGTCTGAGAAAACAACCACCAACACCACTATGTTTTAGGAAACCAATTTACACAACAGGAAACAGCACTTCAAAACAGAAGGTGGGGCTGGTATTATTTGCCCCCAGCACCGACACGACGTCCACACCAGCATCATGCTGTCGGAGCAGGCAGCAGCGTGGTCCTTGCTAAATGCTCTGCCGTGGTCTGGCCCCGTGGGGGACACAGGCTGAGAGCTTTTGTTTTGCACTGCTCCTTTTTAATTTGGACAGCTTTTAGCTCCGGAAAAATTAGGTTTGCCTCAAAGGAAACAGATCTCGGATATGCACAAAATGCTTAAGTGCACCCTTTTCTTTCGGAGTACTTAAATAATGCAGCCTCCACTTAGATATAGGCACAATTTTCATAAATAATTGGATACTAACCCCTCAATTTCAGAAACTCTTTGTTGGAAAACACTCACATCTACACGGTAATGAGCTGGCTTTCATCTCGGAAATCTATGGCCCATTACAAGATTGCCTGCTCATTGTTTAGAGGAATTACCAGCAAAACCAAGTGACAAATCACCAGCCTCAGTCTTTCCGCCTCTATTCACCAGCTCCTCGCGTGGCCAGCACCTACCCCAAAAGAGGGATGCTTTGGGAAGAGCATTTGTGCGCCCTCGCCTCTTGCTCCCTCCTCCCTGCAGCGCTGAGGCGTGGTGGAAGGGCAGGAATTCACCCCAATGCGTGGAGAGCCATCGAGCCCTCATGGGATGAGCAGAAGCTCACAGGCCTGCATTGCTCCTGGGGTGCCTCCTCTCTTGCTCCTCCTGGATCGAGGGCTTGACACTGAGGACCCTGGAGGGGAAGCGTAAAGGTGCAGCGATGCATCCAGAAGCATCCCTCCCCTCCCATCTTGTCGCCCGGTGCTGCCGAGCTTCTTCCTCGCTGGTGGAGGATGGAGCTGCTTCCCCCTTCTCCTGCTGTGCTCAGCCGCTGGGCTTTGATGGTCCAGGGTGAAAAGAAATCATAATTTCTCCCTTTCTCCCACCCTTTCTCAAAAGTTGCCATTTGCAAACGTTGATCACTACAACTGAGGTTCTGGTCAGGTGTTTGATAAGGTGCGGAGGAGACACTGTCCGACACAAAATACAACCACAGTGAGTATTTGACCAAAGCGAAAACGGGGCTGGGCATGGGGTGCTAACCTAAACTTTCTCTCTGTTTAAACGGGGGACTTCAAGGCACTTGGCTGGCTTAGCAGCTTTGATGCCTCTCCAATTGCCCTCAGGCTCCGAATCTCAGATGATGAGATTTTCCTGTGGCATTTGACTTTCTGGCTGAAACCCAGAAAGCTCAGAGGAGCCAAGAGAATGGAGGTGAAAGTAACCCATTCAAATTGATAATAAACCCACTGTGCGTTCCTAGTAAAACTTGCGTAGAGCGAAAAAAAAGAAGGGGATTTTCCTATTTGCATTTCCTCCATATCCTTGTGACCACCACTGGCCTTTGCTCCGATGTGTACTGCTCTCAAGTCTCAAGAAAAGCAAACCACTCTTCAGGCTGCAATAATTTCTCAACCCTGATGACTGAGAAGAGGCCCCTGCTCCTCATCTCTCTGCCTTCATAAAGCTGAAGACTAATATTAATGTTGGTTTCTCCCTTCTGCCCACAGCCAAACATCACAGGTACCTTCGGCTCTTGCCCACCGAACCTTTTATGGCCAAATCGTAGCTGGGGATAGGGAGAGCTAACACGACAGCCTAATAACCCAGGGTAACTGGAGATCAAAAGCTGCAGGAACGCGGGATTTTCTGCAGTGCTGTGGTGTGGCAGAAGAACAAGGGAGAGAAACTGAAAACAGATGAATGTGGAGGAGCCAATACTGCATTTAGCTGGGGCTTCGGATACATCGTGTTGTGCTTTCTGTTACTGAACTCCATTGGATTTGACGTGCCAAACAGACTGAAAATCACAAGGTATGTGAAAGCACAGACTGACGCTTTACAAACCTGTAGCCAAAATGCCAACCCTCCAGCCCAGGTGGAGATGCAGTCACTGCGAGGTGGTGCGAGGTGGCTTCTGCCTCCAAAACCCACTCTGCGGGGACAAGCTTTTAACAATGCGTGCGCAGCACTGCACGTGTGAACTTGAGCATCTCTGGCAAACCCCTGCTGCAAGTGGTTGGCTTGTTTCTTCAGGCTCCCACACAAACGCTGCTACAATGGCATTTGGTGCCTCTCCCAAGGGAAGGCTCTGCGTCAGCCCTCGGTGGATGGGAAGGATTCACCCGGAGCAGGACAGGACCTCGGAGGTCGGGATGCAGGCTCACCGGCAGTGACTTGCCAATTAAAATACACTGAGATCAGAAATAAAGCAAAATTGGCCAGGGTTTGATAGCACTCCTCCTTAGTCAAAAAAAAAAGAAAAAAAAAAAAGAAAAAAAAAAAAGAAAAAAAAAAAAGAAAAGAACCCAAACTTCTCCAAATTCTATCTGCTGTCTGTTATGCTTCTTTCACAAGCATATACCTTCCCTGTGCCCATACTCTGCAGACATACATTTCTCAAAGCAGGCAGGAAGACAATAAGAATTAACAGGATTATTCAGTTCTGGTGAAGCCAGATAAAAACCACGATCAGAGTAAGAATTCAAAATTATATTCCTAATGAAACATAAGTATGCCATTTCTTCCTAAAAAAATAAAAACAGAAAACAAAACAAAACAAAAACAGTACAAACAGAAAAACAAAAAACAGAAAATAAAACCAAGATGAAGAAATCAGGAAAAACAAGAAAACAAAAGGAAACACACCCCCAAAAATACCAAACAAACAAAGAGAAAAACCCATCTCAAAGCAACTCTCAAGTATGCAGGAGCTTTCCTTTACTTTGCAGAGACTGCAGTGCAACCTCTGTTAGTGCAAACCAGCTGCACAAAGCCACCCCCTATTTTGTTAGCAAATCAGCAAAAAAAACATGAATTGAAGTGCAAATACGGTGGAGATTTACCATTAAAGCTGCAAACTTGACAGAGAATCACATATGGTCAGTCATACCACAAACACGAAGCTGCAGTCCTAAATCCAGCTGGTCTCCTTTATCACAACAGGATGCGTCTGTCTAGCAGTAGTCACTGAAAGAACGAAGTAATCTAGTGTCTGGAAGATAACAAGTTGGAAGGAGTCATGTTTGAGGATTTCAGCTGAATTAATAGCCATAGATTTTATTGTCCTCTGCCTCTAGCTTTGCTTTCAGTTCTTATTCAGATTCGCTCTCATTTAATGAGCAGAATACAATCAGGAAAACTAAGCATAATAGTTCAATTAAGCATTTTTTTTGGGGGGGAGAAAAGCATGTATTTGGGATTTTTACTGTACAACGTTCACGTCTCCGAGGGGGGATGGGACTATTACGGCACTAATCTGTTTAACAGAAACAAGCACAAGTATTCTGAAAATGAGAACTGCACAGCGTTTCATTTTAATCCCTACCTAAAGACAGAGCTGACAAAACATACTCACATGTGCAAATGGGTTGCTCAGGAATGAAGCTAAGCTCGGGTTATTTGCACAGATAAGGCTTTTTTTTTAAATATTTTTTTATTTTTTATTTTCC
Organism: Netta rufina; assembly: GCF_964035555.1. Lineage (NCBI taxonomy): Eukaryota > Metazoa > Chordata > Aves > Anseriformes > Anatidae > Netta > Netta rufina. The sequence goes on from NC_140124.1 coordinate 43,873,829, forward strand.
CCCAGCAGAGATGACAATAAAAGTACTCCTGTCATCATCACAGCCTCCTGCAATGTTAACATTGAATTTCTTCTCCGTGTGTGCATGTGTGCAGGCAGCTTTTGTTAACGTTTGTCTACCAAATTATAATAGGTGTCTTTCCTTGTGCACTGGCTTGTATGATAGAGGTTTAAAAGACAAAACCAAGCCCCGTCTTTAATATAGTGTTATCGGAGGCATCTCCCTCGGGGAGGTGTTACGGCCATCTAGCAGACACCGAGATGTGATATGCGCTTCTTTGGAGAGATATTGCCACAAAGCCTTTCAGACAGAATGGATGCTCAGCTAATAGATGCGCATAATTACTAATCCACGACGTGCCTTGATGGGGAATTTTGACAGGCAGTTGTGAGAGGTATCACAAATACATGCAGTAGCGCTGCTGAGTTTGCAACTCGTTCGCTCGGAATCCTCCAAGCTGAACTTTTAGCAGGTCTGCAATTTTTTGGGGTTGGTACACTCGCAGATGCATTGAGACCCCAGCCCACGCCTTCCCCCCCCTCCCAAAGCAGGGCATGGGGATGAGAAATGCACGTCCAGGCTTCCCTCACCCATACACAGAAGGGGCACAAGCTCCACGCCATATTGGTGGGGTACTGCAGAAATCGAGTTGCCTTCATGGAAGCCCAAAATTTATGAGGAGAGAGGGTGTTGATACAGAAATACATCTACGGGGGCCAGCAACCCTACCTCAGAGTTAAAGTATAGGGGACTCTGTTGGTATCAGAGCTCTGCAAACACACATATGGGCTGGGTATGATGGAGAAGACAAACTCGTGGGTGAGTAACGGGCTCTATTTCCCCATTTCTTTCCTCTTCATCCTTGCACAGCTAAGGGCAAGGTTTCTGATTGCTGCTCCTGCCCTGCAGAGGGATGCTGGCCCCAGTCACTGCTCAGCTGGTTTTGGGGAATGGTCTAGATGTGCTGCAAGGAGGTAACCCCTCACCCTCCCTTCCACACCCCCAGTTTTGCTGTGAAATGCAATATCGAAAGGAAACGCTGCGATGGCACATCTTGCTCTGAGAGATCACAGAGTACAAGCTCCACTGGCATATTGCTCTGAGAATTTTAAAGAAGGGTACATCTGGCTTTTGTCACCATCCTTCTGCGCTTCCATCGTAACAGGAGGTGACCGTCCCTGCTAAAATCCCTCATTTGTTTCAGCAAAGCATCTGCCTGGCCCCAAAATGCTTTGAACAAGCATCTCAGGAGCTTCTGTCTCAACCGAGAGTGAAAAAGCTCAGCAAACTGCCTAAGTGTGGGTGACACTTCGACATGTACGGGCTTTAAAGAGGAGAGGGAGCCACGGGGATCTGAGAGCAGCAAGCAGCGCTCTCAGCGCCGCGGTTCATTAGGAGAAAGGCCACCGAGTATCTGTGGTGTATCAGGAGCCCTTGTCATGCACTGCAAACAGATTTGGAAAGGTTTTCTAAACAAATCCTAAGGAGGTTATTAAATTTGCCATTCTGTGTACAGAAGGCATGAAAAAATTATTATAAATGGGGCAAGCAAATAGAAGTCTGACTGCAAATAATCAAACTACATAAATAATACAAGAATGATGACTAGATTGCTGTTTTTTGAGTGGATTCGAGGCAGATGTGAAACAGGTGGTAATTATTTGCTACAGAGTAACTGCAATTTACTTGAATTAACTGCATAATACATTTTGGCCACAAATCATTGTATTAATGTAATGTTTTCTGAACTTCTTTGAAAAAAAAAAATAGCAGCAGATCAAGTTGCATTTTTACCATGGCACTTGCATTTTGTTTTTATCCTCAGTAAGACACAAACATTCAGGCAAGACCTCTGAGGCCCGGCAACTTGCCAAGGCAGCAGAGACCAGGAGCTCCGGGAAGAAAACGAGCACCTCCTGCTTTTTTTTTTTTTAAGTTATTTATAAAATCTTCATCTGGAAACCCCTGCTTTGGAGAGCGGAGCCACACAATGGGCTCGCGCTGCTGCGGCTTGGTTCTCCAGTCTCAGGCATACCTACTCCATCTCTCCTAGTTCCAGGCATGTAAACTAATTACAGCGATGTTCCAGTGGAAGCTTCCTGCTTGATTTGGCATGCCGTTCTTTCAGAGCACAATGATGAAAAATCTTAATTTGCTTCAGAGGAGCCTGTTAGCTGTATTAATAAATTACAATGCCGAAAATAAGAATAGCAGCGCCTGAAATTCCATGAGCATAGAAAAAAGAAAAAAAAAAAGCACTGAACAAAATGCATTAAAGCTGCTGTGCAGAGCACGTATCTGCTATATTTAGCTTTTTACCCTATAGGATGATAATCCTAAAGTGGAACGGCAAACCTGCTGAATCATACATCTTAAAAATGTAGTCGTCCTCAAGCAAAACACACCAGCCACAGGAAACCATATCTTTTGCCTTTTGCCCTGCCTTAAAACACTTACTGGACTGGAAGAGATTAAGGAATACCCAAAAACTTCCTGAATGCGCAGTTCAGAGGAGCGGGGAATTAGATCAGAGTTGACGTACTGAGAAGCAGGTACTCGCACTGTTTTGTGGAAGGAGCACTCTCTGTTTTGATAACCCAAAGCGTTGAGACAGTTTCAGGATCCAAGTACAAGGATAAAGGATCCCGTACTGTGTACCTTGTTCAGGAACAAGGGCAAGAGAACTGGCTTCAGGAATGCCATTCACACACGAAGGACTCAGTCCACCAAGCCCCTCATCCACTGCTGACACCGATAAAATTGTAGGGGGGGAAAAAAATGCAGACCCTCACCAGAATTTGCAAAAGGCTTGCGTACGAAGCTTGGCAAAAGCACAGGCAATGTGCACGAGCAGTGCAAGCCTCTAAAACTGCTGACAACAAATGCCACATTTTTGACAACGTATTTTAAAAACGGGAGGCATGTTTTGTCAGGCTGAGAATTCCTTTTAGAGCAACTGAAAGGTACCAAGTTCATACCTTGCTTGAACGAGCAGTGCCACGGGTTGATATGGCAATTTTCACCAATAATAACTTTTGAAAAATAATATCCTTTTTTTCTCTCAACAAGCTTTACAAATCAATACGGAAAAAAGAACACACTTGAATTAAGCAGATGCTTATGACATTCCTTCTGGCAATTTAATGTGATTTATTGAGTTATACTGCAGTCTTCGTTTTTTTAACCAGATTAAGGTTGAAAAGGAGCCGGCGACTAAAACATTTTTTCCATTTTTATTTATATTATATTTAGTTATGTTATATTTTTAGTTAAATAAACTTGTGGAAGAGTACAGAAGCTACAAGACCTAATGGCCCGGATATGTAATTAATCAGATTTGAAAAGCAAGTACCATTTATCTCCATAAAACAAATAGAATCTATTCTATTAAGAAAACCCATTCAAATCACAAATCTGACTGCTGTTAGTGAGAATATTTTGCTTGGCAAGGGGCCTAAAGGCTCTAAAATTATATATTCTATTTTTATTTCCTCCTTGGATTGGATTAGTTACTAAGGCAACTGAAGAGTTCAGTTCTGCTGGTTAACAGTTATCCTGGATTTCATAAAATCAGTTACTATATAGGGCCTAAGTGCCCAGAAAGAAAAAACAGCACAGTGGTTTTTTGGAGGCTCTTTGCTTATAAGCGGTTTCGTACACCCAACTGTATCTCCTGACGTTTTAAAGGCATGTAATTATATCTGGGTCGCAAGTTTCTTCAGGTTTGATTTCTGGGTTCTATTTTTATAAAAAGAGGGATGCAACCTCTCCAAACCGGCGTCCTCCTCGACAAGAGAATTTGATCACTTTTCATTTCCTGAAGATGACATAGCTTCAATTCACTGGTGGCACCAGTGCAACGCGTGCTCTCCGGTGTGCTGAACAGAAATAGGGCACTGTTTAATGGAAAAGTTAAGAAGTGACAGGAAAAGATAAAGAAGATTCCCCAAAATAGCTCTCACTCCTGAAAACGCTCAAAAATTTTGGCATAAAGGAAAAAGATCTGTAACACCCTTTAAGTCTCGTCTAATGGTCATATTTTTAGCTGATCTATTGCTATCACTTTTAATTACAAATTTTCATATGGCTATACTTTTGTCACCACGGAGGAAAAAAAAAAAATATTCTGAGCCTCTGAGGAGTGTAAAGTGTTCTGTTTACTGTTGCAAGAAGCCCTCTAAAACCTTCACCGTGCAACCTGAAGAGGTATGTGCCAAGCCCACCTTATGCAGCACAAAACTGGGAGCAGATGGGCAGCTTGATGGCTGATTCCTTTGGTTTGGGTGGTTCTTGCTAACAGAACTTCAGCTCAACCAGTTGGGTCAGCTCAACCCAACCTCCTCCTCTCCTTCAGCAAACCTTGTTTGAAGATGATGTTATTCTGGACGAGAAGAACATACACTTGAGTGACCAGCTGCCGTGTCAAGCATCTTTCCTGCTCAGATGCAACTAGGTCAGGTAAAGTTCCTTCCTTTCCAGGCTACAAGGAAAACGCCGTTAAAGCTGGCAAATCATTTGGATGCACCAAATATCTAACTTTGCTTCACTGAGCTGTGGGGCAAGGAGAAGCCAAGCTGAAGCACAGGGTTGCACGGCTCTCACCAGGCAAACACGCAGGTTAGCAGAGGGATGGAGAGATGCTGGCCTGTGCATCAGTCCCAGCGCTGCCGATGTCACCCATTTCTTCTAGACAACGTAATTTAAGCTCCTGCCCATAAATAGATGTTACTGGATGATGACAGAGGTAATCGGAAAGGCTTAAAGCAGCTACTCCATAAATCATTTGTATTCGCTGGGTTCCACCTGTGCCCTCGCTGTACTCTCCCTCTTCTGCTGGCTTTGGCAGGCAGTGCACAAAGTGGGTCACTTTCTGCTCCCTTGAATATTTTATCACTAAAACGGGAACAGCGAAAGGTCGGTGTTCAAAGGGATTCCTAGTCCACATCTCTGCGTGGCTTCAACAGCCCAGGTGATCTCGGGAGTAGGCCTGTTGAGAGGCACACAGGACCTCTGGCAGAATCGCTGCCCCAGTATCACCGTGTTTCCTCCCATGCAGCTCCTCGCTGTCTCAGGGCTAATGTCCACACAAAAAAACCTATTGCTAGAGGCTAAAGCTGACCCCCAGCATGGAGCACACTATTGCCGAAAATAGTTCAGGGTTTTCAGCCCCTTCTTTCAACTACAGTCAATTCTTTAAGCAGTGCTCTTCTAACAACTTTTCAATAAAACAACGATTGAAGAGCCATTAGTGATGCTTAAAGAAAGCCTACAGCGGTATGAGACCGCAAGGCAAGAGCCCACCTTCCCGTCAGCTGCACAGAGCAGCAGGTTTGTGCTCAAACCTGCTCTCTTGAGAGCCTACAACCTCTGCAAGAGCAAAGACGCTATTTCAAAATCAAAGGGAAGGGAAAAAATTCATCCTTGTGATGCCACCCACCTCTGCTCCCCTGCCAATTGCAGGGAGAGTGACATTTCCATCGCTTCCGTGCTCCCATTTAAGCTGGGAAGGCCCAAAGCAGCTGGGGCTTTATCCGCAAAAGCCAACGCTACAAATGTCATCGGGTACAAATTTGGGTACAAAGCATTTTTTTATTTTAATTTTAAGCATTAAGAACTGGAAGAAGTACTGGGGAAGATGGGGAAGGAGGGGGAGCAGCATCTGAGCACCTCCTTAACTGGTGTAGTCGTTTTAAGTACTGATGCTGAACAGTGGTACGAACGAAAGGCACTGGAAAATATGGGCATTTAAAAATCAATGGGGAAATGCCAAGATGCTGACCTGCAGCTCCCGTAATGAAAAGTCAGCATTACCAGTGGACATGTTAGACTCTGAAAACTCAGAAGCAAGTCAGCAGCCTAACACAAAGCCGAGCACAAAGCTAGCCCTTCACGTGCTTTTTTGCAGCTTCTCTTGCTTCACCAAAGCCTTGTCCGAACACAGCAATTTATCAATCTGGATAGCAAACTATCCAGAGCATAACAGCCATGGTTAACAGGACTACGGTGACAGGTACTGCTGTGCCCAAGAAATAACATCAGAACCAACGTTTCAACACCAGAATCACCACTTCACAAATTAACTAACTCTTATCTCCTAAAACTCCACAAGCACACCAGGGGAAAAGTCCTTCAGAGATGTTCACCCTTCTCATTGGGCTCAATCCTTCCAAATTTCTGAGCAAGACTGACTAAGGTGGTCTTCACTTTTGGCATACGTGTGGCCCCCCCAGCTTTAGTAGGGCTGCTCATGCTTGGGTCTCCTTGATCCACTGCTGAGCACCCATAGTTCTCAAAAGCACTTTTTTTTGAAGAAGAAGAAAAGAAATGAAGCAAGGAGACCACATGTTTCTGTGCAGCAGCTTCGCTCTTGCAGCGCTAGCTCTAGCTGCCCACAAACAGTATGCCTCGCACCGTGCCACAAAGGCATTCAAATCGCCTTCTTTGATTTTCAAGTTAATCCATTCCCAAAACTATTACCCCACGCGAGCCAGGCTGCTGATTTAAACAGGAGCACTTGCAGGTTTGCAAAATCAGGTCACGGGGAAAAAAAAAAATCCTTTGTTTTACAATGCCTGGAGAATGTACTTGTGGGAAAGACAGGGTTTCTTTTCGAGGGAAGGAAATACGCGGTGAAACTCAAAAAAGGAAAATGAATCCTCACTTCTGAACTGAAACAAACTGCTGTCTTAGTGGCACAAGTAAATTAAAGGTGAAGGCTTTGTCAGTGGCTGTGCGCTGTGGAAGACAGCTAGAGTAAAAATGTAAGATTTCTGGGACAGGAGGAGTCACAAGAGATGAACGTTGCATGATTTAATTATCCAACTGGAGGGAGAAATTAAGCTTTTGACTCGGAGCTGCATATAAAGAGAGCAATTAGACTTCTCTTTAAGAAAATTAGCATACGGTTTAAGGAGGGAGTAATAGTTTAAAATGCTAGTATGAAATTGTTACTTACGCGCCATGGTAATAGGCAGACACTGCAGCATGCTATGCAGACTGAACTGGATGTTCCCTGGGTTTGTAACAGCATCCCCTCCACAAAGCGAAGCGGCCTCGTGCTGCCGTGCGGGAGCAGGAGACCTGCCCCCAGTCATTTTTCCGGGCGGACACAGCCTCTGCATTTCACGTGCTAGTTGCCATGTCAAAACCCAAAGTGCTGCTACGTAGCTTGGGTATGTTTTATTCATAGATTATTAATCCCCTCAGAATCAGTGTGTGCTGCAAAACTGTTCTTGAAATCGGCTCTGCATATACATGCACACACTTAACTCGGGTTCAAATTTTTTGACAGATTGCCATGTAATAGTGTACAGTGCACACAGAAGAGCAATCTGCTCTTCCTCTTGTAAATGAATATACACACATGCCTTTGCTCTCCAGGTGCCACTGGCACCGCATTAAATAATTCCAGTGAAAAAACGCTAAGTTTCCAAAAAAAAAAAAAAACAAACAAAAAAACAACCCTCAGCCAAACTTCAGATTTTGCAAGAAGGCAAATCAGTACGAGTCCTTTGACCAAAACAAAGCCCTGCCAATCTATTCTAGGAAACAAGTCCTAAAGTGTTAGGAAAATATTTAGTAATAGATTTAAAACTTAAACTAAGTGACTTTCAGGACCAGGATCGGATATAAGCTTATGCTCTGTACTGTGCACCAACTTTCTATCAACTCCATCCTCCTCTTGGAATGCTACCAAAATTACTGAGCTCTCATCAGCGCAGAGCAGAGCACTTTTGACCCAGTGTGCGGTTTTGTTATGGTATCCTTATTTGAACAAGTAACAATTCTGAGGAAGTCAATGTTTGCTCTGCTATTATTTCTATCTAGCAGCACTTTCCAGAGCGAAGAAATTGCTCTATCATGCGTGTAGGAGCACTTGGCTTGCGCATCAAGAGTCCCCAGAGGGTTAAAAAAAAAAAAAAAAAAAAAAAAAAAAAAAAAAAAAAGAAGCACTTTTTGAAACCCTATCAACATGCACACAAACTGCACACCAAAGAACTGGCTAGTATAAATTTGAATGCATTTAATACCCAAGTGAGGAGCAAGGCGGTAACTCTGAGGTAACAATCTTTCCCTTTTGTGTAACTGGCTGTCCAACAAGACGTTTGAAAGAGTAATCATTTTCCATTCATGATCTTTTACCATCCACTTTTATCATCAGATATTTAACTTCTCTCTTCTAAACTAATGCAAGAAAAAGAAGAAATCAGTGCAGGTCTTAGTGCATTGATGTAAGTACACGTTACTTTAGTTTCATTTTCCATTGAACAGACTCACAGGGCTCTCTTTGAAGCCCTGGGATCTCAATGGTAAAAACCTAATGTGATTTGACCTCTTTTATACAGAAAATGGGTTGATGGAAAGAAGATAACGTCTGCAGCTTTACACAACTCTTACATTCACTGAGCTTCTATTACTAACCATAACGGAGGGGAAAACATTAAGTGTAGATACATACGTGAAGGATATCGTCGGATTAATCACCAGTTAGTTAACTCTTGATCTTGTAGAGTCTCACTATAATTCAGCACAAAACCAACCAAAACGAACACCTGGAGTGGTGAACACCTGGTTTGTAACAGCCGCCCCAGGGGACAGGCAGACATTTATCCTGCTGCATGGTTTGGGTACCCTCGTCTCTTGTGCTGTAGGGATCATTCTGAGAAATTAATTAAATTAGTAAACACGGGTTGTAAGTACTTAAAGCAGTATTTTTATAATACATTGACAAGTCTTTCCTTGAGTATTACACTACTGGATACCAACCAAGGCATTACAAGGGGACATTTAGAGTGTGTCTTGTGCCAGCATGGCACGAAATACACACTAGCCCCCGATAACAGCACTCTGCAGGAGCTGCTTCTTGATACTGCAACAAGCAGTGCTAGCTTGCGTGCCCGTCTCCCTGCCAATCCTCTAAGTTCCCGTAAGCACTGGTCATAAGCAAGGAACAGTGTGCCTGAATTACTGCTGGCAAAGAGCTGAAATGTATTAATGCAGATCTAATAAAGGCTAGTTTTGGAGGCTTATAAAAACCTATATATTCTTTTGAATAATTAGCGCTGGCAGTAAGCCCTTTAATCCCATAAAGCCCCATTATGTCAATAACAGACCTCACACAACAGGCAAATGGTACGGTGTCAGTACCGCAGCCCACGTTAGGGTGAACGAGCTGTCAAAAACATGTTGGGGCTGAAATTAACCCCCAGACAAACGATTTACAGCAAGCCAGGTTCCTCCCTCATAGCATCCACAGGCACATTGCTGACAACAGGGCGAGCACCACGAGCAGAGCATCTTTCAAGCCTCGTGCCACCCACAGTTAGTCACTATTGCACTGGCTGGCGGAATAGAGCCTCTGCTGTTGTAACAACTGTGATGATTACAGAGGGAAAGGATGGTGGTCCTTGGAGTGAGTTTCCAACCAAAACGTCCTCAGGCAAGAGGTCTCTTATGTTACAGGGGCTGCCCTCAGTGGGTAACAGGAGTTGTAGCAGCTCTGGTTCTTTATCAGAGCTCTAGTAAGAGAAAAATGAAAGCTAGGAGAACACAAAACACCTACCCCAACACCCTGTGTTTCAGAGGGACGTGCTACCCCCATTAAAATCTGTGATCGGAAATGAACATAAGGCAAGCCCCTGCCATCTCCCCAGATTAATCAACCACCACAGGCATGCAGGGAAACACAAAGCAGGTTGAAAAATAAAAGGATGCTGCTACTCTGCTTTGAAATTTTGTCATCTGCTGACCCTAGAATCAACCCTCTGGCCGGGTCAATGAGACCAGCAGGCTTCGGTCGCAGTGCTGCCAAACGGAGCCACCCTCCGTTGTGCTTCCCAGCATCTTCCCTCTCAACCCATTTCATTAGCCTCTCCTTAATTGCAGGGGATTCAGCCATGCAGAGTTAAGATTCCGGTTTGCTTCACGGAAGCCAGAGCAAGATACAAAAAAAAAAAAAAAAAAAAAAGGCACGAAAATGCAAGTTATTAAGAAATTCAGTGTTTTTAACACCACCCTCCCAGCTCCAGGCATCGGCAGCAGTCGATTCCACGCAGACGATAAAGCCGTTCATCACTGGAGGACCCGTGCGGGTTCGATAGCTGATGTAAAGCAGATGATTGCTTCCATCGATTCAGCCAAAATGCCCCAGCAGAGCTGCGTGCTGTCGTGGCCAGAGTGCATGCATGATTTTCTGATGGTTTAATAAATAAACCATTGATTACAAAATGGAGCCTGATAAATCCTGACGGGGCAGATTTGCAGCTGTACCTCTCCTCTGACTCCTATAATTAACAGCTCAGTGCTGTGCTACAGCGAAGCAAGGACCGGCTCATACGGCAGCAATAGCGCGTTAGCAACATTTATGAAAATGTGCAAAATTACTGCACCCAGCATAAATGACAAGGTCACTCCTTGTTTTGGCTAAAATTTTCTCATCCGGGGCTGTCTTACTACAAAAGAGACCATTTCTGACACCAGGGCTTCAGCCTCCTGATGACACCGTGGCCAGGAGATCAGCCCTCAGGTCGAGCACTCACCAGAAGGTATGAGAGATGGGGATGACCAGCTGGGCTTCGGACACACGAGGGCTGCTAAGGGAACAATCCCACTCCTCGTCACAGGTTCAAAAGAAAAGACACCTTGAGAAACAGTACCGTGGCAAACCTGGAAGAGAGATCTGGGCAACTACAGCCTCGCATGGTGCCTTTCTGCTAAGCAACAGAACTACAGCCCTCCTGCGCACAGTTCCTCAAATGGCCTATTTTTTTTTTTTCCCTTGAAGTGCTGAATTTAGAAGATCTCAACCAGCGCATGAGCCTTGCTGATGCAAGAGAGAGAAAGCACAAGCTGAATCAAACGGCGTTCACCTGTCCATGCAAATGCCGCTGCTGTAACCGTGATGCACAGAGGTGGAACCCAGCCACGACTCATGGGTCTTCAGTCCCAGTCCCCACCACCGCCAGCTCCTGCAGAAAGAATTATGCTTTCTGTGATCAATGTATACGTTCTCCCAAGAACATACTTTGCTATTAAGCCAGGCTACTACATGTCAAATTACCAGAGGAATTGCTTTACTATTTACTACCCTACTAGACTCTCCAGTCAAAGGAAGGTCCCAAATATGACGGCAACTTGCTCAAGACTCATACTTCACTTTACAGTACTTTAACAGGGTTGCAACTTCCTGATGCAACATTCTTTTTACAGTTTTAAGGATTTGACTTTTTGCCTTGAAACAAATATATTGCAGAGGAGACTTACAGAGAGAAAGGATTTGTCTGGAATTTTTCACTCAACTCCCTCCAGCCTGACTGGAGACAGAAATACACTTGATGATTTAAAAAAAAAAAAATGCTCTATTTTATCATGATAAATTCTTGTAATTTAAAAAGGTGACTTTGTACATCTCAATTCAAATGGAAAATGAGCTCTTTGGAAACAGAATGTGCAGATCTACAAAATATGTTAAATAGCATAGGGGATATTACTGAGAAATGTCCGTCGGAGAGTACTCATCTGAGTTAATCCTGTTTCCCAAATGAAATAAAGTGCAACAATAAATAATGGCTAGTGTGTAATTCCATGTAAAGTCAGGACCAATCTTTTCTTTCATCAAACTTGGTACAGTGTATGTGCCATGCAATTTTAATACCCTTAAATAATGTAGGAGAAATAGTGCAGACTAAGACTGACAGGAAATAGTCTAAGTTCCCAATTTTAGGAAACAGCCTAGAAATGAAATTTCAGGAAGATATAACTTCTTGATTAAAGGCAAATTTTTGCTGTCATACCCCCAAAGAAGTACTAAATCTTATTACTTTAATTTATTAGATTTATGGCTATAATTTAGGAGAGTACCACAAAGACAACCAAAGAATCAGAGGACCTCATTGTGCTACACTGTCCAGCCATTGCAGAACAACAACCTAGGAGACGTTCAAGTAAAAAACAAACAAACAAAAAACAAACCCATCTCCCTTCATAAGCATGCATCAGCTTCTGATTTTTGACAGGCAGCATCAGCAAATGCATTTCTGACTCCTTCCATTTCCTTGCTGGATGGTTCTTAAGCGTCTCCCTCTCCTCCCCACCCGTCACTCCTGACCCTAATTTCCCGCACGCCAGATTTCTGTCCTGCTGATGAATCTGATGTGCCTGATAGACCGGGCATGCAGGATGCTGATTAGCTCCATCGGCTTTAAAGTTTCCCTAGCCCATTTTTCAGGTAATCTTGTCTGAATGCCTATCTAGCACTCACACATGTGGCAGAGACGCAGCATCTCACCTCGTACTCCAGGAAGACCTGCAATGAATCAGTAAAGCTCTCAGTCCAGATGTCAAAAAGCAGAGGCGTAAAAGCCTTGCTGAAGCTGCAGCTTGAAGCCAAACCTGCTGTATGCTTGTATGCCTCCCTGCAAGCTCACGGGAGTGAAGGTTTGCTGCCCTGATGAAAGCTGTGCAAGGCAGGAGCAAATACACGGAGAGTCACAGCGCATGAGCTTACGCCGGCAAATAGTAATGCAAATAAGTAACTCTACTCACACGAGCAGCCTCCATAAATCCAGAATCATATTTGTGTTCAAATACTTCCTCCCACAGCTGCAAAGTGCGTGGGGAGGCTGAGAAAGAGTCATCTGCAAGCACAAGAATTCATACGACTTCAAGTCATCCTTATTAGAAACAAATGGTACATATACACCACAGGAACAGACAAGTAACCAACGCTGTCTCTGTTCCTTCGGTAAATGAACCAAGAAAATGAGCTGCTCCAGAACAGGCCAAAAAGGAATATATTTTTTCAACCCAAAAGGGCCGAAAAGGTGCTGCTCCGAGCCTCCTCCTACCCCTCCCTACCTCATCTCTGCCAAAGCTGGCTCTGGTCTGCTCCTCACCTTCATCACCATGCTGCTTCAACAGCATCCTCAACATCTGAGGTACTGTATGGCACACTCAATATTACAGATGGGGGACTCACTGCGGAAGATACCTAGCTGAAAATCACATTTTATAGCTTGTGTTATGCTGACTAAATAATTTAGTAGTCCCTTCTGCTTTTAAAATCTTTCAGGGAGAGAAACTTAACTACTACTCTACCAAGTTCCACTACAAGTAGTAAATCCTTCTACCAAAAGAAAAGTAAACATGGCCTTGAATTTTTTTTTCCTGTTAGACCAAACAAAGCCCCATGTAAGCCAGTGGGTGAAAAGTTTATGTTGTTATGAAAGAGATTGGATGAGTTACAGTAAAACCTTTGAGCCTGGAACTTCTGAACAGTTTGTACCAAACTCTAAAAGACTATAGAAAATAACATATCTTGCCATGAAGTGACAGTATATTTGAAGAAGAAATCATACACAAGAAGGAACAGATTAAAGTGTGAGTCCCATTTAACTCTACCAAAAGCTACAAACACTACTATGTTTCAGAAACTGAACCCTAAACAAGAAAATTGCATCTATTATGCTACGTCCCTGGAAAAAAAGAAAAAAATAGCTGCTGCAGCATCAGCCCAAAGGGGATGAGGATCTTTAAAATGGTATAGCTGCACTTAAAACTGTTGAGATGGCTTACACAGCAACTTGATATCAATGAAGTCATGAATTTGATGGGTTCCAAATCCATGATGTACTTAGGAAGGATTACTCACGTGGAGAAAGTTAGGCACTTATTTTTGCATTATTTATTACATGCAAAACCAGCGCTCTATATATTATTATCCCCTGAATCCATGTCTGTATGTGACACCCTTCCTGAGCAGCAGGCACCTTTTGATGTTTGATGTGAGCCCATTCACGGCTGAACCTCAGCTACATATTTCACAGCAGCACCACACAGAAGCTCTGAAGCCCCCTTGGACTTTCCTGTCAAAACAGAAGCAGCACAATACAGGTCCCCTGTGCAGAAACACAGCATCTTTAATACTGGCAGCCATTTGGTTGCATGATGCCTGGTGCAGCTTCGGCCCACAGTGGTGCCAGTGTGAGCAGAGAAGGTGGGCCTCATGGAAGCGGTGCTCTGCTTGCCACGCTGCTCATGCTGCTGGTGCTTTCCCCACTGATGGTCACGCATAGATCAGTTCCCTCTGGCTGAGGGAAGGTCACTGTCCTAGCACATTTTCCAAGGCACTTGTGTTGTGATAAAGTTTCCTCTGCTCCACTGCCTCCATCCTTAAACAATGGAACAGATCTTGAGTGCAATCACATAACACGTGCAAGACAGCCAGCATGGGTTCATAAAAGGCAAGTGCTGCCTGACCAACCTCATCTCCTTCTATGACTGGGTGACCCACATGGTGGATGAGGGAAAGGCTGTTGACAGTCTACCTAGACTTCAGCAAAGCCTTTGACATGGTATCCCACAGTATTCTCCTGGAGAAGTTGGCAGCCCATGGCTTGGACAGGCACACTCTTTGCTGGGTTCACAACTGGCTGGATGGCTGGGCCCAGAGTGGTGGTGAATGAAATGAAATCCAGCTGGCAAATACCAGTGGTATTCAGGCCCATCCTCTTTAATATCTTTACTGATGATTTGGATGACGGAATTGAGTGCACGCTCAGTAAGTCTGCAGACGACACCAAGCTGGGGAGAAGTGTTGACCTGCCAGAGGGTAGGAAGGCCCTGCAGAGGGACCTGGACAGGTTGGGTCGATGGGCAGAGGCCAATGGGATGCGATTCAACATGGCTCTGTGTTGGGTCCTGCACTCTGGCCTCAACAACCCCATGCAGTGCTACAGGCTTGGGGCAGGGTGGCTCGAAAGTTGTGCAGAGGAAGAGATCTGTGGGTGCTGGCTGATGCTCGCCTGAACGCAATCCAGCAGTGTGCCCAGGTGGCCAAGGGCAACGGTATCCTGGCTTGTATCAGGAATAGTGTAGCCAGCAGGGCTAGGGAGGTGATCGTGTCCCTGTACTCAGCTCTAGGTGAGGCCGCACCTCGAGTACTGTGTTCAGCTTTGGGCCCCTCACTACAAGAAGGACATCGAGGCCCTGGAGCATGTCCAGAGAAGGGCTACAAAGCTGGTGAAGGGCCTGGAGCACAAGTCCTGTGAGGAGCAGCTGAGGGAACTAGGGTTGTTTAGCCTGGGGAAGAGGAGGCTCAGGGGCGACCTTATTGCTCTCTACAACCACCTGAACGGAAGGAGTGGGGAGCTGGGGGTTGGCCTCTTCTCACAGATAACTAGCGATAGGACCAAAGGGAATGGCCTCAAGTTGTGCCAGGGAAGGTTCAGGTTAGAAATCAGGAGACATTTCTTCTCAGAAAGAGCTGTCAGGCATTGGAGTGGGTTACCCAGGAAGGTGGTGGAGTCACCGTCCCTGGGGGTGTTTAAGGAAAGGATGGACTTGGTACATGGGGACATGGTACTTAGGGACATGCTTTAGCAGGAAATATAAGTGGTAGGGGTACAGTTGGATCAGATGATCTTGAAGGTCTTTTCCAACCTTAATGATTCTGTGATTCTATGACAAGGCAGTGGGAAAGATCTGGTCTTAGGGGAAGAAACAGCAGTGTTTCTCCTTTTAAAAACAAACCAAGGATAGAAAAATCAATAGTGTATAGAGCAACTGCGCTATTTTTTTTTCCCTACAATGAATACTAATGCACACACCTTTTAGAAATCTTTCCCCCATTTTCAATAAGGCACCACACTTCTTTTTCCTCTGCACATGTAGCTCCTCCTGTTCACCTTGCTCTAATGTTCTGAATTTCTCAGCAATTCCAAACCTAATTAAAAGTCTACTTAGCAGAAAGATGCTTCCCTCCTTTTACTGCCAAATCTCTCCACCTCGTTACTAGCCTCAGACACAAAGCTTGCAATACCTAGGGAAGCAGTGACAGATTTAAGGCCTAGCCCCTGATGCCCATGCAGTGTTTCAGACTAGCACTTTGGGACCAATATAACTAACTGGGAGGTTCACAGTTTTCCAAATGAACACAGGGTAACGGTTTCTCTTTTTTGTCTGAACTCAGCAGAAGCTGTCCAACTTCTGGAGAAAAGTAATCTAAGCACTCCCCGCCAGCGACAGCAGAGCTTTCTAAAAAGCTTTTCTCGAAGCAATATACAGCACGGAGCTGAACAACCCCTTTTTTTGGTCCTCACTTGAGGTGACCTGCATAACTTGAAACACAGCTTTATTACCTAATAAAACCTCCCATCACACTAACTCAGCCTGTGCGGCCATGCACAGAGATAAAATGTGTGCACATGGGCGCACACATGCATCCATATCACATATTCCTGGGTTTCACCATCTGGCATTGTTCTGGGGATTAATAAATGCAAAGTTAGGTTTAAAATACCACAAACGTGCCCAGGGAAGGAGAACTCTCACTGAAGATTTTAACAACCTACACGAAGGCGCTACGAGAAAAACAAAGTCAGCTAAGGCTGCAAGTGAACTTTAGCAAAATAAATGCACATTGATCAAGTCAGTGGATGCAAAAAGTTACAATGATATGCGTTTTATGTAGCATAAGTAAGTCACAGAACAGTACGATTGATTAAAGGTTCCTCAGGTCTAGAGGAATGGAAATATGATAAATGCTAATGCGACAGAAATGTCAAAATAGATGAGGAATTACACATGCCAGTGACTGAGCGAAAACTAGCTGAGATTAAGTCTGAGACAAAGATGAAACGCCAGATTGCCTAAAGCTAATTATCTGGACAATTAATGGAATGCCTGCGACTCATTCTGATTATTAAGAGCACAGCCTATTTGAGAAAGGACAAAGCTATTTGCAGAAGTCCACACTGATTTCCTCGGAAGAGGATGCTGGCAATGAAGCGGAAGAAATTCTTACCCTGGAGATCACTAAGCCAGCTGCTAAAGCACAGTACGGCCGTGTCACCTGGTACCAAAAACCACACCGATCCCTTCCTTGGGCTGTCACTGGTGTAAAAATTCAACACACGTCTCATTTCCCAAGTTGATAATTTGACAGCGATCCTAGATAAGGAAAAAATACACGTCTTCAACACATGCAAAGCAAGATATATAAAAGTAGTTCTACCTCAGCCTGCCAGGAATTAAAATTAACTTCTTCCAGTTTCTCCTTAATTTTATCATTTATCAGTTTTAAGGAGATTCCTACATTCTTCTATATCTACCCACTCAAGAGCTAAATGTGGTTCCCAGATACATTTTTTTTTTTTTTTTTTTGATGTGATGACACTTAAAACTATCTACAGGCCAGCCAGATGCAAATATCTGCTCATTCATCAGTTAATAAGTTAACAGGAGGAAATGGTAAAGATGTTTAATAAAAATATTTCACTTGCTTCTTTTCAAGAAGAAAAAGAAAAAAGGCTAATCCCAAATACATAGATGCTAAAGATGCTTTCTGTGTAGAGTTATCAGAACCTTTTGCTACATTTCTGGTACAGGACCATGTTAATATCTGGAATGAGAAATCCCCAGCATGTTTCCCTTTTAAGCATCACATTTGTGACAGTAGAAAGCATGGGGTCCACATCCTTTTGAAGACAGTGTTACATTTTCACATTTTTCCCCCTCCAGCGACTTCCCTGGAAATACATACCTGTCCACCACTGCCATGAAGCCTCACATCCATCAGCTACAAGCTGCTTGGGCAGCAGAGTAAAATGGATGTAGCCCACCCCAGTGTTTCTCCAAAGAGTTTCCCCCTTCGAACACCAGAGGCAAATCAGAGCACCCATCTAGGCTGAGCAAAGACCCATAGTGCAAACTTCTGAGCACAAGCTCCACGGTACCTAGAAGGGCCAGCAGCAGGCAGAGCAAGCAGCTCCCACCAGCCAGGAAAACTCCCAGGGGCCAAATTTATTCATCCAGGCTCTGTCACAGACCGATGCAGTTATTCTGCTTTCAGCACTTGGCTAACACCTTTGTGCCGTATGTATATTCATTTTGTAGGTTTATGCATCATTTAACAGCTCAATATGTAGGAATTTCCAGAGTTGTCTTGATCCTCAAATGTGGATGTACTTCAGCACAGGGATCAAACAGCCGAGCTGTTCCTGCTGCTTATTTAAATTCAGCATTGTTCCCTTAAAAAGCAAGCATCTATAAGACTGCGCTTTCTGTAGAGAGCATCGCAAGCTGCCACGCTTCTCGGAATAGACCTTTTGCTGGGCTGGTGTCAGTTTAACACACCGTGCCTAGATTAAAACTGTTTTTACAAACACCATTCCAGAGCAGACACCAGATTTTAGCCGAGAAGGCAGCCAGTTTTACAGGAGGGAAACCAAACAGTTGCATGAAGGGACAGCCCGTGTCTTCAAAACATTTTATCCATCCTTAGATGGCAGAGGTATGAAGACATACTAAAGAAGCAGTGCTTCCTATTTTATTCTCCACAGAAAGAGGGCTGGGAAAGGGCGAAGAGCAATGTTTGGAGCTGCAGAGCCACTGCACCACCTCAGCAGCAACGTGTTTGGTGAGCACACAAAACTTGGTGGCAAATCTGCATTGGGCACCAGCCCAAGCTCCAAAGTGAAGCTGTGTTAGCAAAGCCCCAGTAAGCTTTAAAAGTATGAGGAATAGGTCGCACATTAAGCCCCAAGTCCCACGTGCAGCAGTGACAGCAGCCACGAGAGGGGTCACAAGCAGGACGGATGTCTGTCCCGCTGCTCCTCCTGCAGTTCTTGGACCATGCTCAATTACCACCCGCAGGTAGGGTTATAAGCAGAAAGCATTTGGAATCCATAGGCTTAAAATGTTGCTTTTTTTTTTTTCCACCAAGATGAAAAGCGCCCCCAGCGCCTTTGTTTAATGTTCATATTCCTCACAAAATCTTGCTAACAGTTAACGGTTTTCCAGGCCCTTAAGGAAAGCACGTTAATATTTCAAACTTCAGAAAGGCCAAATCTCTCCTTTTGGCCTTTTAAACTGATTTTCCATTTCTAAGATGGTGATTAACACCCTGCTGAGAGACACAAACACACAGTCAAGAACTCTCAGCTTCTCAGGCCACACTGGTATTTGAAAAACACTCTTTTCAGCTTACATTTTGGTTTGCCAAAATACAGAAATCAGCTGTTTCCCAGGGGAGAGTTGACAGACACGCAGAATTTCAGCGCACAGATACGATGGAGGCTGGGAAAAATACACAAGCACAGTGAAGGCACCGGTCTGTGCCACGCACTGAAGTCAGGGCAAGGAGGTGGTGAGAAGAAGTGCACGGCAGTGCTTCGAGGGGAAAATAGCTGATAGGTCCATCTCAACTGCCAGAGTAACCTTTTCTGATCTTTGCTTGCAAAAGATGATTTAGGGCTCTAAAAGACTTTTATTTCCCCTCAAAAGTGGCGTGTCAGAATAATGCACACTTCCGCTGACCCCATGGGAAGCACGGGAATTGTGCCAATCCATCACGCCGATGCCACCATCCACCGCTATCTTCCACGTCTGTGCTTTTAAAGGTTAAGAAGCCCTTGGTTTTGTGAAAGGATATTTTTCCCTTATCTCAGTCTTAAAAACAGTTGGAAATTCATACAGCTTCTATCTATATTCGGAGAGGTAAGGGGCGGCGAGCATTATTGCTGGACTCCGAGTTTCTTTCCAGACTTGACAAAAAACAAGCCACTGCTAAACACAAGCAAATGCTGTCCTGTGTTTTGATTCCCTTTGCACTGAAGAGGTTAAGTGGCTACTGAAAGATGCATTGTAGCTTTCCACACTACAATCCATCCATCTTGAGCGCAGGCATGAAAGATCCTGCAGGACTGCAGCTTTGGTAAAGCAACAATTCTGTATTTAAATGATCTGTTTGGACGAGGCTTTCCAACAAAGTCCTGCGTGGCAGCCGCTCCAAGCATGCGGCACGAACCAGAGCACTCCCTCCATCCTCCCCTTTCACATTTTCAAAACCCAGCAGCACTCTGACTACTCTTCTCACGTCTCAGGCATGTTTTCTGTGACAAAGAATAACCTGTATTCTCCCAAACCTTGCGGATCTTAATCTGAGGAAGAGGCAATACAGAAGGGGAAATTCCACTTTTACCAAAAATTCTGCCAGAGTAGGTTTTGTAGAACATATTTTTAGACAAGGTACCTTTTAAACCTCCAAATAGAGGGAGAAAGAGGTTAGAAAATATGTGCATGCATATATTTGATTTAAATGATAAAATCCTACCCATGAAAATAAAGAAGTTGCACTCACAAGAGGTGGCCCAAATTATACCCCTGTTGTCCCATTAATCATATTTATTGCAAAAGTCTAATAATGTTATCTTCGGTCCCAGCTTCAGCAGCCTATAATTTAACATAAGCACCTTTCCTTGGCATGCGAATTGGGTACTAACACTGTCTCCTCCAACCTCTTTTGTGCTTTTAAATTAGAAAACCTAAATGTCACTTTTCTTCAGCTACGGAATACAGTCAAGGTCACTGTAAAATAAAAGAGCAATTAACTTCACAACCAAACTGTTGTACAGGAGTGAAATATAGTACTTCAAGAAGTGGGTAAAACCTAAAAATATTCCTAAAAACGGTATCTCTCGCTCAGGCTAAAATGACAAAGCACAGCTCCAGAAATTCCTGTCAAATCACGGAAAATATTCCACCTCCCCACCAATTTGTTCGCTGTGCTTTCATCACTGGGAGTTAGAAGGGCTTGTGTGATAGCAGTGATAGTGGAAAAGCTGGCTGCCTCCCCCCTGCCTCCAACCCTGTCCCCAGGTGAGCCCTAAGCAGTTAATGAACATTAGCACAGAATTTCTCGTTTTGTCTCCTCTATCAATGAAATGACAGAAGTTGTACGAATTCTCTGTGTAAAATTTTGCAGGAGACAGCAGTGACAATGGATCAGGACGGAGTTTCCCTATGTGAAAAGACAAAGAGAAAGCTAGCATTAAGGGTTTGGAGTTGATAAGTATTTTAAAATACAAAATTATCTCAGCTCGAACCCTTCTCTAAAATCAGCCAAGATTTTGAAACTCGGTAAAATTAAATGCGTTATCAACACACAACTGACTGTGCAACCCAGCACAGATGAATTATCTCATTATTGCCATAGAAATCAGATGAGGCGTGCATAGTAAGTGACATATTAAATGCAATTATAAAACCCTACTGAAGTGATGTTAGTGACCTGACACATGACAAAAAAAAAACACGAGGCATTGCAGAATTAAGGCTAGAAGATGTGCTGATAATATTTCTATACAGCGTACATCAGATAGAAAAATACTGCTTAGACAAAAGTACAAACCCCACAATCAAAAGAGATTAAAGATGTAAGAAATTAACAGGTAGAGGAGGAAATATCTTCAAGAGGAGCAGTGCTACCTGCTGATGCTGTAATCTGCAATTGCCCTGATATGTTGAAGGGGCCGGCAGAGCCACCTCCCCACATCACTCGCCTCCATCCCCTAGCATATAGGAAGAATCACACTCACAGCAGTAATTTTCTCCTATGAAACAACAAAGAATTGGAAACCAACACAGCCCAGAGACCCTGGGAAGCCCCCATCCCCTTCACCTGTACATCATTTGTGAACTCCCCAGTGCTGGATGGCCCAGGCTGCCACAGGAGGTTCTCTCTATTTTCTGTTGCAAAGTGTTTCCTTCAAACCTAACCTACATTTGCCGTGCTGCGACGCACTGCTCTTTATCCTGCTCACAACAGACAGATTACAGGTTACTCCCTTCTTTTGATCAGACTTTCATACCTTTCAAGGTCACACAGCCCAGCAAAGAGACCTGGTGACAGCTTGTATTGTTTCAACTTGTCCTACATCCTATTTTCTAAATCCCTCATCGTGCCTGTTGTTAACCTCTCCCACCTCCTTGCATCTTTCTTCAAGTCTTGTGACCCAAAGCAGGCACACAAATATTCTCCACGAGTCCTTATTGGTATCAGCCAACTCAAAAGGACTAATTCATGCATCCTATGTGCAATGACTCCTTGCAACAGCCCCTGTTGACTTGCATCTAGTTTGTGCCACTTTCGGGCTACAGAAGACATGCCTTAGAGCTGTCTCCTGCTTGGGCAGCACATTTCCCTGGATAAATACCATCCTCACTTATCCCACAGAGCTGCATCCCATCTGCTTCAGGCTGGTGTCTGCATTTACTTGAGGCCCTTCCTTTTCAGTAAGCGTGGCAGTGAACCACACAAATCGTCCTGCAAAGGGTAACAAACTACGAAGACAGAGCAAGTTAGTGAACTAGATCACCACGTGCAGGCATGCAGGACATTACACCAGTGCATCTGCTTCAGGGATGGCACTGTTTAGGAGCCACTTGTGGGCTCACATCTGAACTAGACCCATGCATTATTACAATTCCACCCCATTTCTGTTACTGCCACACGTTTGATCCCAACACGCAACTGGGAGTTTTTAACCCTCTGTTTATCATCAGCCTCCAGCTCGACCCTCAGCAGGTTCATCCACCACACAGCTGGGAGACAAATGCAAAGCCTGGCCCCCAAGCCTGACATGAAGCCTGTGTGGGAATGTGTTGTGCCTCACAACAAAGAGCTCGCTCCCTGCCCCACAGCTCAGCACTGCCCAGGAGCCAGAAAGCAAGACCCTTGCATGATTTGATCTCTGCTGGAGACGGATGCTGTGTGCAGCGCACAGGGGTGGCTCTTCCTGAAACCCAGCCTCAACAGTTGGCAAAAATGGTCTTTTTTCTCTTCTGACTTGCATCTGACTTTCACAGTAAATGTGGAAAGCAAACCCTTGTTCTGGTCTGAACCCAGAATAAAACAGTTGCCTGCTCTCATACCTGCACACAGGTTAGTTGTGAAACACTACTGATAAAGTGGATTTTATTAGTTGAAATCTTAAGAAAAGTAATCTGAAGTTTGTTTAGTTTGATAAAGTCAAGTCAATCAACATACACTTGCACCTGATTCAAAACCAGTTTTTAAATACTTTGGGAATATTTTGGTTAGAGCAGCATATCATGAGGAAGAAAAGCTGCCAGCACTTAAAGAAGGCAGAGGTCTGAAATGAGATGGGGCAGTGCTATGGTACTTCTACTGTTGTCCTGCCCTGCTGTATCTGGTCAGGGGCAAACGAGGGGAAAAAACCCTTTTACTCCTATTTCACATCGCTAGCAAAGGAAAAACATGAGCACACGCTTTCTACATGCCCTTGTCAGAGGATCCAGGGCTTATTGTTCACTTATTGGAATGAGTCAGCTTGAAATGCTTTCCTTCCTTTTAACGCAACTTTCAACTGTCATAAGCACCCTTGTGAGTGGCAGCGGTAGGTGTTAGATGTGGAAACAACCCTGCCAGAAAGAGAGCAGTGATTTTCCGAGCACATTGCTTCATTCCGCAATGAAATAAGTTCTGCTGTTCACAAAGAATTACTCTATCAATTGCTTTATTCAACAAGACAGACCAGTGTAACTTCTGTTTTTCCTTCCTTCATACAGTTCATTTCATTCCTCTTGGAGGTTAGGACACTTAGGAAGTAAATTACAAGCTGTCTGGTTTGCAATTCCAGCACAGGGGAGCATAACATTGTTATAACTCTAGGTATGTTACTGGGACACTTCTTCCCTGTAATGCATTCATTTTAATGTAAAGTTAATTAGTTGGTGGCACTAATGAACAGAAATAGCCAATACAGATATCTGCATTTAAGGGTAGATTAATGTGAAAATGACAAAGCAAAAAGATTGGAGCATGCTCAATTCTACTTGCGGGCAGGGTCTAAGCCCTTCGGTTTTAACTTCTGAAGGTTATGGAGTTTAACTGGATTCATGGGGTGGTTTACTTACATTATACAGCAGGGTATTTTTGAGCCATTACTCACTGTCCCTTGTGCCGCCCAAGATACAAGCCAATGAAATAAAGATGAGCATTTGTTATTGGCTGGAATCAATTATTTTTTCTGGGAGAAAAGGCTGATTTAGAAAAAGTTAATTTCAGATAAGAATGAGAACAAAGTAACAGATAAGAATTTGAGAGGCTTCAACCTTGCAGTAAGTTAAAACTTTCCTCTGAAAAGTTTAAATACAGTCTACAGAATTTTGAATTCTTTTCCCATATATAAGCGTGCAAGAAGAAAAAAGTTTTTCAATGTCCAGGTTGTTTGTCCTTTTCCAAAGGAAGGAACACACCAACAAATTAATTCTTCCTATTCTGCATACCACACATTTGAATCTCTCAGCACTGAGTATCAGCCATCAGAGCCGCTGCACACTGGCAAAAGCTACTTGCAGCTTATTCATTGATGGGAGGGGAGAACCACCAAAGCGTGCTCATAAAGAAGCCCTGACACAGTGGGGGTTCAGCACACCTGCCTGCTTGTCCACACAAACCCCACATATCCCTTTCTCAGAGTTCACATGGGGTCTGCCAGGAGCAAGCAGGGCCAGCTCCTGCAGCCACACCACCGTGCCGGTACTTGCACCACAGTTACCCCAAGGAAACTATCAGCCAGCATCAGACCTGCACCAGCTCCTTCTTCCCCAGGAGCATTCCTGCATCAGCTTCTGCTTCACCTGCCTTACATTGTTCCACATAGATGCTTTCCTGTAAGAAAAGATGCTCTAGATGCTCCTTAAGCGACATTTCGAGCTGTTTTTAGCAGAGCCTGCTGATTTCTCAGGTTCACAACCCCCTTGCACTGTGTGATTCCTGCGTGCAAAGGCAGGAAGCGATGCTCAGTTTCACACATTGCACGGCTCCAGCCCTCAAACACACAGGCAGTCTGTTGCTTCCTGTGAGACCCCCACACTCACTCACATCCTTTTACTTCAGCTTCACTCTCGGGTATGGCTCCACCACCAAACCCCGACTGCAGCAAGGATGGGGACGAACCCCATGCTGCCTCACACCATGAGGAGTTGGGGGTCATAGCAGAGCTTATGGGTGGTCACAGGGATGAGCTGAGCCCTCACCTCTGCAGCCAGAGATGCTAATACTAATATCTCAGCACACCATCACAAGGGATATAACAGGAAAAGAGAGCTGGGTGCAGAGGGGCACTTCATCTCCAGCTGCATTTCAGTTTTGGAGAGCGATGGTGGAGCGGGATACCGCTCGCAATATCCCTGCTGGATTTAAGATAGCGACTTTATTATAATTTAAAAATCTTTTAATTAACGAATCCTTCTGCAAGCCACTGTCGGCGGTTGTTTCCATGGCTTCTGCTATCGGATATTGCAGAGCACAAAGCGCCACCGCAGCGGGAGGGGGAGGCCAGCGCATTGTTCTGCGGGAGATGGGGACCGTGGGGACCACCCCAGGGTAGAGCTAAGGCTGCTTTCATGGCCCTGTGCCCTCGGCAGGGAGCATCTCCCAGGAAAAGGGTGTCCACTGCCAGTCCTACACGCTGCTGTCCTGGCCCCACAGCAGCGGGACCCCAGCTGAACCCTGGCTTTCTCCTCGAGAGAGGTTTGGAGTGAGGATGAGCTGTAAGGAGCAGAGCACAAGTAGCAGTGCTTGAGATGATGGCGGGTCATTACTCTTCTTTCGCAGCAACCAGAATTTACAGCTTGAGACAGGCTGCAAGAGGGGCTGCTGATTGCTCTGATTGTCATCCCCAGCATCTTGACCTGAGCAGTACTTCCAACAACCACTTCCCATCCAGAGAGGGGGACAATGTGGGGCCACCAGCTCACAAAGCCTGCAAAGGACCAAACTCTGGGAATCACCCAGAAATCTGCCCAGCATCCCCCTCTCACTTCCCTCAGGTGCAAGGCCAGGTCTGCTTCTCCCACGCAGAGGATGGGCACGTTCAGCTCTGCACCGCAGCTCAGGAGCATCCCTGCAGCTCCTTCACACCGCAACGGGCACAGGCTTTAATTCGTTGTTCTCCAAAGTTTAATCAATCTGCAATGGGTTGACTTTCAGATGGGAGCTAAAAGCGATTCCTTAATTAGATTTAAGAACTGCAACACTTGAAGTTAAATCATGCTTAGAAACATGGAAATTGAAAAATGATAACTAATGGGATTTACAGATGATTTCCTTTAAAAGCCAAAAATTATTATTGTACACGTGTACCCCAAGGACCTTTCTGTAGCTGTTAAAAATATCCCTCTTCACAGCAGACAATGAGAATATATCCACTTATACGGAAAGATGAACAACAAAGCTTCTGCCCAGACATTTTTAATAAGATAAAGATCCCCAATTGTAGAGCAGAGCCTGCAGTCCCTTCCGCCTCCTCCTCCATTTAACACTGAAGTTCTTTTGCCACTGTCACGGCCAGGCAACACAGGGGCCACACGCCTTGGCTCTGACCTTTGTGACATTGATGAGGTCAGCTCTAAGAGGGGACATCAAATCTGATCGCAGTTAGTGGTGGGTAAGTAAAGCACAACCACATTTCCAAATACCCGTCCTGTCTTACAGTAGTGTAAGGCTATTTCAATCCAAATTTAGTACAGTTTAAAAGGTTTAGGAGCTTAACACAAATTACAGAAGAGCCAGGTATCAATCTTGACTAATCTTCACATCATTGTGGATTTCCTGAATGATACTAATGATTCACAGAAATTACCATTTGCTGTTTTAACACGCCGAAGGGGTAAAATGATAATTTCAGGGCTTTTCTGAAAAGCCCAAGCACTTCTTTCCACATCTTTTATCATCTTTTCTGACACAGACAGAACCAAAAGCAACTTAAAAAACCCTACCAATTTTAACAACAGCAGATAGACTCCAAATCTACTTTATGAAAGATCAATTTCATCAATTAGTGTATAAAAACCAAACCCTTGCTCCAGTGCAAACACACTTATCCCTCCATGCGGTGTTGTATGCTCACATTTTGCATGGGCTCAGTTCACAAGCTCTGTGTGCTGCATCTCTTCACTCAAGGGTCAATCACTTCAACATCTTATTCTTTTCCCATCTCTGGTTTATGGAAGGCCACTGCTACTGCAAGGACTAAAATACGTGGCCAAACCAAAGCACCAAGTGTCAGCATATATACCAGTGCTCCAAACACACCGCTTGCTCTGTGCCTTGCTTATCCTCAGAGACCTTCCTTTTGCAAGCCTCACATGGAAGCTATGGATGTGATGAAAGCAGGACACAAATCCCACACTGTGTACTCTATCCAACATCAATAATTTGAATTACATTTTATGTCTAAAGAAGTTACTGCATCTCACAGGGGACCCTACAGCGTCCTGAAGGCAAGTATTTTAAGTTTTCCTGCAATTATTCATTGATAACATTTACCATATTTTGTCTTGCTCAATAAAAGAATTAGCAATAAACTTAAAATGAGACAGAATTGTATTCTGAATCTACAGGTCAAAATGAAAACAATGAGCATGTTTTATGACATGGAGATAGCATGGTACAAGATAATAGATACACTGGGACAAAACAGAAGGAACAGAAATAGCTGCTGCTTTTCACATAGATTGTGTTAAGAACTGGTAGAGAAGATGCTAAGTTGTCATCACACTTTTTTTCTTTTACCTAGCAAGGTGCAATTCTTGCACTTTGCTAGAAACTGGAAGCCATCAATGCGCAGCAGCTTCTTTTATGGACCAGGATGATTGCTGCTCTTGTAGGGGTTGTATACCCCCTGCACCTTACACCTCTGGCAACCTCAGCAGGCAAGCCAAGGACTGCCATTTCAAGAAATCCTTGTTCCTTGAGTTTTTTCAGAGCATGACAGACTAGGAGGAGCCAGCACAGCCACCCTGCACCTGTGGCAGAGGAAGATACCCAAACCCCCACGCTGCTTTCCAGCGGGTACCTTCTTCCAGTGCTAACTGTATTTCCAAGAGGAAGCCAGAAGTTTGACACTGCAGCACCAGAACAAGTGTTGCTGGAGTCTGCCAGGCAGGAAAGGTCAAGTATTTCACCAGCTCAACGTCCCTGGTCAACCACTAGAGGAAAAACCACCTGCTCAGGAGCCACAAAGCCCTGGAACAGCTTTCCTTTTACACATGAGCGTGCTGAAACATTAGGAAAACCTCTTGCTTGATTAGGTAAGACAGTATGAAGGCTCTGGAGAAGAGATTACTTGGAAGTTACAATACAGATAATAATTAGAGGTTGTGTTCTGATGCACAATGCCATTTACAAACTGATCTTATGCCAAGGTAATTTTGGTCTCAGGAAGAATGCCTTTGTAGCTATCTAGCTATAAAAAAGCTAACCAATTCACTCCCTTTAAAACCGAACCTGTTGCTTGTCAGGGACTCTGGGTGCATTCTCCTCAGTCATAGGCAGTCCTCCATCAATATTTAATTTACCCCAAATTATGAATGCTTTCAAATCATGAACTGCATTAGAAGCTTTCTAGCTTTTTCTGGCAGCCTCCATTACAAAATGTAAACTCGGGAGTTTATTCTGCAATGGATTATAAATTACATTCCGTGACATGATGGAAACATCTTGGCCTTGCAGTATTCTGAGATCATCTTTGTACAAGTCTTATTCCTTGTTTTAACTAATTTGTTGGACATGGATCAGAATTGTCAGCAGTCTGTCTTCAGCATTATGATTGATAATAGTAATGTACTTTTCTAAAATAAGTTATTGTTCACGTTTCCAAGTGTATTTTTAAAAAAATGTAAGGTACTAGCTTGTGACCAACAGTCATGGTCTTATAGATTAAAAAAAATCTTGTCTCCAAGGCCAATCTGATATTTAACTGCCTAAAGCCCTAAGAAGAATATGGTGGTAGTGCCTCTATGAAAGCAGAGAAGCTTAAGTATCCTCTGAGCTACACCACAAACAGATATAAACAAGGGCTCCTCAAGAAGCCCCTCAAAACTCATATCTCATCTTCCCTCACAAGAGGCGGTAGGATACCACTTGAGCTTAAACTCAGGTTTTCCTAAATATGGGGGACATTTTGCAAGCTGTGGCAGAACATCAGTGCGAGGGATGGAAAACCTACATGTTTATGGGGCCAGATGCCTTTTGAGCCCATTTTTTAGATTGGTAGTGTAGACACAAAGCATCGGCTAAGCCAGCTGCAGCACCGAGCCATGAACAGGAGCACAGTCATAATATTTATTACCTTATCAACTCTTCATGACCAACATTTAAAATAGCTCATTTTAAGCGAAATCTATTACTGGATAAGGCTAGCCAGATGGCGTGGTCTTTTAGGTCTCATGACATCAGACTGCAGTCTTTATATGGTCATGGCGAGGGCAATAATTACCTTTTGTGCTCCCTAATTTCCGAAATTGCTCTCCAACTTCAGACACCCATCGTGCATGATTCATTCCATCAGCAGGAAGTAACGGGGCTGTGCAACAGGAGGAAGGGTGATGCAAAGTCTCAGAGTATGAGGAATGGGGGCCACGGGGGATGGCTCGACCACGAGGCTCTGGCACATCAAAGGCGAGCCATGCTTTTATACATGCACACAGGAAAAGGAAGTTCCAGCTCTCACCAGCAAACACCTACAATTATTGATCGTTTCAGCTGTTTAATTAAGAAGAATGTATTTTGGAGCAGATTTTAATTAACAGTTTTGCAAACCTATGGCTTTACTTCTATCGTCCAAAAGAACAGCACGGAACAACCTTTCTGGAAGGCTGCAGACCCAGGATGAACATGTGTGGAAAACCTGACACTTTTCCTCAAAAAAAAGAACATAGAAAATGTATGAAGTACAGTTCTACTTTCTTCTCCCACTGAGCAGCAACCAACCGCTCAAATCGCTAAAGAAAATGATCTGCAATTTTCTTCCAGATAAAGAATGTAGTGTTTTTTTTGATACACATGCACCTAACTGTGGCTTTCCATGAGTATAATTAATATCTCTAATGCATCTAACAAAAGAAAATCTGTTTTAAAATATAAATTTGGAAAAAAGGGATCTGAGGCTGAGCAAGCGGAGAGAAGAACACAACAGAAAAAGCAGCTCCAACACTTACGGCAACCTACACACAACGAACCCATAGATGAGCCTCTTGCTAGGAAACGCATTTATATGGATCATTATCTTCACATGATACCTATGCATTCGAGAAGCATTCAAGTGACCACATTATGCATGGCTCAGTAAACCACTTACATACACATGTGGGTGGCGTTAAAGAATCCTGAAATTATGTAAACAAGATGGGGAAATCAGGGCTTCCTGTCTAGGGAGCGAAAGAATAGAAGAGTGTATGCAGAGAGCTGGGCCCTTCCCATCTATTGTGTTTTATATAAAAAGCAAGAAGTGAGACTTGCAGATGAAGTTAAAAATATCATTTTGACTTAATAGAGGACAGATGTAGAAAACATCAACCCTGTCGGTATGCAAAAGATTTCATAACCACCTTAGCTGTGTGGCTTAGTTCATATAGAGAGAAGCTGGGAGAAGGCAATAAGAAAACAATAAAAAGACTTCTGCGTAGGTGTGGGAAGTGGGAGATGGATGTACGAGCAAATTGCTTTGAAGAATTGGCCAGCTGAAACAGGCCTTTCAGTGTGAGCTTTGTGGAGATGCAAACTTAGGAACCACAGCAGGTCCCAGAAGACAAACACAGATGGACTCCCTCCCCTAACAGGCACCCAGATGCACTTCTGTGCAGCTCCCTGATCTTTGCTGTGAGAGATGCAACGTGCCTGTGCTCACCACCCACCAGGACCACCTGGATGATGGTGCTATCACTGCCTCCTGGGCCACCCCTCATTACCGAACAACTGCCTGGAGGACAGGACTATGAACACCAGCTCTGGGGTGGGCTCCAAGCACCCTCTGATAGCCCTGCTGCAGCACCCAGGCACTGTGCCATGGTCAGCCAGGGGTACTTTGCCACTAAGTAAGGAAATCCTGGAAATAAGCCTCCAAAGCACTCAAGGCTTCTATGTTACCAAGCTCTGCTTCTCCACTGTTCTTAAATTCTAGTTAATGGAGGCCCTTTTGATGGGCTCCTCAAGCCCACATGAATGGCTACACAGCACATGTCCAGGGACATGGATGGACTTTACATTATCACAGGGAACTAATTCCTGCTTCCTGATAAGGAAACACTACACATTCATCTCCTTTTACCATATCCCATAAAACCTTGATTACAGCCTCTTACCTCCACAACAAACACATCACACACATTCAGGCACAAATGTCAGCCCTCCACATTTTTTGATGTGGCAGAGTTTGCAATTAAGGGTTCGCATTATTTGGCATGTAAAATATTAGGGCACGACCGCAGAACCCAACTGTATAGTTATTTCCTGCAGGATTTTCTCAGATAAGCAAAACTGGGACAACTGATCAGCTACATGAAGGAGATCATGTGCATGGTCAGAGGTTGTTACAGAAGTACAGCAGGAACAGACAACCCCCCGTGAGCTCTAGTCAACGGGTACAACTAGAAAAGCACTTCACTTGAACACCTAGCAAGTGTTCCAGTCCAGCTGACCATTCATCCATGTGCTTCTCCATCTGTTTCATGTCATTTTAAAGACAGACAGACCCATCTTCTTTTTGCAGATATTAAGACCATAAACACTTCAGCAGGATCCTTGGTGGTAGGGCATAAAGCTGAGATTTTAAAATCTGTTACAGAGACAGGCAGTATGAGGATTGTACTTGTCAGCCACTTAGCCAACAGCAGCCCTTCATTATCTAAACAGACCAGTCATGAAAAGTGGAACAAAGAACTTCAAAATTTGCTGGAGCCACTAGGTTGGCAGTCACTCATAGGTGCCCCTTTCCAGACAATCCCACACAACTCTGCTATTTAATTGTCTTTTCTAGAAACACAAAAACATAGCTGTATGCAAAATCTTTTAAGATTTATTAAAAAAATAAAATACTATTTTGGAAAAAGACTTATCTTTAAGCTCAAATGATGAACATACCATCTCTGCCTAACAGCATACAACTAAAGTAATGGCTGCTTACCCACTGTGTTGTTAAACTACACTAAAAATCCCCTGGTTTTGAATATCCTTATGTAGAATTACATTCCATTGACTTCACGACAAACAAGTTTCCAGCCATTACAGATAAGCCATCCTTCCAACTGTAATGGTGATCCCAAGCTTCCTAGCTATTTGCTTTGATCCAGCTGCAAGGTAAGCTGAATTCACCAAAACACAGATAACCCACACTGCTATGGACACGTACATGTTTCATAATTCTGAGGTGCAAAACAGAGGGAAGAGTCTGACCTTTGAACATGAACTAAGGTCACTGTGAAGGCAACAAAGAAATTTTCAAGTAACTTACTCTGTGCATCCTACTTTATTCGCTCCTTTTTACCTGAACATTAAGCATTTTTATATAACAAAGCTGTCATAGTAAGTGGTATTCCAGAAGATCATACAACAATAATGGATACACTCCACATCACATAAAGGTAAACTGAACATTACTATTGCTCTTAGCTAATTAGCCTCAGAGCTGCAACATATTAGAATGAGCTTATTTAGTGTTATTGGATAGATGTGCAACAAGATGTACTGCCCCTGGTTAATCACATATGATTTCATCCTGTCATATCCACAGCATTAAGTGTGAGGCGGCTTTAGAATATGTTTATACAGAAAATATTAAATTGAGAATAAAATACTCTTCCTCTGCCATAAGCAACAGCAATGAGGGAATATTCAGTGTCAGAATTTAAGGCCACGAGAGCCATAAAGCACAGAAGAATGTCCCATTTTCAAAATGAAGTAATTGGATTAGGCAATCTGTGGTAAATATTGCTTCTATAGATTCTACCTCATGTCATTGTGAGAACAGACAAAAATCCCCGATCTTTAGGAATGACAGACTTATCACAGACTTGATTTCAACAAGCCACGTACAGCAAGAATACACAGGAAAAAAATAGTCTAAATTTTGTGTGCGCACATGTAAAATGCACCTGCAAGAAAATACTTGATAGCAAGCTAATTTTCTTGCTTGGTAACATTTAAGATCTGGATACAAAGCTAAGTTGTCACATATATGGTTGTGTACACTGGAACAAGTTGGATACATATAGCAGTATAGGTTCTACACAGCTGCATCTCTAAGTTACTTCAAAGATGCTGGATGGAAATCCAGTCATTGGTAGAAAGAAGGGAAGCAAAAAGGAAGCACAGGCCAATGCAATCAGGTTCCCACCCAGGCTGTGGTCTCTCCAGCTTACAACATATTACATATTACAGAATTTATCAGCAAAGCTGACCAAGGTTCCACTGCCCAAGGAACAGACAGGGAAAGTACAAGCTTGTATATCAACAGCCTTCAAAGCTAAAAGACAAGAATTATCAGGTAAAGAGAACAGAATAGTGAACAGCAGATATGGTTATTTGTAGTCAATCAGGAGAGACAATGACAGTACTCCATCTGCTTAGATACAATCCATTTTGCAGCTCCCACGCAAGAAAAAGAAGAAATCCTACACTGAATCTTTTGGGAAGCGGTACCCCAATCACAATGATCTGCCAAGATGAGAAGTTGAACCATCTCTTTTATCACCAAAACAATTGCACAAAGATAGATAAAAATAGGATTAGTTTAAAAAAAATAAAGTTTTGATGAAACTTAACAAGCCTTCTCTCAACAAGAAAATTTGTCTAGAGCTATTAGTTCTTGATTAGTGGAAGCTTTTGCCCCCTGATGTGGGAGCATTCATTTATATTTAATGCTAAGGTTCATTCTAGTAGGTAGGAAGTTTAGAGAAGATGCTAGCATTGCTGAATAGATCCTTAGAATTTTTAGCCACTGAATTTTTGCTTTAGCAATTATGATTTTGACTACTATAAATTACATAGAGATTATCTCTTACTGATAGCTGAACAAGCAAGCAGTTAGAAGTAACTAAAAATATTACTTCAAAATAAATTATTTCTTCAAAAAGAAAATATATTCAAAAGAAAAAGGTATTTCAAGTGTTTATATATTTAGTAAAGTTATATACTGGACAAAGTACAAACAGCTTCCCTTGCAAGAGGTTTTCTAGGACAGTCCCTCAGTTATGAAACTTATGAAACCAGCTGAAAGACAGACCACCATGCACCTTGCTCTGGGACCTATGCCCCGTGTGTCTAAGGGGCAGCTCAAGCTTGGTGGTCCTCTAAGACATCAAGACACGAGCTTCTATTAGGAGTGGACCCAGCCAGCTTGGTACATTCATGTATCAGTAGAGGACTGTGTCGTATGGGTGCTGAAAGACTTGTTGGGTCTCCACTCAATGTGCAGTCATGGCCTTGGTCTAAGCATTCTTACTGTACTACAGAGCTTGACTGAAGTCCAGACAGAAGTAAAGGCTTCTGCCCAAACAGCTTGGAAATAAAGTCTGCCAGGGCATGAGCTCAAAGAGCAATATTGGCCTCCATTATCGAGGCTAACACTATGTCCAAGATCTCAAGCAGGGCCTAGCAAACGCTTGCACAACACTTAGAGAAGGTTGTTCTGTGTATCTTGTATTAGCCTGGGAGTCATCAGGCCACAAAGGACCAGGGATCTAGACAATGGTATGAGCTGCCTGTCTCTAGATGCTGAGTGCCTGAAGTTGTAATCCTCTGAAAGCTACGCCAGAATTGAAAACATGTACCCCACCAAGGTGGAGAAAGGAAAGGATGCTGTGCTGACACCATCATCATATGCTCGGACCACTGAAGCCCTTGTTTCATAGGCTTTACCATTAAAAGTGGCAATTCCTCCTTGCCATTGTAAAGATCACTGATATCTTCAGAAAATCTATTTAATTCTGAACAGATTGACAGAAATCCATGGGTTTCTGTTGACACAGATTCCACATCTTTGTATTGTCAGCACATGAAACCTACACACAGCAGCAAACCTGAACATCTGCACCTCTGCAGACAGCAGAGACATCATGCCTGCCAGAAATACGTTGGTCTATGAACATTATTCCACACTGACAATCAAAGAAGCAGTGATCAACATCCTCCCTAAAAACAAGGCAATTCAGAAATGTCACTTCCGTTGTCACAGTTGATGTCACTGAAGTGTCACTTGGAGTTAATATTAGCCTAATCAAGCCAATTATAGAGTACTTAGGTATTTAAAAGGCTCTTGGATTTGACTTTTGATATGAAAATCTGCATATCCCTAGATGTTTTATGAATTTTAAATGGTTCAAAGTTCAACTTTAAGAGCAAAAGCTTTCACCACACTTAGGAAAAATACCTCTGGCGTTTAAGCAGAAAGGGACGTTTTGCCTTGCCAGCTGGGGTGGGCTGTTAGCACAGCTTTTTACAGAGATTTAGCAAGAATTGAAAGCCCAAACCCTCTTATGAAGGGCTTACTTCCAGCCCCTCCACTGGGGGCCATGGTTTCATGAAGGATTGCACCCTGCTCCTTCACTCTGAAGGTAACAGATAAAGGCTAACACAGAGCAACATGGATACATGTGATGCTTGCCTGGAAACTTAAGGGGTACCCCCAGCTCCCAGCCTGGGGTTACAACTAGGACAGGGCACAAACCTCTGCATGGTGGCTGTGGTCCCCGTTCACCTAATACTGAGATGAGGTTTGCCTGAAAACCTACATGCTGCTGTTCCAGAATCAGAAGAGGTACTTCAGAACTCCCACTCATCTGCTGCAGCAGCTAAACTGGGCAGAAATTTGTCTGTGACATCTATTTTCTCCTTTCTTTAGCACAGAAGCTAATGAAGAGTTTCACGTACACATAATTGTCATGCACGGCAGTTTAATCTCCCTATGCGATGTTCATGGTCTAAACACACAAAGAAGATACATTGATTCTCACATAAATGAGGAGCTGGGGCATAAAATAAGCAGGAGGGAGGGACAGTGATGTTACTCCCTCAAGAAAAAAAACATACCTTTGGGATAACAGATGTCCTTGAGGGAAGGTCAAACTAGAGCAATTCCAATATCAGAAAAGTGAGCTTGCATTTTAATAAATCGGAGTTTGTTAAATGCAGAGGCAAGATGGTACATAGTCACATTTTCTTAACTCCTTCACTCAAATGCAGTGCTTCCCCTGCCACTTACATCTCCAGAGTACTAAGACCTTGAAAAGGAGCAAGACAAGGAGCTCAGAGCTCCACCCAAGCATCCTCCCAGTCCTTCCTGGGCACAGCACAGCCCTGCAAACACCACCTCTCATCTCCTAGCTGTGCACCATAGTGAGCATGCAGGTCCCTGCCCTCCCTTTCGGGCCAACCTGCATGCAACAAGCCAGTTCCCTTCAAACATCTGAGGAGCACCAAACAGGCAAGATATGTGGAGGGGAAAATTCATCACTTCAGTGAGGAAAAAAAAACACACAAAAAAACCACCCAGTACCTCGACAGGTTTTGTTTTATTTAAAAAGGGCTGGGTGTTTGCAATATTTACAGCACTCCTCAGGGAGATGATTGAATGCATTGGCAGCTGATAAAGTGGACAAGGGTGTACAATAAAGACATTCATCACATGTGCATTTAAGCTATGTATGGTTTATAGCATACCTAATCAGTAGTTGTCTCCCATTTTGTAAACAAACTCAGTCTCCTGTCTTTCCGGGCACATTCAATAAATAACTAATTTATACCCTTCTGTGATCCAAACAATTCTGTCCCCAGATGGAGGAGTCTGGGAGAAGCAATTCAAATTCCTGCATCTTGAAACTCAAAGGGTGTGGAAGTGCTGCCCCATCCATCCCTGGTACCTGCATCCTGAATTCTCACAGGCTTCCTAGCCAGACTCACAGCCACCCTGCCACATATATATTTGTCTGTGCTTACTTTATGTATCTGACTTTAGCAACGCAGACTAGGAAAATTATATCCTCAGAGGCTCATTGCTGCTCTTCAGGTCTCTTCAACCAATGCTACACCCTTTTCTTACATTCAAGCGTGAATCTTTTAAAAGCATGAAGCCAGATTAACAATCTGGAGAAGGGAACTTTCTTTTGAGGTTGGTTGATCAGAAAACAGGAGACAAATATATATTTACAAAAAGTGAATACCATACATAAATTTGAGGATTTTTCCACCTGCAAGAATTCAATTGTGCTATATACAGAAAAACTCAGCTTGATGTAGGTCCCCTCTTTACAATTACTTGCCACATTTTTCTGATTTCTTACTCTGTATTTACTATTCTGTTTTGCTGCTGTACAGAGTTTCTTCTATTGCAATCAGCGTGGGTGTCTGGAGTGTGAGCTGTTAGATTTCTGCTCCTCCCCTCATATCAACACACTGGAGGTTATCACAAGCAGCTACTGTAAGGAGCCTAGTTAGAGGTTTGTAGGATCTCTCGCAAAAACATGAAAGACTAGAAGGAAGAATGTTTTGTCTCTTAGCAGAGAGTTCAAGGAACGGGTACAGACAGGATAAATAGAAAAAGCTGCGCAACTTACTTGTGGGTTTGTAAATCCTATGTAAGAGTGATACACTAGAATGAAACGTTCACAGAAACACCCTTTTAAAAATTCAATTAGTGAAAAACTTACTGGACTTGGAAACAGCAAGAAGACTGTCACAAGAACTCTACACCTACCCCAAAATAAAAAACATTCCTCACATTCTGTACACATCTTTTACGTGAAGATGTAAACAAAAGAGATTGTGTTAAGAGAAATTTATATTTATGTATTTTCTTTATGCTGCTGTATGCCAGCCCATAATTGATCCCATTTTGCAGACAATCACTTAAAGGTTAACATTCCAAGAAAATTAAAGCTGCTTAGACAAAGTCACAATGCTATATTTTCAGAAAAGGTCAAATCATGGCATGTCATAAGGCACCACACCATAATACCTTCTATTTTGTTCTGTTCTCATAGATGCCTCACAAAGCATTTGTATTTTATAGAAGGATGCACCCAAAGTTCAGATAAAAAGGAATCCTATGATTGTTCCTCTTTATTTAGAAGGCGTTAAACACAAAGGATAAAAATACTGCATTTTTAAGGAACATCATGAAGGCACAATGCCTGCAGCTTACGCATTTTTGTATGCATTTTATCTACAAAATACCTGCATATAAGCGTTCTTCAAAGAATCTATGTAAATTTTAAATTAAAAAAAATGCGTAATGCCTCCAACATCTCCTCCCTGCTTTCAGCAACTAATGAGTTAAAGATGATAAATACCATTAACAAAGAAAGAGGATCTTTCCTTTGTTTCCCAAAGAATGCGGAAGCCTGACTTCTAGTAATATATTTATATACTCAAAGTTCCCTAAGTATACAATTTTGTTTCTAGTTTATTATTACTTAAAAAGCATTTTTATCATCTATAGGGCAATCATAAAAGTAATTAAAATTACTGTTTCCTATTACTGATCATATCTGCGTGTATTTGCCTCCTTACAGGAAAATAAGGATAAAACACTCTGCAGTCAACACCTCCAAAAGCCATATAGTCTTCCTTCATTCCACAGAGAAACTCTCACTGATGTCAAGTTTTATTTTATATTTATTACGTACCTAATTCCTGATTATGATTCAAGTTAAAACATCACATATTGTGCATCTGAATTGCATTTTGGATGTAAAATTTGCTCTATTGATAACCCAAAAGGGGCTCAAATAAGCTGCTGATGCCACAAACAAAAAAAGTTGAAGCTAACCCTGAAACCACACAATAGGAAAACGACAAAATGCACGGCTTGCTCCTACCACCTACACTTCTGCTGGCTGATGTTTAGGTCTCACATTGATTCTGATGGGATTACTTTAGAGCCTGGAGAAAAGTATTGTTAAACATCACCAGCAGCTGTAGCACTGATTTCATGAAAAAGGGGCTGACTGCTAGAGGTTTGTACAAATAGGGAACAGCTCTAACCAAACCAATTATAAATTAGCAATATGCTAACAGAAAACAATGACTTCGGTGCTCGATTTAAAACAGCATCTTATTGTTCTTTTGAGCCTGTCAGTTCCAAGCCTTACTGACCTCTTCTGTAAGGAAAGCAGCAAGTGTCCTGGCAATTCTTCTCCAAATAACACAGAAGTAACAGGCAGCAAGTTTTCCCAAGAAAAATAGCTCTATTTAAAAAAAAACCAACTGATTTGCAAGTTCAGTCACTAAAATTACACACTACTTAATTGAGATAGCTTGTAAAATGTGCACATTTCAAGTCTAAGATACTAATATTATGCTGAAATATATGTCAGAAACATAAGATCAGTATATTATAAGACACCTATCTGCAAGAATAGTCTGGATCCAATAAAAGAAAATAAGAGCCAAACTGCACATTTATATGCAACTCAATATTAATTAGTTTCTCCTCAAAAATGTATATAATCATTTTTATCATTTAATTTTTGACTCTAATAACGCCTGAAAAATCTAAGAGTCAAAAATATGTACCTGAATAAGTGTTATATGCTTTTTAGATCCGCCAGGTAGACTGCTAGCATGCCCGTTCCCACCCAACTTTAACCCAGCTCTGGCAGTGACCACGCAGCACCATGCTGAGCAAGGCGCCTGGTGCAGCACCGTACGCTCACAAGGACAGGCGATCTGATGCGCAGTACCCCAGTGCATAGGGAGAAGGATGCAATGCAGCAGAAGGGGTTTTGAAAGTCCTTGGCAGATTTTATTTTCAGTTTTGAAATGAATTTGGGGAAGAGTAAGGCCCACCCACCCTATTCTGAATGCTGCCTGCTGAAGCCACAGCATGGCTTACGCAGTGCTTCCAAAAAACCTGCTCACACCCCTCTTGTTCCTTTCTACCTGATGTGCCTGTCTTTCTGCAAATACTGATGCAACCCAGTTCTGTGGGTATTACGGCAGGGAAAGCAGCAGAAATTATGTTTCCCTATATAATACAGTAGTCTTCAGACTGCAACACTAGCAGTCATTTGCATACACAGTAATGGATGAAAAAAGAGGTGGGGGAAAAATAACTATTCCGTCTGTTCCTTCCAAAAGGAGGTACACGACCTTCCTCTGTTTCTAAACTTTTAACCATAACACACAGCTGGTGTAAGCAGCTGAAAAGGATCCAGAGCCAGTAGCAGGGTTTTTCCCTTGCATCTGTGACAAGGCAGCAGGAGTGCATACCTCCACATTTAAATGCATACAGCGAGGCTATATTGTAATACAAGCACACACAAGGACAGACATTCACATCCCCTATTTGCTTGGAGGCGATCCTAAGCCTGCACGATGCAAGTGCAATACTGATTATAAAGATTTTTTTTTTTTTTTTGCCATGCACTATGAGCACTAATGTTTTATCACCACTTTTGGAGAGCAATCTGCAGGAAGAAAATTACAATAAAATGCAAGATATTTCGAGTTCCCCTGCGTGCAGTTCCCAAGCTGGGCACACAGCTACCGAGAAACCATGCAGCACTATCTATTCAGAGGCCATGAATACGTTCAATTAAAACCAAGAAGCGCGATCTTGGAAGAGGGGATACGGCGATTGCACCCTCCTCCAGTGGCTAGCCCTCCTGTCAAGCGATGCAGTGCATGAAATGCAAGCTGAAATATTTCTCACTTCCCATGCAAGAAAGGAAAACAGAAAGTGCGTATTTCAGGAGGAGGAAACGCTTACCTTTTTTTTTTTTTTTTTTTTTTTCTTTCCCCTGCCCATTTGCGAAGCCAACAAAAGCATCACCTGCGTGGGAAAGGCATCAGAGACGGAGTGCGAGGAGCAGAGGCAGGGACACCCGGCGGTGCCCCTGCTCGCAGCAGGCACGGCGAGGCACGAGCACCCCCTCTGCAGCGCAGCGGGCGGCCGTAGCCAGGAGACAGAGGTGCTTAAATTAGAAAACCGCTGCCGGAGGAAATAAACGGGAACCACAGCGACCCCCTCGACCCCAGCAGCTATCAAATCCGGGAAGATATAGTGCACATCTGTTTTACGAGGCCCCCGGGGAGCTCCAACTCCAGCTACTTACCCTGTCTGCATTATTAATAGATGTTAATGGCTCCATTATATCGGAGAGAAGCCTCTTCCTCTTTATAATATGGAAAATCCAAGTTAAAGGAAAAAAAACAACAAGAAAACCTGCACTCCGAGAGGCAGCAGTCAGCTTCTCAGTCCCACCAAGTGCAGAACTGCACCCCTGCCTCCCGCGCCGTCCTCACCGTACTGATTTGGTAGCCAAAAATCAATCCAAGGCAGTCAGCAACCGCAATAAAGCAAACAGGCAGACAAAGACTTCCTGCCATAAGGCAACTCCTGAATACACAGTTTTCTTTTTAATCAGGTTCTGTGTATAAGCTCTAGCTGAAATATTTCAATTTTAACGCAAATGACACACTGCAAAGAACAGAATAGACCCACACCGCTCACG
The DNA here is from genome assembly GCF_964035555.1 of Netta rufina. NCBI lineage: Eukaryota > Metazoa > Chordata > Aves > Anseriformes > Anatidae > Netta > Netta rufina. Next base: position 43,914,923 of record NC_140124.1, read on the forward strand.
TCTCTCTTCCCCCTGAAAATACACGGCTTTATTTCTGCAGCAGAAGTTATCCATCACCTCACAAAGTATTATTTGGACCGACTTGATGACAAAGTATCCTCTGTCAAGTCTTTGATTCAGTTGATGAATAAAGGAATGTGATCCTAAAGCATCCCTAGGCTGTGTTTTTGTTAATGCACCGATTTCCTCAGGGTCCATTCATCCTCAAGGTAGGTGTACTGCAGTCAGGCACCAAAGTGGCAAAAGACCTTCCACAAAAGATATTGACCTATTTTAATCTGATCCATGTATAAATGCTGCAGAGCTACCACTGGGAATAAGTGAACTAAAGGCATTTTTAACCCCTTCGTAGCACCAGGATGAAGGAAACTGCATCAACAACAAACACAACCTCCAAGACCGTAAGTTTGCCCTAGCATCAGTGGAAGAGATCGAGCTAAGAGCCACGCGAAGTGCTACAGCTTGCTCAAAGAAACAGACACCTCTTCAGCTCAGTGTTGCCATCAGATAATTCTGACCGGCGGTTATAAAATCGCCAAGTGCCAGAACAGATTTCACCCTGTCCCCTCTCGCCTTGCCGTGCACGGTACCGACGTGAAACCCAACACAAACCCGCAGAGGATGCGCTCACTCCCCTTCAGGACAGCGGCACCCCTGAATTAATTGCACGGTGACATTTTTTGCATACAGGGAGGTGGGGGGGGAAAGCGCGAACGCGTGGAGAATCACCTTCTCGCGTTGCAGATGCACGCTGCAGCTGTTTGCTGGCTTTCGGCAAATGAATGCGAAGTGCCGCTAATTCTTCCAAGACAAATGTAAGCGATTGGCTTTGTTGCCGCTCGCCTCTGCGGCTTTTGAGACCACGCAAGCACGCCGCAGACACGAAATCACAGGGTCTGGCGGTATTAACTGAATTACAGGCAGCGCTGATGTGATCATCTTCATCTCTCTCGCGCGCTCTCTAATTATTTATCCAGATCGAGCCTGACTGCTGGAAAATTAGCTCTCTACAGGAGGTAACAGAGCTGAAAGGTTCTTTTTACCAAGAAATGATGGGCTGGCCTCTAGCAGTACATAAGCCAGTGCACAGTTGTAAGGAAATGTCACGAGATGTAAATTTGCAAGTAGATTTCTCTCCCTCCCAGAAGAAAGAAGACATTCTTAGAAGATATGAAAATACACATGCATTCATACAGAACACAAAATAAAAAGACACAAAATAAAAAGTCCACCTAAATTCCTGATCCTGAACTTAAAAGAATTTACTTAAATTTGGAAGAGAGATGTATTTTGGCCAGATCTTCTTATTGCTTCGTATATTTGCTCCCACTTGCTTTTCATTAAAAAAAAAGTTGGTAGTCTGCACTTATACAAAAAGATTACACTTCTTGCCATCAACTGCAAAGAGACCAAGTTTTAGTTCTGATGTTTGGGGGGTTACAAATGTGAGTGTGATGACACCAATATTTTATTCACTTGATCAAACCAACTTAGAGAAGAGTGGAGAAAGCAAAAATGATTTTTTTCAGAAATGATTTTTTTAAGCTCAAGATGCTCCTTTAGCATGGAACAATCTAAAAAAAAATCTAAAAGCTACTGAACCTATTTTTTTTTTTAAAGCAATTAAAACTGCCAAACACAGGTGGTTTAAAAGGAACAGCTTTCAAATTATTTTCGATTAGCAAGGCTATCATTACGAGCTGATTTGCTGTACTGCATGCATATACAGACATGTTTTTCATACACTTTAATGTACACTTCGGTCCAATTCTAGTCGCATGTAAGGCCAACATAAATTTTAGTGCTAAAGAGCTTTAACTTATTTGCCCATTTGAAGCATTATGCACACAAAACATTTACACTGAAACAATGCAACAGCACAATGCAGATACGCTGAATTCGGTATCGATGAGCTCTGCAACTTAACTGCTTATTTAAAAAAAAGATGGAAGCAGATCAGAGGATGAACCTCCTCACTTGCTGCATTTGCAGCCCTTTCCGTAGTGTCAAACCTTCCCAAATCTTTTAATTGTGCTGGGTGTTATGCATGCCAGGGATGGAGCGAGAGTAGTTGTCAGCCCACCTGACTGCAGAACAAAGAGCATTTTTTCCTCCCAGCATTTGTTACTGATGCTTGAGCCACACCCTTTGGTCCTTACAAAACGCACTCTCACATTCTCCTTTTTCCTGTTCACACGCAGAGCCATTTTCTCCCCAGTAATAAGACATCAGGGATTCTCACGCTGCAGAATTACTGCACTTGGGTTGCGCAGTTTTTGAACCCCTGAACACGTCTGAGGGAGGGATGGGGGCTCTGGGTGATGCTGTGTTTTGGCAGTGCAGGGAGCCTCTTGCTCCCCTCGGGATGCTCGGTTGTGGCCAAGGGCACAGCCTCTGAGGTGGCTTCAGAGCAGGCTGGGTGCAAGGACAGAGGAAGAAAAGCCCCAAACCAGATAAATACCAAAATAAAGTCCTACACCCTCCTCCTCTCCCAATCTTCCCCAGGATCAAAATGCTCAGGGCAGCCCCAATGTGCCAGGCATGGATCCCCATCTCGCCTCCTGCAAATCCCTGCCATGGAAAGGCTATTTCTGTGCTGCTCCACTCAGAGGCCCTCCTGCCTCTCATGTCTCACCCACACACCAGCCAGGACTGCGGATCACAGGCACACGGCCGCTCCAGAAACAGACATAAACCAAAAAACCTTTTCAGTGAGCTGTAGAATACCCCAAGCATCCTGTATTTTTTTTTTTTTTCAGATTTATATAATGAGGCATATTCCTGCCTCAATCTATTTATAAGACAAGCAGGCAACACAAGGCAAGATGCAGACAATGCGAGAACAGGTACCTGTGAAACAACCTGTGCCACTTCTGCCTGTCACAAACATCTCCTTCACCTCCGCTTCATACTCCCGTGCTTCTGGAGGAAATCCAGCAACACTGCCCTGCCAGCCTTTTCACAAGGCAGCAGCAACAACTCGTCTGTGTTTTCAGCAGCTCCATAGCAGCAGGCAAGCTGCAGGCATCCCGACAGCCCTTTTATTTCCTCAGGCACCCAAGTTACACATTCTGACCCACTGAGTTACAAGAAGGGTGTTTCCTCCAAGGTTTCAGGGCAGGCAGGGTTAAGGAATCGCTTGACTTAGCCAGGATTTCTCTTGCAAAACCAGCACTGCTGCGGCCTCTGAGGTTTGGTGTAGGTTTTTTTTTTTTTTTAAAAAAAAAAAAAAAAAACAGGTTTTGTTCAGCTGTTCCTTGGTATTTGATATGTTTTGACCCAACATGATGTGTCATGATCCAACAGCCACACACACGCCCCGAAGATAAGCAGTGGTGCTCCTGAGCTGGAGCGTGACACAGCACAAAAAAGACCTGTCGCCACTTCAGCATTAAGCCTCCAGAAAAACTTTAAGTCATACTATTCTAGACTAACCAAATACAGCTTTAAACCTAAAAAATAAAATCCGTACCACCCAGGACGTGTTGGACTGCCGACTGCTAAGCGTTCTGGTGACTATTTTGGCTGTGGGTGTGGGTGGAGATGTGTCCTGAGTTTCCTACTGTCATTGCCATGGCTGTTCATGGGGTGCATGTTCTCAGAGATCCCTGCTCCTAAGGACAGTGACCCACCAAAGGAAGTAATCCAGGCTGGGATGTCAGCTGAGGAAGACAGGCAGTGGATTATCTGGCTGAAACCGTAAAGCATGCTGGCCTAAAAGTTATTTCCATGGCGCTGAAGACATACCTGAAGGAAAAACATGTCTCCAGGACACTGCATGTTGCATGAGTGGCCAAGCAGCCCTCAAACACACAAAGCAGTACAGGGTACCACAGCTCTTAGCGTGAACAGCAGGCACACGAATGCTCAGCATTTCTTGGTGCTAACAGTGAGCCCATGCAGTTTATCACCATGAGGTGATTTCCTTCCCACCAAGCAGTGGCACCTGCTGGAACCAAGGACAGAAACCAGGTGGAGTAGCAGGAACACCATCAAGCCACCAAGTACTGCGACTGTCAGGAGCATTAATCCTGTTGTCCTTTTTTAAAGTAATAATCCTTATCTATTAGCAATCAAACAGGCACATTTACTTGCACTGCTCTCAGTTCATGCAGATTTCAACTCCCCGTGCAAGGGTAAAGCTGCCACTGCGGGTGTTTGGGGGACGCTCCCTGCCTCCCTCCCAGCCTCCTTCCTTCCTCTGCACTCGCCTTCCTCCTTCAGGCCCACCAGCCCTGCAAGCTGCTTCTCAGCCATCCCCAGCGCTCCCGTCGCTCTGTCAGGGCTGCCTTTTTCAGTCACAGACGGTGATGACAAATGACAGCCTCCATAACCCAGCCAGCAACGCTGTCCAGGGGCGAAGCCAGACAGCCACGGGGCCTTCCTGCCGAGCACGCATCACCCACAGCCCTACATCCCATCCACCCGACAGGGCCACAGCCCCTCAGCAGGCTTTGGAGCACACAACACCCCCCCCACACACACACACTCCTCCAGCCAGCAGGCATCACTTTCACTGAAGGAGAAAGCCTTTCTTCCCCCAAAAGAAGGCTGCACGCAGACCCGCACACTGTGTACTCCAATATGCTCTGGTAGCGACAGCCAGCTAGATGCACGCAGACACCCCGGGGATCAACCTCTCTATCAGGAACACCACCCATGTTTTAGGAAGCAGACTGCAAGGCTGTGAGGGGCAGGAATTAAAGCCCTGCTTCCCACCTCACCCATATGAATGGGGTAACAAAGCAGGAGTATGATGCCCATTTCTCCCCTAAGGATCACGAACACCTTCACAAACACCAGACCTGACAGCACGCTCACAGGATCTCCATACACAGCACTCCCTCCACCACACCCAGTTCTTAGCTGGAGAAGCAATGCTGGAGGGAGGCTTACATCTGCGTGCCCAAGGTCAGGCTTGGCACTGGTGACAGACTGATCTGCTTTCAGTCCCTCACACATCCAGCTTTCAACCCCTGGGTGGGTTAGTCCTCGAGAAGCGCTTTGAAGGAAAATGGTTTTGCACATTTTCCAAGCTAGGGAACCAGCAAAGACGTGATGAGGCTGCGTTTCTGGGACCAGCTGCAGCATCACCCCCTGCAGCAAGCTTCGCCCAGCCTGCACCAGCTCCGTGCTCCCCATGCGTGCCCATCCCCAGCAGCACCCCAGGACAGGGCAAAGAGGAAACAAGGGATAACTCACACCAGAATTGCCTACGTCTCGTCCAGTTTTCTGCCTGCTCCTTCCCTGGCTCTTTGGGACCTTGTGATCCATCAGCAGCAGAGATGTTACACACAACCACCAGCACAATACCTATCACAACGTGCTGAGAGCACTTCCACCAGCTTCCAGCAAAACCCCCAAGCCCTCACAGGTGACTTGCATTGTCCATCTGCTCCTCTGGTGCCTCTGCAGACCCTCTTCCCCACAGAAGGTTTCTGAGGGTAAATGCACACCACTACATGGCTCTGAGGACTAATGCACACAGTTTTATTGACAGTAGTGCTTTGCCTCACCGTGGTGAACATTTGGTTCAAGAAGCCTGGATGAGACAAGCACTTTGGAATAAAGTCCACAGCGTACAGGCAAGCTCAGTGAAAACCCAGAGCTCGTGCTACCAGAGCTCTGTATGGACAGGTGAAGCGCACGGTGCCTTCCAAAGCGAAAGGCTCCCCACCTGGCCAACTGCAACGTGAGCAGGCACCAGCAACGATTTTGGATAAGAGCTCTCACTGCTGGAAGCACAGCTGAGATGACTGGAGGCAGCCCTTCCTTGCAAGATGCTCAAGCCACCTATGGTGTCCTTACCTTAACAGCTAGGCAAAAGAGCAAAGTAATACTTTTCTTTCATTTGCGAAGAAATCTAGACTGGAATTCCCTCTCTCAAAAAAATAATCAAATTTAGACTCACACTTTGGTAAATCCTTAAAATAATCTATTTATTATTCACTGACCTCCAAGACAAACGCTGATTTTCACCAGAATAAAGAGCAGCCAAAACCTCAGCCAGACCTATCTGTCACCAGGCTGGAGCCTCCCAGCACAAGGATGCCAGAAGAAGGTGACAACTCATCAGGACACCATGGAGCTTACACCTTCCTTCTTATTAAACCTGAGTCAGACCCTAAGATTTACCTTCCTTCATGTGCTACCCCTTCGTAGCGAACGGGGAAAAATAAAATCCATTCAGCAGGGAAAGTAGTTCTTTGCTAATTGGAAAAAAATACTATTTTTCCTCTTTTCCGTCTTCCTCATTCATGTTCTCCCCCCTTTTGCTTTAAAAAAAAAAAAAAAAAAAAAAAGAAATTCCAAGCAGACATGAAATTAACAGCATATTGCTGAATTCCTAAGGACCACATTTGCTTTGGAGGTTGGACATCCCAAGTCTCCAAGAGCAACTGCTGATTTACATCAGCTAGATAGGTCAGCATTTATTTTTCCTTTTTTTTTCAAGTTGATGGGTTTGCTTTTTAAATACAAGAAAATGGGACTTGAGCTGAAGTAGAGCTACCACATCCAAGAAGTTTTTTGGTTTGTTAGAAAGGCTGAACTACTTCCTCAGAAAAACTCCGAATTGGAATTGACTGGTGTGTGAGACCAGCAGTTAGCAAGAAAAAAAGAGCAGACTCCCAGCTATTTTTCCCCACAGCCAAACCCGCTGGGCAAACACAACTGTATTCACTATTTACCTTGGGGCAGGACCCAGAGTCCTTAAGCAGGTTAAGGACTCTACTGTGTTAATCTTTACATCAGGCCGGTGTAACACGCATCATATTTAAACAAAATCATGTCAATCCCTCTTTAGCAAGGGGCTGCAGCAGGGGGACAGGACGCCAGCCTCCTCCACCCTATGCGCACGTTGCGGTACAATCTGCTGCCTTCCATAAACACTGCCATTTGTCTTCTCTTTAGATGCATTGCAGGAATATTTCCATATAAGCCCTATTAGAATAAAAATGACAGTGTGACAAACAGCTTCGCAAATAGGTCTGCTGCTCAAACAAAGCACAGATGCAACACGCTGATTTTCAGAAATATGCTGTGTAATTCACAAGTGCTACTAGTTGATCTGAAACCCAGTAAATTTAGGCAGTCGCTTTATATCTTCCCCATCACAATACCTACTTCCTTAAATACACAGCTGAAGTAGAGCATGTGCTCTCCTCCCGCAACAGTTCCCCCAATCCCCTCCTTCTCCTCCCCTCCAATTTAGGCTGATTACAGGTTTCAAAAATCTTAGAGATTCATTTTTAAGTTCCATTTAAAATGCTGATTTTTACTTGTTTCCTTTTCATCTAGATCAATACTGCACAGATGATAAATACGTACCGTTTACCATTTATACGATTTCATCCTACCATTGAATATCCTAGAGTAAGCTTCGGAAAAAAAATATCAGTTCCTGGATAGCACTTTACTTCCCTCCATAGCCTATTCCCTATTTACATTTTATCTATAATCGTAAGTCTGAGTGGGCTCTATTAATGCAGACACCCATTATAACATACAGATATTAAGCGTAGCAGAAAGGAGCTGCCTCTCGAAACATTCACTGCTCATTTTAAAGTTTGTCTAAATTTATGATGATGCTCCAGCGTATGCATTATTCTTTGCAAAACAGTGCCTCAGCGTTAAGATGTCACCACATTAGTTTTCTATTCAGTCTTCACCGAGAGGAGAAGCCACCATTTTCTTCTCGACACATGCAAATTAAATTCTGTTTGTCTCTACAGAAAGTATAAGCCTCAGAGAATTCTGCATGTCGGTGGCGAAACTGTCACCTAGCATTAAAAACAAGTATTAATTTGTAAATGAAATTCCTCAATCCTGTTTAAAGGAAGTAATTAAGCATTCAATGGGCTAACAAGCCAGCACAAATATTAGTTTTATTATTTCCAAGGTACCTCACAGCCATATAGAATTCCCTTCACACTGATGATCTTCTCTGTCAGAACAGAGAGACCCTCGCACAACACGATTTTTCAGTAGATGCAGGCTTACTCGAGTCTTGTAGGAGCCGTACATTTTATTCCACTGCAAATTTAGCAAAACAAATAGCTGCTCACGCATCTGGGATTATTCGACTTGATGCACCTTGCATGCATCCCACTTACGAAATGCAACGCATTCTTCAATAATCACGCAGTATGTTCAGCTTTCCGAAAAGCTCAAACATTTTTCCTAGCAAGAAGGCTTAATAACACTTTATCTCATTAAGCTAAGGTTTTTAAACAATGCCCACATTTAACTGAGATAAAGCGCTAGGTTTTCTGTGATTATCTAGCAATTCCAACTATTCGGTGTTACAGGAGTCTTAGAGCGCAGCTTAGGAATTTATTTTCCAGCAGCCCTGTGAAACTCGTGAAGTTAATTCATTGCACTCCCAAGAAAAGAAGCCTTAAAGAGAATGAGACAAGCCAGTTCGGGAGCTGTAGGCAGGCTGTTTTGCTCAAGGCTTTAATAATAATTTCATAAATACTCTCCCGAACTCCAGAATAGCCATGCTGCGACACGAGCCACAGCGGAACGAGCCCTGGCTCTCTGGTAATGCACAAAAATCCCGACATATTGCAGGGCAGCTGAAAGACACGTTCATTAACTTTGTTGTCGTGTCTTTAAAAAGGTCAGGCGGGATGCTGATTGCCAGACAACCACTTTGGTTCAGGCATTTTTATTAGACAAAAGGCTTACAGTTAGCACTGCATTGTGCCCCACCCATCTGACTCAGGATTGTCATGTTTTCACTCCATTAGGCTGTAGGGCTGTACTACAGTCTTCTAAGTAAGCATCCCCCAATACACCCGTGCATCTTAAACACGCACTTCTTTTCCTCCTCTCCTTCCCTCCCAGATAATATTTTGGCAGGTCAGACACGAGAAGGAAAGCCCCATGAATGAAACAATGAAGAAAGAGAGCAGCACTGACCTTTTCCTGTAATAACACCTCCCATCCCTCCCTCCCTCGCTGATTTCCAAAGTAGGAAACCGGTTCTTTACAAATGAAGAATTACCAGAAGAAACAAAAATAACCCTCCTACAGAGCACCCACTCCCCCACACCAAAAAACAGGCAAGGGAACCTGTATTAATCATTTTTCCTGACAATATTTTTAGCGAGGATTTTTCCTCCCTACCTTTTGAACAAGGCAGCCTGCATCGCCCTCGCTCTATCTGCATATGACATACTGCACAAAACGGTTAAAATAAGATGAAGCAAATGTTATTGTTTCCTCTCCCTGCACCATGCATATATATTGGCACTGCTACACAAACACACAGTATGTGAAAAGAATGTTAAAAACTTTATGAAATTCCAGCGCTGAAACTTTCGATAAACACATGGATTTAACCGTCTAATTCATAAGAAGTGCAAGTTTCTCATGAAAGAGCATCACATTTACTTCATCGCCATTTATATGAATGACTTTAGGCAGGTTTACCTCAACATTAAATACCAAATACATGCTATCAGAGAATACCGAAGACACTGTGAAAGTACAGACAACATTTTCTGTTTTCAAAGCAATTTTAAGTAATACCACATTCTCTTCGGACTCACTCGCTGCGTACGCTCAGTTTAATTAAAACCAAAACTTGTAGCCCTTATTTGCCTTCTGAAAGGCAAGCCTGACTGAGAATAGCCAACAACAATATAATGCTAACACGAGTCAAAATGGAGCATCATTTAGCCGAGGTACTGAAGGGAAAATAATCAGGTAGGGCACGTTTTTCGCAGAAAGGCCCAATCGCCCCTGCCTTCCATTTCTAGAACTGCTCATCTCATGAGCATCCATTATTTTTCCCCTCCACAGCATCTTTTGAAGTGTATTTTGCGTCTCCAGACAGCCATCACGCATCTATGCGGTACCAGGAGTTTTCAGAAACACGGGCTTCTTTTGAAGGTAAAAACGCAGGCAGGGTAAGAAGAATAGTTACTCGTTACACTAATATTTCACAGCATGTATTTGACAGAATCCTATTAACCCACAATTACTTAACCTGTGGTGAAACGTGGCCAACTCTTCCCTCGGAACAGGCATTTAATAGGCAGATGTTTCATGCTGATAAGGCAGTTTGCATTCTTATTTCATTAAAAAACACAATTTTCACGTGAAACAAGTTATATACATTACCATACCTCAGCTTTGCTCTGCGGTTTTCATCTAGTCATTGAGTGTTGAGTGGCATTAAAGCAATCCTTGGGGTACCTACCTGCCGACATCTCAATGGCTCAAGAAAGGCCATAGCATTGCCGCAAACTAATGGAAAGATCTCATGCTTTCACATGAAAAGGTGAAATAGGTGCTGGTGATGTGAGCACTGGAAATACAGGCAAGTTCTTGGCAAGTTACTCTTTTTTTTCGGTACGAAAAGCGGAGTCTTTCAGCCATTACCCACAATGCCTCCCAACCAAAAAACATCTGCAATATGCTGCCATCCCCGTTTGTCGCAATCAACCCGCCTATTTAAAGAGGGGGGAAGAAAAAAAAAATAATCATCTGCCGAAATCCGCACAGACACACAACACGCCTGGTACTTACGCGTCGCACCGAGCCGCATGTAGGAGGGCAGCCCTGGCGGCGCCAGCCATGGTGGAGACCTGCAAGACCCGGGGATTTGGGAAGATGTTATTCACCTGCCTGGCGGGTTGGAGCCGTAAAACACCCCACCCTTCCCCAGACCTACCACCTAGGATTTCGCCCATGATGCTCTCGTTTTAAATGCGGTATGCAAGGCGCAGAGAGACGCTTCCCAGGTATTTCAATGTTAGGGCTACACCATCAAGAGGAAAGAGCGCTTAAGAAACACATAAAATGCATGGTTATGCATAACCATTTCCTCCCTGTCAAAGCTCAGTGAGGGGAAAAAAAGGCTTTAAGCCACTTATTTCACACCTTCAGGAGGTGCTTGGTTAGGGCAAATGGTGGACTCGCACTGCAACGTTTGAAATCAAGGTCTCCTCAAACACTCTTTTTCCCTTTCTCCTCCAAGTTGACGGTCCCTCTCAGCCAATTTTGTGTAATTTATCTAGTTCATTAGAGAGCAGAACCACCCGTCCTGCTGCATGAAGTGCTTTAACATCTATGCCGGGCAGGCAGCTGTTGCTGCAACGCCACAGGAGGAGAAGGGGCTTGCTGGAAGGACGCATCACCAAATCCCATCCTTTTTGGCTTCCTTCACCAACACGGCTGTCTTACAACCACCACCCTGGTGCGAGCGGTGTGCCAAAACCACATTTGGGTGGTGTTCTGGTTCTGTGACCGCTCCGACCTACAGCCAAAGCCTGGATGGTGCCCAAGGGGGGCTGAGCACTCGTCACAGCCCCACAGACGCCCAGTGATGGGACCACCGCCTCCTGGGTCACCCGGCATCAGGGTTGGATCCTGATGGACCCCTCCCTGGCGCAGTCCTCAGCGGGAGGTGGGCACATAGGGCGCTCCCATGGCCACACCGTGCTTCTGGAACCTTCCCATATGCCCAAGGTGGGCAGACTCCTGGTGGGGGTCTGTGATGGCCCCACAGCCGGGCTCACAGAGCAGCTCTCTGGAGGGAAATAGGGTTGGGAAAGCAACGCAGGGCGTGCTTTAGGGTGGTTCCACGCGGGGCAAAGCGCAGTTGGGATGCGATGCTGGTGGGACTTCGGGGAATAACAGGACTTGACGGGTGGTGGGGGCGTTGTAACTTCAAGCAAAAAACCCCAAACCACCAAAATCACAGCGGGGAGCACCCACCCAGCACACACCCTACAGCATTGGCACCGCGGCTGCCCGGGGTGGGGGGGGGGCGAGGCGGCCGCTCCCCTGCGCCCTCCGCATCATGAGACGAGACCGCGGTGCCCCCCCGGTACCCGGTGCCCCCCGGTACCCCCGCGGGGACCCCTTCCCACCCTCCCCTCGCGGCATTTTCGGACTTGCGGAAACTTTTCCACCGGGAGCCGCTGCCAGGGGGCTCCCCCCACCCCACCCACTCCACCCCCAGCCCTCGGGGACCCGCATGGAGCGGGGGGGGCACTCCCCACTCCCCCCCCCACACACCCCCCAAAACCCCACCGGGGGCCGTCCACGCACCAGGTCCGACCCCCACCCCTCCAACCGCGTATTAGGGGGGGGTCCCAGCACTCACCCCGGGGGGGGCCCCGCTGCGGAAGGGGCGCTGCTCGCCCACCTGCACGGCTGGGGCTGGGGCCGGGCACGGCGGCGGCCTCCCCTGCTGCAGGAGGCAGGCAGGGGCGGGGGCGGCGGGGCCGTATATACCGGGCACCCCCGCCCCCGCGGGAGGGGAGGGGAAGGGAGGGAGGGGAAGGGAAAGGAAGGGAAGAGGGGGGGTGATGGAGAACGGGAGGTGGGGGGGGGGGGCGGCGCGGTGCGCGCACACGCGGCGGTCAGGTGACGGGGGGGGGCACTGCGGAGCCGGGCGGCGGCCGCGGGGTGCGCGCACACGCGGCACACACACACCGGGCACGGGGACCCCCCGGGTGTGCCTCCCTCCTTGCACACGTGGAGTGATGTTCCTTAAGGGGGGGGTATTGGGGAAATGGGGGGGGAATGCAGGTCAGGGAGAAAATGAGGGGGAAAAGGGAAAAAAAAAAAAGGGGGTGAAAATAATGAATGGGAATGAAGCGGAGAAAGGAAATGGGAAAGGGAAGGGACGAGAATAAAAATGAAGTGTGCAGAAATGAGAATAAAATGTTACAAATAAAATATAATAAAAAATAAAAATGAAAAATAAAAATAAAAAATGATAAAAATAAAAAATAAAAAAATAAATTATAAAAATAAAATATAAATAAAATAAATTATAAGAATAAATACATATAAATAAATAATCAATATCAATATAATAAACTCCATTCCATTCGTTTATATTTTATTTTACATCAAACCCCTCCATCACCGCCGGCGAGTTGGGCAGGGGGTCCCCCAGCAATCACTGCCCCCCCCCCCCCCCCCCCAGCGCCTCGCTGGCCGTCAGGCCGGCTGCGCTTCACGCCCTGCGAAGGAATGAGTTTAATTAAAAATATTGACCCCAGCGTTATCTCTCTCTTTTTTTTTTTTTTTTTTTTTTCCCGAAAAGCGTGAGCGCCGGGGCTGTGAAATCCCATTAAGGCGTATTGGCAGGCTGCTGTAGGGACAAGCCATCGTGAAGGCTCATTTTCATAGAGCCCTGTGCTGGCCCGACCTCGGCTCCTGGCGGTCGATACTTGGTGGGGGCTCGGCAGCCACCCAACGAGGGGACAAAGTGTCCCTAGGGGGGCAGTGGGGGCTTTGGGTTGGCACTCCACTGGGATATGGGATGCCCGAGGCCACCAAATTGCTTATTTTGGGCTTGGTGTCGCTGCTGCAGGTGCTGGGGTCACAGCCCCCATGGGACTGCAGCCCTTTGGGGTGGCATTAAGCACTGCCACATCGCCTTCCCTCAGAAACACTCGGGTTGAAACAGGTTTAATTCCACTACACAGATGTTGTAAATGTTCCTGGAAATATTTCCCTATAGTTCATCCCAGGGCCACAGCCTGTTTTATGGAGGGGTACCCGAGGTGGACACGGGGCTGGGTTTCCCTCCCTGGGGATATTGGGCCCCCTTCCAGCAGTGCCTTTGCCATTTTTCCCCTGCAGAAACCTTAGAGCTGTGACCTTGTAGCTTACTGCCGTGCCATCCTAAGGCTGCGGTTCTCCTGCTAGAAATTTCTCACAGGAACTTGTCTCCCTGACATGATCCACTTACTGCTTTTCCCTTGTCAAGCACGAGCTTGTTTCCCAATAAAAAATAAAAGCAAAGAGCTAATTCTGAAAGCCTTCGTCAGACAAAGCTCGCGCTGAAATCAAGGGGAGCCTTGTCTCCGTGTAAAGATTGCAGGTTCGGGATCAAAATCATCACAATAAAACATTGTCACAGGAGCAACGTCTCCCGCTCTGAAAATAAACATCTTTGCTCCAGTTAGGTATTTCTGCGGCAACAGGAGGCTATTGATTTAGGGAGGCACTCTGGTGATGCACAGGCACTCCAAGCCCTCGGCGCTGAGAAGCAGCAGCAGAGCCCCAGAGGAGCTGGCTGCGAGCGGAGCACAACGCCGGCTTCTGCTCTCCTGTTGCTGGCAGGACTTGGGGAAAGACCCCATTTCAAGGCCGCACGGACCCCCTTAGCTCTGCTCCTGGTCCCTTTGGTGGATGTGCCCAGTGTGGAGATGGTGGAGGTGACCACTGTGCTGGGACAGCGGGGATGATGGCCTGGCAAAGACACCGGGGAATAAGGGCTGAGACCCTGCCTGCACGAGACAGCCCTGATGCTCCTGCTTCCTTATCCTCTTACAAGAGGGGAACGGAGGTTTCTGAAATTGTACCAAAATAAGAAGAAATCCACCCATTCATCAGTAGCCCAGATCAATTCATCAGTAGCGTGGAGCATGCAAGAGGGAGGAAGCACACGCGAGCAGCCTGAAGGAAGCAGGGGAAGATTTGTCATCGTATTTATATAAATTTCCAGGATTTCTGTAGTAATGCAATCATCCCATTATACTTATGGCATAAGAATACTTGCAGAGTTATTTCTGAACAAAAGCTTCCAAGTGGTTAAACCACGTAAAACAGAAAACCGAGAGTCTTTAAACAGTGCGAGAAAGTGTTTCCAAAGAATCTGACTCTAATCCCAATAAATACCAAGCTGCAAATAACATAAGGAGTTGATTACTTTGAGTCTTGTAACTTATGGTATGTAAAGAAGTACTCGTTGCCTGATAGAGCATGGAATTAGGTTGGTGACTTCAGTCGGAAAGGATCTGGGCCGAAAATATGAAAAATAAACTTATTTTTATGGGACGTGGTGAAGTCTTTACCACTGCATCTGCCATAAAGGTCTCCTTACAAAACACGGGAAGAGTTAAGGGTTTTAATAAGTAATGGTCATTGGGAAGCAGCCTGTGCAGCCCTGCACCAGAGGACATCTCTAACAAAAAAATGGCTAAACTTGAGTCCGTGAGCAAGTTGTTGTTGTTGTTTTTCCTCTTTTTTATTTTATTTTATTTTATTTTATTTTATTTTATTTTATTTTATTTTATTTTGTTTTGTTTTGTTTTGTTTTGTTTTCCACAAAGGGAATGTGATTATGGTATTTCCTCACTTACACGAACAACTTTTGACGTAAAAGAAGCTGAAGCAACACATCACCCCGAGAAAATCTCAGACTCTCAGCCTGCGATCTGCTGAGCACAAATAGCTGCCATAGCTGTGCTGAATGGGGCGGTTGATCAGCAGCCCCGCTACGGAGGCTTGGAAGTCCTGGTATGAAATCTATTCATCTTACGTCCCACATCCCGAAAAATGGCAATATACGGGGCTGACGTCCCGAGATGTGCCAATAGGGCGTAACTCTGTTCAGTGCCTGTTTGTGTAGGGATCAGCTCCCTGCTCAAGTGTAAAATGCTCCAGTGTAATTGGAGGGTACAAAAATAAGTCACACGTGCTGGATCCATGCATCAGTTTTCAATCAGATTTAGTTCATGTCCCAAATTAAAGTGGTCAAGGTGTAACTCTAACTATTTCCCCATCTATTTCCCTGCAGCTCAAGCCTTTGGAGGACTGCTGGGTGCTTGTGCCCCAGGGAGGACCATTTTTGGACCCCTTGCAGCAGGTATGGGGCAGCAACCCTCCTGGGGAGAGGT
This sequence comes from Netta rufina, assembly GCF_964035555.1. Lineage (NCBI taxonomy): Eukaryota > Metazoa > Chordata > Aves > Anseriformes > Anatidae > Netta > Netta rufina. The sequence continues at coordinate 43,930,579 of NC_140124.1, forward strand.
GCCAGTCCATGCGTGACTGCATGGCTGCAGCATGGATGTCCTCTGCTGTGCCCCTTGCCCGCCGTCAGGGAATGATGGAGCTGGAATTGTTGCCTGTACAGAAGGGCCTGCAATAATTTTTGATCTCTGTGGGATTACTGAGGTGAATTGGCTGAGTCTAAGGCGTTGATACTCAGCCCTTCCACTGCGACTGTCCATTTAGAAAAGCATGGGAGTGGTTCCACCTCCTCATTACCTTTCAACCTTTGGTCTAAGATCACTCCTCCAGCTTTTCCATCGTGTACAATGCTTCCCATAAGAAAGAGCCTTTTGTAAGGTATCCGCCGTCCCAAATGCAAATCGCTCACTTAAAATGGGAACAGTGGGCAGCCTGCAGGCTGCCGGTGACACACAGCAGATCTTGAGAGCTCCTGATATCATAAAACGTAGTACAAGCTGGCAATGTTTGCATCCAAATTGAGCCCTCTGAACAAACATTTTGGAATTGTTCATAAACAACAGGTTCCAGTAAAGATGTGACTAATGCCATTAGTCATCACAATCGGACCTTTCACATCGCCACAGACATCGGAGGCAAAGTTCCCATTGACTTCAGAAGGAGCAGGTTATGTTTCTGACAGATTTACTGCCCTTACCTAACACGTCAAAAACTTCAAGGTCCATCAGAAGACCACGTTGTGTGAATTGTTATCGCATTAATAGCAGAAGAAAAGACCGTTTTGGAACACTAGGAAGCTGACATGAGCGCGGTAATAAAAGAGTGCATTAAATGATGATGCCTCTTTTGAAAGGAAATTCACAGGCATCTGGGGCCATTACCTTTCATATCCCAGCAATCAGGAAATTAACCTTTAGCCCTTCTCTGTTGACCTTCTCTCCTTTCTCTTTTTCTGTCATTCATTCTTTTTTCCTAATGACTGGAGAAGATGGATATGATCCGTGATTTACGCTTCCGAAGGCTACACTCTGCCTCCTCCCGACACCTTCCCAAGTGCAGCAACGCCTCTGCTCACTCCACTCTTCGCACAGTCACAGCATCACTCAGATTTCATTCCACCTCATCCTTTCCAACACCTGAAATGAACAGCTTACACTTCATTTATTCCAAATCCCACGTTATTTAATTGGGTCTGACCTAGGTATAAATCTCACTCCCATCTTCTGCTGTCTGGAGGAAAGCAAAGCACTGGAGATGTTGAAAGCATTGTATGCCTCCTGCTTTAAGGAGATACTGGACCCTGCAGACTTGAATATGAGGTGGAGGTACACAGGTGGTATATGGAAAAACAAAACCAGGCATTAGGAGCAAGAGATCACCTCTAACACCTGCACCTGATGGAGGTGGATGCGGGAATGGTTGTTTCCCTTGTAGATCCCAGGGAGGTTGGGCAGATGATACAACATGAGGTCAGTGGATTTCAAAAAGAGTGTGAGAACATCACTTCTAAGCATAGAAAAGTGACTGTAAAGCCAGCAAACAATGATTACAACTCTATTCAGGGCTATGACTATCGTCTACATAATTTCCAACATGCCGTGAGTTAGCAATATTAGCTTTATCAGGACAGGACCCAGGAGTGCAAGGAGTGGCCTTTTATCATGAAAAAAAAATATGGAAATTCTGCCTGAGTAAGGTCTGAGCAGCCTTTGCCTGCAGAGAAACCGAAAGTCCTGAGTCATCACACTGAATCACAAGCTGCCTCCTGCAAACCCAGGCTCTGAGTTCCCACCTATGTTCGCTGCACACATTGCAGATGAAACGGTGCTGACACAGCTGTGTTTCACCGTGTGCCAAAACGTGAGTTTCTGCTACAGTTTGCCTTTCCCTCTCTGCCTTGGTTTGTGCCTCTGGTGTGCACCAAGAGCAAAGGTGCATAACTAGTCCTGTGGCCGGCATGCTCAGGGACACATGCTGACCTGGTCCTAGCCTAAATGACTTTTTAATTTTTTAATTCTTATTTTTTTTTCCTGCAGAAACCAAAGGTGGGTGGGGAAATGTGGTGGAGCTCTAGGTCTCATCCTTTCATGAGATATGGATGAGACACGTACTTGGCAGCTAAAAAGCATCGCTAGGTCCTCCCCTTCACCCCGGTTAGAGTCACACTGGTCCCGCTCAGCACCTCTGCAGTCACCCCAAAGCTTTGTGCTGTTTTAACCTTGAGTGTTGCTTTTCCCTCCAAAACCACACAAGTGGTTTCCCAAACAAATGAAGACTGCATAGGAACCACCTGTAGCCCCTGAGGGCTGGTCCAGCTCTGCAGGTAACATCCCGGTACTAAGAGGTGATTTTTACCATGTTATTGAACGGGAATGTGCTTGGCTTCGGGTGCCCTGAAGCATTTGGGGAGCTGGGTTCTCACCTGGTGTATGTGCCAGCTGCTCAAGGACTTTGCTTCCTCCCCCAGCTGCCTGGAGATGGAGGGGATTTGCTTCCCGAGCCGTGCCGCCATCCCTCAGCAGGCTGCAGCAGTGCGCAGCGGCACACGTGCATGGGACAGAGCGCGCCTTGTCCCCGGGCTCCTGCGCTCAAGGGACGGCGTGTCAAGGAGCTGGTAGCAGAAATAAACGTGGGCAGAACCCCCTCCTGGTGTCCACAGAGGCTATTTTTGGAGGAGCTATTTTAAGGGTTGTTCTCCCGGCGTTCCACATCCTGACATTTCAGCACATTTCCCTCACCTACCGTCTGCGTTAATGGGTTTTCAGCGACAGATCATCCCTATCAAACCACTGCAGTGATTCTTTACGCCCTATCTGCGCTGTACACACCGTGTCAGCAGCACCTTTTATTTATAAAACAATAACTCCAGGAATAAAAGGGGCGTGCCCGCACTCCCCCTGCCCCCAGCGCTTCCGAGCTACAGCATCCTTTTAGTATTCACTGCGTGATGCCTGAGCAGAGCAAAACATGCTTTGTGCAGAAAACTGTTTAATAAATAAAATAGAAAGGTGCTCCAAAGTGACCCACAAGGCAGGGGTAATTTCGTATGCTGCTCTTCATGCTTTCTCACTTACTTCTGCTGTTTACAGATTTTTTCTTCATCTGTTTGCATAGGGAATAGATGCTGACGTTGCCCTTTCCATGAATAAATCTCTTTTCACCATGTCGGCCAGCACAATAAAAAAATTATCAAACGAATTAGGGCCTGAACCTGCAACCTTTCCTCATGAAAGCAAAACCTATTCCTGGGCCAGCTCCTGACTTGCAAGGGGCTTTCTCCGTAGCAAGAGCTGCTCACATGGGCTGTACGTACAAGGTCTCAGGATTTTTGTGCCGCAGAACTTGACTGTCAGCCAAGGCTGGATGCGGCTCAGCAAAGGGAATAAAGGTGGATGTCAGGGACCGGTTTCAATTTCCATTTCCCCTGCCACGTGGTGCTGGCATTTGTTGGAGGGGCCAGCGGTTGCTGTAACCTGTGCCGTGGCTCAAGGTCTTGATGGCATGTTTAGCCTCCAAAGCAAGACTTACAGTTATGGTAGCTCTTCCAGCATGGGAAATAAGGGAACCGACTGAGCTGCTGAGGAGCAGGCTGAAAGCAAACAGGGAGATGCCTCTGAACCAGCACACAGGTGCGCCAAGGAACCCATTACCACAGGACATGGTACCACCAAAATCACATGGGTTGCAAAGTAGACAAAAGGGAAGAAATCCCAACTAAAGCCATTAAATGTGAAGGCAGCACCTCAGCCTCAGGTCCCTTTGGAGCTGTCGGTGTCTGGAGGCAGAGAGGTGTTACCCTGCCGTGCTCCTCAGCTTTTCCCCTTCCTTCAGCATCTGCCATCAGCAATGTGGGCCTTGCTGTCGCCTGTTGCATCTGCTCTCATGATCAGAGTTAACACCACTGACTTCCAACCCTGAGTTACAGTATTTTCACTGCAGCTACATCCCGGTAAAAAATGAAGAGCAATCATCCAGATATGGCCCACGGTGCCCTGTCTATCATATGCTGAGCTTCTCTCTTCAGTGGGAAAGTGGTTGCACCCATCCTTGTGCAGATGTTGAGGGAGTTGCACAACGTAGGTGTTTATGGCCTGCATCCTCACCAGCCCAGCTGGAAGTGACTGCCCTGGATCCTTCCCCATGCAGGAGAGGTGCCTTCTCCAGAGTTTTTCAGCCCAGAGAGCATCCTCAGGAAATTTACTCCTTGCTCCCCAGCTCTGGTACACCTTTTGCTAGTTCCCTGCTCAGTGTGGTGAGGAACAGCCTCAGCTTTCTCACCCTTTTTAGGAGCAAACTCTGTTCCCAGAGTTGGTTCCTAGTTCAGAGGATTGCAGGCCTCTTCAGGTGTGTTTGCCCTGCTAGAGCTGAAACCAGGCTTGTGGATGCTAAGTGCCCAAAGTTGGAAGTAAAAGGATGGAAAATACATGTACTAAGACTGTTTTTGTAAATGGCTGAATAGTATTAGGTGCAATAATAAAGAATTAAAAACTAATAACACTAACCCGGGCTCTCAGCAGCCCTGGCTCCCACTGTGCTGAAAATGGTTTCAATGTAAGTCTTTCATGTGCTGGAGCCTACCAGATAAGCAAAATTCTTCTTGGTATCTTCCTTTACTCAAGCTAGAATAGTCAATAAAGCCTTTGTGTTGTGCCTGGCGAGAAAACGACAAAAACAACTGCATCCCGAGCCAAGAAAAACCTTGTAAGGGTAAAGAAGATAGGATTTCGACTAAACAGCAAAAATGCACTTGGGTATGAATAACTTCATGGGCTCGTGTGTGCAGCAGACATGGTGCTGCCAGCTAGTGTCTGCTGAGTGCATCCAGCAGCAGAGAGCAGCCTGCGGACGACTGTTTTGATATGGTTTCATGGTTAGTAGAGTTTAAAAGGATAACCAGGTAAAAGACCCACAAAATAGTGCTGGTTTTACAGAACCAGGGATACAAGGCAGAAATTTTAAAAGGAAAAAAAAAAAGAAAAAAGAAAAAAGAAAAAAGAAAAAAAGAAAAAAGAAACGAAACTAACAAGGTGATAATTTTAACAGTCACAGAGTCACAGCTGATGGATGGATGCATGTTAGGAGTGGAGGCTAACTGAAGAATCATTCGTGTAAATATCCAAAACCTAAACAAAAAGAAGTCTCCTCTGTTACAGACAAGCCAAATACTTTTCACTGCCCTCCCTTTAAAAAGTGGTGAAAGGCTGAAACCCAAGGCTGTCTTCTGCATTGCTGTCAAAGGTCTTGAAACAGGGAAGTCAGTCCAGGAGCAGGGTCCCCAGAGCCCCCTCTCTAAGAGAGAAACAGGCCCCCAGCTCCAGCTTGCTGTCTGGAGTTATCTGCCTCCTTCCTGCAAGGGGCATCCAGGATGACAGCCCAAGAGGTGTTTGTCTTGGTGGCTGTGTCCAAGGCCAGAAAGCTGCTCCTGTCTCCCCTTGCTTCCCCTGCCCCTCTGTGTAACACACTTATCTTGGTACGAAGCACAGGATGTTCACGTTACCCTGCAGCATATCTTTCAGAAAGACTTTAATAATTCATTGGGATAATTATGGAGGAGGAAATCCATAACTTTCTGCGGCAGTTTGCTCCGAGTGCCCGCCAACCCCTGTGCTAAAAATGTGTGCCACGTTTCCCATTTGAACGGTCTGAACTCACCATCCAGTCTGTGATACTTGCTGTCCCTTTCCTCCACGAGGTTAAAAGAGCTCTTAAATACCCAACATTTTTCCTCCCTCAGAGTGCTTATCTGCTGTCTATCAAATCATCCCTCAGTTCTCTTTCTGATGAGCTAAACAGATTGAACTCCCAGCCTTCCATCAGAGAGCAGCTCTCTGTTTGTCGCATTGTTTTGTGGCTCCTTCCTTCGTATACTTGCTGATTTTTCAAAATACTTCTGGTAACACGGATGTCAGAAAGTACACTCTGTATTCCCCATTTAGTTCCATTGGTGCTGCATACAGACGAGCTTAGTAACATTTTTACTTTTTTTTTTTTTTTTTTTTAATAGCCTTTTCTTCCTTAACCACTGGGATCTGCGGATTTCCCTGAAGAACCCTTTCCAGGCTGCAGACCTCTATTTTCTAGGTGTGACCAGTGTTTGCTGCTTCTAGCCGTGTTGCAGTTTAGTTGAAGAGGCTCTCCAGTTCGAGCCACCTGGACTGACCTGTGCATGTCTTCTGCTTGACTTTTGACCCTCTGAAGCCAGGATATAAATGTGCAAGCCTCAAGGAGCGCCCCCTGCTCAGCCTCCTCACACTTACCTGGAGGATGTCTCTCCCATCACCTATCTGATCTCACTGGAGCTTATTTTGCTCCGCTTGTCCCCATGGTCACCACGTCTTTCTTGTGGTACTGATCCCTCCTCCTCAGATCTTGGGGCTGGCACATCCAGTCTTTAATGTGAGGACAGCTCGGTGACTTGCTTAATCTGGGCCAGTTCTTTTTAGTGCCTGTTATACTGTGGAAGCCAGGCTTTGCTGGGTGGGCATTGGTTAATGTAAGCTTTTTCATTATTCCTTTTTTCCTGCGCATGAGAATAGCTGGTGTACATGAGGTGCATGAATAACCAGAACAGGGTTGAGTACCAAGAACATCGCACCATGTCCGTGTCACCAGGGGAGGCTCTCTTTAAAAAAAACACGGTCTCCTGGGAGTCTAGAGGGACACTGCAAGGCTGGTGGAGTCAGAGCCAGTTTAGGTCTCTGGGTCTCAGGGAAATAACTGGAGTGTGGCTTGGGATCACAGCTGGAGCAGTTCTTTTCAGGAAAAGAGGAATACTTCATTTTGTGGAAAACCACTGAAGAGATAATGAGGGAATAAGTTTTTGAAAATTTCTGTACTGAAAGCTTTTCAAATTCCATTAGTTAAACCCAAGATATCTCTTCCAACGTACAGCAGGTGATTTGTGTGAACGTGTTGGTGATTACACAGTCAATGAAAGCCGCACTTGAAGCAAAATCTTTGCTAGTGCCATTAGGGATAATGGCATCAGGGAGAAATCCCAAGCAGGGATAATTACTCAGAGTTTAGTGGGCCTGGTTATGCAAGCTGCAGAAAAGGCAGTGAGCATGAGTACCTTGAAGGAGGGACTTTTCTTAATGATGTTTTTGTTGCTCTATCACCATCATACATTTATTGTTTGTAAAAGAGATGTGTGTGCTGCTTATTTCCCTGAGCTGGTATACAAACGGAATAAATAACGCTTACAGAGCTGAAGTGAGGAAAGACAGACAGGTCAATAAATCACAAAGTCATTAAGACTGGGAAGCAGATTTTGTGCTGGATTGTGAAATGTACAGGAAGCCACTGAAGACTTCTGCGTGCAGGGATGAGTCCAGTCAAGTGCATATTAAGAGACGAGCCATCACATTTTAAAGATTAATATTTAGTGAGTGGACATCTTAAAAGAAGGATCTACAGGAGGCAAAACAAAGGCGGTGAAGAGGTAATTGTATGACTTGACCACTTCCTTTGTAACAGAGCAGGCCAGTTTCCATAGGCCATGCTATTTGCCAGTTCATTCATTTGTTGGGCATGGTGTTGTGGGAGGCATGGAGAAGAAAGAACTCAGAACAACGCTTTCGGGCAGCCTTGGTTGCTTCACTTGCTCCAGCTGAGGCAATGGAGAAGAAGGAGGTGAGAGATGTCCCAGTCCCCAACTCTGGAAAAGGAGAAGGCTCCTTGTGCTCCAAAGTCCCTACCAAGTGGACTAAAGTAGGGTAGGTAAAGAAGGTAGGTCCATTTTCAGCCCTGGTGGAGGTGTCCACCAGCTACAGCAACAACAGAGCCTGTAAAGCATCTGGGTGCTTGAGAGAAACCAATATTCACAGTTCACACAGTTCTTTTCCTTCTTAAAAGGAAACGAAAAGCAACAGCCAAGAGGGTAAAATGCTTGCAGGTGGCGTGGAGGTTAAGACAGACTGCTACAGGGTCACAGTAGAGGTAGTACCAGCTATCAGAAAATATTTTAGAAACAAAGTAAAACAGGCTCAGACTAAGCAGCTGGGTGAAGAGGGCAGTCAAAGAAGTGGTCGTTGTGTCCAAGCTCAGAAAATCAGAAAGAGAGTGAGCTCTGCAATCAGATGCAAAGCCATAGTAAAAGAAGCCAAAACAGATTTTGAGGAATAATTTACTAAAAGGCATAAAAACCAATAATAGAGCCTTTCTCAACTACATTGGGCAGAGGCCACTTGCCAGCGAGCACGTAGGGCCAACAGATGACTGCGGCCTAATGGAAGCACTTAGGGATGACAGGACCAGAACAGCAAAGGCAAATGGGCCCTCTGTGCTAGAGAGGAGCTTCGGGAAGCTTCCCACGCCAGAACATTTTGTTACTGGGGCCGAGCGATAAGCTGTCTCAGATTGAACTGTCAGTGGAGGAGGTTTTAGAGCAAGCTGATGAAATGAACTGCAGCAAATAACCAGAGCCAGCTGGGGTTCACCCCAGGCTCCTGAGGAGACTCAATTACCAGACTGCTGGACAACCAAGTGCGATGCGTAACCTGTGCCTTCAGTCAGTCATACAACAGGAAACGGAGGTGGTGAACAGCACACTGATTCTTTAAAAGAGGGATCTGAGAAGCAACAATCTTGTATTTGCTTTCCATACCAGCAAATTGTCAGATGGTGTAATGAAACAAAGTCCAGGTGTAAAAGTTGGGTGGAAACAGGAGGGATGTGCTGCTTTGCAGATACATCAGAAGAGTCAGTAAGGCTGTAGATGGATGTAACCCTTTCCACACAATTCATTTGGCTCCTCCAAAAGCTGATTACAGGTCTTTCACCAGATGCTCTGCACAGTGTTTAGTAAAGCACAGCACGCACTCAGTTTTGTTCTCACCCTCATGCGTCAGCTGAACCAAGCTCCGCAGGGACTGGAGGAGAGGTGAGTCCCTGCTCCTTGGCTCCTCTGTGCTCCACTCAGGGCTCCAAATTTTAGGTCAAACTTCACCATCTCTTGGGTCTTCTGCTGGGGCAGAGTCAGAAAACATCATTATTATCGTCTCTGACAAAGTGTCTTAGCTTTAACACGGACCACACTTTCTGGTGTATTATTCCTACTGTGTTCTTGTGTTTGCTGGATTGTACCTCCTGTTGTAAGAAGGATCACAGGGTTACCAAGACCATTTTGAATTCTAATCTCATCCTATACATATCTCTACCTTGGTAGGGACATTTTTCCAGCTACTATTTAAATACAACTTTCTGAACCAGCATTATGCTCACCATGCAGAAGTCTCCTCATGTTGCTGACAGTTCCCAGCCATCTCTGACCAACCTAGTTTCTATGCTTTGCTCATTTTCACCTGAAGAATTCCCATTTTTGAGCTGAGAGCCTGGCTGTTATGCCCTGAATGGGATATACCACCTGGAAAACTTGGAACCATTCTTCTTTGATGGGGTTTGTTTGTTCCTGTTTGCTAATTAGGGTAAAAGCCTGTTATTTGAGGTAATAGAATCAGCTGATAGCTTGTTTGCAGGTTTTAAAAAGATGAAATCAAACAGGGAAACTGGATGTACATTTAGAAGTAAACTTCTGTTTTTGCATTCGAATGGTATCGATATATAATGTGATGATTAATATGGAAGATGAGAAAATACATTCCTTTGAAAAGTTCAATCAGTTATTTCCATAGGAGCATGTCATGGAATCAAGGACACTTGATTTTCCTTCATTGTTCCGCATAACTGAATATATTTGGGTGATAATATCTGAATAATCAGAATAACAGTCTTAAAAACAACAACAACAAAAAAAAAAGGAGTAGTGATAGCAGCACATGATTAAGTACGGCTTGTTTCTAATCTTGTGGAAAATCAGATTTAAAAATTTTTGGAGTCCTTTTTCCCATTGATGAACTAAATGCAGATTTACATGACTAATGTCTATTAACAAATGTAAATTCCCTTTGCCTCAATGGGAAACAACAATGGGAAAACAAATCCTTACTGTAGCCCATTCTGTCATATGAATCGAGTCTATGAATGGTGCTTTTTTCCTAGTGGGGTATCGGCGTTGGTGGGACACATAGTGAACATTAATACAATAGGTTTTCATCTCTGAAGGCAAATGTCAGCATCAATTTACCTCCGGGCTAAGTGAGACCCCCTGAGGGACGTCGGCTTCACGCAGAGGGTCACAGCACGAAGCCATTGCCCATGTTTTAGTGTTTTAATGGAGGTGAGAGCGGGCTGGCAGACACACAGAAAATGGCCAAGGAGTGCGTGAGAGGGACCTGCTCCAAAGCAGGACATTTTCTACACCTGGAAGAGAGAGGCTGAACGATTAGAACTGAAGTTTCCGGGTACCTGGGGACACTTGTAAATAAGTTTCAGTAGCTGTTTTCTCTGTTAATAAAGCAAAACATGTAAACACACCCTAGATGGCCATCCATCAGAGAGACATTTTACATCACATACGTTTTTTGAATATTAGATAATGGAGGAATGTAACAAATAGTCATTTTTGTCTTTCTCTTGAATACCAAATAACGGTTATTAGTATCTGTCAAATAAATAATGTGAATAATTTAACAAGGCATCAGTATTGTGGAAGAAATGATACCCTGTTCTATTAAGCCTTGGAACCAGCTATTGTGCAAAGATAATAAATACATGGAGTATCTACAGCAATTATGTCCTAGAAATCTACTTCAAGTGTTAAGAAAAGCAAACCATTCGGACTCTCACCACACCACGCTGATGAAAGGCTAGAATACATAATACGGGCACAATCTCCAGCTCTCGTCAGCTGGCATAACTCCAGCTGTTTCAGCTGTGCTCTGCTCACAAGCACTTTCCGCAGACCTGCCCTGCTGCATGCAGTAGTTATGTGCACACACTTTTCCAGCTCCATTTTCTCAATAAAATTCTATATGACCGTACCGTATCCATTTGCCCTCCCTGCTGTATTTTGAACCTTGTTTCCAACGAAGTTTGCCTAAGGACTTGTGGACAGGTTCTACTAGTTTTCATGAACATGGGTGACAAGGAAGAGAAGAGGGATCCTGGCAATGAAGCCAGCATCTGTCCACGCCTCGTATCACATCAGCTAGGCATCTCAGCCCAGAGACACAAACCTACAGGAAATCCAACTTAACACTGTCAATCAGAGAACCACTTGTAAAAAGAAAAGCAAAAGCTGAAATATGAGATCAAAAGGGTGTCAATTATCACTTTCAGGTGGTGCTCCTGGAAGGTGTTGGCCTCCCACTGCAGAGCAGGGCACACTCACCTGTTGGCAGCTCCAGGGTTGCATATCAAGTCATTAACAGCTACGGGATTGATCTTTCTAGATTCCTGCTTGTGGCTCATTATTTAATTAAATAATATTGCTTGCAAAATGTTACTATTTCAAATGACTCTTTAGGACTACAGAGTTTATTCTAATTACAGATGACTTTGGGGGGTATTGCTTTTGGCTAAAAAGGCCTGCTATTTTCTATGACTCCTTTCTGTTTCTAAGAACTTAGGTAAGAGTTAACAATTTGTATTCAGGTTTTCTATGCTGGACAATTACTGCTCACTGATTTCACCTGACACCTTCCCGTAGTGACTGCATAAGTGGGGTAGAGTAAGCAACATTTCTCTCCAGTGTTCCCAGCAACTTTCCCCTCACTGCTGGCCTCAAGAGAGATGGACAGGCCTCCAGAGCCTGCAATGGACTCCCAAATCCATGACTTCTGCTGTTCCCCAGCTATGTGTTGGTTATCCACAAACCTCACCTGTCTCATCCTTTTCTACTTCTGGCCCACTAAAGCTTAACACTGTTACCAGTTACTTGGTTGGCTCCAGCATTGCAGGTTTATGCTGTAAATATAGAAGTTACAGCCAACCCAAACAGACCACATGGGTGTTATCTGATGCTAAATGATATGATTAATTTTCTATCATCTTTCTTAGAAAAAGAATGTGGAAGATTGCATGAAAAGCTACCATCATAAAGCTGGTAAAGGAAATATTCCAGACATTAAGAACTGCCAGAAAGAAGGCAGTCCAGGCAGTTCACATTTCACTCTGCTTTGCATCTACAGCTTGTTAAGGCCAGACTGTATACTCTGAAATCAACTGGGTTGTTAAAACCAATGTGTTGGCATTGAGTGCACAGCCTGGGTTTGCTGCTGGACTGAATCAGAGCTGTGTAGCAAGGGATGTGGTGCTATGGGCAGAGAAAACCTCTTCAATCCTCTTCAATGGTTCAATCGAATCCCCTCTGGAGATTGAACCCTAGCCTTTTTTGTTGTTGTTTTGTTCTGTTACAAAATCCCTTTGTGATAGTGGAAAGCCACAGGAACAAAGCCTTTCAGAGGTGACCATGTTGCAATACCCAGCTTGAAATTTTGTGATTGGGCTTGCGGGAGTATTTAGCATGCATAGTTGCATCTGAAATCAATATAAGCTATTTTCTGAGTTGAAGTGCTGTAGAAAATATGATATGCTATGAAATGATAAGCCTTAGGTATTTCAAATCTTCCACCCTGAATTAGTGGGTAGTTTTGACTGTACACTCTGTGTGTGTCTCCATTTTCTGTGCGTAACCATCTCCACTGATAATTCGTCTCACCAGCAGCGCCTTGGGAGTTAGTTAAACGTTCGTGAAACACTGATACCACACACTGCAGCAAAGCCCAGGAAGGCGTGAATAATGCTGTGTGCAGAGCAGGGTGTGAACAGCGTGCAGTAAATGAGACAGTCATGCATTGAAGATGAGGAGGAGCAGGATCTTGAGGAGCAATTAATGAGGGATGGGTCAAGGAGGAAAAAAAAAAACACAACAGTATTGTAATGAGATAATTAAGGATGTTTCATAACCCACATGCCCATAGGAACTGGTAACAATTGCTCAGAAAACCATTCAAAATTAGGCGCTTGTTTAGGAGATCTTACATAACACACTTAACCAACTGTTTCGGCAACTGTTGAAAAAAGGTCTGAGCACATCCTATTTTGTCTAAGATAATATGATTACGTCAACGTCAGTATTTTCTATCTGTTGAAAATCTGGCATGTAGTTTTGGCATTTGTGTTTTGAAGAGCACCAAGACACCAACTCTGCTTCTTCTACCAGCCAGTGCCAGATGGCTTCCTGTAAGTACCGTTTCATATGTAGCTCAATGGTGTGGAAAAGGGGCAAAAACTAGAAGAAAAAGGGTCAAAACTCTGTGTAAGATTATTGCATGAAGATACTGTTTGCCTATGGGCAATTTTAGTTAATTAGCCAGCTCCTTTTGTTCACCTCATTTAGCCTGGACTTTTATACAATATAATTAAAAAATAAAAAGAAAAAAGAAAATAGGGGAAAAAGAATAAAAGTGAGCACTGTATTGATATCTTTACTGAGATTTTGGTGGGGTTGAACAAGGGTTTCTTTCCCTTCCCAGAAAGGGCTGCTTGTGGACTGTTCTGAGAAGATGGAAAAATGAGGCAGGTGTAAGATCTCCTACCAGATTAACGTATTTTCTGCTCAGTATTCAGGGGTGTAAAATAATTGCTGACTTAACCCCATTGATGGGCTGTCTCCAGTGACATATTTATTCCATCCAGTAAAGGAGGCAAGAGACCTGGCAGGGCTGGGGAGGCTGTAGATTTCCACTCTCATATCAGCTTTCACCCCAAACGGTGGCATGTTGCAGAAATACAATCTGACAAAATAATATTTTTTCCAGTATCTGCTCAACATACACAAAATACAAATTATTTTGAAATAAATGAATAGTGTGTGGAAAAGCAGCATTCGATTAAATATTTGTCTGTGAGCATCTTTTCTTATTAAAATGAAGCAATTGTAAATAATAGAATGATATTTAAATGAAATGGTATGTGAGGGAGGAAGATTTACAAGAAACATTTGTAACTACATTATCTCTAAGTAGAAAATATATAAATTGTAATGAAAAAGTACAAATGTATCTTGATATAAAATGGAAATGTTTGATCAAGAGGATGAGCATGTAAAGACTTAGCTCTTGTTATCGAGGAAGTTTCTGCTGGCTGAACGCAATGTTCATTAAATGTATTAAAAGTTTATAAACAGAAAGATATTTGTTAAAATACAAATTTAATATAGAAGGTATATTTTAAATATTTAATGCAACAATTGCACTGTATTAACAGTATGCTCTTTATTTCTCAGATTAAAAATTCACGGGGATTTTTATGCCTCCCATCTTTATTTTACATAGCTTTATTAGAGTTATTCTCTACACGCGATCAGAAGCAGATGAGGAATGCTAATTACTTATATATCCATAAAAGAGAGCGTTTCAAATACATTATCTACATCTAGATAACACCTCAGCACGAGGCACTGGGTGGAATTACACAGTACTTCACCTAGGCCATAGGGCAAAGCGTCGCTCCCCTCCTACCAGTGATGTCTCCTCGTGGGCCCACCTCTGCCCACCGAGAGGCAGCAGGGTGTCCCTCTGCAGAGCAGGTTAGCTGGGGATGAAAGAGAAGCTGTTGCCGTTCTCCATACTGCTGGCATTTAAAATGCAGCTCTAACCTTTTCTGGGCTCGCATGAAACCTGGTGCTGCTTCACTCTACCCTCTGGCACGAAGCCCCACAAATTAGTTGCCTGCAGTGAAGCAATCCTCCGGGACTTGCTGAAAATGCTTCCCTGAAACTCTTTTTTTTTCCTCTTCTGTTACCCTTTGGAGTAAGATTTTGACTATTTATATTCTCCCTTGTCTAAGTACTCCCAGCAGAAAGGGAGTGCACTGTGGCAAAAAGAAGCATGACCACCTGGTGAGGAGGCCATGAGCTGGAGCCCTGCGGCAGCGCCTGAGGCTGAGCATCCAGGGGTCATAACATGCAGCACCATGATCATGTTACACCAAAAAATTGAAGAAAAATGTTGGTGAGGAAGAACAGGAAGGATATGACGGCCTGCACTGTGTCAACTCACAATGGGGGCTATTGGCCACTTTGGGATTTGGCCATCAAAGGAAGGGCAGGTGCTAAGGGGGCCAGGCTCAAGTTGTGTTTTCCAAACGAAGAACCATTAGAGTGCGAGGGTGGGTCAATCACAGAGAAATCCTATAAAGTGGGGCTCAAAGTTTGTCCCACCCTGGTGTTAACCCCTTTGAATTACGGCAGGCTGAAGAGAGGACCAAGCCCTAGATCTATAGAATTATCACTGGAAGTGCTCCTTTGCTTCTGCAATGGGTAGGATGAAGACTGCAGGCCAAATATCTTCCCTGGCTGAACCCTCAGACATTTCCCAAGCTGGATCAGTGCCCAGGTGTCTCTGAAGTTAAGTTTCTTACCATAGAAGCCACCCAGAAGCCAACAGGGACCTGATGCAGCTCTCTGTAGCATGAGCATGCTTACAGCAAAGGAAACATCACCAAGTTCTGCACCAGCTTAACCATCACCGTATTTAAGACATGCTATCATGTGAAGTATAGCAGCCCATGAAACAGCACAGAGGTACAATCATGGGGAAAAATAAATAAATAAAGGAATGGTCACAAGCCCCTGTCTATTTACAGCCTGGAGGACAAAAAGCTCATTCTGGCTGCTGGTCATCTCTTGAGCTTGTGAAAACCACTCTGCATGGTAGGATGCAAATCCAACAAAGGGCAAGGCACAATACAAAATGTCCAGAGTTCTCGTGACTCCTCCACCAATATCTAAGTGATACCATCTGGACTGAACATCAGAGGCACTAGAAACTCACAACTGCTGGGACATGTTGCAAAGAAGCTTTAAGAGGAAGGTTTAATACAAAACCAGCCAAGACAAGCGGTATTGGAGACCTTCATGTAGCACGTACCCATCTGGCATTCAAAGGTCATCTTTGCTGATAACTTCACAAAGAAGTTTCTACATTTCTTAGTGCCCAGGATACCTATGTAATACTTAGGAGGAAACGTTCAGAAAACAGCTCTCCTGAGCACCACTACGCTGCTTTGTGCTCTGGAGTGTAACAGAGCAGAGCTCACATCTAATTTCAGGCACTGTTTTTCTCATAAGAGAACTGATCCTTGGTCACTCTGAAGACAGCAAAGTATTACCCATAGCCATTTATTATTTTTAGCCATGGAAGAATTTGATAAACTAAGTGGTTTGATTGGTGCAAGACCCATTGCTCAAGCAGCAGGCTTTATCACGTGATCAATTTAAAGACAAAGAAAGAAAATCCTAGCAAAAGCAGAGCCTAACGTGGATACTGATAGAGCACTGTCAGCATCTACAGTAAATGACTCAGAGTCTGACAACTGAATTTATTAGAAAGAAAGATCTGGGCTCCGATGGATTCAGTCTTGCTGAAAAATTAATGGATTTATATGTCTCCTCTGAGCGTTTTGAAACATTAATAACTATTTTTATTTATATTACCTTTTTAGTGATTTTAGTGATTTTACTTTTACATATGAACTGTACATAAATATTGACCTTCTCAAACGTCCACTCTCTTCACTGGGGAAAGGACCCTGGCAGCTCACTGGGCTCCATGTTTTCTGCTGGACATGGAGAGGGTTTCCAGCTGATGTAACTGTATTTTTGCTCCACTCATACAATTAGTTTAAGAATATTTTTGTAGAATAATTATCTGAACGTAGCATGACTTAACAGATGAGTGCTTTCTAAAATCAGATGAGTTGAGCACAAAATGTCATTTGTACTAATCTGTCTGAAACTAGGGGAGTGTGAAATGTGCTGTAGAGAAGAATTATCACTTCTGCAATATTATATGTGTGGAAAAAAAAATACCTGTTTATGACACAAAATAAAATGTATTTATAACAAAAGCTTGACTTATTCTCACTAGTTCCTGGCTAAGTAAATGTATTACTAATTGTGCATTTTTGATATAATTTTAAAGGGAGGAGGACAAACTATCTCTAGCACTGCAGCCACTTAACTGTAACAATCACATTTTCTTTTTAATACAGTAAGTTAATTTTTAAAGTGATCTACAGAGGAGCAGATGGGGGGAACAAATTCTCTGTGGGTATTTGCTGGTCCACCAAGGCTCAGACCACACAGTGCCTGGTGCCTGGCATGTCTACCTTGCGGTCCTTCCTCCCCATCTCCCCCTGTTATCTTACGTCTGGTGACCAGAAATGAAAAAACAGCCTCTGAAGGTGAAACCCGACTGCTGTTTGAGCTGGTGTTGCATTGCAATCTGCTTTGTAAACAAGCTCTCAGCTAGGCTGCAGCTTCCCGCAGCGAGGCCCTGTCTCATGGGTCTGTAAGTGCAGTGTGCCTCTAGCTGAGGAAGGTGGGTGCAAAGAGAAAGCCAGGAGAGGAGTCCCTGGGCCACAAGTCACGGGGAAAAACACCAGAATAATTACCTGCTGCCTCATCTGCGTATTTTGTTTCCCTGCTGTCAGGTGAACTCTTGCCACGCAGGACGCAAAATCCCCACTGACTTCAGTGTGGATGCGATTTTGCTCCAGGTGGCATCATCCTTGTATTTTCTCATTAATTATTTCTCCACTGCTTTATCTGTAAAAGCACTGAGCAGCAACACATCAATCATGAAGCAAGCCTGAACTGCAGCTTTTCCACGTCCTGTGATCTCAGAAGAGGCAGACTTCGAGGCTGGACACTGCTCTCATGGCTGAGCCAGCGGGCAGTCTGAGGCTGCTTGAGATATGTGCACCTTAGTCCACAGTCTGTAATGGTGGGAAGCATTTTTAACTCTTCTATTAAAGGAATTTACATCATAGGTAGAACTGATTTTGAGAGGTCTGGATTTAGAAGTGCAGGATTTTGCAGGGGAAAAATAAACCCCAGTGAAAGCTGGTCCCTTTTTATATACAGTGAATGAAAGAACCGGCTACTTTATTTATTACTAACAACAATAATACTGTATTTATCTGACAGATTTGGTTTGGCCAGATTTTCCTGGCACCCAGGAAAGCACTGGAGGAAAGCAGCCTTCTTTACAGGGCAGTGTGTGCATGCACCTCAGCCTTCTGCAGCGGGATAGAGTTTTGCAAGATGCGGATCACGGACAGGAGAGATGACAGAGTGCTCTTAGGCATCAGTGACGTTTCTTGGAAGATGTCTTGGGAGAAAAGTATCAGCGTGACAGCCACCAACGTGCTCAGCCCCTGCTGCTAGCGATGTCCCAGTAGCACAGGTGCCACAAAGGGCATCTTCTGGCAAGGGTGACGGCCATGCCCTTGGCTCCATGACACAGTGCTTGCTCCTTTGGGACTGACTGTCAGGGATCCTGAGTTACAGTCATCTTTAAACCACCTCTTCCAAAGCTGCCCAGAGTGCCCGCCAGTACAGCAAGCTGGGTTTGACCAAAAAGTGCTTTTCCACCAACCATGCAAACATCACAAGGTCTGTTTTGGCCCTAAAACCACGCAGTTCAAGCAAAACTGAAACACCCTCTCTGGGAAAAATGCATCGATCTCAGCATCTTAGAGCTATGTGAAGAATTTCATATGGATGCTGGGAACCTATTTCAGTTTCATCTGTATTTTAAGAAGCATTTGGTCTGAGTCTACCCACTTCTGACTACCCCCCTCGGTCCTCAACAACCACCCATGCACACATAATGCTGCGTGCATGGAGACGCAACATGCGCCTTGGTTTGTCTTTAAAGGGCATGGTCTGTCTGAATGGCCCAGCAATCTATGGGCCAGACTTCCTAGATGAAAAAAAAAATAAAAAAAATTAGCTCCATATTAGAGGAAATTGAAATTTTAAACCCCAGACCTTGCTGCAAGCTGTCTGCAGGCTCCCTAGGTCTTCAGTACAGATGCAATATTTTTTTTTTTCTTTGCATTCTGGTCTAGCTGAGAAGCACTCTTTAAGTTAACCATGCTAAATGGCCACTGTCTGTGTGGGTTAGTAATTATTCTCCCTGCCAGGAAAGGAATCTGTTAACGCAATCGTAGATTGCCTTGGTGGGCAGCATCTGTCACGGCGTTGCATTAGGTGGCACTTTATGCATGACAGACCAATACATTTGTGTACGTAAGTGTGTAAAACTGCATCAGTTCTTGGCAAATGCAATATTCATGGAGGTGTGGTGTCACAGGTGTCTCTCCCTGTCTCCCCAAGGCAAGGCCTGCAGTAAATGTGAGACTGGCAATCCCATACCTTGCACCTTGGCTGCCCTGTGGTGATGATCCACGAGAAGAGCAGGGAAATACTGACCAGTTCAACACGCAGCCATTTAGCATAAATAAATAAACAAATAAATAAATCAGTGTATCTATTGCAATTGGAGCTTGCTACCAGCTTTGGAGTGGTGGCACTGGGCAATGGAAAGAAGAAGTTTCTCAGGGCAGATGGGAGCCTTCGATTCAGTGTCTCTTCACCCCATGAAGGGCTCTGCCTGCAGAGGGTAATGGGTGTTTTTATTGGCTTTGTTACACTTTTCTGGGATTTTTGTAATTACTCCTTGAAATAAGTCTCCCATCCCTACTATTGTGCTGCAGAGAAGGGGTTTCTCACCTTCCTCGCACCACCCTTACTCCTTGGCCCAGGGCAGTGTGAGGACCAAGTCTGTCACATTTAGGAGATGGGGCTTTCATCTCCCTGACTGAAGGCACCAGCAGCTGCAGGGGTTCAGCCCTGGCTGTGAGCTGAGGCCAGGATACCTGGAGACAACATGGGGTTGGTCATTGCCTTCACTTGCATGCCTGCCCAAAATTACTGGTTCCTCCACCACAGAAGTTAAGAAAGGTTGATTGCACCACCAAGATGGATCTGCACAGAAGTAAACAGGAAATTATAGGCATCTCGTAAGGATTTTTTGCCTCTGTAAATTTGATTTCTGATGCTGTTATGTCATGAGTCACCACAAGAAAGGTCTAGCTTTTTTTCTCACCACTTTGCATCGCTCCTTCCACGCCTCACTAAATCATTTTAGATTGCAATTTGGTTGCTCCAGGTCCCAACAGGAAATACAGCTTGCAGCCCCTATCAGATGCATCCCACTTAGCCTTCCTGAACCAGCTATGGGAGTTAGAGAGTGAGCCCGTGTTATGGGTGCCAAATCTCTTAGTTTATCATTAAGCTGATAATACACTTCACCCTCATTACTATTCTATCATTAGGATCTGAGTGTTTTGAGTGTTTGACTAAGTGGCTGTTTTTTTCTCCTCAGAGGTATATGAGATGCTGCCTCTCAGCAAGGTGTCCTGAAAACCTTTTCTTAATGAACAAGTGATTAAAAGGCTTAAGTGCAAGCAAGCATCCAAAACACAAGCTGCATTATCATAGAACGAGCCAGAAATAGGCTAACCCTCAGCACCACTGAGAGCACAGAGGCCCTTCAGCCAGATGCTCTCGACGCTCTCATGTTTTGTCTCAGCAGTGGGCAGGATCCCCTGTGCTACCCGAGCTGGGGCCCTCTCTCCATCATAGATGGATGGTTTGTCCTCTGCTGTGCACAGTAAAGCCACCCCAGGGTATAGCTGGCTTTTCCCTCATCCCCATGCATGTCCTGGTTTCTGTCTCAGTGCCCTGCTCTCACTAAGCCTGAGTCTCCTTTGGCTTGGCTGCCAGGAAAGGCACAGCCAAAGAGTGAAAACAAGTCAGAGCCCTCAGTGGTTTGTGCTTCTGTGCTATCTTTCACCAGGTCAGATTTTAATATTTCATACTGAGGTACAAGAACACACAACCCAGGCTGCAGCAGCAGCATCCCTTCCCATTGAGTGGCTGTGGCAGGTGGGAGCACACCCCTTCGTGAAGGAGCATCAGCCAAGGGAATGAAAAATCCCAGGAGTGAAACCCCAATCCCTCAGAAATCAATGGAAGTTTAGTCAGCGGTTCCAGCAGAGCAACCACTCTTATTTCACCTCATTTTCTGTAACCAATGCCGGTGTACCAAGGCTGCTTGCTCAGTGCTGCTTCTCCAAGGACTCCCTTGGTGCTGCCCTGTCATTGAAGCAACCTGTGCAGTTTTCATCTTAAGTGCCAGCCTGGTTTGGGATGAAGAGGAGGGAACAGGGGTGCTTAACACGCTGTGCCTGGAGCTGAGCAGGGCACTTGTGCTGATGTCCACATGTCCAGTGAGAGCCCCTCTGGTGGCACGGGCTGCTTATGCTCTGGGTGAAGGAAGATGGAGAGATAAAAATAAAACCCTCTCCCTCCCCGACATCTGGTAGAAATTTCTCTTCCATTCGTTTCTATTTCTGTTCTTTTCTCTTCCAATTTATTCCAGTAACTGAAGCAGCAACGTGAGCTGACATGATCTGTCATTACCTAAGTCATTTCCAATGACATGGGTTCAATTAACTGCCCTCATAGACGTCTCTACACTCCCGACAGTGAAGTGTCATCTCCCCACACCCAGAGAAGCTATCTTTGGGGACGGGGTCAGCTCCACTGCCACTGGGCCATTGCCTGGCTGATGCATTGCGAGGTGGCTCCATCATATCCTATTTCTTGGTGACCCCAAAAGATGTGGGCACAGGGCTCAGACCGGCTGGTACTGGGGACAATGTGATGGGGACCAGGGGCCTGGTCAGGTGTGGGCCTGAGGAGTCTTGATGGAGGCAAGATCAGTTGGTATAATGCAGGTCATACTAGAGTGAACTTTGGTGAATTTTGCTTTCCCATGAGGAGAAGAGGCAGTGCCAAAATCACAATATATCTTGACCAGGGCTGCAGGCATGGTGCTGGTCCATGGGAGACAGGAGGATCCAGGAGAAATGCTTTGTTAGCTCCTCGCCCTGCAGGAAGGCGAGCTGGGGGGGGGAAATGGAAGGCTTGGAATTAAAAGTCTGACACCTTGCCAGAGAGATGATGACAAAAATCAAAAGGGAAAGCACATTTTATTTGCAAAGTTCAAGAAGGGTATTACAATCAAGAAGAGGAAAGCAAATTGAAGCATTAAAAATAAAGCACTTGATCGGAGCTCTTCGAGACGGTGGCTAGGAAGTGTTTCACTCAAACTCCCCCATGACACCACCATACCCATCCCATTTCCACTCCCCTTCTCCAGCTGTAGCCCTGGGATGTGCTGGGCTGGGCTGTCCTGGCCTCCCATCCCCACCAGGAACTGGTGTAGTTTTGGCCAGGAAACATCTCAGCCCAGGCTGTGTTGTAGCTGCTGAGTTTCACAGAATCACAGAAGCGATGAAGAAACGCATGAAGAGATAAAGGCTGGAGCAGGAAACAGCCCCCATGCGAGGCAGAAACGCAGCAGGCCAGGGCTGTGCCATGAGAAGGGCATAAGAGAAGGTGCAGGAGATGCTGCCAGGCAAGGCAGGTTTTAGTCTTTTTTCCCTACAAGAGCCATTTGTACTGTAGTTAATATCAATGGTCATAGAAATGGGAGGAGGAAGCGCATGCTCCTATAAAGGGCTTTATGGCTGAAGGGAATAGGATTAGTCCTAAAGTAAAAGCTTTATTAATACTTAACTGTTTTTTATCATTTAGTTTGGTTAATACTGTTTGCCTGTACATTTCCTGCATTTTTGCTTTTTTGTTCATATTTATAGGCATTTTAATGGGACTAAGCAGGCTGAAGTATTCACTTATTTAGTCGTATAGCGAATTGGTAGGTTTTTTCCTGTTTCTTGGAGCCTGTGTGCTAACCTTACTGGGCTTCAGATTCACTCCTCCAGGCAAAGGAGCTTAGGTGGCTGCTTTCTCCCTGCTCACCAAGGGCACTGCTCCCTCCCCAGTTGGGATGCTTACACACAGCCTGGACTCTCCAGCCAGAGGGATGTTGTGCCCCTGCGGTGAGCTGCAGACAGAGCAGGAGCGAAGGGTGCAAGCTGTGCTTTGAGGAATCCAGCCTTACTCCTTCTGCAAAAATAGAATTAAATAAATAACAGAAATGGTGATGAGGTTCTGCCTCAGACATCCTAGCAAGTGTGAGTCTTAATAGCCTTGACCAGTATATTTTTTTTTTCCTGAATTTGGATGGTTAGTATGAATGGCTGGAGTTCATACAGCAAATTTTAAGGAGAATGCTGAGCTATCCTCCTGTTGTGTTGCAGACCAAGGGTGTTTCTGGGTTTAATTCACTTTTGGGACTTTCTTCTGCTGTGTGAGAAGCTCAGGAGCACATTTTTCTGCTGGCAAGCAGAAAAGAAAGACCACTGAAATGCAGGCTAGAAAGGCACCTCCCTTTCTACTACACACATTTCTTCCCTTTGGCAGGTGAGTGCATCCCATTGCCTCATGGAGGACATGTGTCTGGGTCCCTGGTGGCCATCTGGCCTTCATGGCAGAGTAGCCCACCTGAGGTGGGTGCATGAAGCCATGTCCTTGGGCTTGAAACTCAGCTGCCATTTCGTGAATGAGGGAGACACGCAGATTGCACACACGCGGGCACACGTGCACGCTCCTCCATCTCCTTGCTCAGCAGTGAGGTGGGGCAGGGCTTTGCCAAAGCCATGCAGAGAAGAGGTAGCTATGAAGGGACCTGGGAGAGAACTGGAGCTGGAAACTCACGGCAAAGCAAAGGGAAGCAACCGATACATTGTGAGATATGGGGAAGGGGAGGAAAATGGAAGGGCTGTGGGGTGGTAGCAGCCTTATCAGGTTTTTCTAGCCTCAATCTAATTAAAAGAGATACATAATTAAAATGAAGCAATTAACCATTCTGTAATTAAATACAAAAATAATTAAGTTGAAATTGAACATGATAACATCCAATTGTCAGGACAGGATTTATTTGTACTTTAATCTGATGAATTATTTTCATTGTGCTACTGATTGCATTCCCAAGGAAGGAGATCGGGCCTCTCCGAAGGACACAGACTTCTACTCCATGTTCTTCCAGCTCATTGAAAAACCAAACCGTGACACAACAGGTATACAGACCACGGGTCTATATTTGCAGAGGAAGGCCTGCATTTTTTGCCAATGCACTAAAGACTTCAGATTATAAGCAGTGCTTTCCATCACACTTATTTGCAACTAGTTGGTGAAAAGCACTTGTAAAATGTAAAGCACTTCGCTCACTGCACCTTGGTTTTATTGCTGCAGAAAAGATGACACTTTGTGTAGAATTTCAGATGAGGAGAAATAAACACATGGGCACAAAGTCCATTGCCATGTACCACGTAAAGGAACAATTTTACAACCCCGTTTTGATGGGTAGGCCCTGATTCACCAGTGTTTAGGAACCTGCTTATGTTTCACTGTGCTTTTGCATAAAGTGTTTATGTGCCTTGGTTGATAAGGGCATTAAAAAGTGGGACTACAAGTGCCCAGGTTAAGAGCAGGTTAGTTATTCTCATGCCTATGCAAAGATTTGAGTGCATGAATTTAGATTTCCCACTTTGAAGAGGGGATCAGAAAAGTCTTTTCCTTTTTCTCTGAGCTGACAGTGACAACTCAGCATCACTCATCTCCGAACAAGGGCACGTCTGGGTGCCTTGCTTGTCTTCAGTGGAGCTGCAGTGATTTATGAAACAACTGAAGTCATCTGGGCAAAAGACAACAAAGAACACTTAGAAATACTGTAAGGATGGAGATTCATCTTTCATTTGGACATTTTCAGCTAACAAATTTCCTGCTGGTGTGGGGACTTAGGACATGAGTAGTGTCCTTCATTGCTCCTTACTTGAAGCCTACTGCTATTTGTGTAGCTTTTGGTCTTCTGTACTACAAGTCGTGTGCCTGCAACAGTGATGGAAAGAGCCTTGTTTGGCATGAACATAAATTGGAAGTGCTGTGGACTCTTCCAGATGAAGCATCTATTTCAAGCAGCTGCCTGTAACCAAGGGGAATGGGGACCTGTGGGCCTTTTTGCAGTCTCAGTTCTTCATTTTCAGGGAAAAAAAAATACAAGTATGGATTTATCTGTGAAAAGAATCATCTTTGTTAAGATCACAGGAACTACCAAGTTTTTCAACTTCATTGGAGATGGGATACTGGGCAAGGCCAGTGTCAGGCACCTCTAAGAGAGGCATAAAATAAAAAAATAAATAAAAAATAACCACGACAACCGTGCAGATGAATAATTTCCTCCTGCTGCTCACATAGTTCCTTAGTACTCAGACTGGCAGAGGACACAAAAACAGCTTAGTGCCTATTCCAGAACTTGCTGTCCAATTTAAGGAGCAAAGTTGAAGGTGGGGGGTAATTAGTAGGAAATCTGTACTGCAGAGAGGAATCCAGCAGTGATAATGGATGTAAAAATAAGTATGATGTTGAAGAGTCATATAGCTCAGAAAACACCTATCATATAGTATATGTCACCTCATTGTTCAGGAAAATGATGGTCCTCCCCCATGAGGCTGAGAATATACTGCTAAATTCCCTTATAGATGCCTCCGTAATGCTGCAAAGATGGCAGAGAGGGGAAAAAAGTCATAAATGAGACACAGAGATAAGGTTGAACAAGCTGATTTATGGGGAAAGATTAAAGTTAGCGCTCAGCTGAATGGCAGCTCGAGGGAACATAGTTGCTGTCCCCAAGGAGGTGAGGAATTGGGCACCAAGGAGCGAGGAGAATCCCCAGGACCTTGCTGGGCTGGGAGTGGTATGGGAAGAAATGGGTGAAACTGGACAGATGAAAAGTCATGGGGGGGCAGGAGAAATGGTTCCTTGCCGAGAGATTTGTCAGAGTGAGAAATCCTCTCCTAAGGGGACTTGTGAATTCTTGGGTTATTTAGGACGAGACTAGAAAAAGGGCTTGAAAATACACTAGAAGGTTCAAATCTGCATCAGCAGCGGGTGCTGTGGATAAGTCTTTCCAGGATCCAAGCGCTGGGGATTTATTTCTTTTTGGTGATGTGGGGCTATTGGTCTCCCTTCTGTAGTGCCCACCTCAGAGCTGAGTCATGCCTCGAAGGCAGCGGATAACAGCACGAGGAGGCGACCCCTCTGCTTTATCCACTCACAAATTTCACGGGATCATCTCTCCTCTTCCTCCTAGCCCTGCTGGCAGCAGCTGGGGGTGTAGCAGCCTGCTGGCACGCAGGGACAGCGCTGGGGGACAGCCAGGGGCATGCGTGCAGCAGCGGGAAGAAAACTCCCCATTTTCACTCCCTCAGACCCCGACCTCTGCCGAGGGAGCATCCCAGTTAGCCAGGAGTGTTCAGAGAAGTTAGTGCGAGCCATTTGGTAATGGATAGCAGAGTAAATAAAGGAGTTTTATTACAGGTGACACCAGACTGCAGAGTCATTCCGGGTACATCGTGATGCTCAGGACACGAATTGATCCAGCACATAAAGTCTCTCTAGAGGCGATGGTTAAAAGATCTTTCAGAAGCCAAACAGAAGGAGGGTGTTGGGGCTGCCTTTTGTGCTAGAGAAACAAATCAGAGCTCCAGTCTTTCTCCCATTTGCTGCCTGGTGTTTTGTTGCTAATAGAGCAGAGCTGGCTGGCCGTGCTTCTCCCAGGCATGTGAAGAAACCCCCCAGAGGCAGGGGCCAGGCCAGCCCCTCCTGTGACAAGGACAGGGACGAGATGTGCCGTGAGACCCAGGGTTTGTGTAAAGCCCACGAGCACCCGTCACCAGCAGACAGGCTTCTCCTGGCTGGCTGAGAAAAAAGCAGCAGCATAAATGTGTCCAATGGTGACTTGTCAAGCAGTTGCAATGCACTAACCGGGGGGGTAGAAGGGAAAATTGCCAAGGCTCAGCCAGCTCCAAGGGAGCTGCTGCTGCTGCACGGTGCTGGCCAGCATCAGCTGCCTGCAAGGGGCATGGCCCGGGGTTGTCCTCTGTGTGCTGGGGCTCCCATCAGAGACCCAGTGACCTTGCTTTCCAGAAGGTGAGGACAACTGGTCTCCCTGCGTCACTTGCCCATCCTCAGACTGCTAAGAAATAGCATTCAAGTCCTTCGGTGGTGCTCCCTCCTTTTTCTGTTAATGCAGCACATTTGGCTTGGGAAAGGCACTTGAAAAGCATTGGTAGGCACAAATAAAAATATACCCATGCGGACAGGCAGCAGGTGACGGAGTGCTGCAGTCTCCTCAAAGCTGGGGGACGCTTCTGCAAACCAGCCCCCATGCTCCTTAAAGATGCTCAGCCCCCTGGGATGGGCAGAGGGAAAGAAACCTTGGGGAAAAAAAATATCTTTGCTGCCCGTTCTGCATCCAGCTTGATCTACGTCCCCCTCCTCCTCCGTGGCCAGGCTGGATAAGTGCAGGATCGATTCACCACTTGAGGATTTGGGGGCGAACGGCTGCGCTGCGCATCCACCGCGCTATCTTATCATTAATGCATTAAGGAGCTGAACAAGCAATAAGGGCAAATGGACTTCAAAACACAGCGAACTGTCTCCACGCGGCGCAGGCTGATTTACGGCAATTACGCCTTGGCAGCTTCACCCAGGCCCATTAAGCCCCGCACCTGGCTGCAACTTGAACTCTCCCCTGCTTCTTGGGGGGCTCGGCATTAGTCACCCTGGCAGTGCCCCGATCCCTCTTTCTCCATGATGGAAGGCGAGATGTAAAATAATGTGGGGAGGATTAACAAAAAAAAAAAAAAAAAGAAAGTTAACAGGCTGCAGAGCACAGATTGATCCCAACTTCAGGGTCGGATACTGTTTCAGATACCACAGTGCTCGGCTGGACTCCGTCCAAGGCTGTAGGGTAAGAGACTCGAGACAAAGGCTGGAGCCATCGCGTTCGACTCAGGTCCTCGCCGTCTATCTGCTTTCTGTTTCACTAGCAGAGGTTGACTGGCTGCTCAGCTATTAATTTCCTTTCCCCAATTTTGATCTTTCATTGCTTTTTAAGAGGTGTCTGTCTGTGACATCGTTGCATCCACGGGGCAGCTGGGCACCAGTCACTCAAGGAAGATGCAGTGCTGCTGCAGCCAGGCAGTCTGTGTAAAGTAACCAACATTTTCCCACTGAGGGAGGATGGAGCATCCTCCAAGGACCTGGGCTCAGCAGATCTGGATTTGGCACACGGGAGTGTGCTGCACATTTGCTGTTTCACCTGGGGTGAAAGCCAGAGCAGGAAAACCACTCCAAAGACAAATTGGGAAGGGTGTGTGTGTGCTTCTGCAGCGTTGGTGCCTGGAGGGTGCATAAGAAGTCTCATGAGCGATTCTGTCACAAATCTGGATGGTCACCTATTTTTTTTTTGGGGGGGGGGAAGGTGGCAAAACCTTTCACTTTCACGTAGATACCACCAGCACAAAAGACCATCAGAGCACTTAAAATTTACTCAGTGCTCCAGAAGTGTTTATGGCCCAAGTAAAATTTACCAGAAAAATGTCAGATGTCAGTGGATCGTATTAAATGTAAATATTACACAACTCTCAGCTCTCGCCTCTTATTGCAGCTGGCCACGTAGCTCCAGTGGTTCCCGTGTTCGGGGGGTGTCCCTGGGGTGCTGCTGCTCAGCGGGTGTGGGGAGGTCTCGGTGTGAGCTCCAACATCCTGCACCTCCCATCCCTATAGCACACTGCAATGGTTGTAGAAACTGCTCTGATGGTGGGGATGACACACGATGGGTACAACCCCACAAAATCCCACAGCAACCCACCTGCTTAGCAGTGAGGGTTTCCTCCAGTATTTCATCCCCTGTGGGCTCCCCTGGCTGTTATTGCTGGGTTTTAGGTCAAGCTCGTGGTGGTGATGGGGCCATACAAAGAGGGGTGCTCTCGTTAATTGTTCCTGCGGGGATGGAGAAGGCACCTTGTGGGGTTATAACCTGTGGGGTTATAACCTGTGGGGCTATCCTGGGGGATAACCACGCAGCTAACTCATCCCAGACAAGTTGCACAGGGTATGACTGAGGGCTTGGCGTGACTCCTCGATGTTAAGGCGTCTCCAGGAGCTGCTGTGCTGCCACAGACAGGGGCTGGCACAGCCAGCCGGGCTGCCAGCTGCAGCAGAGGCTGGGATGAGCCCAGCGAAAAGGACGGTCTGTTTAACTGCATGCATTTTTCTCGTGGTAGGGACAAGCACAAGGAGGGATTTATGGTTTTGCTTGCTCCTCAGAACATGAGAAGAGAAAAAAAAAAAAAAAAACAACAAAAAAAAACACAACCCCGATCACTTCTCGCTACAAGTTGTGCCCCTGCAAGTGCCGTTCAGAGCTGCAGTGGGTTTCAGTGTGCTTCTCCCCGGAAGGATTAGCTTAGATAAGGCTGTTCCTGAAAATCACTGTCCCGCAGTCTCCGGGAAGCCCGCTGGTACAGCGCGTCCATGCACAAAGGGCGAGAGCCTGGCCCATTCACACAGTGAGATAAAGGCGATTCAGAGTAGCACTTCTAGAAAAACCATAAATACTACAGGCTTCAGGATGATCTGGGTGGCCCTTGTGGCAGCTTAAAATAAGTGTTTCTGGGATCTCTTTTGCAGATAGATAGAAGTGTTTCCACTCTCAGCTTTAAGCAGTGAGTTTGCTGTTTTGAAGCTGGGGGAATGCACACCGGTATTATCAGGAAACAGCTTCTGGAAAGCAAGTTTAACCCCTGTGGGCGCATAAACAGGGACGATCCTCAAATACAAACCCTATCATGTTTTCCTAACCCAAGAGAGACAGCCTATTAACAGATTGTTCCCATGTTTCCCAGGAAGCTGAGCAAACAAGTTGATATTTGGAGGAGGGAGACATTTCCTGAACGAGTGGAATTTGTCTCCCCAGTCAGCGTTCCAGATCCAGGCTACACATTTTGCTCTGAGAATAGATACCTCTTGTGCAGACAGAAGCAAACACTCCCTAGGACCGTCTAACGAGATGAGCACACGCAATTCCTGCTGCTGCTCACGCCGAGAGGAGGCTCCGTGTACTTATCGGAGACCTTGGCCCCTGTGAGAACTGCGAAATGTTTAGTCATCGCCTGACCGTTGAGCACTCGGGAACACAAAGCCTACCAAAAGTTGTTGAAATAATTGTAAGTGTTATTCACATCTTTGGATTTGGCTGCATGCGAATGTGTTTGCTTTTCCTCCGGCAGCAACAGCAAACGTGGGAGAATTTCATACAGGAAACAACAGGTTTGGGGCTTGAGTTTCCCTCTAACACTGCACAGGCTTAGGAGGAAAACACCGTGAGCCCCCGTGGGCACCACTGCTCTCCTGACAGAGTAAGAGCCTGTTTTTTTTTCCAGTCGTGTTTGACAAATGCAATGAGAACACTTTGCTTTCAATCTGCTCAAGCAAGCGATTGCTGCGGCAGTGAGAAGATCTCTTTTGATGGACACAGTTGAAAGGTTAGCAGTGTTTATTGATTTAATAATTCTCACATTCTTTCTTGACAGATTATCTTTCCAGAGACGTTAGCAGAGGCAGTGCCCAAAAATGCAGGAGAGCATCTCCAATACGTTAGGAAGGCAAAGGACAAGGGGGGAAAGTGATAAATCACCCTGGTCCTGACCTATTAAGCCTCCAGTGCAGATTGGGAGATGGAATAGGAAATCCATGTACCTATTTTCTATAGGGAATGTTTATAAGGATGCTGTTTGTGTCGACCTTTCCCACCGAGGCCGTGCATCACCTCGCATCGCGTGTTGGTCGGTCAATCAGCAGCGCGGGCAGCAGCTGGGGAGAGATCTCCTCCACTTACCACCTCCTCCTTTGGGAGCTCACCGACCTGGAGGAGCTGTTCGTTGCCCTTTTCTGAATCAGGGCTTTTCTAGAGGTTGAAGAGTGGGATTGCAACCCTGAAACACACTGGTCCTGAGCAACAGCAGCTATGAGATGCCAGCAAACACACTGTGGATTTCCCCAAAACAGACCCAACGAGCCCACAAAAGAGATGAGAGCCTTGGCTCTGCCACATTGCTGTCCATTGACAGCTTCTTACCATTTTTTGATTGATTTCAGAGCATCAGAGGGAATTAATCAATGACCCCTCATAGCCCTTTACATTCCGTCAGCTCCTTCGCATCCAAAAAAAAAAAAAAAAAAAGGTGGGGGTAGGAGTGGGGGGCTCATAGCTTGCAGGGAGGAAGCTCCACACGTCTGGGGAGCTGAGCAACCATTCCGGGAGCAGGCAAGGCTGCGTGCCCATCAAGGAAGATGCTCATGCCTTTGCAACACATGGGGCCTCATCCTGCTGTCACTGCAATCGACCTGAACAGGTGTACTGGTTTCAGTGGTTTCACTGGTTTGACCCAAAACCACCCAGGACCCTTTCCTGCTGTAGGTTTGCAGCCCGTCTCAACAATTTGTAGCTGACAGGTCTTCAGAACTGGACTGGGACTGCTCCTGAGATGCACACCGTGCCCTCATGGCCATGGGTGTGCCGAGACCTTTAATGGGTTGCTAATTGCTCTGATTGTAAATCAAGACTGAAGAGGAGGTGTTGGATTATGAGCTCCCTGGCAGACAAGAAGATACCAGTGGAACATTTTCGATGAATAATTCAGCAGGCAGGGATGGGAACAAGTCTTCTGTGTACTGGGGGGAAGAAAGCAAGACAAAAGACGAAGAGAAGGGACGACGCCTCTGACATGGGAGAGGCAGACCCTAGTGGGCTTGAGGTTCAGCCCGCACGTGGTGGCACAGCCTGGCTTTGTACAGCAGCACCCGAGCTCCACGCCAGCCCTTTGCATGACTGCACCACACCTAGTTACAAAATAGTTGGCAAAGCAGAAAAAAACCCTCTCTCTCTATAGTGATTGCTGTAACCAAGTGAAAGCTTGCGGGCCTAGATTCCCATGTGGTATAAAATCCTCCAAGTCTATTCAGTAGAAAGAGCATACACAGATCGCAAGCTAGCAAGAAGCCACAAAAGCTAGGACAAAGATCTCATTTGGGGGGAAGACATTAATAGTGTTGTTGTTGCTGTTGTTTTGTACATCGGTTTAGTTTTGTATCAGTAGAGTTGCAAGGCCTCTGCACAGATCTGTTTCTTCAGTGTGAAGAGGAGCCTTTTGCCAGTATGTTTATTTTTTTTTTTCTGCTTCCAAACCAAAGGGGGATGTGCAAGTCTTTGTGCAAGGCAGGTGTATTTGCAATGAGGCTGCTCTGGTTTCATGCAGTTTCTTGAATGTGTTAATAATAATAGCTGCGCAAAGGTTTCTCTCCATTTGTCATGGGCAGACCCTGCTGGAGTTAAGATTTCTTTTTTCTTTATATATAAATTCCTCTTACCCCTTTCACCTCCCTTCTGCAGATACAAACAAACTTCACCTCTTCTTTGCCATTGAAAGTGTGCTGTCTTAATTCAATGTTAATAACAGCAAATATTTTTATTAAAAATGCATTCAACAAAGTAGCTCTTTTGATATACCATCTCCTTTCCTTTGCAAGAGAAGAAGTAATTGAGAACACCCATGAGAAGGACTTACATCCAGAAGCCTGCAAATAGAAATATGCTGGTTACTTTTCCAGCGGGGAGATGGGTGATTGCCTGAGCTATTAGAGCAAAGAGCCAAGGTATAAAGAAACAAATGGAAAAAAAACATGCCAGGAGTGAAAGGCTTCAGCCCAGTGTCCTGGACCATTGCTGGATCAATTCCAGGCAAATTTTCCATCCATGAGGGGGTTCAGTGATGCAGGCTGTGGAGGAGCAAACTTACCAGGCTGCTACAAAGCTCTCACAGGTAGGTGGGTCTGTGTGTATGAGCTTTGGCACCAAAGCCTGAGGAATCTGCCCATCACCTGCTGCTGAAGGCTCCCACAGCTGGGGCGGAATAGTAAAACTTTTGTCTTCCGCTGTATTTTCTCTACCTATTCAAGTGTGTATCTCAGTTCATGGTCCTTTTCCTGGTTTGTTTCCTCCTCTGCAGTCAAATTCAGGTGTTTATTCATTTGTACAAAACTGTTGTGATATCATTTGACACTTGAGGTCTTAAATCCAGGACGTGGACTTTTTTTTGTTTAGCTCATGTGAGGAAATTGTCCTAAATTCCAAGTGATTTTACTCATAAGCAAGTGCAAAAAAAAAACCCACTTCCCATCCTCATTTACAGATACTTCTAAAGAACTTAAAAGCCCAGTAAGACAGAGGCTGGATACCTCTCTCCTGTAAGTAAAGATCCATTTTATTTGGGGAGCCTTTTGAACCAGTGAATCACACCTTGAAATCTTTGCTCTTCTATTGAAAATCAGCCAAGTCGGCCATCGAGTGTTTTCTCCACACAAATAAATGGATTGCTGCAGCAAGATGCGTTGCAATCATTACTCTTTAGCAGAGTGGGCAGCACAGATCCCTACCTTGCAAGGCATGGATGCAGATGGTGGCTGGGGAAATGCAAAGCTTGTACTATGCGGTCATGGGACTTTCTTTGTCTTTGTCTGGAGGCTGATATGCACCACAAACACTCTGAAAGGCTGCGGGTCAATTTACCATCTCTTTCTAGAGAGTTTTAAGCAGACTTCTTAAGAGGGTGAGGGATAAGCTGGTAAATGTGTGCAGCTGTTGATAGAGCTCACCTCTCTGTTGGTGTCTAGCATAATCTGAGAACCAGTAAGAAGAAGGAGAGGATTGAAATCCAAAGCTTTGGTGCCTACCTGCAGTAACACCATGGTTTTCAGAGGATGCAGGATTCTCACGTTTGCTCCATTTTCAAACACTGACACAACATCCTTTCTTCGTACAGCACTGAACGTTTCCAACATCCCTCATGCTCCTTCATAGATTCATAAAATATCCTGGGATATTTGTAATATGAATTCCTGCACTGTCCTCAGAGGGTCTCCTGCAACTGAGCCACCACCACTTAACCTCTGTGCACTTGTCAACTCATCCATTATGGCAGGATATGATGCTTGTTAGAGAAGTGTTTGCAGCATGGGGGTCGTTGAGGAGGTCAGAGCGTACCCTCCATTTTCTAGAGCTGGACGTCCTGTTTTGGAGACTGATGTTACTAAGGAACATCATTCTGCTGATTCAACCTGAAAAGAGCACAGCAAAATGGCACCAGCAAAATGTTGCAGTACAGGTTTGAAGGCTTCTTTCAGGTGCTTCTTCATAGTTTCCATCTCCACAATGAGATACCATAGGTTCCATAACATTTTTCCATATGCCAAGTCTTTATTTTCTTATTTCAGTATTTTGAACAGGAAAAAATGCTTTTTTTCTGTGGACACGATGGCCATCCTCCCTTCCAAATGATATGGGACTGAAGCTTCAGCACCTAATTTTACTTCAGATATAAATAAGCTGTAGAAAAAAAAAAAAAAAAAAAAGGCAAAACAAACAAACAAAACCCAAAACAAGCAAGCAAACAAACAAACAAAACCAATATACCCCCTTATTAAATACATCCTGTGGGATATGGCCTAAGGCAATAGGGGACAATCACACACGCTGTCTCAAGCATCTTAAACATACAGAAAAACACGTCTTCGTTGTAGCTGCATCATCTTTCACTGGTTCTGAATTTGAGCTGTTAGAAAAGATTGCCTGTGTATGCATGTTTGCAGAAGGGATCACAGGGACAATTGTACAATAACGAAATATTAAAGAGAAGGCTTGTGTAAAATCTGGGCAATGCCAAAGTATTCATGATGCAAATGAGCTTGCAAACAAAGCCCATCTGCTCTGCTTCAATACTTTTCTGACAATTGAGCGCATTATTTATCTGGTCAAATAGTTTTCTGACCTTCCTCTTGCCCCTTTTCCCTGAGGAAATAACCTTGACCTTTTTTCTTTGCAGAGAAATCCTGAAAAGTGGCTTCTGAGAGAAAACTCAGTGGAGTAAGAAGATACACCACACGTGCTGTAAAAGAAAGGTATGGCAAGAGGTGCCCAGGTCTTGCTAAGGATCGCAAAGAGCTCTTCCACTCCTGAGAAGAAATGGAGACGTATTTCTTCCAAGTAAGGCAGCAGGTGGGAAGCATTTAGTAAGAGGAGTAAAGCAATTCTTGTCTGTGTGGGACAGCCTGGGGAAGCAGGGCACAGACGGGGCGATGCTTGGCGTGTGACGTGGAGAGGAGGCAAAACTTGCCACCATGGCGGAGACATTCATAGGAATATAAAAAGAAGGGGAAAAAAACAACACAACAACACAACACTTTTAGAAGTCTCGCAGCTGTTAGCGCTGATCTTGTATGTGACTCAGAGGGTAGACTGTACACTATAAATGGAAATGGGTTACTTACAATTTGACTGATAATGTCTTAGTTTTTGTAATAAAAACATCTTTTGAAGAAATACTATAGCAGGGTGGCAAGCTGTACCATATGTTCTTTGCTGCAGCTGACTTTACAATACGTCTCAGCTCCACTTTAAACTATATAGCGCTGATTGCATTGTAGCTCCCGTGTCCTCTGCAGATAAAGTTATGGAAATATAATGATTGCGCTTCAGATACAGTCCGGTGCTGCCTATACTATTTCAAATCAGCAGACGAGGGAAAAGCACCTGCTCGCCCAGGCTTTCCCCCTTGTTTACTGCCTTCGGCACCATGGCAAGGAGAGCTTGAAGGTTCCCCAGGGAGAGCAAGCACCAAAAATAAAATAAATAAATAAATAAGCATGAGCTGTTTAGTACTTTGACTGTGTAGTACTTTGTGGAAAAGGATGGAGGCCTTGTGCCTTAACACAGGACAGGGACCATAATGAGCCCATGGGTGGAGATGAGCTTAATGCAGTCATCCAGGTACCTCTTCAAACACGGAGCAGGCCCTGGAGAGTCAGTAGAAAGCACTCCAGTCCTCTTCAGGCAGTATCCTTTAAAGACAAGGGAACACCTTACTGCAAAGTATCTAATATTATCCAGAGATAAGTATATATGAGCTTTGCTTAGCAACTGGATACCTCTCAGTCTCTCACTATGGAAATACCAAGGGTCCCCCAACATTTTGACACAACTAGAAAGCCCATCAGGACTTCATTAGGATCTACTCATGGAGTCCTGGGCCTTCCACCTTCACTGAAGACTGATGATTAACCATGAGCAACCACTTAATGAGCTGTTTGGACCCTTTGTGCAGAGGGGTAACTGGGGAGAGGACCGCGGGGAGAAAACCCAGATGGTGTCCTCCACCCTCAAGGAAACCAGGTCTGGAAATAATGGTTGTTTCATCCCAGCTTCATCTCAAAATGGCTTATCCTTTGGGAAATTCCTTGGAAGATCTCCTGCTGCATTTATGGGAAGTGCTGACACCATTCACAAGAGCTATGGGCTGGCCAGCCCCACCATAATTATTGCCCCATTAAACTTTGATGTTGAGAGAAGGCAGAAGCCATCCCAAATGCTGTGGTGATGTCTCCCAGCAGTGGCTTGCAGTGCCTGGGCTGGCTGAGCCTGCCTCTGCCCGTCTCTGGGCAAACAATCTGACAAGATATCTATCTGCACTTGAAAGGCTGGCTACTTACTGACAATTTCAGGAAAAACAATTTGTTATTTTAAAGCTGTCTGGATGGGGTGAGCCATAGAAAATGGTTGAAAACCAGCTTTTTCCCTGAAGATTTTGATGCAGTGTCTCTGGTGGCTATTTGACCAGCAGGGCTTCCTCACCACTGCTTTGCAAATTATTTTTTAACGTAGAGCTGGGCTGAAGGGTTGTCAGTGCAGAAAGCCTGTTTGTGGAATACAAATGACTCAGTCCTGGGCTGCTCAGGAGCCCCAGAGGCTTTACCAGCCCCATGCCAGGCAAGGGAGGACCATGAGATCAGTGGGGAGCACCAGACATTGCTCTCCAGCAGCGTCAGGAGTCCCCACATCCCCGTGCCTTATCCTCTGCACCTTCCTCCAGCACTCACTGCTGCCCCTGCGCCACCTTCTGAGCCAGATCTGGGTAAGTATTCCCCCTGCTGCCTCCACACTTGCTCTGATTTTGTGCAATTTGTCATTTATTTTTTGTGAAATTGTAGCCTGGGGATCACGCTAACCTGTGCCAGCCAGGACTGATCAAAACCCCAGGCAGGACAGGCGCTCGTGCCATGTTTTTCCAGCATTGGCCAAGGTTTCCTAATGCCCCAGCTGCAGAGGCCATGTGCATCCAGAAGGTGCCTGGATGATGTCCCCGCACATTTGCTTAAGGCGTTAGGCACGAATTACCTCGGGTATTCAAAAAGAGATTGCACCAAGGCAGAGGACTTGATCTTTCCGCGTCCTTCTGAGCGAGGCTGCCTTGAAAGGTTATCGTTTAACCCCCACGCTGATTGCAAATCATTTCATATAAAACTAACGGTGAACAAGCAGGAAAAAATGCTGCGAGAGGCACTGAGAGGTAATGGCTTATGCATCGCAATGCTGTGTGCTTCATTCATATACATACACACCAGCCCAAATGCCTTGTACCTACTGAATGCTTTATGGGGTGAGGAACGCACAAGCTAAAGGTTGAAAGGAAAATGTAATACCACATTTAAACAGTGACTTGGGGACTTGTGGAGATAATCCTCAATACTCTGGATGAGAGAGCACAGGAGGGGGTGACTTGGATGTTTGGGGCACTGGTGAGGGGTTGGGAAGGGCAGGGCTCGAAAAGGCAGCAGGAGGAGATGGGTTTGAGGTTGGGCAGGCAGCCCGTGGAGCCAGGCTGTGGAAGGATGTTATAGGAAGGAGATGAGGGGCAGGAGCGCCACCAGCTGTAGCAGTGGGTGGTGAAGAGACCTCTCCTGTCCTCAGCTGAGGGAAGCTCTCAGGAGTTCCTAAAATGCAGGGAAATGACTTTGGGAGCAAAGGAAAAATGAAGTGTGTGGGGGATAATGCAGCATGTGTAGGATGTGGTGGGAAGTCATCGCCACTGCTCATCGCCTTGTCCATGGTTTGCAGAGCCTGTGGGTCAGGGAGGGGAAAGGAAGGGGGATGCTCCACCAGGGTAGGACCACAATGTCCTGGGCGTAGTCTTGGTGGTGTCCTGGTAAGGCAGAAGTAAAGAGGAAGCCTGTGGAGAGCCCAGTCCTTGAAATGCCTTTAAAATGTAAGACCAAGACCTGAACTGGAAATTACAATGTCAGCAGAGCAGCCAGCCCTAGGAGATATTGAGGCTGGTGTCAGCCATGAGAAGGGAGGGACCCAGACCAAGAGAAAATTTCTCTATGGAAGAGAAGGGATCAGGAATGAGGCTGGGCACCCATCCCTCTAGCACGTGGCTTCATCCTTCTGCAGCACAAAAAGGAGAGAGTGGGTAGGAATGGCACTCATCATCCAACAACTATCCAATGCTCCCAGCAACATGGAAAACGCAGCTCGTCCAAAGTGCCCGTGGGATCCCAAGCCCTCAGCAGTGAGGAGAAGTGACCACAAGGCCACTTTGTGAGGATGATGCTTTCATTTGCAAAGTAAACTTGTAAATATTTAACAATTAATCTGTTTTCTGGCAATGGCAAAAATGCCCTCTGAAAGAATGAATGCCCATCTTCTAGAGAAGATAAAATAGTTTAGGGACCTGCTTACTCTAAGCAGTGAGTCGCTTCTGTCTGTTGTGAGATAGTTAGCTGTGATCCACTCTTGATGTGCAGTAGATGTGATTTTATTGCAGTTTGCAAGTAATTAATGCCCATTGCTCACTGCTTTACACAACTAGGTGCACACATTTGTTTTAATATACCTCAGATGAACTATGGTAGGGAGAATAGTCCCTACCATATCAGTATTCATCAGCGTAGTTACATTCCTCCCCAATTTCTTTGACAGGCACACAGGAACCTGCCTAGACTGGGAAAACAACTCCTGCAGGATACAAATGCTGTTCCAGGCTGCTGTACATTATTATCTAAACACCATTTCTCTCCTCGAGGCTTGTGCCAGCAGCCGTGTCTCACCAGCATTGATGGAGCAGCCTCTGGGATGGATGGTTCGGGTCAGCAGAGAGGTTTTGCAGCCACACTGCCAAAGGTGTTTTCCCTGTTCCTTATCCTCAAAGGGAAGGCTCAGTCTGGAACTGACTCTTTTTGGTTAACCACTGCCTTGTGTCTCCCCAGAAAACTTGAGTATCGGGAGGATGGGAGCCTCGTCTTGCATCGCTACCCTCCAAGCTCATCCCTTACAAGCCCTGCCCTCCCGCTCTGCGACAGCGCAACGCAGATGCATGTTTTTTGCTCGCTTTCCCATCATTGAGACATCATTTAGTATTAAGACGCAGAGGACCAGGGGCCTCAGAAGCGGCAAGGGAAGATTTACAACGCAGTTGCTGTCAGTTGCTTTGCTCTAATTAAGTGGCTCCTGCCTCCCTGATGCAGCTCCAGTGCGGTGGAGCTTGACTTGCTGGGCATTAGGGAAGCCTCCCGGCCACTCACTGTTACTAATACCTCTACCCCACTGAAATAAGGCTGAAATAAGCTGTAAAAGCCTGTCATTGAGCTCTCACCCCTTTGTTAGTAGACAGGTGCCTCCTTCCTTGGGTGCCCACGTCTAGGACAGCACCAACACATCCCATGGGGTGAGGACATCCGTGGGGAGCAGGATGTGGGACCAGATGCTGGTCCTATGGGGCCACCACCAACCTCAGGCCTTTCCTTGGAGATGCAGGCACTTCTCTGACTCCTTATCAGAGGGGAAAGCAGGATGCTGGTGGTAGAAGAGAGCTCTGGAGGAGAAGACCAAGGCAGCCATACACCTAAGAGGTCTTCTCCCCATGGCCCCACCTTTCTGGGGCAGGGGCTCCCTCCCCAGTTTGCCTGGAGCCACTCTGCCTCTCTCTGGATTTCCAACACCTGGAAACAGAGCAGTTTGCAATAAGCAATTCATACAACAAGCTCAGCCTGTTTTCTCACGTCAGAGAAATAAGGAACAGGTCGTGGTTTAAGTAAACGTGTCTATTAGCCTCAGTTGTCTGAATTATTTTTGATTACGGCTTATTATTTGCTTCTTGTTAACAAATTGGCTGGTGTTAGTCATCAGTGCACATGCCACCTAATTGGCTGTTTGCATCATATGTTGTTCTCCCTGTTCCCTCATTGGGTAAATTAAATTTTATTAAACAGCAGCCTTCTTCCTCTCTGTTTGCAGATGATGCATGAACATTTGTAGCTACTTGGCAATTCTGTCGCGAGATAATAAAAGAGCTTTTCAAAATGCCAGGAGAGGAAATCCAGTGTGAATGCTCACACAAATATTTACTTGTGCTCGTGTTTGTGATGTTTTATTGTGTAATGGGTTTAATGATGCTATTTATCAAATAATTATGATTGCTCTGTTTAATGATTTCAAATTTAACTGAGTAATTTCCAGAAATATCTATCAAAATTAAAAGAAAATTCCAGATTACTAAATACATAAGATAGTAGAAATCCTTACAAATAGCTAGAGCTATACAGTGCTCAGACAGCACCTAAATGTGTGTTTGACCAGTACCTGAGAGGAGTGAAAACAAGCTTGGAGGTGCCTCAGAGACAACCAGGAGTTAGTAATAACAAATCTCCACCTCAGCTTGGCAGCTGGGATGCAGTGAAGTGGCTGGCCCTTCTCCAGGTGAGCTGAGCAAAGGCAAGTGCACGTGAGGGCCTGCTGCTCTGAGGCTTTACATCAAGACAAGGCTGCGATACCAGCTACGTTTTAGAAACTGGAAACATTTTCAGGGTTTGGAGATGCAATCGTGCAGTTCCCTTGAACCAGAGCTTCAGATCATATGGCAGAAGAACATTCTACTTAAAAAAAGAACAGTTACTTTTCCAAACCACAGCAATGGTTCCCATGGGTTTCTCCAGCCACAGAGCTCAGCTTGTGCCACCACTGATGGCTGCACAGGTGGGGCTGTCTCATCCCAGCCCTGCCCTATGGACATAGCCCTAATGTCACCCTAATGTCAGCTAAAGGAAGAGGATACAACACCTGGTGGTGTTGGGGACTTCTAAGATACCTCAGGCTTAATGGATGGGCCACTCCAACCCCTCTTTACTCTGTTGAGATCAAGGGTCATGGAGACACTATCTCTCCCACTTCTTTTCTGCTGTGTATTTCACACTTGAGATTCCAGCATACACAGAGGTTATTTCTCACTGCTGGTGTTACTTTTTTTTTTCTTCTTTTTTTTTTTTTTTTCAAAACAAGAGCTACAAGAAAACCCTTAATTCAAGAAGTATTCAAGACCACACAAATGAGCATAGTGAAGCCTTCCTGAGGTGGGCAGCAGCTGTGCTCATCTTGCTTTTCTTAGGAGGGCCTTCAAGGAGGTGTTCCCAACATAGCGAGGATGAAATCAGTCTCCGTGCTCAGTCCCTTTCCCTGGCAGCAGAGGGCTGGACATCTTCCAGCGGCAATGACTTGAAAGGCTCCATCCATATTAAGTCACTAGGCTGAAAGTGAGGGGCTGCCAAAGTCTCCCAAAATCTGTGGGATCTAACCTAGGTCTGTGCAAAAGAAGCAATGAGGAAACGTACCTAGCCAAGTCCGAAGGGATGCTTGAGGAGCCTCAGAGCAAGAGACCATCTCCAAAACACCCGAGTCTCACTGAAATCAAGCACACTCAGGTGTTGCAGGATCACAGTCTAAAAATTCTTCATCTGATTAAAATGGAGGTGCTGCCTTCTTCCAAATTGCCATTTTGACTCATGCGCTGGTTGAATGTGCCACGCCAGCCTGTATTTCCAAGCAAGGCAGCAAATGGGCATTCTCAGGCAGTCAAATTCCCCCTCGCTACTTCTGAAGCACCCAAATCTTCGAAGCAAGAAATATTTCTTCCAGCTGTCCATGCATGAAGTTGATTTATGACTAGTTTTCTGTTCAAACCACTGTAATTTTGTGAAATGATAGCAGTATTGATTCTAGCAAGAGTTTCACTTTGCTGAAACTACCAGGGCAGAGGGACTAAATGGAGCCTTGGAGTGAATAATATAGCTTTCCACTTTATCAATTTCATCTGTTTTGCTCGCCACCTTCACTTAACAACCTACATCTCTTCTTTCCTTCCTTCTTTTTCCTTTAAGGCACTCGTCTTTTGCTGTGGCTCACAGCTGTACGTGATGGAGTGTATTGTCTTACCTGGGAACTCTAAGCACCAGCAAATACAGTCTGAGCAAGGAACAGATTGCCCGAAATCGCAGAGCTGTTTGTGTTGCTGCATCATGGGAAGCTGGGAAATGGATTTGGGATAGCTTAATTCTGGCCCTGAAAGATGCTAAATTATGGACGTGAATAATGAATTATTATTATTATTATTATTTTCAGAAGGAAGAAAATATTTCTGACTCAGTTTTTCTTAAGTAACAAGTGAACAAAAGTGTTTGCTGAGGTGAGTGAGAAAGTGTAGGCTAGATTCTGCTCTCAGTTACCCTGATAGGAGTTAAGACAAACTTTACAGAAGACAATAAAAATACCTGGGCACAAATCTGGTCTGCAGTCAGCAATAAAACTTCTACTAATAGGCAAACACTTGCCTATGTAGGAGAGAAACACAGAGGAGTTTGATGACATTTTTGGACCAGTAACCTCAACAATCCCTTATTTTAGAGAATAAATAAAAATTATAGATTAAATACATGCACATGTCATCCATACTCCTTCTGTGCAGGTGTTGCTATTTTTCCAATTCCAAAGTCAGAATGAAAAAAGCAGGGGATACAAATGCTTCAGTGGCACTATTAATTCAGCCATAGGCACAACGTGTACGTCAGCATAAATCTTCAGTCACCCAGCCAGTTACCAAACTGCTGCTTCTGCATTTGCTTTCTATGCAGTTACTTAGAGAAAGAAATTTCAGAAGACCAGAGGGATGTAAAGGTGTTAGGAATAAATGCCACTCAGAAAAATTAACAACAAGCTAAATAAGATGTTTTTCTGGGCACACACGCAGCACAGATTTTATTTTTTGTAAATACCTTCAAGCTCTTGGTATCGAGTCTGTAAATGGACCAGTCGAGGCTCTGCAAGCACATTAAAAGTTTGAGGACTTAAAGGCAAATACTCAGAAAAAAAAAAATGTGACAAGTAATATAAATGGATTTTAATGCATTCAAGCATTAGTTTGAACTCTAACACAGAAAAACCCAGTGTGTGCTTACAATAAAGTTTGCATCTACAGCAGCATGCAAGTCCAGGACGCATGGGTTGAAGTGGGCACATGCTGCATTTCTCCTGAAAAGGAAGAAGGCTCAAGAGCCATTTAAAGACCTAGTTTTACCCATTTTTTGTTGGACTTTAGATTTTTTTTTATTAGTGGAAGACTGGGTGTTTCTCATCTCTTTGTTTCATGTCGTTTATGACAGGAAAACCACTATTTGAAACTTTCTGAGATCCCACCTGTGAAGGGTAAGCCTGGGAAGGTCACTGATAAGGAACATCCTTGTTAAGGAACCCATAAGGAACATCCCCCAAACCACCCCAAATACCTGGCTGCAGGGGATGTTGGGGGATGCTCAATGAGCAAAGCTGCCTCCTCAAAAGCCACACACTTGGAAAATTCACCCCTCCAAAATAAAGCACGTGGTGGGGATGCTCTAGCAAGGGGATGAGACCACCACCAGGCCAGGCGGGGAGGTGGAGGTGGGTTGGTGCCCCCGCGAGGGTGCCCTGCGGTCCCTCAGCACTGTGGTGGCTGTGAAGCTGCCCTGGGGAAAGGCAGCCCCTCAGCTCCTGGCATGGAGGGAAAACCACATCGTGGTGCAGGAAGGAAAAGACTTCTTGAGAGCCAAGCCAAGCATGAAATTAATATTTCCTTTACATTTTTTTTTTTAAAGGCCTGTAACATGGGAATAAATGTATACTTGAGGTGGAAGCAGGCTTTGAATCTCCTGCCAAGAACAGGAGTGCTTCGGCTGGTCCATGCCTGGCCATGTTAAATAGCACACTACCATAAACACACCTATTTATAAAGCAAAAAAATGTTGTTTTTTTCCCCCTTCAGCTCCTGCTTCAGAGCCAGCAAGGTTTGTGGGACAGGACATGGACTCTCATTCCTCTCATTTACCCCTGAACAGCAGAGGAGGTTGAAGCTGTCACACGAGTGCTCCTGGCCTTGTAAGATGAAGCCTGGCAAGATGCCTCCTTCTGGGAGAGAGGTTTCAAGACTAACCAGAGCGTGATGCTCTGCAGTGTGTACTTTTCCAAAAAATGCCATGTTGGGGAACTGGCAGGAGAGGGCAGGTGGGGTGAGGAGTCACCCCGTGTGCCTGGAGTCCCACCATACTTTGGTCCCTTTCCCTAGCAGGCTGCTGTTCCCCAGCCCTCCTTCTTTCAGTGCACCCCAGGGCCTTTAAATTCCATGAAAGCTCTTTGGTTTTGGAGAAAATAACAACAATTAGCAAACAAACAAACAAAAAAAAAAAGTAGAAAAAGTGAAGGAAAAATTATCTTTGATTGCTGACGTGGTGACGGCAGGACCCCTCCCCTGCAGCAGCACTTAATCAGCCCGCCACTCCTGCCCCCAGCATCCTGTCCCTCCATGCAGCAGCTGCCAGACAAACCAGCCTCCCCAAATCCCCTCATCACCAGCAAATGGCTCTGATGATGGCATAGTGGGTGCTGAGCGAGGCTGGCCCCAAATGAGGGTAGGCAGCCCCACAGGCAGCGCTGGGGATGCTCGGCTCTCGGGCAGTGGTGGCAGCATGCTGCCTGCCCCCTCGTAGCTGCTGGTGGTCTGAGGATGGGGACAAACAGCAGGAGATCAGGGGAAAGGAGGTGTCCAGCAGCACCTGCTAACGGGAAGCTGGGCTTTGAGGTATCATGTCCATACAAGGCCCTATTCCCAATCTGAACCAACTTTTCCAACTTATGGTAGGAAGGCACAACCCTAATGCTTTCCCCTTGGCTGCTGCACCACAAACACCAGCGTTTTCCAGCAACTTGTGGGCACTGCCAGGGTTAGGTGGCTGCCCTCTCAACTTCCCTCGAGGCTACGTGATTATGGTCCCTCAGGATAAACGCCTCCAGTTGCTCAGCAACCCGCACACCAGGATTCAATTAACTCTGATTACAATCACAGGCGGCGCAGATCAGGCCGCAGATCAGCACCCTTGGAAGCACACTGAGCAGCTCTTGGTCCTCCAGAGGAGGATGAGGATGAGGCAGAGGCAGGCAAGAGCTGCAGCTTTCTTCTCCCCTCAATCCCCCGGCCAGGAGACTTTTGCCAGCTCAGGAGGTAGGAGCATCTTTTATGGCAGGAATTGGCCCGCAGCAAATGATTGCTCCCAAGTGGGAGCAGGGAAGGAAGTGTGGAGACTCATTACATTTAACGTGATTACTCTGGACTTACAGCAGGGTATGCGACAAAGGAATTTGGCCTTCTCTCTTTTCTCCCTCCCTGCTTTGGCCTTCAATGATTCAAGGACCT
This sequence comes from Netta rufina, assembly GCF_964035555.1. Taxonomy (NCBI): domain Eukaryota; kingdom Metazoa; phylum Chordata; class Aves; order Anseriformes; family Anatidae; genus Netta; species Netta rufina. The sequence continues at coordinate 43,975,469 of NC_140124.1, forward strand.
GACTGGACCAGCCCATAATCCAAAGGAGCTCTCAGCAGTTCTTTCTTCATCAGGGACACTCCTGGTCTTGTGCAGGCAGAGGTAACACAGCAGAACATTTATAAATCAGCCCCAAATATGGCCAAGTGTGCTGCTTGGGATTGTGGATGTTATGTGAGTATGCAAACCTTGATGGCTAGCAAAGCTTTCCCTTTGTCCGGGACCCACCAGCACACCTGGACCACCTGTAAGATAGCCCCGTGGCACCCCTGTCCCAGCACAGAGCACCCAGGTGCCAGGCACTGACTTTTAGGTCCCACAGCTGGGGCAACCTCCTGCTGGATGTGGCGATGGGTTACGCAGGCCGATCTCCTGGGTGGTGGTGGTGGGTGGCCACCTGCCTTCAGGGGAAGCACGTGGTCCTCACCCATCACTGCTCACAGCTGCCTTTTAGCGTCTGTTTTCTCTCTGTCATGAGCATCTTGATGTTTCCTGACAATTTCACCTTCCTCTTCCTTGTGCATACCCAAGGGACAGCGCCTTTGACTCACACTCCTGCTTTGTGATGACGCATCTCGGCTCTGCTGCAGGCTGCTCTGACCACGCGCCTCAGCATCGCATGTCAGATACGCCAGAGCTTGCAAGGATTTGTCTTTCCTTGCCATATTCCTCCTGAGAGGTGCCTTTGCACAGTCCGCCTCTCAGACAGGCTGCCGTGATCTTGCTGTCCTCATAAAGAAGCTGCAAGTCCCCGCTAGCCTTTTCTTAGGATTCCCACAGCTTAAATTTGACTTTCTCTTGTCCCTTGTTGTACTTTCTGCAAACATCTCATAACCCTGTTGGGCATTTTTTCCACAGGAAATATTCTCTGGGGTTTACCTGGAGCTGACCTGTCTCCAGAAGTGCAGTGTTTGGTGCTGCCAGCTCTTTGGTTTGCTCACACCCCTGAGCAGCCTGCTTTAACCAAAGTCCTGCTCTGTGTCTGCTGCTTGTTTTCTGATGATGGAGGCAGCACAGAGGATGCTTGGTCCTTGCAGTCTGGCCATGGCTGATTTGCCTCCTCCAATCCACCCTGTGACTGACCCTGCTTTGTGCTTGTCTTGGAGTGTCTGGAGCCTCCCACCAGGGAGGTCAGGGCACATAGCAAGGGTGGTAGGGCCAAGCTCTTCTTCCACGGAGCTGTCTATCTTGTACCCCATGTGTTGCACTTATCTGGGAGGTACCTCCTGCTCCATGTATGCACGGCCCCCCCATCACAGCATTTTACAGCCACCCAGTGCAGCAGCTCTGGCTCCTTCCTGGTGCTTCCTCCCAGCTGGTGATCAGGCTGCGCATCCTGCTGGCACCCAAAGGTGCCCAACCATAACCAGCCACCCCCTCCCTGCACCTCCGGGCTCAGAGTCAGGGCACACAGAGCGAGATGCCTCAGGTGTGAGAAGCCACCCATGTGTGTCAGCCAACAGCCTGTGTCAAGCCTGTCCTCTGCTTCCCTTTCAGGATTGAGCATCCTCGGCATCTCCGATGCAGATAAACCCAACTTGCAGAATATGAAGGACTTTAGGTCCATTTAAATACTTATTTGCTAACACAAAAGCGAGTGCCCCCGTAATTTAATATGCTTCTGGAAGTAATTGGATAGAAGTCCTTTGTTTCTTTTCCTCCTGTCAGATTCCATTTGTTTAATTTGGCTGTCGTGACACAAAATGACAGAGCCCATGCTCCATTTCTACAGATAGCAAAACTCTGGGATTCTTCTTCCTGCATTGCTAGAAATTTATGTATTCTCCCCATTCACTCGTACATCACTACTGTGGCAGATTACTGACCCCCTTAAGAATAAATGCATTTTAATACAGCTGACCCAGAAACCTCCCAAAGGGGAGATAAAGCGCAGCTCCGAGAACCAGCTGAATTTGCTGTAGCTTAGAGAAGAATCAGAGGAGGGTCTGGAGCTGGCACTGGCTCGGTGCCACGCCGTTTCCTATTAACAAGCCTCCCTCCATGTCAACATTTCCTGCTGCTCAAAGCCATCTCGTCCTAGGCCTGTACCCACTCCTCTCTGGGGGAAAGGAGACTTTTGCACAGGGCTTTCTGCAATATTTTTCTGGAGGCAGAGAGGTAGGGCAAGACCAGGCTGCATCCCTCTGCAGAGCAAGCAGTGGGGCTGTCCCAGAGACTGGGCACGGCAAAATTCAAGGACAGGCACCACTTCAAGCTCAGCGTCTGCAGGGGTGAGAAGGGGAGGGACAGAGCTGTCTGCAGGGGTCGGGGAGGTGTACGGCACATGGTGCCTCCCATTGCGTTAGCCTGGCTGGCAACGTTCCTGGCACTTCTCTTTAAAGATCATTTCTCAGAAGAAAGGAAAGACACCATGAAATTGCAGATTCAAGCCTGTTTGGAAATGTGAAGCTGCAGAATGCAGGAAAAAAAAAAAAAAAAAAAAAAAGATCTTTTTCTTTACGGAACTCTTTAGATGTTTCTCTCAAATTTCATACAGCAAATCTCACTCAATGTTTCAACAGGCTTTTCTGAGTGATTTCTGTAAAATGCAGTCAAGGCCTGAAGGACCTGTTCAGCTCTAAGGACCCTGGGCCAGTCATGCTTGTCTTGCTTAAAGGTTTCCAAGTGGCACAGTTGGGTTCCTGTGGGTGTCTTCAGTTCAGAGGCAAAATCTTCAGATTATGGCAAGTTGCTAGGCAGAAATTTGTTGCACGAGGTGACTCCAGCTACTCATCATATTATTCTAACACCTTCCCCAAGTACCAAAGGCATTAGGTGCCTCATCTCTGTGCATAACAGAGCCTGTCACTGATGAACTTTCCAGGCGGTGCTGCTGAGGTCCCTGGGAGCTCACCCCAGCAAAGTGCTCTCCATCCACCCTAAGAGGGAACTGGTCTCCCAGGCCAGGCAGTGAAGACTGGGTAGGCTCCTCTAAACCATGATTCCCATCCCTGCTAGGGGGTGAAAGCCAAAAAGGGGAAAAAAAGCTGAGCTTTCAGATCTCAGGTTGATTTTGCAGCATGGGCAAAAAAATGCAAGCAAGCTTGTCTTGTTTGTAGCTGAAGAGCTGCTCTGGCAGCCCTTGAAAGAAAATAAACACGGAGCAATATGGTGTTGTTTGTACAATCAGTTTTCTATGAAATACTTCACTTTAAATGGTTGTGGAGACCTGGATAGTGTTGATCGTGCATGTGAATTCAGGGACTATGCAACAACCAGGGTAATATTTCTGCAAATGCCTCATCAGGGAATAAATCAGGCTACAGAGGAAGATGCATTTCTGAGGGCCGCTATCCTTCTCTCCCATACAAACAGGCTCACATGTATGCATACATATACATATAAATATGAGAGTTTATTTAGATCCGAGGCCCATTAAACAACCTGGCTTTGAGACTCATGATGAGATTAATCGGGCACGTTAATTACACGTGCCTGAAAATTACTTAGCAATTATACTTGAAGTTACCAAGAATTTCTATGATGAATTACCTTTGGATTTTAATTCTGAAAGAGGCAAGGACAAGGTTAACAGAGGTCTAGTTGGAAGACAGTTGAGCACTAGATAATTATCCCATGCTTGTATGGGAGCTGCTGTGTATTTCCAACATGTACTGCTGCCATGAATCTTCAGACCTGTTGCAATGTAATTATTTTTGTTTTCTATAATATGAAATTAATTCTGCTTGATGGTTTAGGAAGAAACCATGGATTTGCTCATGGAATCCTAAACCTTTGCAGAAAGGTTTAGGATTCCCTGCTCAAATCCATGGTTTCTTTTTTAATGAGTGGTCCAGAGAGGGACGAAAGTTTCCAAGGTCCTGTCAGTCCCTTGGGTCACTGCAGGTGGCTTGTCCAACTCTCTTTTGCTTAGGCACCAAGAAGTGCATAAAGATGCCAGAAGTCAGGCACCTATTTGAGGAATTTCCATGGAACAGGATTAAAACAAATCTGTTTTCAGAAACCAAAGTATTTAAGATCTTCAAGGATGCAGCGTAGAGGGCTGCCACTTGCTCACAATAGCTGAAGTAAGGAAAAGATGGAGGGTTGGCCACCATTTCCCTTTGTTGGCCTCATGAAAGCCAACATGGAGAGGGGATCTCAGCCCTTTGTGCAGTGGTTTCAGTGCTTGCCCTAGGTCTGCAGAGCCTGTCTGGAGGTCTCCTGGTGCTCAGACTGGACCAGCACCCTCCTCACAGCAAGGGACAGGCAGAGCTGGGCCTTCACCGCAGGTACACTGGGATGGGTTTTGTCTTCAGTGCCCATGCGACGGGAGCGGAGGAGAGGTGGGGCTGGATATAATCTCCGCAGCACTTAAGTTCCCAAGCAAATATCTAATTAGAGAAATGTTTGGCTTCAATAATAAATGAGCAGAATATCAGGAGGCACAAGTACTGGTGAAGTAGCTCTATGGCAAGGTCTTTACAGTGGGGGCATTTTTGGGCCTGCCCTCCAATTTAGGATCTTCATGTGAGTGGAAAAAACATGTGTGCAGCTGCTAAGGGTAGGGCACGACTTTCTTCGCTCTTGCTCTAACAATTTGGATGCACCCATCGGCAAACCTACCCTCATCAATTCTGCATCTTCCTGAAAATGTACTTTTAAGCACCTTAATTGCATTTCAGAGATAACCCTGCAGGCAAAGTGACAGGAAGAGAAACCATATGGAGCAGTTTGGCGGTCGGGCTCTTTGTTTTAAATCAATCAAACATCTGCGGCTAATGTAGCTTTGGGCTGCTCCTCAGGAAACATTAGCCCTATTAGTCTGGGCTGGCAGGAACACAAAATAATATATTTATGGACAAAGCACATGTGCATTACTGCTGGAGAGCAAGCAGAGGAGGAGGAAGAGAAGAACTGTGGTCAGCACTTTGCCTCCTCGGGAGGTCAGCCATGATGCACGCCGAGCAGGTACGTGGGGGTGCTTCTCAGCCCTACGATGCCCACCTCCCTGCCTGATGCACCCTCAGAGCCTGCTACACCAAGACAGAAGGGGAAACGCCACCAAAAAGCAGCTGTGCTGCTTCCTTGCTTAAAGGAAATGAGGTGGGATGGCATGGTTGGGTGTGTTGACTCTGCATGGGCAGCAGTGGTTGAGGAGTCCTGAGCAGTGGGGCTGGCCATGGGGTAGTGTCTGGCTCCCCACTGCTTTCCCCACAAGACTGATTTACCCCACCAAGCACTGCTCATCTCTCACAGGACCATGTAACATACAGTGTTCCCTTTCAAATCTAGACAGCCTCCAGGTGGTTCATATCCACATATAATATCCACATCAGTAATTTAAGGAAAAGTATGTCATTGGCACGCTTTGATTATGCCAAAACAAAATGCTGTAAACCCTGGATTCATGGAAATACCTGTTAAGAAGAAAACACAATTATTTGGAGTAAGGAGTTGTGTATTTGGTACTGTTAGACAAACCTTAACTCTGCCCCTTAGTGACATTGAAGCAGTCATGTAATTACGATATTATGACCAATATTTTAGTCTGACAGTAGATGATCCTGTTTTCCAAAAACCAGGATCATCTAGTTAATCCCTTTTTATTTTATTATGTTATCAACACCGGATAGACTTGGGGGTTTGGGAATGCCCTAGTAGTGACTTTCCAATCGTTACTTATGTTTTATTCCATCTTTGCATCGCTTCAGATTGTAATGGCAGATGCATTTAGTATTAGTGCATATGTGTTAGTATGTTGAAAATGTCAGATTTGTACAGCAACTGTGACATGAGAAGGGAATACTACAGTATGAAAGAAATAAATGTCTGAGATATGGAAAATACCAGTCGTACTTAGGTCTCTGGTCTTTCATGACCATGCTCATTTGTGAGCCCTGGCTTTCTTGCAGGGATGCAGAGAACCTGAGCTCCTGGAGCAGGCAACTCACCCTTCCCCACAGACCTGCCCGTTGCCCCTCCAGGTGATGCCACCTCACATGTCCCTGCGTCCTCTTCCCACCCACATCCCTACTCGCTACCACTGCACACATTCCCTGTGCAGGTGCCTCCACACACCCATTATCCTGTTCCTTTTGCAGCCCTTGTGCTTCTCCAAAACATGTGTCAGCTCCCAGTATTTCCAGTTGTACTTAGACCATTCCTGCTCCACCAAGTATCTGCTTTTTGGGGTAGACACATACTTCCACCTTCCTCTCCTCTCAGGGATCCATGAGTTGTGCCAGCTTATGCCCCCAGTCATCCCAGAAGGGAGCTTGGTCCCTCATGAAATGGGGCAATCTCTGGGACAGCAGTTATCGCCTGTCCCCTGCCAAAAGCTGACAAAGCTTTACTTCTCAACAGGGTGGGAGGAACACACCCACAGACCTCTGAAAGCCCATAAATACCGCCTGTGAGAAACACTTTGTCTGTAAGGGAAGGCTGGAGAAAAGTCTACACATTTCTTCTGGTGCATTTATGGGAAGAAAGAAGCCTGAAGACTGCTGCTAAATTTGTCAAAGGATGTGTTTTTCAAAGTACTTCTAACACAGGCAAATTATCCAATTTATTTGCAAATTATTAGAAAATTCATCCCCTACTCAACAGAGTAAGTGCTGCAATTCTGCCAGAGATCCACTGTATCCATACCAGTCCCTCACTACCTTCTCTAAACACAGAGAAATACATGTATTGTAGTCACCATCAGCATCCCCATCATGAAAAACACATTGGTTTGGTTTGAACTTGTCCCAGCACCACAAGTGAAGGGTTTCCAGAGGTCATCCAGGTGATTTGGGAAGAAAATGAGGGTCGGTCTGTCCTGAGGCCTGGCTGAGAGGACAGGGAAATCCCTGCCCACTGAGCTTCCTAATGTCATTGAGGGCTTCCTGGGAGGGTGGGAAGAACAAGCAGGATGTGTTACTGGGAGGGAAACATGCAAAGGCAATACCCATTTAATATTTATACATTATAAAATATAATCATCAACTCTAACAAAGGGCAGGTTTTTCTTTCATGGTCTGTACTTTGCAGGATCTCCTTTTTCAAGGAAAGGGTGTGGGAGCTTCTCATTGGTGATGAACACAATTCAGAGCAAGGGTGACAGTCCTTCTCCATGTCACTGCTTGGCCTCTCCTGACCCCAGTGAGGTGATACTGCAAAAAGGGATTTGGAGATGAGTCGGTGTAACTCCAAGTTTAGTTTGTCCTGTTGCCAGCTGCTTGAAAGACTTCAGTGCTGGACCAGTGTCTGAAATGAAGGGCATGGAAAGATAATTACGCAAGTCACTGACAGTGAAGAGAAACTAAGTCCTTTGGAGTAAATGGCATTGCTTGTTGCTGTTGGAAGGGGAGGTTGTGGTTACCTTTGAGATGTGTGCACCTTACAATTAAAAGTGGTGAAATGGTGGGAAATGTGGTGACCACACATACTTTTGAAGAAAGCCTCATAAAAGTCCAGCTGATAAATTAGGTGTTGGGCAGACCAGGGGAGGAATGCAGTACTTATGAGTAGAGGGGGTCCAGCTTTTCCAAATATTGAGCCTGTTTTTGGCCAGTCCTGAATGCAAGGAGGACCTCAAGGGGATGTCCCACCACCTTCAGACCCTGTTGGACAAAAACACTGCTTTTCTCCCTCACAAGGAAAAAGGACGCACAGGGCCCATACCGAGTGACCTTTGGCATGCGGCCTCCTGGCTGGGCCCCCTTTAACTCCTGCCCCTTCGTTAGCATTTCATTGATGAGGCTGTGCTTGGGCTGGCTGTGGCAGCCCTTCGCAAACAGGCAGTGAGGAGCCGTGCCCAAATCCTGTGGTGGCTCTCCAGATAAGGTTGCTGATAGTGGCTCTTTGCATCTTCACCCCCACAAAATGGCTCTGCCCCTGCGCGCTTTGCAAAGCCAATTGTCCGGGAGCACAAAGAGCAGCCCTAACCTTTCCCTTTGGTACAGGATCAAATGGCATTTGTTTTCGTTTGCTTTCAGTGGGTTCTGTAATTATTAACCTCTCAAAAGGGCTTAGTGAGTACTGGTGTGCGACCACGGAGCCCCTCGCTCAGGTAAGGAGCTCCTCACGTGCCAGGGCCTTGTTTGCTCTGTGGCTCCCCTGCCAGATAAGAGACACCCTGGACAATGGGGACCCGCTAATCCTCCTCACACCCCCCTCCCTGCCCCCTGCCCGATAAATTTGATTCGTGGTGCTTTTTGTTTGCCTCTCAGGAGTAATGAGCTCTTTTGTCTTCACTCAGATCCAGGCGGCAGTGATAGGACCCCCGTCTCTCAACAACAGCACGTGCCTTCGGAATAGTGCTGTGGCAGCAGAGAGGAGTATTCCTTTTTAAGCTACCTTTGATTAGGGACACACATTTTCAGAGTGTCGGCCTGCCAGAAATACCGTGTTACACAAGCTCTCCTCACCCAGCCCAGCATCCTCAAGTCTTGTTTTTCCCTCTCAAGGTCATCTTGCTATTATGCAATTGCACAGCCACGGCAGGGACTGAAGGGGTAGAAAGACAGGGGCATTTTGAAGCTCTCCCAAGTGTGCAAGACCTTTGGGACCATCCTCTTAACTACATTCATTTCAAATAATCTCCACGTTTTGCCTCAATTTGGCCACTTTTTGGGCAGCCCATATCCAGCGTGGGGCACCCAACCCTGGGTGCCTCCAGGCTGGGGCTGTGCCAGGGGGATGCTGTGCTGCTCCCTGAGCCCACATCCCACACACACACACACTACACAGGGCACTGCTTCGGTCTCAGCCTGTGTGCCAACAGGATACATGCGTAGGGATTAATAGCAGGGCTGAAATGGCAATGGTTTTATAGGGCCCTCCGCTGACTCACAGGGCAGAGCTGAGCCAGGGATGATGGGGGATAGAAATCAGGGCCCTGACGAGCTCCCCCGCCAATTATCTATTTATTCTATGCACCATATTCTTCTCCTGCCTGTTGGCAACGCGGAGGATTCGTAAATGATGGTAATAAATGCAAAATGACAGCTAATCTTAATTGACCAAAGCTTCCCTCAAAAGCCTGGGTCTCGCTGGCTGTAATGTGCTCTAAATGTAAAAATGTAAGAGAGGAAATTACTTTGGTGCTTTTACTCGCCTTTAATTGCACGGTGTCCGTGCTGCCAAGCAACAAAATCAAAGAGGACCCCAGTGACGAGGGGGATTTCTCCCCTGGAGCAGGACCCCTGTGGGGATAGGGCACTGGGGGGGCACAGCCCCGGCTGCCTCCAGCCCTCACGGCTCTGCCTCACAGCACCCAGGAGCAGGGAATTAAGGATGGAGCTGTGCCCCAGGGAGATCCTCTCACCACACCGGGTTCAAAGCACGATCAGACCCCAGGGCCCCAAATTTTTTGTTTCTTGAGTGGGTGGCACCCAGGGCAGTGAAGGATGGGGACACGTGAAGGTGAAGGGTGGGGGGCACACGAGGGTGAGAAGGGAAACAGGGAGGGGACAGCAGTGTTTTTGCAGATCCCCCTGCGCTCGTATCTCCCCTGCCACCTCCCCGCCTGCCGCGCCAGCAGGGCTGGGTTTGCACTGCGGCACTTTCCTTAGAGCATCCCAGAGACTTGAAGCCTCCTCCTCCTCCTCAGTCCTGGCAGCATGACTTGCAGCTTTTCCTAAAACTGGCAGGCAGCCTCAGTGCTTTAAGACGGAAAGAGCATTAACCCCTTCCCACCTTTTCTCCTTCCGTTCCCCCACCCAGAGCATCGCCCCTTTGATTCACCTGGGCTCCGGCAGGTAGGAAGGGCAGGGGAGGAAACAAAATTAATAGGATCCTGCCCTGGCAGCCCCATGGCTCGGGGTGATGGGGCACAGCCTCATGCCGACAGACTCAAGTTTCCTTGGTCTGCGGTCACAGGACAAAATTTTTGGCATCTGGTTCCCCAAAAGGGCAGTTATTGAGGGGTTTGGGCCGGTTGGCTGGGGGAGGTGTGAAACAGTGGGGAGAAAAGGTTTGTTCTTCATGCACTGCAGGGAGGAGATGGAAGCAGATCAAAGGGCTGCAGGCTCTGGAGGTGTATTGGGAAGTTTTGATATTTTCTGGCTCTGCATATGAGCACCCTACAGGAGTTGTGCAGCAGGGATCCTGGGTCCCCTTCCTATTTTGCCTGGGGTTTGCAGCGTGAGCATCTTCAAGAACACCGCATTTCTCGGTTAACTCTCAGAAATACATATAAATTATTTCCCCCTGGAAGCTTTGCAGGTACAACAAGCTTCGGGGCGAAATGCATTGCATTTGCAAACCCACCCATCAGCCCGTCTCCCCGTCTTGTACCCGTGGTGGTTTGTCTGGGTTGGGGATGAGCCCCTTTCCCTGTCTGGGGGATGCATCGCAGAGAGGTGGTGGGTGAGGAGCAGGAGGGATTGCAGTGGGGAGGCGAGGCCTGAGCCACCGTGCCATGCTTTCAGCTGCTGCTTCTGCAGACGTGAATCCCACTGCCGCGATTCGAAGACTTCGGATTATTGGGAGATAAATTTAGAATAGATCTGAAAAGTAATTGAGAGCCCTAAAAATATCCCTCCATCCAGAGACTGCAAAACCAGGAGGGAGGAGGAAGGAGAAAAAGTGACTGTGGGCTTGGGGGAAAACAGGAACAAGCAATTATCGGGTCTGGCAGCCACAACAGAGAGCAACCCCACAGCCCCAGGGCACGGTGAGCCTGGTCTTTGCCTGTCCCTCCGAGCTGCCCCTGATCCCCACTGTGATCGCGGAGCCACCAGGAGGGACCGATGGCAGCAGGAGGAGGGGGACATGTGCTGGCACTGCAGATGTTTGCTGAGTGTGAGCGGCAGGGAGAAGATAAATGCCGGCACTGCCTTGCCTCGTGCCGAGCCCTGCTTTCATAATCTCTGCTTTTTAATATCCTGTTGAGACAGGCTGCCCCTGCGTGAGCACCGGGCGGACCTGCCGAGCTGCCATCGGCACGGCCTAACCATGGGGATGGGCACCGGGGAAACATTTGTAGGAGCTTCCCGGCCAGCTACACCCCACAAAACTGCCCTCCCCTGCTCTTGGGATCTCCACTGGCTGTCCCTAATCCTCAGGTGGGATGGGCACCCCCAAGGCATCCCCCTCCTGACGAGACCTGATGCAGCAGAGAGGGTGCGATTTGGCGCGCAGGATGGATGGGGTGCCCTGGGCATCTCCCGTGGGACTGGCACAGCAAATTCTTTTTAAATACCACCACTGTGATCTCCCTGGGCACTGCAGTGCTTCCTCCTCGGCAAAAATCCCTGTTCTGGAGGGAGTCAGATGTCTGGCAGCATGTGGGAGTGAGGAGACAGCGAGCGAGAGTCTCTCATTTATTTACAGCAGAGTCCCCGACGATTAACACTCAGGACACGGCGCGTTTTCAGCTTTCCCCTTGAACCACGAATCATGCCCTGCTTCTGTAACACGCTGTTTTTTTGGCAGACGCTTCCTCCCTCGTGCTGTCTGCTGCCGTGCTCCCACCCTCTAGCCAGAGGAGGGATGCAGGGGACAGCCACCCAGCCTGAGCTGGGCAAGGGGACAGGGGAGGCCACCCCTGCCTGCACCATGGGTACCCTGTCATGCCAGTGGGGCTCCCTTGACCCCAGCTAAAAAATAAAAAAATAAAATAAAATAAATGAATACTCTTAATTAAGCATATAACTCAGACTCTTTGTTTCTGTCACTTTGGGCACAACCACTTTGGGGAGCACTTTTTTTTTTTGCCCTCCCCTCCTGTGTTGGGGATCACCTTGCCGCAGGCGTGGCCCTTCCCTCGGGGGCAGCGGGGTCTGTCCCCACCAGAGCTGCACCAGCCTCCCCGAATCCCTCCTCTGTGGCTCTGTCCTAACAGTGACATGCAGTGGCGGCACGCCGCAATGGAGGGTTGAGGTGCCACCGCGCTCTGGAGCAAGTTGGGAGTAACTCACATCACTCTTGCTGCCTTCGTCCGCCTTCGTGCTACACCCTGCGCCCCACTTCTCCCCATCTTTGGGGTCTCGACACCTGCCTGTGACACATTCCCAAGCAGGAGGGATGAAATCCCTCCTCTTGGCAGGACACGGCGCCCTGTTAGCCCCGAAAGCGTGGGTGCAGCCGTGCCCTGCGCACACGATGGCACGCAGGGTGCGTGCCTCCGTGCTGCTCACCTGCTGCCAGATCGAGCGGCTGGTGTCTAAGCAGCCCCATTGAAACCCGCAATCAAATTACAGGAACAAAATTGGAAGCCAGACTGGAGCCACTTTCGAAGTTGCCCCTTATTTAATAATTCCGTCGCAGCTATTTTTCCTCTTATCACTATTTATTCTCCTTCTGGGGCCGGTCTGTAATAACACAGGAGGTTCATTTGCACTTCCTCCCCCCCTCCATCTAGTCTTTTTGCGTGGGCTTCATCTCTGCCTTGTGAAAAGGCATCAGGGTAAATAAAGCAATGGCACAGGACTACGGAGCTCCAAGCTGATGGCACCACGCTGTACCCTCCTGCTCCACAGCCCTCCCTTTCCCATATGAAAGGGGGCATAAAATCCCCAAAATTCCTCTTCCACCTTCATCTTCTCCCCTGCCAATCCTATAGGCATCCACACCTATAGGGCTGACTTCAGGGGACTGGGGTCTCAGGGGTGAGGGGACACACGGCCCCAGTTAGGAGCTGGCTTGTGCTCCTGGAGCCACTGGAAATGGTTTTGTAATCATCTGCCTATTAATTAAAGATGTGACTCGATCCGAGTTCAGATTCATTCACCTGGCTGCATGTTCATCTCTTTCCGGATATTGCCAGGGAGAGAAATAAACGCAGCTCCTCACTAACCTTTTAGCATCTAACTCCATACTGGGTTTAAATCCCCTTAGAAAAAATAAAACTGTAGTCAGCCCGCAACAGGCAAACGCTGCCGTGTGGTTAAGAGTGGCTGTCCCCTAATTACTGCTGAAATCTGTCAGATTTTTTTTTTTTTAATAAAAAAAACATAAGTTTATGCAACGTTATGGTGATTCTGCCTGCATGTCACACCTGAATTATTATTATTTTTTTTTTCCCTATACAAAGTGTAGCCCTTCTATACACAAGTGGCCCTAGTGTGGTCAAACACAGCAGCTCGGTGCCCAGCTCCCTGAGTCCCATCTCCCTCCTGGCAGGCACCAACTGGGGGGAGATGAACCCCAGGTAGCTGCAGGCAGTAATCTCCTTGTCAGAGGGGGCTCTCTGCGTGTGGGATTTGCATCCACTGAGCTCTTCAGCCTTGCTTTTAGATTTCAGCTTTGAGCGAACGCAAATTTTGCCTTTAAACGAAGGCAAAGCAGAAAGGCAGCTGGATATCAGGCAGGTATTAAAACATCACGAAGCTGGGAAGTGATGGTCCCACCTTGCTCCACATACAGCTCCGGTGATTTACACATGAATGAGGGGAATTCAGAAGCACAGGAATAGATCTGCTAATGCAAAACATGAAATATATGCGCACCATGGGCCTAGCCTTCACTGCCACCACTTCCACCTCTCTGCTAATTACTACCACAGATTATGTAGATATCAAAAGTATAATTTTCTGTACAGTGCCATGTTCTTAAACTACGTAGCAAATGTTTCTAGATCTTCTATTTCTATTGAACGAATATTTTACTGAAATATTTCTGAATTTTAGCTGGTGCTGCAGGCCTTCTTATCTCATTAATGCTCATTATTGTGTGGCAGTCTTGGCAGGTGCACATAAAAGTGGAGAGAAAGGAGCTTGGAGACAGAAGTAGTAAATGCTAGTCCTGGTGGCCAGAGAGAAAGCTCTGGTGAAGACAAAGATTCATTGTTGTAGGGCGGCAAGGAGGAATTAATTATCTGAGGAGGTACTGCAGCACTTAACTGGATTGCAGATGTTGGCAGCCCAGGGCTTTGCCACCTCCTCGCAGGGGCTCCCACAGCAGCCACAGGCTCTCTCCTGCTCTAGCTCACCATCTCTCACCCACCTGCCCGCAGGGATGCCAGCCAGCCTCCCCTCCACCTTGTCAGCTCTTTCCAGCGCCGTCTGTGCCCTGGGCACCTTCCCTGGCCATGCCCCTCACATTTGTTGCCTTCCCAAAAGCCTGAGGTCCCCACTAGTTTTCTTCTCCCATATCACAAAGCACTACTGCACACATCCGTGTCCTCTTCCAAGCTCACCCACCCCACCACCACCTCTCTCCAGTCACCTTTGCTCACCCCTGGACAAGTCCCACTTGTGTTACCTACAAAATTTCCTAGATGAAGCCTTGAAACTTACCTGCCGTGCTCAGAAATAGCAGAATTGGGCTGAGGCTGAACTGGACCATGTAAAAGAACCCAATAAAATGACAGATGCTTTGATGAGCCCCAAGAAACTACCCATGTAAATCCTCATCCAACATCTAGAGCAGAAAACAGTGCACACTAAGGCTATCAGCTGGCATTTGGAATAGCAAAATCCATGTAGTTACTTCTTTACTGCTCTATTGAAAGGTTAATTAGGGCTTTTCATATTTTCTACAGCTACCTCCTCTTTTTCCAGTTAATTTTTGAATAAACCTGACACTGGTGAAGGGGAAGTCCCAGGCGTGAATGGCGTACCAAACTCAGAGTTATGCAGAGATGACAGGGAGAAATACCCTGAACACACTCCATACCTCATACCAGTTTGGTCGATGCAGTCTTGTTAAAAGCAAAGGGCTAGAAAAGTGACGTGATGAACAAAGAAACCCTTACCCGTTTCATTCTGCTGACATTTATGGGGAAAATGCGTCAAGGAGTTGCCCATTAGCCCTATGCTTCTGGCGGCTCCTGTTGAAATGAATGTTCAGAAGAGAGGCACTCCTGAATATGCCTGCCCATATACTGATTCCAGGGGGGGTTATTTATATTTCTTAAAACAGAAGCCTTACAAAGATAAGGTTTGGAAAGAAATGCCAGCACAGTTTTAGTCCAGGTGAAACCAGATGATGCCAACGTTTCTCCTGTTTGGACCCATTTCCAAGCTCACTGCCTACAAATCCACGTTCTCCAGTGGCACTTTACAATCAGGTGCAAACAGGGACTTTCTTGTGCTGGTTGTGAATGTTTTACTATTGAGCCTTATCAATAAATTACTTCTCTGAAAATCAGCTTTTTTAGAACTAAAATCTAATCTGGCAGGGTTCAATAAGTAACGAGATGAACTCAGCCATGCAAACAAAATATCACTAAGTTACTTTAATAAATTTTTATCGCAACAACGTTAGGAAGAGCATGTCCTGGAAACTTAGTTAATCTCGGATTTTTATTAATATTTTGGATTCTTTTTGTTATGCCCTGGCCTCTGACACAAAGCTGTCTTCATTGTGATGCTAGAACAGGACAGATCTTTGGGCGTGCTTACGCCAGTGATTCTTGTCTTATTTGACAGCACTCTAATAAAAATAGCACCACCAGCTGACGGTATTCTCCGCAGAACATTTAAGAAACTGGTCATTGCACTCAATCAGAGTGTCTGGAGAAGCCAAGCTTATTACCAGGCAGTAATTCAATGCTCTAGCTTCCAGGTCTTTTCATCACATGCATCATTCTCTGTTCAGCACCTTTTACGATGCTTGTTGCAGTAACTTTATTAGGTTATGCTGCATACAGTAGGATATTCAGAAATTCCACCTTGACTGTCACAGGGGTGTCTAATACTGCCTGGAAGATAACCAGCAAACTTTTTCTTTATGTATATGATCAGTGTTTTGAACGTGCAGCCACTGGTACACCAGTACTTACCTCTTCACTTAAATATAAGAAACCCTAAGAACATCGAGACATTAGAAGAGAAAGCTTTACTATATTTTAAATGTATTTTGGATGGTTCAGCTTAATGCATTCATTACCCGTCAATTCCAGAGCTTAATTACACATTTTTACAAAAGCAACATCCTACCTTAACATTAACCAAACACAACATTTTAGAGGTGTTTTTATTTTTTTTATTGTGCAAAACTTAAGCAACAAGTCCTACTAGTACAATGAGCTGAAAAAGCAAGGGATATTCAAAAGAATATTCACATTCAATGTGCAATTTTTATCCCTACTTCCATCTCTTGATGCGGAATCTAGAATTCCCATCAGTAAGTGCTATCTGAAAATGCCAATATCTCACTTCACCTTTTATTATTTGGAAGACATGCAAAACGTATTTTTCCATCAGGCCTTTACATACAATTAGAACAACTGTTCAAGTTGATAAATACAAATTAGACATCGAAAAGGGTGAGAAAAATACCAAAGGAATCCACCTAAATGGTGGCATGACTGATAATTTATAGCATACATTAAATAAATTGTTATTCTGATTTTCCATTTGAACTCAAGAATTTAGCAAATAACATAGAATTTTGTTTAAAAATCTGGCATCTTCTAAAGTGAAAAAGAAATTTAATTCAATAATTTATTTTAATTAAAATCTTTAGCTTGTTAGACATCGAGTGCTAGCAGTCGAGGCAGTACAAAGACTTTGATGTTTACATAGCACCATATAGATATACATCTCCTTCAGAAAGAGAGATTATGTTCAGCTGGGAACATAACCTGAGTATTTCCTGAAGATTTTAGGAATCTTTGCGTTCTTTATCATCAATGTGTGCTACAATTAACATGAGCAAAACTGCACAGAATTCCACTCAAGCCTGAAGACGGTGCTATCGTTAATTCAATTCGCTGTGTACAAAAGTATCAGGAATTCTTCAGTAGTCAATTTAACATTCACAAGCAGATCAATAGTTCCATGTAAACTCTTGGTTAAAAAACAAACCACCACATAATTTGGCTTTAAAGTGACAAAGTATTTTGCTTAATTTAATTTACTAAGCTGGTAAAGAATTAATATCAAACTACATTTTCAAAGAGATGCGGAGGCTGGATTATCTCCAATTTCAAAATACACAAAATATATAACTATATAAAGAAATCTCCAAAACATACAACTATAATTTGTTACAGTGGTATTGTTTGTTCCAGTAATAATCCTTCCTATAAGGAGGTTGCATGCTAACTACAATACACTAACCTGCTGAGTTGCCAATTAGAAAATATCCCTCTGCACCCACCCCACACCCCACCCCAAATTTACTAGAAAGCAGACTAGAAGTTCTAGCTAAAGGAAAAGGGAATTATGCTCACTATCCAGATGAGCATTCCCTAGCCCTAATCAAAATCTTCTTGCCAACTTCTCTACAACTGTTAGATTTAGGCAAGTAACAAATCTTGCAATGATCATAAAGAGTTAAAAATCGACAGAATAACTAACAAGCTATTTTCTGTACTTTAAATCACTGAAATCTACATATCAAAATATTTATGGAAGCATGAGCATTGGTGTCATCACTGACTCTTACAAACTGCAGCTTCTGTAAAAGTTGCACACATGGAAAAAGATGCCTTGAGATAAACAGAAGTAAAACCCAGCAGAAGAAAGATTTCCCAATATCGAGCCCTGATTCCTTACAAAGTAACACATTTTTCAGTGATAAAGACTGCTCATTATTTTGGCCCTGTCTCTCTCCCAGAATCAGCTTCATAAGCTGTTATCACTTCAATTAAAAAAAAAAAAAACACAACCCTGTTAAAATATTGTATATGGAGTTCTGAATTCCATAAATAAAATATATAAGCAATTTCATATTCTCGCTATGAAACATCAACTAGAAAATATGAATGTTTATGAAGAAACAAAATCACATTTTATGTGTTATGTCTATACTGGTATAGATCCCTGTGTTAATGGAGAATTCAGCATCTTTATAGAGTTCAACACACGAACAAAATTCAATTTCATTTTTGAAGAAAATTCCAGTTTAAAACGTTGTAAGTAATTTCATGTACGGCAGGCCAACGATCTAAAAACAAACCTCAAAGCTGTACAAAGTTTGCTTCAAAATTCCCCATTCCCCAAAAAGGCACTAAGTGGTTTAAGTGTGCAAATGGCTTCTTAGAAGAAGCAGTGTGCAAACAGAGCCTGTTCCATTAGCTCCGCGTTCTTTAATGATTTCCTAGAAAGTATTGCTATTAAATGTTATCTACGGTATGAGTTTCTGAAGAACAGAAGACAGTCAGTCCACGGAATCACAGATATCTTTCACTCTCTGATTGAAGTCTTCAGGCTGATCAGCGTACACGTAATGGCCTGCGCCAAGGATAGCCTAGAGGACAAAGGTGAACAAACAGGTCAAAAGGACAAGCAAATAATAAATTAATAAATACTGGGATAGGTGGAGAATATCACCACAAAAACAAAACCACTATTACTTGAAAGGAAAAGTTTCTAAACTGAGACTGATCTATTGCACCCGGTGTGTGTTAATGAAGCTAGCAAAATTTCTGCCAGGAGGTGGTATCCTACATCCTAAAAAAGACTGTAAATATAAGGCAAACTGAAAGTCTGTTTCACCTGTTTAATGAACTGTGCTAAACAAGAAGGAAGGACAAAACCACTACTTTTTCAATTGCGCACCTTTCTGAAAAAAGATTCAGGTAAAACAAACTGCAAAACAAACTTAGAAGAACATGTCAAACCTCTGATTAACGTTCATCCCTTTCATTCTCTGCTCAAACAATTCTGCAAAGTAGTTCTTTAGTTCTTTAAGTGTTTGCATGACATATAATCATTTCTATTCCCTTATTATGAAAATTATATGGAACAGACTAAAGAAGGTACTAGGATAAATGATTAACAACTCAGAGACTTAAATTGCTAAGGATTTCCTAGCCTTTTGGAAGCAGATTTCAGTCCTCCCAATTAACTATTACTGTGTTAAGCAGGGAAAAGTCAAATCCAAATGATGCAACATATGGGGAAAAAAAAAAAAAAGAAAAAAATAATTCTGGCCTATATCATTCCACTGCAACTATGTATAAAACATTAGGGGCTTAAGTAACCACTCACGTGGTGGTTACTGCATTTCTATAATTCATCATTCTCTGACAGAACTGGTATGAAGCAAGCCATAGCCATCCTGCACAGCACTTGATGAGTGTACTAGGTACTTAAGCACTAGCTACATGAGTATTTTAATCTTATAGTCAATCCAAGGTTAAATTTGTATTTAAATCTATTTTTCCTCTCCCCCCATTTAAACACTCCCTCTTAAGTCTTTAAATTGAAGCATGCTGCCTTAATTATAGCTAAATTTCCTTCACTTGTAGGAAATTCGAGACCTTCAGGTCTGGGGCCCCCAGCACACGAAGGACATGGACCTGTTGGCCTGCTGGAGCAAGTCCAGAGGCCACGAGGATGCTCAGAGGGCTGGAGCTCCTCTCCTATGAAGACAGGCTGAGGGTGTTGGGGTTGTTCAGCCTGGAGAAGGGAAGGCTCCGGGGAGACCTTATAGCGGCCTTCCAGTGCCTGAAGGGGGCCTGCAGGAAAGCTGGAGAGGGACTCGTTATCAGGGGGTGTAGGCTATTATGTGCTTCTTAATAGTGATTTTTTGTTGTAATATAACTCCTGGTTTAAGCAGCAGTGTGATACTTTCAGATCTGGATATCTGCATTTATGACATGTATCTGTGCTCTTTAACACGTGTAAACAGTTTAGTAACAATGTTTTCTCCAAGTTCCTGCTCTGATATCAGCTATATCAAGATTATAAAATCTTATTTCAATGACTTGTCGAAATATACCATCAGCATCACATATACATTTCTGCCCGGTTAGGACGAGACATCAGTAAGAAGGCAGCTGACACACAGGAACATTTTATCACCTCATAGCATTGTAATATTCAGTTATCACATCTGACAATGCTCGAGTTTACTTTAAAACAAATACAAAATAGATATAAGATATAAAATAAAATAAAATAAAATAAAATAAAATAAAATAAAATAAAATAAAATAAAATAAAATAAAATAAAAGACAAAACTTCAGGTGCTTACCACTGACCACAAAAATTATGTGTATTAGTACACTACAGAAAAAAAACAACCTGTAAAGCAGAGAAGTGACCTTGTTCAAAGATATGATTCAGTTTCCAGTGCTACAGTAAGTTTCTTTCTTCCTCTGGGAAATATTATTTTTTCTGGGTTTTCTTTGACACGCTAACACTTGTTTTCTGTCTCTCCATTAAAGAAATCAGAAGTTATTACCCTGGTCTTTAAATCAAAGGGCCCTCATTTTCACCGCTGGTAGAAAAAACACGCTGATATGATTTAAACAAATCCACACAACGAACTAAACAGCTGCTTAGAAATTGAACTTACAATTGTCTTCACATATGAATTTGGTCTCAGAGACTGGATAGTGCTGCCAGAATTGCCATCTATACATGAACGTGCTCCGTAGACCACCGTGATAGGAATGTCTTGATCCATTTGTGGAATCCGTTGCAGCATCGGCCTTTTTGCCCATCCATAAGGAATAGTCATGTTCTTGAAAGCTGTTTCACCACTTCAAGCCATTCAAAAAGGGTAAGAGTAATTAAATTTCCAATGTATTTGCCTTTTCTCTTCTTTCCCCATACCTACCTAGGAATTGGGAGTATCTGTGCCTTTTGGTAATATAGACAAAAGAGTGCATGAGAATGGGATTTTTAACTGTTAAGAAACATAGATTTTCAAGTAGTTTTCAACAGCCTTTTT